>NC_140491.1:89404002-90131502 GCF_964271855.1 Acomys minous | reverse complement strand
CAATATTTAAAATTGTGAATATATTATAGAAAATAGACCTTTTAAAGTGTGTAATATTTTATTTATTTTTGACAATTTTATATGTATATCAGTGTGGTTTTTCATGTCAACCCATAACTCATATTCTCACGGACATACCTTTCCTCCCCAGTGGATGACTATACCCTTGTACATATAAGTAACACTAATTGGACTCTAGAAGTTTTTTTTTAAGACATCTTAAGGGAGTGTCCCTCTACTGCATGCGGTACCTCATGAAGAAGACAGTGAGTGGACACAGAAGCTGTAGCATTAGGATTACCAGCTTCAAAGGCCTGTGGGTGAAGCCCTTTGCTACAATGAGTACTCAACTTGCCAAGGCTGGGGGACACCCAGAGGATGTGTCCAGGATGTATTGGAATGAGTCTATACACAAAAAGCAGTAGAAGATGGGAGAAGAGATTAAAATAACTTTCAAAGACTTTTTATAGGATGTAACCATCTTTTTGCAGTACGGCAGTGTCCACTTTGTAAGTTATAGTATATGGGAATTTAATGTCGTAAGTCTAAATTTGCCCCTGAAATCACTTTATACTTACCACACACTAAGAGTGAGTGCTCCCGTGATAGAACTCTCCTTTGTTCACCTAGAGAAAACTTTCTACTCCTTGGAGGCATTAGGAATAAAGCAGATCCGCAGAGCCTATGTCAAACCTCCTAGCAGCACCATCAGAGTGGCCTGCTGGCCAAGAAGAAGGGTTGGGTTCTTGCCACTTCCTAGCCACTGCACTGTAAGCAGTAAGGTCAAGCAACTCAATGGCCATATTACCAAGAGAGTTCTGACTTCTTGCAGACATATTGCCACTATTGCTAGACTACCAAGACTCAAAATATAGGTGCACTTGCTACATGATGGTCATTTTTATTATAAAACTCATGAAAACAATTTTATTTTGAGGAAAACAAGAACAAAGAAAGGGAGGCATATGCTATAAAACACACAGAAGAAGAAAGAGAAATGAATGCAATATTCTGAGATCATTTCCCCAAAACTAAACTTAACACTTTGTTATAACTAATATATTTGCCTGGTGATTTAAGGTATATTATTATTTGTTACATTTCTGTATTCTGTCTACTAATTAGTAAATATATATCTTTTCTTCAGAACTTTAGTCTCCTCAAATGCAAGTACCATATTTTCACCCCAGTCTTATTGACATTAGCTATAGTCACTAGGATGTACATTTGATCCCCAGAACTTATTTATTCTGAATAATTGGAACCCTGAGTTATTTCCCCACATGCTCCATTTCCTCACCCGTAACTCAGGGTGGTCAGGGTTCTGCTTTCTGATTCTATTTACTTAATTTCTGTGTCTCATTTATTTCACTTAGTATAATGTTCTCTGGATTCGCCCATGTTATCATTGATAGCAGTATGAAATTCATTGAAACCTGAATTATACTATACACACATATACATACACAAGCTCTACATTTTCTTCATCCATATAGTCATTCACAGATGCTTACATTGTTTCTGTTTCTGGTTGATTATCAATAATGCTTCAATGAGCATAAAAATATAAATATCTCTTAAATATATTGATTTAATTTCTTTCAGATACACACCCAATAGTGAGATTTTGAAAACATTTTTACTGCTTTCATAATATGTGAACTAATATAATTCCTATGTGTGATGTGCAAAGGTTCTCTTTCATCTATATTCTTACCAAGGTTTGCTGATTTAGTTTTCTGAAGTCATTTTAGCCAGGATTGAGTGTCAGCTCATCAGATTTTATTTGCATTCTCTAATGCTATGACTTGTCTGGTTTCTTTGGATAATGTTGACTCAGGCCCTTTGTTCACGTAGTCTGGTTTATCAATTGCTTCATTTTTTTGCTACATTCAGTTTTCCTCTCTTCCTTCCCCTTTCCTCCCATCTCCACTTTACTCTCTCCCTCATCTCCTCCTTTTATTTTCACATACCCTAAAAATACTTTAATATATATGAAAAAGAGAAATAGTCTTCTCTAGGGAAGAGCACGTTAATTAGTTATTCAATGCTAAATAATCAGTCTTTAAAACACATATACAAATAACATTATACAGACCACGCAGGTTGTAGTCATGTATTTACAAACATATGTATACATATATGTATGTGACAACAATTAAGAAAAACAAGAGGGCCATTCTATGAATTTGAAATCAAGCAAGAAGGGGTATATGAGAGATCTTGGAGTAGTGGTTCTCAGCTTTCCTAATAATGTGACCCTTCACTGCAGTTCTTTACGTAGCAACCTCAATCAAAAAAATTGTTTGTTGATACTTAATACCTATAGTTTTGCTATTGTTACAAATTATGATGTAAATATATCATATATGACACCCACAGAGTGGTTATTACCACAGGTTAAAAAAAAATCACTGTGACTAATGGGGGAGAAAAGTAGGGAGAAATGATGTAATTCAAAAAGTAAAAGAAATAAAGTTAAAAAGAATCAGAACATTCCTATTTCTTAGCTTCATAAAGAACATATAGCTGTAGTTTACAAAATTAATATCAGTTTAATAGGTTGTTAACAGTGGTTCTCAACCTTCCTAATGCTGTGACCCTTTAAAACAGTTCCTCATGTTGTGGTGACCCCAACCATAAAATTATTTTACTACTTCACAACTAATTTGCTACTGTTATAAGTTAGAATGTAACTATATGTTATACAAGATATCTGATATACAACTCCCAAAGGGACCATGACCCAAAAGTTGAGAACCACTGTTTTTTAACACACCATTCATCTTTAACATATAACCACTTCTTAAGTGTTAAGATTCATACTTTAAACTTGTCTTCTGCACTGATTTTAAAGCCCATTCAACACATTGGTTTTTGTTTTTAGTAGAAAACTATAAACATCCAGGCACAGTGGCACACGCCTGTAATCCCAGTACTTGGTGAGGCAGAGGCAGGTGGAGTGCTGTGAGTTCAAGGCCAGCCTGGTATACAAATTGAGTCCAGGACAGCCAAGGCTACACAATGAAACTCTGTCTTGAAAGAAACACACACACACACACACACACACACACACACACACACACGATTTAGAAAAACCATTACATAGCTAAGTAATAGAAACTGTGCCTCAAAAGCTGAACACCACGCTATATTTAAATTAAAAGATGCATTTGTTCATTTTAACAGTCCTGATTTTAATATTACTGGGTAGAGGACACGAGGGAACAAAATGAAAGCAGACACGATATCCTCCCTTGCTTATTGGAAGGGTGACATCATCTTTAAATAGGTGCAAAAATTAAAATGGAGCAAGCAAGAGAAATACGTCCTGGTAGAGAAATCTGGCCTAGTAAATCTGAAAGGAATGAGGAACCAACTCCCCAGAGGACCTGCAGTGTCCATGGCTACGAATACGAAACAATCAAGAAGCAAAATAACCATCATCTCCAACTCTATTTTAGGTGGCGAGGCTCTGCAATTTTTTTTTTTATTCTTTGTGGTTTACCCCTTTTTAAATTTATTTATCATTTTATTTAAACACTCTACAGCTTGAAATCAGCCCCTCCCCCGTCTCCACCTAGTCCTGTCCTCTCACACCTCCCCCAGCCCCCTCTACTTTTTCTCAGAGAAGGGGGCCCTAAGGGGTACCAACCACCCTGGCACCTCAAGTCTCAGCAGGTCTAAGCTCATCCTCTCCTACTGAGGCCAGACACGGGTTAAATAATAAAGATATAGATCCCTTTGTTAGCAGAGGAAATCACACTGAGTATTTATAACAAAATAATTATTATTAGGACCTGATATCCATGCTATAAGTAAACACTATTTCAGTGTTGTAGAAAGATATCAGTATAAAATATACTGGCCCACAAAGCAATGAGGCTTCCTTAGCTGTGTGTCGGTCTATTCTATGACTCAGAGCAATAGTACACACACCAAGTACAAACATCAAAGAAGATCTGACATCATTTCTCGTTTGTATCTAGCAAATGCTATGGTGTTAAAAGCAATGCGTGTAAGAAAGAATCTGTCATGGTAGCTGAGATACACCGTAGACTGTGTAACGTGTAGATTTAATTTGCCTTCATTACTGTTTCTCTGTCTAGTCTTCCCTCTTTTATTTCCTCTTGACATATGTTTAACGTTCATTTGCATTGTTGTTAAAACGCAAGCACAAGGAACTCATATTTAGTTTGTTATGCAGAACTGTGAGGTACAAGTGCAAGTTAAGGTAATAGAGGGACCTGGATCAAAATGGCAGAGACAGTAAAACCTTGAGCAAAAGCCAAGATCACCACAGAGACAAGGGAGCTCTAGTGCTCTCAAGTTAGAAGTAAATGAATCAGATAATGGAGGGAAAAGAGGAAGAAAAATAGCAATTTCAATTGATCTCTTTCACTGCTTCTTTGCCACCTGCAGTGAGTTTGACTCCTCCCTCATATAAAGGTAATGCATTTACTTGATAAAGTCAAATGGTTCCTTTAAAAATACTTTAATTCCATTTAATTAAAGGAACCTATTTAATGGCCAGTACTTTGATACATGTGGTGCTCACGGCTCCCAACATATTGAACACCAGTGCTCATTAGGAAACTCTTTAAAAAGTCATTTAGTGCTGACAGTATCTTCTGCTCCACAAATGCAAACCTATAACTCAGGCTCAGCATAATTGAACTATTATTCATAAGCTCAGAGAAAAATAATGTAAATATGCAAAAAAATTAAGCTTACTTGCATAAGACCCCTGGACAGGTAGGCCAGAATGCATCTTTTCAATGGCAAACAGGCAATACTCAATAGTTCAGTTTCTCTCGTTTTTATCAGGAACATAAACTAGCAAGAATTTAGCATTATATAGAAGCTAATGAATCAATGTCATTGACTACACCCCTGAAAATGACTTTAGATATAAACATTTGTCTTATTGATGAAAACCAATGTCTGAAATGCAGAAGTCTAAATTGAATTCAATGACATATTCTCTTTCCCGAGCCTGTGTCTCTTGCAGACAAGTTAAAGTGCAAGGGAAACAGTTTGATCTCATTACCTTGTTGCTGCTGGCAGCTGGTGCTTATCACAGAGGGTTAAGGATTTTATCACAGAGCCTGCAACAGGAGACTAGGCATGGGGAAACCTTAACCTTTAGGTGGTCATTTACAGGTAATTAAGGCCTTGGGGAAAGATCAGCTCTGTAACAGTAGAATAGCCCCATAACCCTGATAAGCAACTGGCCCTTTCCTAAGTTACTCTTTTTAAAACCTGTTTTCTATCAGCTTTATGGCACAGTACAGAAGAGATTTGTTTGCTGACAGTGAAGCCAGTTTGGAGCCAAAATAGTCAGTGAAGCTTTTCCACCTAGTCTTGCTAGCAAAAGTATACTATGTTTCAGAGCATATTTATTTTACAATTTTGCCATCATCATCACCACCATCTTCATTGTCATCATCACTTATTATTTAGTACTACTGAGGATCAGACCCAAGGCCTCACATGGGCAAGCATGTTCCCAATCCATAACCTCAACCTTAAATTGTTTAATTTTAGCTCTTGCCACCATCTGGATTTCCTTGGCACAAAATGATATACATTACATGTCCAGTTTGATCCATATACAAAATCCAGTGGAACTAATCACTGATTAGTTGCCATGACAAGGGAATTTTGACTTAGCGTTTCACAGACTGGAACAGCTTTTCTATTTGCATAGAGCTAAACATATCAGAGTCACTGTTTCCAAATAAGAAAGCTGTCATAAACATTACTCCCAGATTCCAACTTTGGTACTGTGCATGAGCTGCTGAGTGAGATATCAGGAAGACATTTTAGACATTTTGGGTATTAGTGAGGGGCTACTTGTGTAAACCTCTCAGATGGAACTGCTCTGTGGCACTGGGTCATATTGTCCTGTACCTGTGATACTGATACTGCTGATCTGAGGACCAGCTCTAATACTTTGCACTATGCTGCTTTTCCTGAAGAGCAATACATCTCAAGAACAGAGTTAATGAATGTCATATAAATCAAAACATAAAACTTTTACTGTTAAGAATGAAAGAGTTTTGCTTATGGAATGCAATTCAAGCACACAAACGTTAACAAACGTCCTCCATGTAGCAATTATCAAACTAGAAGTGGATCTGGTGAGGTAAGATGTTTAAGTGATGCTTGTTAGAGAGTGACGTCAGCAACATGGCAGAAGTGCATTTTTGAGTTACCTTCTCCAAAACATCCACTTCACGAACACACGGGAGAGAATGCCTCTCTAGGAGTTCAGGAGTCTTTTTGCACCCAACTGGGGAAACACAAATCCAAAAGTTTATTGAGTGAAGCAAGCAAAATGATTAATTTCACTTCCCTCACTACCCTTGTCCATAAGGCAGCAAATCTCAGTGCTAAGAGATCTTCTTAGTTTGAAATTTCTTCCACAGTAAGCGATAAAAAGACAGCGTGCATCTGCTTCCACAGCCAAAAGGCTGCTAACCAGGATCCCTGTGGTACACTCACCCAGGGTGCCACTGGGCTGGCAGAGCTGAGTAGCCTGAGGCCAGCTAAGAACAAAGAAAAGGAACTGTGTGTCAGAGCAACAGAGGGTACAGAAATCCAACAGATAGCATCAGTTTCTACTAAAAACTTGCAGACTTCTCCCTTTATCAGTAACTCCGCATTAGACCACAGTGGTCTGTTTGTTCCTTCTTTAGTTAGCAAAGGCAGAAGGAGATAATAATTCCCTCAAATAGAAAAGGCGGCACAAGGTTTTAAGGAACACATGTGCACCCACTAATGGACACATTAAACAGTACCACCAAAGATCAGACTATTCTCTAGTGATGAATTCCAAAGAAATAGAGATGTGTACATTTTTTTTAGACAATTGATTAAAAATAGTCAGGCTTAACCAAGTGGTGGTGGCTCCTGCCTGCCTTTAATCCAAGCACTCCGGATGCAGAGGCAGGGGGAGCTCTATGAGTTCACAGCCACCCTGGTCTACAGAGCAAGCTCCAGGACAGCCAAAAAAAAACCTGTCTTGAAAAACAACAACAACAAAAACAAACAAAATATTCAGTCTTAAAATACTCACTGAATTATAGTGGCAAACAGCTCAAAATAACAACCAAATGCATGAAAAAATTAGATGAGACATAAACAATAAAAAAGAATCGGACAATTATTCTGGGGCACAAAAGAGCAATCAATGAATGGCCTGGAAATACAACTCAAGGGTGTGCTTGCTCCTGAAAGGATATCAGATCTGTGCTGAAGCATAAGAACAAAATTAAACAAACAGACACAATCGTTTTAATCACCTTCCAGCAGCTGTGAAAGAATACCCAGAAAAAATAAACCTTAAGGGAATAAGAGCAAATTTTGGTTTACGTTTCTAGGGATGAAAGCCCGTCCTAGCAGGAAGACAGGTGGCAGGCAGGTAAGGCCTGGTGTCAGGACTAGGAGACTCTCTGTCCAGCCTGCATTTGCACTCAGGAATGAGCAATTGAAGATGAAGTGATGCCTGTCTATAAGCCTTCAGCACCTATCTCTATTGACTCATGACCTACTGTAAGACTGCCCCTCCTAAAGGTTCCACACAACCTTCTTTAACCGACCTACCAGCAGGGGACAACATGATCAAATGCGTGGGCCTATGGAGGGACACTGTGGACTCAAACCACAAGAGCAATGAGTTAAGAGTTAAGCTAGAAATACAACACAGCACTCTGGAAACAGGGAAAAAAGACAAGGGGTTAAATGAGGGCGTGTGAAACTCAAGCATTGCAGAGGAGAAATGGAGTGAAAGAGTAAAGAAAAGTGATAGGACAAGGCCAACCGAATAAATGTACACACTAGCAATCGCCAAGCGACCAATACCAAATTATCTGTCTGGAAAACATAGTGTTACAAGTGACATTCAGACTGAGCATGCTATATTGATGTATTTAAGAATATATATGTTTATAGCAACAGTTAAAGACAAAAGAGGTCATACATTTGAAAGAGAGGCATAGGAGTGCTTGGAGAGAGGAAAGGGAAAATAATGTAATTTTATCATAATCTCAAAAATAAGAAAAAAGACGGCAAGCAATGCATAAGCAGAATACTTTTAAAAAGTAGTATTCAAATGCACAAAACAGCTGTAAGAGGAAAAGGAACACACATACACACAAACTGAAAGACATCTAAGAAAACAGCAATATGTCAATACCTATCAACAGTGCTTTAAATCTAAACACATTAAATACTATAATCAAGAGCGAGAATGTCTGATGTGTCAGCTAGATGGCTCAACAGGTAAAAGCACCTGTTGAGACTGAAGACCAAGTTCGATCCTTAAAACTCACATGGTAGAAAGTTGTAATCTGACTTCTACACATGAACCATAAAGCACATTTACACACATGCACGCACACACACACACACACACACACACACACACACACACTCACAAACATAAACATTTCTCTTGAAAAGACAGGATACCTGAATAAATGTGGGAGTTTACAAGACTCAGTAAAATATGTCTTCTGTGAAACCTCTCTAGCTTTAAGGAAACACATGGGCTGAAAACAATTAATGGGAAAAGGAATTCTATGAAAACACAAAGCAGAAAAGAGCAGGAGTGGAGACTCTAACTCACAAAAATGCTCAAAAGAGACAACAATGGTCACCAAGTGACAACAGGGTCAATCAATAAATGTAACAGCATCTAGACATAAACTCTGCATTGGAATAGATACATATATAAAGCAGATAGTAACAGAGATGAAAGAACAAAAAGAAACCAAGAAGCTAATTTTGCCCAAGATTATCTAGGAAGAAAATGAATAAAAGCTGAGTTTGCTCAGTAATGCTACAGACCAAGTGGTTTTAATGTGTAAAGTATAATATATGAGAGAGCATATAATCCAACAATAAAAGACCACTCGGGGCCTTGCTAGCCTGGGGAGAGAGTGATGAGCAGCAAAAACGCTGGCTCATGAGATGGGAATTCAGGAGAAACATCCAAGTTGTCTTCTGACACACACACACACACACACACACACACACACACACACACACACCTGAAAATGCATACACATGTCATACGCATGCATCTATTTTCTTATAAAAATAAAAATGTAAAAAAGGTAAAAATGACATAATTTTATAACATAAAAAATTCCTCACCAATAAAACAAACTATGGCCGGAGGGAGTTTTGGGATGTTCTGTGACGAATGTACTGATTCTCTGTGCCTATAACGAAGAATTCGATAGCATGGAATAGTGGTAGCGGAAGTGTAATTCACTGAAACTGAGAGTGAATGCACAGGGTGTGTGCCACAGAGGCAATAGACTAAAACAAATGTGCCCCTCCCCATAGGCCTGAGTTTGTTCCTGGGTTCTTTCCATGAGTTAACAGACAGGGAGGAGCTGATGCCGAGAAGGAAGAATGGGGTCGATCATTACCTTAATTGGTTGATGAGCTGCCACATAACCTGTAGGATTTGCCCGTGTAAATGTGTGGACATAAGTCTTGTAGTTAGCTGCATACCTATACTCCATCGCACATATACACGAGACGGTAAATAGGAGTATTCTCCTGAAAGATCACTTCAGGGACGAACTAATCCTCACAGCAGATGCTTTTGTTCCAGTTGGCCTTAATCACGTCTACTTTCATAAGGAATTGCTCCTAGCAAGAAGGTAGGAGTCTTGCCATACTGAGAAGGGGCAGGTAAAGGGAGGTGAAGAGGATCCCAGGCTGTCCCTAGGACTGCCTGCTTCATAATGTAAAGTTTAGCAACAGTGTAGATTATGAAAATAACACAAAGAAGCTCCATTTCTATATAGGAAAAATGAACTATCTGAAAAAATTAAGACATCAGTCCATTCATAATAATTACACATTTAACTGATAAGGTATGTCTTTCTTTCTAATAAAATTTATACACACATTGAAGAAAGAGATCAACAAAATATAAATAAATTGAAAGATATCACATGCTCATGGATTAGATAAGTTAATATTGTGAAATTTTCCATACTTCCCTAAGCAATCTACAAAGTCAGCTACATTCCTCTCAGAATCATTTTGGTCTACTCTTGAAGACCGTCACATAATGTATTAACTGTATTATTGGTGTGTTGCTGAACTGTGTAGAGACACATCGTTTTACAGATTGCTTCCTTTGTAATTTTCAACTAGAAGTCAGTAGTACTATAAACAAATAAATAGTTACAACATGGCCTAAATTGGCTTGCTAATGAAAAAGAGGGAAACCTGGTAAAGCACCCTTAATCAATATTTACCAAGAGAAACTTTGAGGCAGATCTTAGGATACTGCATCAGCAATGATTAATAGCTGGTTAAAAGAGTTGGTTCATTTTATTTTCTTCAATTACACCAAATTTAACACATTACAAATTTACAAGTTCTGGGCCAGCACTTATGTCTTCTTTGATGATTTGAAATTTTAAAATGGGAATAGCTGTACAGTACGGCACTAAGATGCTTGAACAGTTAGAACACTCCTTGGAAGAGGGAATTAAAAGAAAAATTCCTTGGGTAGTTCGTGGTAAAATGGAACAATGAAGACCAAAAGCCCCACAAGCTGGAATCATCTTCCAGAAAATCTTAAGAGCATTTCATTTACCACAATTATAAGGAATCTGGTAATGAAGAAGGCAAGAGTATTTTTGAGACTCTCACGGTAGCAGCCCTCTGCAGGCTGAGCCGACAGCGGAGTGTGCTACAGATCTGAGCTTGCTGATAACAATCAGAAGGAGAGAATCCTAATGGAAAGACGCAGGCTCACAGCATCTCATTGTCAGATAGAAAATACATTAGACAACAAAGATAAGTCAGCAGACAAGAGTCAGATCTGGAGGGAGGGAGCCAGCTGTGCCTCTGTCTAACACAACAGTCAGATCCCAAGGGCAATTCAGCCTAAAGCCAATGAAAGCGATGTTTGCATCATTACATAACAGTTCTAATAGTGCTTTCCAAAAAAACCTGAAAAATTAAAAAAGAAACCAACTCCAAATTACACATGGAAGTTAATATTATCTTAACTAATTAAAACAATCTTGAGGAAAAAAAAAAACCAAAGTTAGAAGCATCACATTTTCTGCAGCAAAATTTGTTACAATGCTGTCATATGAAATTATTACTTGAATAAACAAACACAAAGTCTAATAAAACAAAATTAAGTGCAAAATGCATATGTTTATAGCCAATGCATTATTGACAAAAGTCAAAGAATGTATATCAAATTTCAGCTTCGACATCAACTGGGGAAAACTGAGGTGGAACGTGAGTCCTGTGACTGGCTGGCTGGTGACCCTATAGACTTTCTCTGAGGGCAACCTTCCAGGCCGGAACTGATAGTCACCAGCAATAGCTTCCATTGATGGTAGCAAGCTGGGGCTAGGGCTGATGGCTCCTAGTCGGGGCTTCTACTGATGGTAGCAAGCAGAGACTAGGGCTGATGGTTCCTAGTGGGGCCTTCCACTAATCGTGGCAAGTGTCTATAAAAGAAAGGGCCAACCAAGGAAAATAAAGGCAGTAAACTTCGAACTCCTAGCCAAACCTAGCCGATGGACAAGACATTCTCCACCGTTGAATGGAGAGTGAGATCTGACTTTCATACAAACTCTGGTGCCCCATTTCTGACCACGTCCCCTTGACGGGGAGGCCGGGTGGCACTCAGAGGAAGGATAACAGGTCACCAAGAAAAGACTCGATACCCTATGAGCATATACAGGGGGAGGAGGTCCCCCTCAGTCATAGACATAGGGGAAGGGAGTAGGGGGGAAGCAGGAGGGAGGGAGGAATGGGAAGATACAAGGGATGGGCTAACAATTGAGA
The DNA here is from genome assembly GCF_964271855.1 of Acomys minous. Classification (NCBI taxonomy): domain Eukaryota; kingdom Metazoa; phylum Chordata; class Mammalia; order Rodentia; family Muridae; genus Acomys; species Acomys minous. Next base: position 90,119,658 of record NC_140491.1, on the reverse strand, counting down.
TGCAATATAAATAAATTAATAAAATAAAATTTTAAAAAAAGAAAGGGAAAGGAGAGATAAGAAACACACACACACACACACACACACACACACACACACACACACACACACACACACGGTAAGGCAGACTCCAGCAGGTAGGTTTCAACCAGCTTCTTTTCTTGCTTTATTTTTTCCTCTCACAGTTTATATGCCCCAACCAAATCTTTCAAGCAGTACAAAAAAAAAAAAAAAACCCACAATGTGTTTGCATTCTATATCTCTATAAATAAATGATTATAATGGATATACATAAGACAATCATGTTCCCCAAAACATGATCCAATGTTTTACATATTATGGGTGAGAAACAAACACGAATAACAAGTTATTTCCAAGAACCCACATACATTTGTACCTAAGCAACTTGTTATAATATTAAACGAGTATAAGCAAGCAAGGGAATTTCTCAGCCAGCTTTTCTTTCCTGGCAGGCTGTAATTTGCGGTTACAAAGAAAGAATCAATTATCTTAAGAAGTAATCTTATAAAGATCTTAAAAGAATCACAAATCTAAACTATATAAAAAATAACCAGCTGTTTCTACTTTAAGCCCTAAAGGTGCTCATCTACTCATTAATATGTTTTTATTAAATCGCATCAGGAAGCTGAGGGCACAAAAATAGAATTAAGGAAATCAATCACCAGTCACCAGCCCAGCATGAAAGACTCATGTCAGCCAATGCTGCTATGAGCCATTGTTCTTGTTTTGCCAACCTCAACAAGCTTTACTAATTAGCTTTACTAATAAGAGTGTACTTTCTCTCTACTTCAATTGTCCCCTAAGATTTCCTGCATCAGAGCCACTAGCAAAAACATCTTTACCTAACCTTGCTGAACAATCTATTTCTCCAAGTTCTTTCTAAGACTAATGATCATTGTTAACAATCTACATCTATAGATTGTTTTCAAGGGTGGTGGTTAAATCATTTATCGCCTCCAGCAGCAATGCCTGAAAGAGATCAAGCACTGTTACTGAGTATGCCAAAGATACTGCCCAGTGAGGGGCTGGAAGCCTCTATGATAGTACTCACACAATTCATATATTGAGGGGATTATAAGGACCGCAAAGGTAACAAATAGAGCTGTGCTCCATAACAGCATGAAGTCCTTAGGACACACAGTAGGGGTTATGCCTCACTGAGACACACCCATCATGGGCTTGCTAACCTGTGGGCCTCATCCTTGAGTTCTATAGCTGTTTTGCTATTCCTCCTGCATGGCCCCCGGAAAACGTACACAAGAAGAAAACAATCACTTTCATCATGATTCTGACAAACTGGATGTACATCTACAAAATGAAATTAGATTATCTTATAGCATTAACTAAACAGTGAATTTCAGATTTAAACACAAAGCTAGTATGGCAGTTTGAATAAGCATGGGCCCCAAAGGCTCAAAGGGAGTGGCACTATTAGAAGACCATTGTTGGGGTAATTATGACCTTATTAGAGGAAGTGTGTCACTGGGGGAAGCTTTGAGGTTTCAGATGCTTAAGCCAGGCCCAGCATCACACAATTTTCCTACTGCCTTCAGATCCAAATATGTAACTCAGCTACCTCTGCTGCACCATGTCTGTCTGTGACACCATGTTTCCCATGATAATAACGAACAACAACTCAACTCTGAACTGTAAGCGCCCCTCCCCATTAAATGGTTTTCTTCACAAGAGTTGTCGTGGTCAATTGTCTCGTCACTGCTATAAACCCTAACTAAAGCCGGGCAGTGGTGGTGCACATCTTTAATCCCAGCACTTGAGAGGCAGAGGCAGATCTCTGTACAGTCTGGTCTAGAGAGTGAGTTCCAGGGCAGCCAGGGGTAAACAGCGAAACCCCTCATCTCAAAATAAATAAATAAATAAATAAAACCAATTTACCAAACAAAAACATCCTAAGACAGCTACTAGAAGAAAACAGAAAAAAATTCTCATTCGTGCTGGTTTAAACAATGATTTTTCTGGGGTGTGAACACAAAGTATAGGCAACCAAAGAGTAGGAAAACATGAAAAGACAGTATAAAGCAATGGAAAAAGTCAACAGAACGAAGACAAAATCTTAGCAGAAGGTTACAATTCAAACATCATAAAAGGTTAATATCTAAAATACATGCAAAGTTCTAAGCAATAGTAAAATAAATACCCAACTTAAAAGGTGGCAAAGGATCCCAATAGACTTCCTTCAAAGAAGACACTAAATGGCCAATGGGTATTTTAAAAAGTCTGAGTGTCACTAACCATCTGAGTAGGGAACATTAAAGTACAATAAGACACTACCCACACCTGTTAATATGGCTTCATAAAGACAGTAAGAAATAACAAATGTTTCTGAGAATATGGAAAGAGAAACCTATGGTCACTGATAATAGGGGTGTTAATTAGCATGGGCATTATGAAAAACTGTACAAAGATTTTTTCCTTTTTAAAAATATTTTTATTTTATTTTATTTTATTTTATTTTATTTTTGTGGAGGAGGGTACAGACAGGAGTTGGGAGCAGGTTTTTCTATATACCTCTGGCTAGCCTGGTACTCACTATATAGCCAGGGCTGGCTTTGAAGTTAAGGCAATCCTCCTGCTCCAGCCTTCCAAGTGTTAGGATTATGAGAAGTATGTTGGTTTCTTTAAAATGTTACCATAAGACCTGCCAATCCTACGACTCTATGTATATCCAAAGAAAGTGTAATCTAATCCATTGTGTGAGAAGACTGTACCCCATGTTCTCTGTAACTCATTTCACAATGAGCAAGAGTCACCATAATGCAAGTAAAGAAATGTAACACACACACACACACACACACACACACACACACACACACACACACAACTCAACTAAACTAAAGAAAGAAATTGATAAGTGCAACCACCTTCATGGACCCAAAGGATATAATGCTAAGTGAAATAATCAGGCTCACAAAATCCCCAGTAACCCTACGTACATGTAGAATCTGAAAAGTTTGACCTGGAAGCATAAGGAAGCTCTGATTGCCAGAGGCTGGGTATGGGAAGACTCCACATGATGTTAAATCAACACATTTTACCTAGGCAGGAGGAATATTTTTAAGAGACATATTCTTTATTGTGGCAACTATAGTTAATAACAATATATTTTAAACTCGAATACTGCTAATTTAGATTTCAAATGACCTTTCCATAAAGTTTCCATAGTAATGCATGTCCATAAACCCCTACCCAGATCTAGCCAATGGACATAACACTCTCCACAGTAGAGTGGAGAGTGGGATATTACTTTCTCACATACTCTGGTGCCTCACCTTTGACCATGTTCCCTGGAGGGGGAGACCTGGTGGCACTCAGAGGAAGGACAACAGGTTACCAAGAAGAGACTTGATACCCTATGAACATATACAGGGGGAGGTAATCCCCCTCAGAAACAGTCATAGGGGAGGGGAATAAGGGAAAAATGGGAGGGAGGGAAGAATGGGAGGATACAAGGGATGGGATAACCATTGAGATGTAACAAGAATAAATTAATAAAGGAGAAAAAATAATAAATAAATAAATAATATAATATAATATAATAAAGTATAACTATAACAAAACCTTATGTGTGTGTACATATGTATATATACACACATATATATACATATATATATACATAAAGTCTACTTATCAACTAGAATACATTAAAATACATAAAATATTTCAGGGTTTGGAATATAGCTCAGCAGTAGAGGACTTACCTACTATGTATATGGACCTGGGTTTAGTCCTAAATGCACAGAGGAAAGGTGCAAGGGAGGAGAAGGGAGAAGAAGGAAGATGAAAAACAAAAGCAGCAGCAGCAACAACAACATATCACAAGAATTATTATTAATTTTAAGCTTAAACCTTACAAAATGGCTAAAGCAAAAAAAACTATATAAATATGTTATATATTCATATATTGTATAAACATATTACATAATAAAACATGTAAAGCATACATTTTAATAGCCACCTCATCAAGTTTAGTCATAAAATTATCGATTAACTACTCTGTAGTTTCCTTACTAGCAAATAATTTAAATCAATGAAATGGAAAGGATGACATTAAATATTTCTGAAAAGTCTTGATAATGATCATGTGAAAGAATACAATTTAAAGATTTGCTACAGTTGCTATAAGTAGTTTATAATATTATCCATTACAAATATCACAACATATAAATATTTATATGTACTTTTCAGTACTATTATAATTATTTTTTAAATTAGAATCTCAAAAATACAATCCCTTAGCCTGTGTAGCTATGAGGCCTTGTGCTGATAGTAAGAAAAATTCCCAATTACTTTGGATTCACTTAATTTCCAGTAATTCTCTTGTCAGTGTCAGTGGTTATATAAGTGCACCTTTATTGTTATTATTTCAAACAAATGATTTGAAAGCTTACAGTAATCAGACACCCCATGAACATGGATGAAGGCAATAGGACTTGTTAAATATGACGCAGGAATGAAGAAGACTGTAAAAGGCCTATAGAGAAAAGAGAAACTGTGGGCAGGGGGATTTCTGTGACAAACTGGAGACCTAAGTCAGGGTAGGCTCCAGGGTGGAAATGAGAGGGACTCGAGCAGAGACTCCTAGTAGCAGGAGTAATAGAGACAGAAGAGGACACCCTCTGACAAGACACATCTCCTAGTAGATGGCGAGACACACCAACGCACCCACAAAAACTTTGCCTCAAAATTCACCCTGCCTACTAGATGTGCAGGGATAAAGATAGAGCAGAGACTGAGGGAATGTCCAACCAATGCCTATCCCGACCCAAGATCCACCCCGTGGGAAAGAACCACCCCCAGACACTATTAAGGACACTCTGTTCTGCTTGCAGACAGGAGTCAAGCACAGCTGACCTCTGAGAGGCTTCACATAGCAGCACCTCAAATGCTGAGACTCACAGCCAAACATTGGGCAATGTGGAGGGAGCCTTGTGGAAAAGTGGGGTAAAGGAAAAAACGACCTGGAGGTGACCGGAGATTCACAAGAAGACCAACAGAACCAGCCAACCAGAGCTCAGAGGGTATTTCTGAGACTGAAGTACCAACCAAGGCTCTTGCGTGGACTTGACATAGGCCCCCTACACAGGTGTAGCAGATGGGCAGCGCAGGCTTCATGTGGGTCCTCTAGTAAGGGGAGTAGGGACTGCCTCTGACACAGATTCTCTTACCAGCTTTTAAAATATGTCCCTCTGGTAGGACTACCTTGCCAGGCCACAAGGGAAGCGGACATGCTTGGTCCTGATATAGCTTGATGAGCTCAGGTGGAAGGGAAGGGGGGGGCTCCCTTTTTCTGAGGAATGGGGGAAGGGCATGGGAGAGAGGGAGGGAGGGTAAGATTGGAAGGTGAGGAGGGATGGGTCTACCACTAGCATGTAAAGTGAATAAATAAATAAAGGAGAAATAGGGAAAAAAGACTGTAGATTCTCATACATTGTTGATTCCACAGATTCTGAGTCTCTTGGTGTTTTGTTTTTGTTTTTGTTTTTGTTTTTATTTTTTTCTTTTGGTTATTTGCTGCAGACAAATGTTATTATTGAAATCATAAAGAGAAACACTTACTTTTCTCAAATCAATAAATATGTTTAGGAAGGAAGGCTTGAACACAATGTCTATTAAGAGCAGAGGTGGTCTCTCTTCTTAACATACTCAGGATTCTGAGTAAATGGAAAATAGTCAAGACAGTCTATTTTCCAAACTATGAATTATAACACCTCACATAAATGCACCTTGTGTTAATCACAATTTTTTTATTTCTTGGCACATGCTTCATATAATTATCATGAATAGAGCAATTTAATCACTCAGAGGACAACCCTCGAGCCTGGGAGACAAAGGGGAGTGAGCCCTGTGTTTAAAGAGAACAAAAAGAGGAAGCTTTAAAAAAATAGGTAATCAAAATATTTCAAATAGAATGTTACATTTTTTTATAACTTGCTATTTTGCATATAATTCACAGAAGAAGAACACAAAGAACTCACACTTTTAGGCAAGAAGGGTCTGAAAAAGCCTCTGAAATTCTGGTTTGTTTGGTACATCCATTTCAGTTCAGATAGCTGTGGAGTGAAAAAAAATGTCTAAATAAACATATTTATTTATTGCTTGGTGTATATGCATGAAACACGAGAATGATATCAGTAAATGAGCATCCTTACCCTTACAGTTTTCGTCAAATTGTAGAATAACTTGGAAACATTTGCACTGAATTACCTTCACCAACCCAAGAAGCAAAACCTCATTGGGAGCATGACCTCTATTCCTAAAGACTGTCTCAATCGATGAACAATGCTGCCATTGTCTGCAAAACAATGATATGGACCAGCAAATATTACAGTCTCCAAACAGAGACTTCAGGCAGACCCCTCCTAATGTTACACCTAAAACCTGCTGTTCGGACCAAGGAAAATTAACTGTACACATCTCCCGCAATCTTACCTGGGGTTGTCAAGGTCTGTTTCCTTCATTTCTTCTTCTATCGATGTCTCGATTAGATCAGATATTTCTAGTTTTAGCCACTTGCTTCTGAGTTATTGTCTTCCCAGGAGTTCACATATATGTGTATGTGAGTAAGAACACTAACTATGCTTCTCTCTGGTCATCAGCTCTCTTTGCCAGCATTATATCTGAGTCCTTCAAAACGGCAGGCTTCTCAGATGTTTTTCTTTATGCAAGTCCACTTAATGCTTTCCCCTTAGGCAGCAATTCTTTCTTTTGGAGACACTGATACCCTTCACACAGTAGATAAAGCTAATTGAGAATACACACATACTAAACTAAATATAACCTTTGATGTAAAAGAATGAAAAACTTTAATGTTCATTTTTAGAAGTATTGGGCTTTGAGTAACTTTCTCAAGGCTGGCTGTAATTTTTCTGGCAACTGATGATGATAGCTGGAAATTTTGTGAAATATAAAACTGTATGGAATCTGTCAATGTAACACCACAGCCATGAATTAAAAGACTAACAATTCTTTAAAGGTTTATTTATTTATTTATTTATTTATTTTTAATTAATTTATTCAGATTACAACTAAATTGTTATCCCATCACTTGTATCCTCCATTCCTCCTTCCCTCCCACTTTCACCCTATTCCCTTCCCCTAGGTCTATGACCGAGGGGGATCTCCTCCCCTACTTTATGGTCATAGGCTATCAAGTCTCATCTTGGTAGCCTGCTTATTCTTTCTTTGAGTACCACCAGAGCTCCTCACTAAGGGGAGGTCATCAAATATGGAGCACCAGAGTCATGTCAGAGTTAGTCCCTGCTCTCCACCCAACTGTGGAGAATGTCCTGTCCATTGGCTAGATCCAAGTAGGAGTTCAATGTTTACTACTTGCAATGTCCTTGGTTAGTGCAATAGTTTGAACAGACCCCCCCCACACACACCCTGGGCAAGATTAACAATTCTTGAGTCCATAAGATTTCACAAACCAATACATACTCACAAGCACACAAACCATATTAAATTCCTATTGTGTACAATTTCAGAGTCTCAGCCTTTCCTATTTCCTCCACTAATACTGGGAGTACGGATGTTCCAGGGAGAAGGTTTAACAGTATTTTATACCATATGCACCAGAGTCTCTACTATCCTGTCCTGACTGACTCAAGAGATACTCCTCAACAACCATTTTGTTCACCCTGGAAAATATGGTTTAGAAGATCTTCACTTGGTTGGATAGTGTACCCCACCATCACTCCCAAAAATCTTGGAGATAAAACCCAGGACTTTGCATTTATAAACCAAGAGTTCTGAAGCTGAGACACATCCCAATGTGCAACGGAGGTAGAGTCTATGAGATAATTTCTCCCTTTCTTTTTTCTCCCTGATTGAGGACTCTGGGCTACAAGGTTATGCATATATAAAATGTCTGATAGTACTTACATAATAACACAGGACATCTATTGGATAATCAGACCATTAATGATAAACAGTTGCCCTTCCCACCTCCTTTTGTTCCATTTGAAGAAAGTGAACGTATATTTATATGATGCTAACACTAAAAATACTTGAATAAATACACTTACAAAACTACTGAGTTTCAGAGACTGAATAAAGAAAATGAATCTTGAAGAACTTAGGCTACCCAAAACAGAGTGGCCTGAGGAGATAACTCAGTTAGTGAAGTGCCTGCTATCCAAACATGGGAACTTGAGTCAGGAAGGCAGAGAGAGTGGGATCCCTGGAGCTGAGTGTCTAGCCAGTCTTCCTGAAATACTAATCCCCACATTCAGTGGGAGACTTTGTCTCACACAGTAAGGTGGAGACTGACTATAGGGAGATTCCAGCTGTCAGCATCAACCTCTGACCTTGCCCGTCCCTCCCCCTTCACAATCACAATCACAGAGCCTCAGGTGGCTATCACCAGTAGCTCATCTGGAAAGTTCTATCTCTACAAATTATATGTAAAAACAAGGCATCACAGAAATTCAGGACTGTGTGACATTGGTAGGGTCCAGACATTACCTACCTGTGATGAAGTCTGACAGCTTCTAATTAAACACAGATATCACTTTCAAATGTAGGCTATCCCCTTGGGAATAAAACTTCTTTAACAACAGCTAGTGAAAACGATCAGACCAATCCAGACCAAGGATCAGACATCAAGGAACATGCAGTCCTTGCACTGTTCTCACTCCAAAAGGTAGCAGTGGCCTCTGAACCAAGAGCTACAGTCAGCAGGGTAAACCAGTACAAACAATTAACCAGTACCTAAAACAAGTATGTTAACTCAAAGTTTTCTTCTATTTGATAAGATAGGCGCTTGGAACAAAGACTATAAAAATGAGCCTTTTATGGGTATCTAGAAGTAGATAAGAGACCAAGAATTGAGTCAAATTTTCTTAGAGCTGGTTATGGACATTTTAACTGAAAATAACTAAGCTAGGTTTTATTTTGTGTAAAGTGGGTAAACTGTGGTAATTAACATCATTTATCTATTTTCCTCAGTCATAATCAACTCCATCCAACTTAAGTTTAGGATTTTTCAACCCTGAGATTTGTCAGAGATGCACAGAAATACCATTAAACCAAATGTTTCCATGACCTTAGAATTATCCCATGAATGAATGCTTCTTATAATATCTGTCAATAAACAAAGAAGTAATGATTCTTAACACGTTCTAAAAACACTGCCATACCTATCTGGTGACTAATTAGGCAATGAGCCACTGGGCTGGGTTCAGGTTTAGACTTTTGGGAGCGCAAAGTTTGGGTCTGCATAAATATTTAGAGATGAATCCCTGACCAGGCAGCCAGTGAGTGGACAGATGAATGAAGAGATCGATGGTAGCTGGAAACTTCGACTACTCAGTTAGCAGCTGAAGGGGTGAATGAGTGCACTATCAGGAAGAACTACCATGAAGTGTAAATCATGCTGTAACAGGTGAATTAATAACTGGAATCATGAAAATCCACAACTACGTAGGAAGTTGTCACTCTGTCATGCCACATGTTAATTGCAGAATTCTGTCTGCACACTGAAACCAAGGGTAAAGCTTTGGGAAAATACAGACTGCTGGGGAATCAGATATCATTTGTCCAGGGTAATAGTGATATTGGAGTATTTTATAATCAGAGTTAAAACAACAGATGGATTACTCTCTCAATCCCAAAGCATTTCAGCCTTCCAAGTTTTACACTTTGGCTCTTTAAAAGCCCCAAGTGAGTGCTGATTCTCTCTCTCTTCCTAACCTGCCTTACTCTTAAGGTTCTTCACTGCAAATGAATAGAATGAGAATCTAATCTTGTTGAATGATTATTCTTTTTAATATTAATAATAATTTTAATAAATCAGCAGTTACTCCTTAACCAGCTTTATACTCAAATAACCACCCAAAGAGAAGAGGATCTGTTTAGCCCATAGCACAATGCTGTGCAACAATTACTCCATCCTAAACCAAGGTAGTATAGTTTCTTCCTATTCAGATTTCCCACCTTATACTTGCTTTTTATTCATATCCTATGTCTGGTTAATTTCTCCTAGTGTTTCCTTGTTTTCTTCTCATGTATCCCTCCTGTCCTTCCTGCTCTTTCTCCTCCCGTCACAGAACCAAGATACCCAATACTATTCCTTGTTATTGCTCAGCATTGGCTAGTGTCTTTATTGGCAATACAGAGAACAATTGGTGATATGTTTACACAAACTTGAGGCAGGAAATACTTAGAATAAACATCCCTAATGCAATGTCTGGGTTAAAACCAGATAGCGGCATAGAGAAATCAGCATTTGAGTGAACAAGGGAAAACTGTACACAGTCCACAAGGTCATTATGCCAACATGCTCTTCTGTTTAAAAGACACAAAAGGGCATGTTGAACATATTAAGTGTCAAAAATTATACATTAATATTAATATGGTTCCTATAGTCACTATTCTGGCACTGTAATATGAATAAGTGGTATCTGCAACATGGAAACAATTTTGCTAATCTCATCTCTTAAATATACTTGAATGAATGTAAACATGGCATGTGATTTTTTTAAAAAGTTACCAAGTTCTCATATAGATTGGCCCCACAATATATTTGATGTATAAATCATACTGAGGAATATTATTATTCATAATGTATAGAAGAAAACAAGACAAAGAGCTTAAATGACCATAAAATATTAAAAACAAAAGATAATTGTAATGGAAGCCTGAATTACCACACCATTTCCCATTTTACTATACAGCATGTTTCACAAAATATTTTTACACACTGTTGTAATGAAATCTGCTAATTCTATGTCATATGTAATATTCCCTGAACTGGTACAGATTCTTCTAGGTATATAGAAAACTCAACTCAAGCTAGTTTCAAGCAAAAGGTAGAATACATCAGCACATACAAGTGAGTGAGTAGTTCAAAGGTGTGCCTGGAAACAGTCCTATCTGGACTGCAATGGGAAAATCAGATCAATCACAGTTGGTATCTCTCTTAGTTCTATTTCCTTTATGGCTCAGCTATAGCCAAAATATTTTTCCCTCGTGAACTCAAATGGCTGCCAGAGATTACGGGACTTCCACTTGTATTAGTTACTGTTCACTTGCAATAATAAAACACTCACCAAAAGTAAGAAAGGGTTTATTTTTAGCTTCTGGTTCCAGAGGAAGTTGTGATAATGGTAAGGAAGGCACGGCATCCTGACAGGGATAGGAGGCTGATCCCATTTCCCTCCACACACATGAGACTGTAACGGCCCAGGGGTACAGAGTATAAAGGTTGAAGAAGCGTCAATCTTGGATGCCTTCGAAACCTGAAGATAGCAGGAGTTGGTTATCCCCCTCCTCAACCTGGGGTCACAAAACGGACTCCCCTCCCATCAATCCTAGTAGGAAGTTATTATCCTAACCCTGACCAAGCTTCACTCCTTGTTTGACCTTATAAGGTCCTCTACCCTTACAGCCCCTGAGTAGGCAGATGAAACACCTTGCAAGACATCTGCCCCCGCCAACTGTACATGACCACACAAACCTTGCCCCCAGAAACCCTGGCCATCTCCCCAGGGCCTAAATATCACCACCGCACCCTCCACCCCCACTACCAATAAACCGAACCAATGATCCGAAGCAGCACACTCACAACCCATTCAGACTCTGCATCGCACTCGCCCTTGCTGCAATGTTTCACCCCATCCAGCCAAACCTGGTGAGCAATGGGCCTGGCTGCCCTAAGGGGGAAGCAAACAAGAGGAAGCAGACACATAGGAGAGAGGAAAGAGAGAAGGATGGAGGAAGAGGGAGGAGGGATTGAGGTAGGGAAGGAGAGAGAGAGAGAGAGAGGTAGGGTAATGCGGGGAGAAGTGAGGCCATAAACTCTCAAAACTCACTCTAGGAACTTACTTCTTCCAGCAAGGCTGAAGCTCCTAAACTTTCCATATAAGCATTGCAAACAGGCCTGCCAAGTGGGACCAAGTGTTCCTGTACATGAGCTATGATGGGTATTTCTCATTCGAACCACAGCAAAGGCCAATCAAATTCAGTCAAAAAGATGTACACGCTGTATACAGAACCCTTGCTCTGGAGTTCTGCATCTGAGGTTTACTGCGATGTGAGTGCCATCACTTAGGGAGCCTCTACATTCCTGAGCTAATCCTCGTGGGCAGGGGAATGGGGAATCTGGCTGACTTACATCTGTTTCCCAGGACCACCCTACTTGTGAGCAGGGATCCACAAGAACCACATGGGCGGGGAGATACTGGTTAAGAGCTTAGTTTCTAGACAAAAATAGTGATTCTTGTGTCATGATGCATCTTTGTTCACAGACAGCAAAGGTGGATGATATCTTCCTAGTCTATGTTTTATAAGAAAGGATGCCATCCAATGAATCACTCTCTCATCCAGGCGAAAAGACATGATCACACTATTTCTTTTAGAAGTCTTAGAGTCCTGGCTTTTATTCTAGGACTATGAAGGCATATCAGACCTATTATATGCACTGCTTCACATTATTGACTATTACAAATTCGCCAGCTAGGCACTGACAATTAGATAATTAAAGAGGACGCTAGAAAAAAAACTGTAAACCCTGAGGACAGAGAGAAAGCTGTTTTTTTCCTGTAAATAAGAGAAAAAGTGAGTGGAAAACTAGTGAAAGTAGAAAAACTGCATTTTATTGCCTGTCTCGTTTATTATTGGATGTAACATTTTTCTATTTTACTGATTATATTAGTTATGGTTTTATTGTATGCTAAAATGCCACAACCAAAAGCAACTTAACAAAGATAAAGGGTTTGTTGTTTGCTTGGTTTTTTTTCTGTTTGTTTGCTTTTTAGCTTATGATCCCATAGGGTTAAAAAACTATCTTGGCAGGAAAGACACTAGAAAAAGCAGAAAATCATTTGATCATATTCTTATCCAATTGAGAAGCAGATAGCAAGAAAAAAGAAAGAAAGAAATGGGGTAAGGTTATGAAAAGCTCAGAGATCCCCTAAAAGCATACTTCCTTCAGTAAAGCTCCACCACGATCATCCTAAACAGCCCCACCAACTGGGGACCAAATATTCAAATACATGACCCCATGGGTAACACTTCTCAACTGAACTGCCACACTAATCAATACAATAAAAACATTTTTTTAAAAGTACAAGCAGTGCTGAAAATTTTAAGAGAAGGTGAGTTTCCCAACACTCAACTGCAAGGGGAAGAAAGCTGCTGATATGTGTATGGTGAAGGCAAGTCTGTGTCCAAAGGTTCTGTAACCAGGACAAAACTCTTAGCTCTGCTAAGTACTGTTTTAATAAAACATGCTTGATCAATAATTAATTCTCATAGAGTATTGAAGATTATTCCAAAATGCCAACATTCTTTTTTAAAATAGGACAATTCTATGAAAACATCATCAACACCGGCAATAGTAGCATAATACATTCTAAGAATTGTACATGTAGAAAACTACATGCTAAGAATTGTGGCTTGAGTAATGGTTCTCCTCCTAAAAGTCACCAGGCTGGAGTCAGGGAGCTCCTGAACAGTCCTTGTTTCTACTCAACAGCCTGTACTATGAAGACGCAATGAAAAGTTACAAGCCTCTGTAGGTGCTTGGAGCAAATACCAGAACCCCTGATACAACTGTATTTTTGGAGAAGACTAAGAAAACACAAATTTCCATTATTCATGTGGTACTCAGAAGTACCCATGAATTTGCCCACTACGTACATTGCTCTCTAATTTGTTTCATAGGACTAATTTCTCTTACCAAGAGCCTTTTGTTGTTGTTGTTGTTGTTGTTGTTAATTGTGTTTCTATTGAAATACTAAAGGCAAAAGAGAAACCGTTTTTAGGAGAAAAAAAAAAAGGTTTTATTTATTTTTATTTTCTTTCCCCCAGGAAGTTTCCCTTTTTTTTTTTTTATTATTTATGGAGATCTATATTTTCTTTCAAATCAAATTCCATTATATTTGACAGACCTACACATCTATATAACCCATATATCTATTGATACAAAATTATCACTCCAGAAACGTGCCTGAGCATCTGTCAACCTCCCACCTCCCACCCCATCCCACCCTACTCTACAGACTATACTAGTTTAATTGGTTTGCTACTTTTCACCGATGAGTCAGATCCCATGCTTATTCATTTTTCTGGTGGTGAGCATTTGTGCTGTTTTCTGTTTGTAGATGTTTATAACCAAAACTGCTTTGTACTAGTGGTTTGAGGCTACATAACATATATTAGATAATGAAGAGTAAAAAGGGCGGGAGAAAGTGAGGGTAGACAGTAACTATGTAAGAACTTCCCAATGAGTATTCCACGGTTTTACCATGCTGCGTTCCCACTAGCCATGAGAGTTCCAGTTCCAGCTCTGAAATCATCTCAACACTTGATAGTGTCAATTTTTTCTTTTAGCTTCATACCATTATTTACAGTCTCACTTTCAGATTTAGCATAACTAATATTGATGCCATCTTCTCACCTCCTTTATAAAGTATACATTCACATATTTTGCCATTTTAAATCTATGGAAGTTATACTACTGAGATGTAGGAATAGTTTATATAGCCCACTACACGCCTGTAGTCTAAAATTATTAGTATATACATACATATATATATATATATATATATATATATATATATATATATATATTAAATGTTGCCATGGGTGGCCTGTATGTCCATTTATTGATAAATGTAAAATGTTCAAGTATAATTTTGATTCCAGATTTATTTTTAATATATTTTATTAATTATTCATATTACAGCTAAATTGTTATTGCATCCCTTGTATCCTCCCATTCCTCCCTGCCTCTCATTTCCCCCTTACTCCCATCCCCTATGACTGTGACTGAGGGGGACCTCCTCCCCCTGTATATGCTCATAGGGTATCAAGTCTCTTCTTGGTAGCCTGCTATCCTTCCTCTGAGTGCCACCAGGCCTCTCCACCAAGGGGACGTGGTCAAATATAAGGCACCAGAGTTCCTGTGAAAGTCAGACTCTACTCTCCACTCAACTGTGAAGAATGTCCTATCCATTGGCTAGATCTGGGTAGGGGTTCAAAGTTTACTGCATGTATTGTCCTTGGCTGGTGCCATAGTTTGCACAGTACCCCTGGGTCCAGATCCGCCCATCATAATGTCCTTCTTGTAGGTTTTTAGGATCCTCTGGATCCTTCTATTTCCCCATTCTCCCATGCTTGTCTCGCCTAGAGTCCCAATAGGATGTCCTTCCCTCTGTCCCACTTTCCTGGTAAGTGAAGACTTTCATGGGACATGCCCCTTGGGCTAGTGTCCAGATATAAGTGAGTATATACCATTTGACTCTTTCTGCTTCTGGGTTAACTCACTCATTATGATCTTTCTAGTTCTGAGATTCTATCTTACACCCACCAGAATAGCTAAGATAAAAAACCCAAGTGACACCACATGCTGGCGAGGATGTGGAGAGAGAGGAACACTCCTTCATTGCTGGTGGGAATGCAAACCAGTACAGCCACTTTGGAAATCTATCTCAGAAAACTGGAAATAAGGCTTCCTCAATACTCAGCTATTCCACTCCTTGGAATATACCCAGAAGATGTTCTAGCACACAAGAACATTTGCTCAACCATGTTCATAGCAGCCTTATTCATAATAGCCAGAACATGGAAACAGCCTAAGTGTCCCTCTGTAGAAGAATGGATAAAGAAACTGTGGTACATTTACACTATGGAATACCACTCAGCTATTAAAAACAAGGAATTCCCAAAATTTGTGGACAAATTTATTCTAATTTTAAATTTATTAAAGCTTGTTGAATATGCAGTAGTAGTGAACACTTAAGGAACATTTAGAAGGGAGGCATATTCTGCTGTGTTAGAGTTTTTGTTCTGTGATGCCAATGCCTACAGTGGCCCAAGTCTTCACTGACCTTTCTCTGTTACTATAGCCACAGTCAAAAGAAAAATTTAAACATCTTTATCTTGACAGAGCTACTTTCGCCTTTAGTTCTATAAATTATATCTTCATATATTTTGAGGGTTTCTATGTGGTTCAGCATCATTTAGGATTGTGCTATGAATATTTGTATTCTCCCCAAATTCCTCATTTGAACTTATTCATGAAGGTGATATGTTAGAAGAAGAGAAGCTCTGGGAAGCTACAGAATTTTTATTATCTGATCACCCATTAACTGATAATATTTTATATTTCCAATCTCAATTTTTTTTATTTACTTTCGAGTTGCAGTGTCCTCATCTAGAACTTACAGTGCGATACTAATACATGAACTTTTGTATTGGATGATTTCTGTACACTATCCACTCTTGTTATACTAAGTAATTTGTATATAGTCATGATATATAATATTTTTAAAACATTACTGCATTCAGAATGTTAGTGCCTCACTAAAGAATTTTGAAACTATATGCTCAAAAGACTTTAGCCTGTAGGTTTCTTTTATTCTTTTTTTCCTTCTCCTGTGATATCCCTTGCTTTAGCTTCTGAATAGTACACTCAGAATTCTGGAAGACTTTTAAGACTTTGTTAGAAGGGTTTTGATTCAACATCTTTGATGTGGGTCTTTTCATATTTCTTGTTGAGTAAATTTCGGAAATTTGCAGGATTCTAGGAATCCGTCTGTTCCACCTAGGTTGTCTTTTGCACTGACATCCAGTGGCCCAGAGTATTCTATACTTCCTGTTTCTGTAAGGTTGACATCACTGTCTCTTTGGTCATTTCTTGATCCTTGTAATTTGTGTCATCTCTACTTTTTATTTGACAACAGAGATAAGATTTGTAAATTGTGTTATCTTTTGAAAGTACCAATTTGTTTTTGTTGATTTTCTCTTCTCCATTTTATTGAACTCTATGCCAGTTATCCAATAATAGTATACCATTTATTCTGTTCATTTTGCATGTAGCTTATCTTCCTTTTATATTATCTTAAGAGGGAAGATATGATAACTTAATATTCTTAATGGGACAGGATCTAGGATCTCCTAAGAAATAAGAAAATTTCATCTTCTAGGAAGGTCCTAGATAGGATTATTTGACATGGGAAAGCTTACCCTTCCCCTAGTCAACCATCTCATCAACTGGAGTTCCAGAGCAACTAAAAAGAAGAATACTAACATTCACATTCTCCATTTTGTACCTGCAGATGAAATGTGTTAAGTTACATCACACTTTTGCTTCACAATATTCCTGCCATGATGGAATGTACCTTCAATCCATGAGCAAAAATCAGCCCTTATTTTAACTTACATTCACCAAATATCTTTCCTACAGAAATGAAAAAAGAAATTCAATTCAATGACTTGATATATTCTCTTTAATTCAATGTAGCTATTTTCTTTTATAGATTTCCTCCAGCTAAGACCATCAAGGCCAGCAGATCTGGACCCAGGAGGGCCTACACAAACTGTTGCACCCACCAAGGACAATGCATGTAGTAAACCTAGACCCCTGTTCAGGTCTAGACAATGGATGGCTTATTCTCCATGGTGGTGGGGGGAGCAGGGACTGCCTCTGACTTGAACTAGGGTGCTGTTGATTCCCCTTGGTGGGGGGACCCTGTGGGCACACAAAAGAAAGGGGAACAGGCTATCCAGATGAGACCTGATCTGCTGTGGCCATATGGTGATGGAGGAGGTCCACTTCTGACAGAGGCCTAGGGGAGGGGAATAGGGTGGAAGAGAGAAGGAGGATGGGAATGGGAAGATACAAGAGAGGGCATAACATTTGGGATATAATCCGAATAAATTAAAACAACATTTTAAGGAATTTTTTGCTATACTCCGTTAGTTTTTATTTATTTGATTCTGTTTTGTTTATCTCAAAGTGAAATCAGATGTTTTGTTTTGGGGTGTGTGTGTGTGTGTGTGTGTGTGTGTGTGTGTGTGTGTGTGTGGTTTCCCTTTTGGCCCAACTGTTTATTTAAAGTCTGGTGTTTTATGATCTTATATTTTTCAATTTTTCAGTTTCTTTTTGCTATTGACTCCTGTCTTCAATCCATTGAGCCGTATGACAGACATTTTATTACTGAAACATGTTCTGAATTATGACTTGGATTTTAGACTAATCTAATCTTCCCTGGAGAAAATCCCATTGCTACTTAAGGAAACTAAAGAGTCCTTTTCTATTAGATGTGCTGTTTTATAGTGTTAATGAAGTTATATAACTTGTTGCTTTTATACCTAGCTGTTATACCTATACTTAAAAGTGACTTCTGTCATTCCTTTTGTGCATGAGCTGGTGTGCTTGATGGCGACCTATACAACATGTAATCTGTTCATTTTTAAATTTTTTTCCCAGATCCCAATTGATCTGCCTAAATTGATTCATTCTCTATGCATCATCACATATATATATACTATGAAAACCTTCTAGAGAACATTTTAGAGTTCTTCAGTAAAATTTTAAACTATATCTTTGTCTAGTTCTTTTTTATAATGTCCATATTTTTATTGATATTCTCTGTTTGGTAAAACTATTCTTCGAATATATGTTATAATCAATTAGTACTACTATAGTGAACTACCGAGACTAAGTGAAATGTAAAGAAAAGACAATTGTTCCTCACCCTTTAGGAAATCCAAGACTGAATATTGAGTCTGACTAATTTCTGGTGAGGGATGATATCTGTCCACAAGATAATACCTTTTGCTGCACCACTGAGGACAGAGAAATTCAGTGTCCTCACATAGAGGCGGACGAGAAACACAATATTCCCTTAAAACTTGAGCCTGTTTATAAGTACATTAACAGCATTCATAGGATAAAGTCTAATGATTAATTATGGGCAGAACACCTATCAAATAACTGTGTTGGCATAGTAGAGCATTTTTTTGCTTCCTCTTTAATTTTAGAATTCAAACCTTAAGAGAATGATGCCCCATTTCCTTTTAGGGCGGGTTGGGCAGGTTTTTGGTTGCTTTCTTGGACTAAAGAGGGTTATTATCAATGGGAGTTGGTTACAAGTTGTTTTTTGTCTTATTTAGAAAGAAAACAAGGTTATACTAAGTGATGTCTCTCTTTTCCCTTATTTTATATTCTTGGGTTTGGAAATAGGGATTGAAAAGAAAGAAGGGGGAATGTAGAAGTATATAGGGAAGATAGAACAAAAAGTAAATTAGTGAATTTACTCCTCAACTTAATGCCTCAGTTGTCACTCACAGGGTTATTTTTAATTCACTGGTATAAAATTTTGTATATAGGTGCAAAGCAAGTTTAATTCTAGATATGGTGGTATAGAATTCAAATGTACATTTATTCTTCACACATATTATGTATAAATATTTCTACTCTAATATGAGGTAATCTACCCATATAACTCAATAATAATACAAAGTTTACTTCCAATATTTTGAAAATGCTAATGCAGGCTGTTTAGGGTAAACAAGTTATACAAGTTAATTGTTACTTGATCAAATCATGGCCATGTCAATCACTAGTCTGCCTTTATCACAAGAATATACATCTTAGGTGTGGCAGATAGGTATGATTCTATAGAAAGAGAAGGTAGCATAGTTAGATAAGGTCTTTAAAAACTTCAGAGACATACATATTATGGCATTTAAAATGTTTTTATTATTTTGAAGATTCACTGACAATGAGACAGGTTAACTCCTGATAACACCCAGTCTACCTCAAAGAGGATATTGAACATCAAAAAACCTCCTTATGGAGACGGCTTAAATGTGCAAACAAACCACTGTGCAAAATGTTCTCATTTCTACCACAGACAGAATTTTGCCTAAAGAAGGGCAAGCTTGGATGCAGGCAGAGTTGATGGCCAAACACTGGCAGACTGGGTAAGCAAAAGTTCCTGCCTCACAAATATGTCTGTCAGATGTATTGGGCCAGAAGGCTGAAGAAGATGGTCCAACATAATAAAAAATTTGGGGTGACTATGCAGATAGAAAGCTGTCTCTGTCATCTTCTCATTTGAAAAGCTACTAACCTGCTCTCTCAGCATGCTGAGGTAATCAAGTTTATTCCTCAAGTCTCTGATGGAGTTGAAAACTAGGTATCTTAGTTTTACAATGAAGCTTAGTTGTTTAGGAGTTAAGATGTTTTTAGGTCTAGATAGATGTTTTAAGTTGATAATGACAATATATGATGGAGATTGATTTCCATTAAGAATTTTAGACACACCAAGATAAGAAAGATGTTTTCTTCAAGGCTGTCAAATACAAATAGCCAAAACACTAAGAATGTAACATTTATGTAATTCCTGATTGTTTCATGGTTCTTCTTGCTATAGGCAATTTATTGTATATGTATGTAATAATATAAATGTACATGTAAAAAATAAAAAAATTAAGTCAGTAGTTAAAATGCTTCCCATATATGGATACTTAATAAACAATTTGATTTGATTATGACTTGTAAAATAAATATATAAATTAATTAATTAAAATAAAATTCAAAGATATAAATATGCATAAAGCCAAAAGGAAAATCATTGTTATCCAGAAGCTTACCCATACATATACTTTCAGAATGTGCATTTCTATAAAAATGTATATACTCTGATGCCAGACAATTTCTGAGGTTCTCCTTGCCTGGCAGATAAACTGAATGCTTTTGTTATAATTTAAAAATGGCAGGAACTATGAGATATAGCTTTGGGTTGTAGGCTATAAAAGGCTTCTGGCATCCTTCTTGGGTTCAGTCTTATTTTCTTCTGGGTAATTTATCCAGGTGGAAACTTCCTGAAGCCCATGAAGCAGCTGTGTGGAGACGGTTCCATAAGTTCCCTTTAAAGCAGATCTTTGTCTGGATTCTTCTGTAGTCAAGTTTGAGACAGTTGCAGCCTTGACTATTCATTCATTTTATAGTTTACTCCCGAGACACATGGAGTAGAATAACACAGGCAAGGTGTTTTATTATTCATAGAACAGAAACTGTAAAATAGTAAGAGTTGTTTAGGTGTTAAGATTCTAAGTTTGGGACAATTTTTCATGCAACAATTTTAAAAATTATTTTTTATACATTGCCTCCATACTACAGTTTCCCTCCCATCCTCTTTTCACAGTCCTGCCTCCCCTCCTTCCATTGCCTCACCCCTAACTACTCCTCCTCCATCTCCCTCCAGAAAAGGACGGGACTCCTGGAGACATCAACCAGATAGGCCATATCAAGTTACAATAAGACTAGGCAGTTTCCCTCATATTAAGGCTGGCTGAGTCAACCCAGTGGGAGGAAAAGGGTCTCAAAAGAAGGCAAAAGAGACAGAGACAGCCCCTGCTCCCAGAAGTCCCTGTCACCCGTTCCTTTTGGGTTCACTCATTTCCTTTTGTTCTAGAATTGTTGGTATGCTGTTAAGGTGCTAGGAGGTGCTTTCTAATTTCTTTATGAAGGCACTTGGTGAATTTGAAAGAAAATTTCAATTTTCTTGTATCTGTTGAGACTTGCTTTGTAACCAGTACATGGTCAATTTTGGAGAAAATTCTATGAGGTGCTGAGAATAAGGTTTACTCTTTTGTGTTTGGGTGAAATGTTCTGTAGATATCTGTTAGGTCCATTTGAGTCATTATTTTTCTGTTTAGCTTTTATCTGGATGACCTGTCCATTGATGAGAGTGGAGTATTGAAGCCTCCCCCTATTAATGTATGGTGTTCAATATTTTAATTTAAGCATTAGTAATATTTATTTTACAGATCTGAGTTGCCTTGCATTGGAGGCATATGTGCCCAAACTGGAGATGTCATCTTAGTGGATTTTTCCATTGAGAAGTACGAAGTGTCTTTCCCAGTCTCTTTTGGTTAATTTTTGTTGAAAGTATATTTTGTTAGATATTAGGATAGCCACATTAGCCTGCTTCTTGGGTCCATTTGCTTGGAAAATCTTTTTCCAATCCTTTATTATGACATGAGGTCTATCTTTGATATTAAGGTGTGTTTCTTGTATGCAGCAGAATGATGGATCCTGTTTTCACACCCATTCTGTTAGCCTGTGTCTTTTTATTAGAGAACTGAGTCCATTGATATAGAGAGACATTAATGTCCAATGATTGTTAATTTCTGTTATTTTGTTGTTATTGGTGTGTGTGTGTGTGTGTGTGTGTGTGTGTGTGTGTGTGTGTGTACGCATGCACATACTTCCCTTCTTTTAACTTTGGTGGTATGAGACTTTTTCTCTATTTTCACGGTGGAGTCAACCTTTTGGCATAGAGTTTTCCTTTTAGTATCTTCTTCAGGGCCAGATTTGTGGATAGATATTGCTTGAATTGACTTTGTCATAAACTATCTTCCTTTTTCCATCCACGGTGGTTAGAAGTTTTTAGGGGTATATTAGTCTGGGCTTCCATGTGTGGTCTCTGAGACTCAAGACATCTATTCAGGCTATTCTAGTTTCTAGAATCTCCATTGAAAATGCAGGTGCAATTCTGATGTGTCTTTACATGTTACATGGCCCTTTTTCCTTGCAGCTTTTAATATTCATTTTTCTGTATTTATAATGTCTTGATTATTATGCTGCAGGGGAACTTTCTTTTCTAGTTAAACCTATTTGGTGTTCTGTAGGCTTCTTGTGATTTTATATGGATCTCCTTTTTTTATATTAGGAAAAAATTCTTCTATGTTTTTGTTGAAAATATTTTCTGGGCCTTTGAGATGGGACTCTTCTTCTGTTACTTCTGACTGACATGGTCTGCACTTGAACATTGGATTTCTGCTTGTCTATTGGTGGGGGCATGGCAGCAGTGGGGGAGGGAGTTGGGGAATTTAGAGTGCTGTCAGAGGCTTAGGTCTTTGCTCTCCAAACTAGGGGAGTGGGCATATTTTAAAGCTATTAGTATTAGTAGTAGTATTGTTATTATTTTATATGTATGAATATTTTGCCTACACATATGCCTGTGTACCACCGTGCATATCTGGTACACAAGGAGACAAAAAGAGGGCACTGAATTCCCTGGAACAGTCATTACATTTTCACGTGACCATATTAATACTGGGGATAAAACTTGGGTCCTCTAGAAAAGCAGCAGGTGCTCTTAACCATTGAGATATCTCTCTGGCCTCAGTAATATAACATCTTCTTATAGATTTTTCTTTGTGTTTATTTGATTTTTAAAAATCTTACATTTTCATGTCTCACTCATCCAAAATCTGGGTGATATTCCAAATGTTATACTCTTAATTGTTTTGATTATTTGTGTTAAAACTAAATTGTTGATATCTATTATCAAATATGATACTATGTATGAAATTCCAAAGCTATAAATATTGCTTATAGTCATCTTCTATAAATTTTCTTCTAATATTTGATATTTTAAAATTTTTCCTTTTGCCATAAATATTATTTTTTGAACTTTGAGGTCTTGCTACTTAGGACAAAGCTATATGATGGGTGAGTTTAGTAAGCTTATTGAAGGCAACAAAGCTGAAGCTTCAAGAGGCATCTTGGAAAAAAATATTACATTTCATATAGCAATACCCACAGGGCTTGTGTGTTTCTACCAGTCTGTTTCTTACCAGCTTGACTCCTGGAAAGTTAACCATGCTGAAGAGGGTGGCTATATACCCAAGACTGTTTAGGTGCACGAATTGGATTTGATCCCATTTTTAAAATTATGTGAATAGGTTACCGGGGGGCAGGTCTTGGAGGAAATGTGAAATGGAAAGGTGAATATTATTCAAGTATGTTGTATGAAACTTTCAAAGAACTAATAAAAAGTTAAAAGAGCATTTGAAAGAAGACAGTAATTATCTACAGTAAAATAAATTAATTATTGCAAGCCAGTGCAGAAATAATTTTACTAGCAGTTTTCACCATCTGATGTAGAACATGAGAGATGAAACTTCTATGATGCTCTCTGGAAAGACGTCCATGACAATATCACACATCATATCTCCAGTTGTTGAAGATATCGAAGATAGCAATTACAGGAAACCATCTGCTTGACTGAACTTTACCTCATCACTGCATTTTTAACCAAAACTACTAAATTAGTGAAATTTCTTCTTATATTTTAATGATTTAATTCAGAAAATTTAAGTATAGCATAATTTATCTTGAATAAGTCAAATTTACATGCAATGCTGAATGAAAATTTAAAAATAATTAACACTACAACTCTTTATAGAAATAGAATACTGCTGTAGGTGAGTAAAAAATACACAAAAGAAAAATTAACACAATAATTAATTTTCAAAACTATATGCTTGCAAATAATCATTTATAATGGAGAATGATAAAATATTTCCCATCAAGCCCAGGAAGGCATAAAATTTATGATTTTTTTGAAGACAGGGTTTCTCTGTGTAGACTACCATGTATTTAAAACAAAGTTATAAAGGAAAATGAGTTGGCCATGACCATTGCAAAATAAAGGGCCCCTAATGCTCAGCAGCTTATTGTCACACAATACTTATACTAGTAACGTCTTATATGCCTTAATACTTAAATAGGTCCTTTACTATTAGCTCAAAACTACATATATGTATGTACCTAATTTTCTTTGCTATGTTGTATTTGAAGTTAAAACATTGAGAATGGATGTTTGCCTAGAAATAGATTTTAGAACTAAAGTAAGTCTTGAGATAAAACTTAAGAGGTCTAATTAATGTTTGAAGGTTGACAGTGGGGAAAGTGCTGACAAAGCCAAGGAGAAGCAATTAAAGGAAATAATTAGAAATGCAACAGTGTGACACGCCAGGGAGTTTTTAAAATGTATTCAAGAAGTGCTGGTTAACTTCCTCTAAAGCCACAAAGTTTCTGAAAGATTTCTATTGGAATTCTAAAAAAGGCTTTTTCAAAGGTCTGTTTCCCTTCATCCTGTTGTAACTGGTATTCTAGAAAGGTCCAATTAAGAAGAGTGGCTTCAATGGAATTAATGTGGGGACTTTTAGAGACCAGATCCCCAATTCTTCTACCAGTAGTCTCTACAGCATAGAAATCTTGTGTCTCTAGGACAATGACTTTCTGCTCAGATTCAAAACTGTGAAAACTAGGTAGAGTAGCTACAGTGGGTGGATTTGGATGTGGTTTTTTTGTCAAGTGTCTAATACTGGCTCCTGAATGCTATAATTGTAAATGTCAGTATTCCTGGAGACAAAACACCTCTTTTCACTGCTTGGAATCCATTCTCCTAATTTATCCTTTCAGTGTGGATGTCTGGGCATTTAGAAAAATTCACATTTAGGAGCTCTGGGCAAAACATCACACACATTAAATGCTGAAAATGCTACTACATCTGCTTCCCCAAGTCCTTTCTGTATTTTGTTATTTCTAACTGTCTTGTAGGATCACTTCTTCCTGTTCTACTTATTTGTTTACCACTGTTCATCATCTAGAGTTTATCAAAATCATACACTAACCCAAGGTAGCTTGTTACTAATGCCCTGTTTTTCTACAGCTTCTAATATTTGAATAGCTCTTTAAGCCAAAACATAAAAGATGGCCTCTGTCAAAGAAATTTTGAAACATGAGAGGCCTGGAAAGAGTGTGCTGAGGCTAAGATTGCTTCAGTGAGTAAAAGAGCTTGTTCCCAAGTCTGATGTCCTGAGTCTGATCTCTGAGATCCACAACAATAGAAGGCAAGAACCTAGTCCTATAAGCTGTTCTTTGTCCTCCACATGAGTGCTTTGGCACATAAAATGTTATAGGCATGAACCCATGCACATACACGTAAGTAAGTAAGTAAGTAAGTAAGTAAGTAAGTAAGTAAGTAAGCAGATAAGTAAATATAATAACGTTTTAAATGGAAAAGCAGCTCAAACCCTTTCCTCTCCAGAGAATACAAATGATTTACATAATATAAAAAGCTCAAGAAAGCTTGTAGCAGAGTTTGGATAATTTGAGAGACCTGAGCATAGGAAGTTTAAACGGAAGGAGGAGGTGGCTCTGTTGAGGCTGACTATGCTGGTGTTTGTTTACAAACACTGACATTTACCAGAAAGGGAGATGTTATAGGAAAGACATAAACCAAAAGCTGGAACCAGTCACTCAATGTACGACCCAAAATGTAAAGCAAATGGGAAAGATCGGGTGAGATTTCATGAAAACCATTTAGGAAGGTAGGAAAATGTAGTACATTTCAGAAAAATACCCATGAAAATATTTGTTAGTGTTTGCTTGTGTTTTAGTTTTACTAAGAGCTTCTCAGTACTCGGCCGAGTTAAAATGATGAGGCGTTCCTGTTCCGGAGGAAATGGAGCTGGACCCTGTGAGCTCATGAGTTTCATTAGCGGCTTCTTTTCTTGGTTATTTTTGTCTTGTTTTTCAAATGGGATACCGAATAACTACTACTGGCTTACACCCACACAGAGTCTAATTTAACAGTTTCCTTTTCTTGTTTGTGTCTATAAATATGTTATATTCAGTGACATCTTCAATGAAACTTGTGCTTCAGACATTAAAACTGTTGAGTTCCTTTAGAGAGCTGGTTAGCTGACAGGACTAATGAGGACGATAAAAGTGGTGTCTTTGCACAAGATACAATCTATTTTAGTGTAGAGGTAAGTTTAATTTTACTGTAAAATAATTTGTTACTAAACATACAACAAATTATCTATGATCTTGCCACTTTAAATGTTATAATTTTAATTTTGATGCATTTTTATGTTACTTCATCTTTTCATATATTCTTCAAAATTCTAATAATGCTATATTCAAAGTTTATTCTGTTTTTCATGTAATAATATTATAATAAAACTGCCTCCACTTTTTGTTGTGGCAAACTTAAGATAAAATTATTGTGGTGATAACTTAATATGAGACTTTTCACATTAATTTTTAAAATTACATAAGTACCCATCTACTGGATATAGTAATGATGGATTCAATATTGCACACATGAATGGTGTTTGGGATAGGTATATTTTTCAAAACCATATAACATGATCACCCAAATCATTCTATAATACTAAGCTTTTGTGATAATAAATTATCATAAGTGACTCACTGATTTACTCTACCATGACCATAGCAATACATGAGCTTTCTGGTTTCAGATTGAACTCTCAAAGACCTGTCTGACAAGCCATTTTAATGATGCTAATACTTGGCCTTGGCTCATGAGACTTATTAATTAAACCCTATATTTCTCTAATGTGCAATCAGTGCCTTTAACATACAAAACAAGGTACTCCTAATTGATCTTTTATAAAAGAGAAACTTTGTCAGCAAGGCTGTAGCGTTGAGAAATCAGAAGGGTATTCTATTTCTTAATCATTATGACATCATTCTTTTAAAAAGCATCAACAATATCATCATGGTTTAGAGTTGGTGAAATTGATTAGAATTACTTCTTTAAATGCAACTTGACATTTTAGGAAGAGAACCAATACTCATAAAAATTACTTAAAGGGCATAAATGATTTTTTAATCAATGGAAAGAATAAATATAAACACACTAATAATTGTGTAGAAGTCTAGCATAAATAATGAAAATGTAATGTCATTTGTCATGTGACCTGAATTATAAACCAAATACTTAATTCCCAAGCAGATGTGGCTGACTATATATAAATATAAAACATGCTATCATAGAACAGTAATTCATGGTAAGTTCCAGCAGAAGGAAAATAAGCTTAGCTACGTCAGCTAACCTCTTCTTAGTCAATAACTGTCCATGATACCAGTGATAAAATCCCAACCAAATGTGCTCATGGCTGCACTGTTTTTCCTCCATATAGACAGTATAACAGTGAACAGCTGTTTCCTAGGAAGAGTAGGCAAGATAAAAAAAAAGGGGGGGACAACTGGAGGAAATGAGTATCCAGAATGTTCTAAAAAAGCTTGTGGGTCATAAGCTTCATGCCACAAATTCTACTGATTTATGTTTCTGAGGCTCAAAATATCTCACAAAGCCCTTCATGCTGCATGCCTGACTGAGTAACATGGTCATAGTTTCATAATAATCTTTGATCATCCCAGGGTTAGTGTCAAAGGGTAAGAGAAGGTGACACATCTTATGCAAAGCATGGGAAGTCTCACAAAGGTGTGCTGACAAACCTTCACTGGTGACTGAAAACACTTCAAGAGAAGAAGAACTTTCTAATTTTATAATAACTGATGAGAACTGCAATGTTTAAAAAATGTTGGTAAACACTGAATTCTCCTTGAGGAAAATTTATGGTTAATACAAATGGACTTACTGGCAAACATCTAAAATATTCTAATACCAAGGCCTCAGATGAACTAGATCAGCATTTCTGGGAAGAGAGACCCAGCAGATGATACTTTCCTCCAACCTGTAAGGAATTGAAAATATTTATAGCAAGGAATGTAAGCAATTCTGACTCTTTCTTATTAATTGGTATATTTTTATCTTAAGCATGTATATATGATATGTTGAATGTTAACTTCCCATTTGTCTCCTTCCTCCCAACTCTCATTAGTCCATTTTGTCATCCAAGACAGCTTTACTTCTGATTTCATGTCATATTTACACACACAATTATATGTATTTATATAAAATCTAGGAATCACTGGAGAAACAATACCAAGGAATTCAATTCTCAACATGAACATAAAAGCTTGCAATTGTCCATAACTGCAATTCCAGAGACTTCAATGCCTCTGCATATTATATATATACATATGTATGTATATAGATCAAATTAAATATATTATATATAAATTACAAATAATCTATATATTACATACCCAGATATATTTAAAACATAAAAAGCATTGCCATACAAATACATACAAATGTAACATGTTGACTTGGAGTCCTTTGGGTAAATTCTCAGGAATGATATACCTGGGTCATATGGAAGATCTATTTTTGGTTTTTCTCGGAACTTCCATACTGACCTGTATAGTAGCTGAATCCTTTTCATCTATATGCTTTCCAGTATTTTGGTGATTTTTGGGGAGGATAAGGACTGTCATTCTGATTAGGGTGAAATTAAATCTCAAGAGTGTTTTTATGTACATTTACCTGAAGGTTTTTCCATGGTTTTTTTTTTCTGGAGATAAGTTTATTTTATTTTATTTCATTTTTATTTAAATAATTTATTCAGATTATATCTCAATGGTTATCCCTCACTTGTATCTTCCCATTCCCCACTCTCTCCCTCTTTCGCCCTAGTACCCTCCCCTAGGTCTGTGACAGAAGGAGATTTCCTCCTCCATCATGTGATCAGAGGCTATCAGGTCTTATGCTGGTAGCCTGCTTACCCTTCCTCTGAGTGCCACCAGGTCTCCCCACCAAGGGGAAGTGGTCAAATAGGTGGCACCAGAGTTCATGTCAGAGTCATTCCCTGCTCTCCACACAATTGTGGAAGATATGGTATCCATTGGCTAGATCTGAATAGGGGTTCTAGGTTTACTGCATGTGTTGTCCTTGGTTGGTACAGTAGTTTGGCAGACCCTCCCCTGGGTCCAGTTCCACCAACCTTGATGGTCTTCTTGTAGGCTTCTAGGACCCTCTGGATCCTTCTATTTCCCCATTCTCCCATACCTCTCTCATCTGGAGTCCCAATAGGAAGTCCCAGGATCTAT
The DNA here is from genome assembly GCF_964271855.1 of Acomys minous. Taxonomy (NCBI): domain Eukaryota; kingdom Metazoa; phylum Chordata; class Mammalia; order Rodentia; family Muridae; genus Acomys; species Acomys minous. The sequence continues at coordinate 90,090,260 of NC_140491.1, read as the reverse complement.
CCCAATCTCCTACTAAATAAAGACTTTCAAGGGACATCCTTGTTGGGCTAGTGTCCAATTATAACTGAGTTTGTACCATGTGTATCTTTCTGGGACTGAGTTGACTCACTCAGGATGATCATTTATATTTCCATCCATTTGCCTGAAAATTTCAGGATTTCTTTGTTTTTAATAGCTGAGTAGTATTCCATAGGGTAAATGTACCACAGTTTCTTTATCCATTCTTCGACTGAGAGACATCTAGGTTGTTTCCAGACTCTGGCTATCATGAATAAGGCTGCTATGAACATGGTTGAGCATATGCCCTTGTTGTCTGCTGGAGTATCTTTTGGGTATATTCCAAGGAGTAGAATAGCTGGGTCTTGAGGTAGCTCTGTTTTTAGTTTTCTGAGAAAGTGCAAGATTTATTTCCAAATTTATATACAAATTTGCTCTCCCACCAGCAATCAAGGAGTGTCCTCCTTTCTCCAGCTCCTCACCAGCATGTGCTGTCACTTGAGTTTTTTATCTTAGCCATTCTGATTGATATAAGATAGAATCTCAGAGTCATTTTGATTTGCATTTCTCTGATGACTAAGGACATTGAGTATTTCTTTAAGTGATTCTCAGTCATTTGATATTCCTCTGTTGAGAATTTTCTGTTTAATTCTGAGCCCCGTTTCTTTTTTTTTTTTAATACATTTTTATTAATTTATACATATTACATCTCAGTTGTTAGCCCATCCCATGTATCCTCCCATCCCTCCCTTCCTCCCACTTCCCCCCCCTACTCCCCTCCCCTATGTCTGTGTCTGAGGGGGATCTCCTCCCCCTGAATATGCTCATACTGTATCAAGTCTCTCCTTGGTGACCTATTATCTTTCCTCTGAGTGCCACCAGGCATCTCCATCCAAGGGACATGATCAAATATGGGGCACCAGAGTTTGTGTGAGAGTTAGATCTTCTTCTCCACTCAACAGTGGAGAATGTCCATCGGCTAGTCCGGGTAGGGGTTCAAGGTTTTTACTGCCTATTTTTTCCTTGGCTGTTGCCTCAGTTTGCGGAGGACCCCAGGGCCCAGACTCGCCTGTAGTTTTCCAGGACCCACTGGATCCTTCCATTTCCTCTTTCTCCCAGGCTTCTCACACCTAAAGTTTCAATAGGATGTCCTCCCCTCTTACCCATTATTCTGGTAGGTACAGTTTTTCATGGGGACGTACACCTTGGGCTAGTGTCTCGATATAAGTGAGTATATACCATTTAGCTCTTTTTGCTTCTGTGTGAACTCACTCATTATGACAATTTCTAGTTCAATCCATTTGTCCACAAATTTTGGAAATTCCTTGTTTTTAATAGCTGAGTAGTATTCCATAGTGTAAATGTACCACAGTTTCTTCATCCATTCTTCTGTTGAGGGACACGTAGGTTGTTTCCAAGTTCTGGCTATTATGAATAAGGCAGCTATGAACATGGTTGAGCATATGTCCCTGTTGTGTGGTAGTACATCCTCTGGGTATATTCCAAGGAGTGGAATGGCTGGGTCTTGAGGAAGCCCTATTCCCATTTTTCTGAGAAAGCACCAGATAGCTTTCCAAAGTGGTTGTACTAGTTTGCATTCCCACCAGCAATGCAGGAGTGTTCCTCTTTCTCCACACCCTCGCCAGCATGAGGTGTCAGTTGAGTTATTGATCTTAGCCATTCTGATGGGTGTAAGATGGAATCTCAGTGTCGTTTTGATTTGCATTTCTCTGATGACTAAGGAGGTCGAGCATTTCTTTAAGTGTTTCTCAGCCATTTGATATTCCTCTGTTGAGAATTCTCTGTTTAGCTCTGCGCCCCATTTCTCTATTGGGTTATTTGGTTTGGTGGTGTTTAATTTCTTAAGTTCTTTATATATTTTGGATATTAGACCTTTGTCAGATGAAGAGTCGGTGATGATCTTTTCCCAGTCTGTAGGCTGTCGCTTTGTTCTCTTGACAGTGTCACCAGCCTTACAGAAGCTTCTCAGCCTCATGAGGTCCCATTTATTAATTGTTGATGGTAAGGCCTGGGCTGTTGGTGTTCTGTTCAGGAAGTTGTCTCCTGTGCCTATGAGTTCCAGACTCTTCCCCACTTTTTCCTCTAACTGGGTTAATGTCTGTGGTTTTAAGTTGAGGTCTTTAATCCACTTGGACTTGAGTTTTGTGCATGGTGACAAATAGGGGTCTAATTGCATTTTTCTACATGTAGACATCCAGTTAGACCAGCACCATTTGTTGAAGATGCTGTCGTTTTTCCATTGAATGGATTTGGCTTCTTTGTCGAAAATCAGGTGAGCAAATGTGTGTGGATTCATCTCTGGGTCTTCAGTTCGATTCCATTGATCCACTAGCCTATTGCTGTGCCAGTACCATGCTGTTTTAATTACTGTTGCTCTATAGTACAACTTGAGATCAGGTATGGAGATTCCTCCAGCGGATCTTTTATTGTAAAGGATTGTTTTTGCTATTCTGGGCTTTTTGTTTCTCCATATGAAGTTGAGAATTGTTCTTTCAATATCTTCAAAATATTTAGTAGGTATTCTGATAGGGATTGCATTGAATCTGTAAATTGCTTTTGGTAAGATGGCCATTTTTACTATGTTGATTCTTCCAATCCACGAACATGGTAGATCCCGCCATCTTCTGATGTCATTTTCAATCTCTTTCTTCAGAGGTTTAAAGTTTTTTTCAAATAAATCCTTCACTTGCTTGGTTAGGGTTATTCCTAGATATTTTATATTGCTTGTGGCTATCGTGAAGGGAGTAATTTTTCTAATTTCTTCCTCTGCCTGTTTGTCATTTGTATATAGGAAAGCTACTGACTTTTTTGAGTTTATTTTGTATCCTGCCAATTTGCTGAAGGTGTTTATCAGCTGTAGGAGTTCTCTGGTGGAATTTTGGGGGTCACTTATATACACTATCATATCATCTGCAAATAGGGATAATTTTACTTCTTCCTTTCCCATTTGGATCCCCTTGATCTCGTTTTGATGTCTTATTGCTCTGGCTAGAACTTCAAGAACTATATTAAAGAGGTATGGGGAAAGTGGGCAGCCTTGTCTGGTCCCTGATTTTAGAGGGATTTCCTTGAGTATCTCTCCATTTAATTTAATGTTGGCTATTGGTTTGCTATATATAGCCTTTATTGTGTTTAGAAAAGTGCCTTGTATTCCCGATCTCTCCAGAACTTTAAACATAAATGGGTGTTGGATTTTGTCAAATGCTTTTTCTGCATCTAAAGAGATGATCATATGGTTTTTCTCTTTCAGTTTGTTTATATGGTGGATTACATTGATGGATTTCCGTATGTTAAACCATCCCTGCATTCCTGGAATGAAGCCTACCTGGTCATGGTGAATGATGTCTTTGATATGCTGTTGTATTCGCTTTGCGAGTATTTTGTTGAGTATTTTTGCATCAATGTTCATAAGAGAAATTGGTCTGAAATTCTCTTTTTTTGTTGGGTCTTTGTGGGGTTTAGGTATCAATGTGACTGTGTGAGCCCCGTTTCTTAATCGGGTTATTTGGTTTGGTGGTATTTAATTTCTTGAGCTCTTTATATATTCTGGATATTAGTACTTTGTCATATGTAGGGTTGGTGAAGATCTTTTCCCAGTCTGTAGGCTGTTGCTTTGTTCTTTTGACAGTGTATAGAGAGAAACTCAAGGAAATTCCTCTAAACTCAGGGACCAGACAAGGCTGATCACTTTCTCCATATTTCTTCAATATAGTTCTTAAAGCTCTAGCTAGAGCAGTAAGACAACAAAAGGCAATCAAGAGGATCCAAATGGTAAAGGAGGAAGTCAAATTATGCCTATTTACAGATGATTTGATAGTGTACATAAATGACCCCCCCCAAATTCTACCAGAGAAATGTTACAGCTGATAAACACCTTCAGCAAAGTGGCTGGATGCAAAATTAACTCAAATAAATCAGTAGCCTTCCTGTATAAAAATGACAATTGAAGGGATGGGATAACCATTTAGACATACGTAATATAAATGAATTAATAAAAATGATTGTGAATATCAGTAACATAAAAAATGACAATTGTGCTGAGGAAGAAATTAGGAAAGCTACACCCTTCATGATAGCCACAAGCAACATAAAGTATCTAGGAATAACTCTAACCAAACTAATGAAAGATTTGTTTGAAAAAACTTCAAATCTCTGAAGAAGGAGGTTGAAGATGACATCAGAAGATGGATAGATCTCCCTTTTTTATGGACCATAAGAATTAACATAGTAAAAATGGCCATCTTGCCAAAAGCAATTTACAAATTCAATGCAATCCCTATCAAAATACCTACACAATTTTTAAAGACATTGAAAGATCAATTCTCACTTTCATATGGAAAAACAAAAAATCCAGAATAGTTAACCCAATCCTGGACAATAAAAGATCCTCTGGAGGACTCTCCATACCTGATCTCAAGCTGTACTATAGCGCAATAAAAATTAAAGCAGCATGGGACTGACATAGCAATAGGCTGGTTGAACAATGGAATTGAGTCAAAGATCCAGAAATAAACCCACACACTTCTAGACACTTGATTTTTGACAAAGAAGCCAAATCTATTAAATGGAAAAAGGATAACATCTTCAACAAATGATGCTGGTCTAACTGGATGTCTACGTGTAGAAAAATGCAAGTAGATCCATATTTATCACCATGCACAAAACTTCAAGTTCATATGGATTAAAGACCTCAACATAAAACTAGACACACTAAATCTGTTAGAAGAAAAAGTGGGCAAGAGCCTGGAACTCATTGGCGCAGGAGACAACTTCCTGAACAGAACATCGACAGCCCAGGCTCTAAGGTCAACAATTTATAAATGGGACCTCATGAGGTTGAGAAGCTTCTGTAAGACAGAAGACACTGCCAACAGAACACTTTTTCATGTTTAGTGACAATTTGTATTATGTCTTTTGAGAACTACCTGCTTCATTAGCCCACTTATGGGTTGGGTTGATTTCTTGTTCTTTAGTCTTATGAGTATTTATACACTCTGAAATATAGATATTAATTCCCTGCCAGATGTAAAGCAGGGCGATAACTTTTTCCATTCTGTGTTCTGTCTCTTTTCTAAACTGTTTCCTTAGCAGTACAAACACTTTTAAATTTCATAAAGTCCCATTCATCTCTTGTATTTATTGCCTTAGAAATTGGCGTTCTATTAAAAGGCTTTGCCTATGCTTGCATCTTGCAGTATTTTTCTCTACATTCTACACTAATGGTTTCAGACTTTGGGTGTTTTACATTAAGATCTTTAATCAATTTTGAGTTGATGTTACACTAAAATCAATGCAAGGTGAGAGATAGGCATCTAGCTTATTCTTCTGAATGTGGATATGCAATTCCCCAAAGACCATTTGATGAATGGACTGACATTTCTCCAATGTGTGTTTTTGGTTTATTGTCAAAATTCCAGTTGACTGTACCAGAATGAATATATATATTCATAGACTGGGTATTCTAGTCTAGTATATTGATCTACTTGTATGTTTTTGTGTCAGCACTGTGCTATTTTTGTCACTGTGGCTCTATAATAAGGCATGAAATCAAGTTTGGTGAGTGATAACTCCAGCTTTCTTATTTCACTCAGGGTTGCTTTAGCTGTGCAGTCTTCTGTTATCCCATATGGTTTAAAAATAATTTTTATCATTACTTTTTTCCATTATTGTATGTTGAACTATTTCTGCATCTCTGAAGACAAGCCAAGTAGAAAACTGGTCACTTAATTGTATTCTTGAATTTTGTTTAGAAGTATTTTATTGAGAGACTTTACGGCTATGCTTACTGAGTAGATTTGTCTACACATTTCTTCTCCTTTGTTGTATTCTTAATCTGATCTTGGTATCGCATTATTGCTAACTTTTAAAAAGTAGTCTTTGGTGGTGTTCCTTCCTTTTTGACTTTAGGGACTTTTTGAGAGGGATTGGCATAAGTTCATCATTAAAGGTCTGGTATAATGTAATACTAAATATATATGGCCATTGACTATTTACAGGTGGGAGTGCGGTTACCTATAATGGAGCCATTTTGTTTAATCTCTCAATCTTAGGAGCTTGTCTTGGAACACATGACTATATCCTAGTTCAGACTCTGACTCCAGCCAGCCTTCCAGCCTACTGAGTATTTCACAGTTGTGATTGAGAGATCCTTTTCTGAAGTCTAGCAGTGTTTTGCTTGCCAGGCTTCAGCATACATTCACTTGTTAATGGTATCCTAAGATGTGGGTTACAAAGGCTCTAAGTTGTTGATATGATGCAACAGAATTTTTCTGAACTAGAATCTAGGGGCTTCTCTGAATCAGGGATAAGTAATAATGCCAAAAGGGAAGGCTTCCCCCTCACCCCATTCCCCCAGAAATCCTTCCTCCTGTTCAATCTTATCAGGATAGCCTGCATCCCACTCCTCTGTGTGCCTACAAGGTCAACTTCCTAAGGAGCAGTGATCAATCCCGGGCACTTGAGTTCTTCCCAGAGGTAGCTCCCTCTCTCCTCCCCCTGCCAAGATGGAAAAGGAGCTGCTCATTGGCTACATCTGAAAAGGAGGTCTAGGTTCTCTGCTTGCAATGTCCTTGGTTGGTATATCAGTTTGTGCAGGCTTCCCTGGGTCCAGATCTGATGGGCTTGATTGTCTCCTTGTGGAGCACCTGGCCTCTCCAGGCCCTCCTATCTCCTAACTTTTCCATGCAACTCTCAGCACTTCACACAGAGTCTGGATGTGAGTCCCTGTATCACCCTGGTCCCCTGCTGGGTAGACTCTCTTAGAGGACATCTGTGTTGGGCTAAATTCACTTATAACTGAGTATATACACAACAGTTCCTCTTTTTCCACATCCTCTCCAGCATGTGCTGTCACTTGCGTCTTTTTATCCTAGCCATTCTGATAGGTGTAAGATGGAATCTCAGAGTCGTTTTGATTTGCATTTCCCTGATGACTAAGGACCTTGATCATTTCTTTAAGTGTTTCTCAGCCATTCAATATTACTCTGTTGAGAATTCTCTGTTTAGCTCTGTACCCCATTTTTTATTTGGGTAATTTGGTTTGGTGTTGCTTTATTTCTTTGATTCTTTGTATTTTTGGACATTAGCCTTTTGTGTGTAGGGATGATGAAGATCTTTTCCTAATCTGTTCTGTTGACAGTCTCTTCTGACTTACAGAAGCTTTTCAGTTTCTTGAGGTCCAATTAATTAATTGTTTACCTTAGAAGCTAAGCTGTTGGTGTTCTGTTCAGGATGTTGTCTCCTGTGCCAATGAGTTCAAGGCTCTACTCCATTTTTTTTTTCTTATAGATTTAGTGTGGCTGGTTTTATGTTGAGGGCTTTAATACACTTTGAATTTAGTTTTGTGCAAGGTGATAAATATACATCTGTTTGCATTTTGCTACATGTAGACAACAAGTTAGACCAGCACCATTTGTTGAAGATGTTATCCTTTTCCCATTTAGTAGATTTGGCTTCTTTGTCAAAAATCAAGTGTCCATAGGTGTATGATTTTATTTCTGTGTCTTCTATTCTATTCCATTATTCAATCAGTCTATTTCTATGTTAGTACCATGCTATTTTCGTTACTGTTCCTTTATAGTATAGCTCTAGATCAGGGGTAGAGATTCCCCTAGAATATCTTACAACTTACAGACTGGGAAAAGATCTTCACCAACCCTACATCTGACATAGGGCTAATATCCAAAATATATAAAGAACTCAAGAAATTAAAGACCACCAAACCAAATACCCAATTTTTAAAAATGGAGTACTAAGCTAAGCAGAGAATTCTTAACAGAAGAATATGAATGGCTAAGAAACAATAAATGCTCAAAATCCTTAGTCATCAGAAAAATGCAAATCAAAACAACTCTGAGATTCCATCTTACACCAGTCAGAACGACAAAGATCCAAAACCCAAGTGACAGCACATGCTGGCGAGGATGTGGAGAAGGGGGAACATTCATTCATTGCTGTGGGAGTCCAAATTTATACAACCATTTTGGAAATCATTCTGCCTCTTTCTCAGAAAACTGGGCATAGTGCTACCTCAAGACCCAGCTATACGACTCCTGAGCATGTACCCAAAAGATGCTCCACCATACATCAAGGACATTTCTTCAACTATGTTCATAGCTGCTCTATTTGTAATCGTCAGAATCTGGGAACAACCTAGGTGTCCCTCAACAGAAGAATGGATAAAGAAATCGTGTTACATTTACACAATTGAATGCTAGAGAGCTATTAAAAACAAGGAATCCTTGAAATTTGCAGGCAAAAGAATGGAACCAGAAAAGATTACCCTGAGTGAGGTAACCTAGACTCAGAAAATCACGCATGGTATGTACTCAACTTATAATTGGCTATTAGCCATGTATAGATGTCCTCTGAGAGACTTCACCCAGCTGAGGTTTGGGACAGATGCTGGGACTCACTTCTAGACTTTGGGTGGAGTGCTGAGAGTGGTAAATAGAAGGACGCAGAGGGTTCAGGAGCCCTACAAGGCTGCCAGATTCGGACTCAGGGGTCCTGCGCAAACTGTTGCACCAAACAAGGACAATGCATGCAGTAAACCTAGAACCTCCCAAACCAATATAGCCAATATATTTTAGTTCAATCTCTATCGTTGTGGGGAGAGTGGGGACTACCTCTGACATGAACTCTGGTGCCCCTGATTTGATCACTTCCCCTTGCTGGGGTAGCCAAGCAAGCACACAGAGGAAGGGGAAGCAGGCTATCCAGATGAGAACTGATCTGCTGTGGTCATATGGTGGGGTAGGCAGAGGAGGGAGGGAGGGTGGGAACAGCAATTTACAAGGCAGGCGATAACATTCAGGATATAATCTGAATAAATTTTATTAAATTAGCATGTAAAAAATAAAAAAAAAACAAGTTATATTTTTAATTGGCATAATAACTAGCAGAGCCCCATAATTTGTGGAACCAAACTAGCAGAGAGTTCAAATAAAACCATAATTTATAGTTCTTTTTTTTATGACACACACTTTTAACTTCTCCATATAAAACCCCATAATAGTTATTTGAGAACACATTTTATATCCCATAAAACCTCATGGAAAGCATACCCAATCTATAGAGCATCTGGGAATCAAAACTGACAGAGTATTGCCTAAGTTTTGAGATCCACCAGGAGCAACTGTGACTTGTATTCAGCAGGATTGGACGAAGGCAGTAGGAGATGAGGCAACAAAGGTACTGGAAAGCTACTAAAGACTAAGTAAGAATAAAAAAAATATGACAATGCCCTGGGGGAAAATATCTGTAAACAGATGGCTGAAATGCTACAAAGATTCATCTTGAATATGGAAAAAATTAACAATTTATGCATAAAGTTTTGTAAGGACGTAAACTTAATTTAAAAGGTTGTCACCAGGCAATTGTGCTGCGTATGGTACCTTAGATCCCTCATCACCTGTCCTACCCACTAAGCCCTGTGTTCCAAAGGCTGATCCGTACTGTTTATACCGGTGAGGCCCTTGTAGCTTGTGTTCCCAGTGGTTTTTGCTGGAGATGAAGAAAGAGGAATGCATAGCAAGAAAGCTGCTTAAGGATTTTTAATTTTCCATCTCTCTACTGTCAGGTAACCAAGATTTAGTTTTATCTTTGCAATAGGCCACAGCCAGACAGTCTCAGCCAGCATGTTATTTGTCTGATTTCTTTTTGGCCCTTTCTAGGTTGGAGGAGTTTCCATTCTTGCTAGTTCTTTCCTACTGCAATATTCCTTCCAGATTTCTCTGAAAGTCCCATCTGCTCCGGTTTCTTTATCAAATTCTCTTCAGTTGCCAAGTTGGAATAAGCTATTTCTTTACAACACCCTGACTCGGCATTCTTACAAGGAGCAGACCACCATGCTTTAAAATAAGATTATTTTCTTTGTTTTTCTCATATATCCTTCCCATAATTTCATCCCATCAATGGTCTTTACAGTGTGACATAACCTCATTTATCTAAGCTAAAGGAACAAACTATACTGCGCAAATACAAATTTTTATTAAAAACATTATCTTGATTTATATTGTATTATACTTATTGCTAGGAGGTGTATGGTGGTTTGGATAAGAATGGCCCCTATAGGCCCATGTATTTGAATGCTTGACTCATAGGAAGTGGCATTATTAGGAGGTGTGGTCTTGTTAAAGGGAGTGAGTGACTATGGAGGCAGGTTTTGAGGTCTCTGAAGCTCAATTAGTCTCCTGCTGCTGCCTGCTAATCTGGATGTAGCCCTCTCAGCTCCTTCTCCAGAACCATGTCTGCCTCCACGCCCCCATGCTTCCTGCCATGATGACAATGGACTAAACTTCTGAAACTGTAAGCCAGCTCCAATTAAATCCTGTGGTCATGTTTAGTCACAGCAATAGAAGGCCTTACTAAGACAGAGTAGCAAATGTCTTTAAAGAGCCTATTTCTATTCTTTAGATCCGTTTACTTTTGAGAGCAGAGAGGTGGGCAGGTCTAGAGCATCTATGTCTTTATAAAACATTTCTATCCTGAGATGAAAATATAACCATAATGTTCAAAGAGCATTGACTTTAGCCCTCAAGACATATACACAGACTGTCTTATCCAGACAGGCTGTACCAACGCTACACAGAATCAGAATTATCTGATACATGTTAAAAGTCCTCCAAACTATCCTCGATTCTCCCTTTAATGAAAGGTTTTTAACTACTCTTTCCTTGGTGGTTGAGTGTTGGCCTTTACTTTCTCTCAATCCTCTTCTTGGCAGCCACAGTTACCTGTGTATCAGAAACCACTACCAGCTTACACTGGGTCTACCATGGGATCTTTTATTAGCATGATCAGGGCACCAAGTGCCTTATGAAAATGAAATCCGTGACTGTGAGAAGCTGGATTAGCAAGCAGAAAGGCCTGGCAGCATGAAGAGCCTCCATGTGCTTTAGAGGAGAAACACTTCACATGTCCGTAGGTGGGAAGCACAGGGTTCTCAGTAAAACTACACATGAAGACCACAGGAAAGGAAGAGTTGAATAAAGAAATGCAAAAGGGGAAAGTGTACATCATAGGTAGCTCTTTGATGCCCCCAGTTAAGACCATCTGAGTAACACACAAGTCAGCTGCTCTGAGGGAAAGGATGAAATCAATCCCCTACTCTTTATTTTGAATATAATGAATATTTTCTTGCTTAAATTTGAGTGCACATGGGGCCTAAAGAGGTATGCCTGTGGTTCAGAGTGTGTTCTGTTCTTACTGAGAGGACCCAGCTTCCAGCATCAGCTTTCAGGGCTGAGAGTCACCTGTAGCACCAGCTCCAGACAAACCTGAAGACTCTGGCCTCTATTTGAGACTACACCCATAAGCACATATGCCCCCCCCCTTTACCACAAAACATACATAAACACGATTAAAAATAATAAAAACCAATCTTTAAAATTAATGCAATGTGACATAGATGGTCCCCAATCTCCTAAGAGTTTCACAAGGGAAACGCGAAACCCTAACAAACTTTAATCACTACATGTTTAGGAGAGAAAGCTCATCTCACTGACAGGTGTTTGGGTAGGAGGACTGGCATGCTCCCCAGACCTGTCATAGCAGTCACCAGATGTCTGTAAACATGTAGGTATGTATGCTTTCATTTGGGTGTGTCTCCCAGGCAAAGCTCCATCGGAGTTTGTGCACCTTCCAGCCTTTTGTGTTTGTTGTTTAAAGCTACGGACATCCTAAGCACCAAGACATTTTCCTTGAGAAAGTGACCTCATATAAAAGAGAGAGCAGAAGAGACATGCTGAGAGCAGCCGCAGAAGCAGAGTGACAATGTTTTGATGCTGGGAAAGGGAGCGCCTTTGATTTCTGCTTCTTTGTGTGTGTGGCAGCTCTCTCCCTGCATGTGTGTGTGTATGCTGGGGAGCCAGCCTGGTTTGGGTGCATTACGTTCAGGTCTCCATTCTTTTCTAGAACCATAACTTTTCTCTCTGGCAAATGTGTTGAATCGCCCACTTGGAAGGCTATTTCTAAGGCAGAGCTCTTTTCCAGTTGACACATTGTGACATTGGTTCACATGTATCTGCTCTTGCCGTCTTCAAAAAGAATATTTTACTCTGCTTCAGACTCTGAGTAAGTTCACTAATGTGAGGCCACGAAACCACTAGAGCAATTTGGTTTCTCAGTGGTGCCCAAAATGACTCTTCAGCATTTACTTTCTGTACTAATTATATATTAGATGCAAACTAAATATTTTGCTTTCCAAAGCATCAATTAGCCCATTATTTTAGATTATAAAAGAGTTGGAAACCAGATACTCATGTTTATCAATTCAAAGACAAATAGAAAAGGGCCACATTTCTAAATTTTTACTACATTTCTAATTCCATATTGTCAATTCCTCAAAGTGTATTGTTTTCCCTCTCTACCATGTACTCAATATACAGTTAAATTCTTTTATTTAAAAAAAATACTCTGCAATTTTTTTGCCTCTTTCAGATTCCTTAACGCATTTTCAGGTACATTTTCAAGTCTGCCTGTCTTAAATTATCTTCAGTGCTTCACAGTTGCAAGTAGAAAAATAAAGACCTCCTTTGGACTGACATTTAAAGGTTTATTATTCTCTCTTTGATATATGAGCTTAATGCTCATTAACACTAAAATGAACCAGCTGAGAAAAGAAAAAAAAAACCTGCCTTCAAAGATTCAAGAATAAATAATGTAACACAATCCATTCCCTCTCACCTCACTAAAATGATATTAACCAATTCCACATTCCTTCAAAGAAAGCTTTTAAAAGTTTAATACTGTCTGCCTTCACTTTTCAAAGGTGTGCTAATGCCTTCCTGGAGTCTGATTGCTTTGTGAGGACTCCCTTTGCCTCAGAGTAGATTTAAAATATCCTCTTCCGTGCCATTTTCTATATTCGTACTCTAAGATTAAACATAGGAGACCTCAAAACTCCAAGTATTTTAAACTAAATACAAAGCATGTAATCCTTCAGGAAATATTATGATTGTTTAATTATTCTGCAATTTAGAACGTTTCAATAGTAGGTAAACACATATGTGTTTGATATATATATATATATAATAGAAATTAGTGCTTAAAACAATATTTTTTCATTAATTCAAGTTTTTCTAAAGCCCTCTCTGCTCAATTTTCCTTACAGGCTTCAATCCTGTGGACATTTATTTCTCTTTTCATCAGAAATAGACACATCAGCCAAGCTCGCATCTAGTCATGTGAGTCTAAAGGTAATTTCATATGCCTCTTTATAGGTGACTTATCGTATATAGACTATAAAACAGAAAAAGTTCAGAATTAAAATGTGGCATATCCTCACATGCAAACCACTCTTAAACACATAAAAAGCTGACATGAATGAGGAGGTTGTAGATCTTTCAGGATGAGTGACGGTTACTCATAGCAAGTGTTTCTTTGGGATTCCCTCGATAGGCTGCCTGCTGTATAGGCCTATAGTGCTGGAAAGAGTTTCCAGAAACAAGAGCTACATGCCCGTGTTGATGATACCTTTAGTCCCTCCTTGGGATCCACTTTCTAGAATTTTCCACTTGCTCAAATTCTCCTTCCTCAAATTCCAGTTCTTATTGCTGATCAGGATTATATCGGGGCTCAGTTTTGTACAGCAGACTGAAAGCAGAGATAACAAGATAGCTACTTTTCCTATCTGATGGGCCTCACTCCGTTAGCAGACTGAGGAGTGGAACAAATTTTACCATACGCCTGCTGGTGAAAACAGCGTCAAGTACTCAGTGTGTCCTCTAATTCATTGCTGCGCTCAACCCTGACCATGAGTGACAGAGAAGTAAAAATTTAACAAACTCCCCTGAGAGGACACCATATGTCAACTATCTGAAATTCCAACTGTTTCTCCTCCATATGTGGGAGCGTTTTCTCAGCATTTAATGCTGGAGCACAATTGTATCTGTAGGTCCTCATGTGCCTGCAGCCTGCTGAGAACCTTCATGATCTGTGCTGGCGTAGGTCTGTGCTTCCATAACAGACTCTCAGGTAATTCTGGTACTCAGCCACAGGCCATATTTCCAAAAGCAAGCGACTTCATTATGCAGGAGAATTAGTCCCCCAGCAACTTAATTCAAACACAGAATGTCAAACTCTGTAGCAGCGCATATGAGGTGTAACCCAAGATTTTTCACTTCTATTTCTTTCAGAACTGAAAATCCTTAGGCTTTAGCGTGTAGGACAAGTTCGGGGTGTGCTGAATTCAGCTTCGGATAAGATATCAGTCCAAAGCACAGATGTGCTTTGGCTTTACAAATTATGAAGTCTGGAATCTGAGATAAGTAATTTTAGAACTCTTAGGCATAGTTCCCAAGGTTACAAAACGAGCTTTGTAGCATGTGTTCCGTTTCTCTTTGCGCGTTGCACGGTTATCAAGACGATCACCTACGCTCATCGCTGTTCACGTGTAAGCTACCTGCCAGCCCTTGATAATCATTTCCAGAGTCATCTGATCTGGGACTCTGTCACCACCTTCTCCCTGATGTGCTGCCAGACCCACTTTTCCAGGCTCTGAAATATTCAAAGGGGATCACAGTAATACACTCCGAGGGAGTCCTGGAATAACACCAGGAGTCCTCCGACACTTGGAATGGCCACAAACATTCACTTAGGGACAGCACATCAGAGCAGGATTCACCTGTGCCTGGGCTGGCTACTCCCTAAGTTAGGAACAATTTTTCCAATGCTAATTTGAACCCATGAAGCCAGGGTTTCTGAAGAGATCATTTATCTTTCGTTATGATTTTGGATACTTTTTATTCTCACGGCGTCTAAAGCTTTGGCTCAGAGACTCTTGTGATACTGGGTTAAAAAGTCTCCCCATTTGGCATTTGCATCGCATGTGTCTCAGGAGCTAAAGGAGTGGTGGCGGTTTTGATAACCTAGAAACAATACAAGTGTCAAATGATACCCCAGGTCTTCAATTCCCTCCATTTCTTTGTCCATCTATTCAACTCCTGGGTTCCATAAGCCAATAGAAAATATCTGCTCATCTTCTACGCAAGGCTCTCTCCCAGTCAGCACCTGGTGTTTATCCTTAGGAAATTTCCATTGTGAGAGATCATAGTTGAAAAGCATGAGAATGAACTTTCCCTGGGGAAAATAAAAGCAAATGAATCTGGATACATGAAATGGCATTCTATAGTATTTGCACAAGCATACTCATGTGAGACTTTAAAAAAAACCCGTCTTTCTGGACTCAAAAGTATCTCTCATACAAAGCTTGCTCTGAACTGAGTTGAATGACCATGTCTCTGTGCTTTATAGATGTGAATGTTTCTGGTAACTGTGAAGACCTTCAAAACAGTTCCTACCCCCTCATACACATGCCATTTGCCTGTCAGCTATCGACTTTAGGCATCACCCCTACGAGACTGGTTCCTGAACCTAGAACATGAAACATAAAACATGAAAGTTAAGAAATAAGACTTTAAATTAACCTTTGTTAATTAACTAACATATTTGGGAGTAAATATACAAGACTTTTAAAACAAAGATAATTGTCATAGTTACTATTGTTGCTAGGATGAGTTATCTCAAATGTGTGGCTTAAAGCAACAAAAATTTGTCTTGCAGTCCTGTAGGTCATATGCCCAAAATGGGTTCCATGTGCTAATACTGAGTCATTGACAGGATTGTGTTCCTTCTGGAGATCTGGGAGAGGACAAAGTCTCCTACATGAGCAGATTAAAGAGATGATCTGCAATCCTTGGTCCATGCCACTTTTCGTGTCTACCAAAAGAATACTATTGCATACCCAAAGCTGCCCCATACTCACACAATAATTATTTTTGTGTATTCTATTCTGTCTCCCTTTCTATCCGTCTGTGGTTACATTGAGCCAATTATGTATTACATGGTAATTTCTAACTCCTAAGTAGTCTTCATAATTTACTTTGGATGGAAGATTATTTGTTCATGTATTTCAGAGAGTAGGATGTGGATATTTTGGGAGGTGCATTACTCTGCCCACTGTTGTATCTGTAAAGTGCCTTACTGATAGTAAATAAAATCAAGGAGTTAAAAGTTAGACCTGGGTGAAATGGATGGATCAAAAGAAAGATATTGAGGCTCTAGAAAAGAGAAAGCAAGGACTAAATAAGGAGAGAAGCCCTACTAAAAAAAATCTAAATTATGAAAAGAAAGTCTATCTATGTAATAGTTTGACTTAGGCTCTGCTAGGAAATAAATGACAAGTACACCTATGGTAACACAAATCCATCAATATATACAAATAAATGCTGGAAATTGTAGTGGGTTTGGGGGGGGGTTGTGGGTTTCTTTTTCTTCCATTTTCTGTGACCTATAATGATTCTATCTTCTTTTTACTGTTATGGTGAATTGTGTTAGTCCAATTATGCTTCCATCCTTGTGATGCCGACAGCAGCCTCTCCAGTGGCCTCTTTGTATTCATGTTTGCTCCTTTAATATGCCCTCCAAACATCATCCAAAACACTATCTCCATGGTTATCTGCCTCCTTACCCCCCTTTGCTCCTCCAGCCTCAGCTGCCTGCTGCCTGCTCTCTGTGCTCCAGGCATTGAACCTGATGATCCTTTCAGTTAGATATGCAGCCATATCTCCACAGCATGCTGATCACTGCCCTACATTTCATGCTACCTGAGTCTTTGTGGGGCTATAGCTCTGTACAAGGAAAGAAACTGTTATGTCTAACATTTCAAATGATTCCCAACAAATTATGGCTCTTAGTAAAGGTGCTATATATCACACTATTTTAAAATAGACTTGTAAATAAGATATCCTTTTCCCTTTTCTCAGCCAAAAATGTGATGGAGTCTTCTGTCTTGATTAGCACCCCTTTCACTAACTAATCCTTCTAGCAGATCCTTTGTAAGACGACCACAATATCCATTGGCTCGTATCTTTCAGAGCACAGTAACGTGCCCTGAAAAACAATCATGGGAAACATTGACACCAAAAGAAAAGATGACTAAAAGCAGAAACTGAAAACCTGTAGTTTGTTACTCCACTGGCTTTATGGGTAGTGATCTTCCCATGTTCAGAATGCCTCTGAATTTGATTCGTACATCTTCTTTCAGGGAAAGTGTTCCTACTATTTACAGTGAACTAACATACTCAGAGACTTACCCTTCAGGTCAGTAAATGGAAGATGCTTTTCCTGCATGTCTCCAGATATTAGTGTTTTATACAACACATTGTGTGAATACCAACAAACATTAAATAATAAAATATTTTATCCCCTGTTCCACAAAAGGTAGCTGCCCCCTCTTTAAAGTAACTTGAGAGCAAATAGACATGATTTTATTATTCTCTATTGACTAAACTATATGCTCAAAACTGCAAAGGCAGAAGACAGGCACACTGTTGTGATTTCAGAAATCACAAGCCACCTTCCAGGGTTTCATGATCCTCAAATCCAACATGGTACTGGGATAGTGGGTTGGTTCAGGCACTGGCTGGAGTAAGGAAGAAAAAAAAAAAAACCAGAATAGAACACAATTTTATCTGTTTTATATGCTGTTGTTTAACTTCAAGTTCCAGTTGAACAATAGGTAATGCTAATTCCAGTTAGTGAAAAGGATCTCTTGAATGTTCTCTCTTTATAGTGTGTTTCTGCTTCAATCTAAAACTTAAGGCTCAGCTTATCCTAAGAGCCTTACAGGACTTGGATTGGCCTGCTTACTGAAATGATATTGCTGTATTATTATTGTTATTGTTGTTGTTAGACCCAAACTCACCTATCTTTTATCTTACTCTCAATATGTATCCATATTGCATGATAACTTTGGGGGCCTAATGACCACACCCAGGATTTATGGAAACTTTAAACTTCTTTAAACCAGTCTTCACAGATTGATATTACTTAGTTTTAAGGAAAGCTTTAGAGGTGTTAGCAATATCTACTAAACAAATTTAAAAACATGGAAAATATAAAACAATGTGCATGATAGACTGCCTAAATTTCATAGCAAACAACAATGAAACAATGTACATTCTGTCTCACATATATAGTCATAGCAATTGGAGTATCATGCTATATTTTCACAAATAATTGCTAGAAAACATAAATATTACATTCCTCTGATATGGAGATTTAAGCATTGGGGTATGGCATCAGTTTTAATTTTAAAAGCTCTAAAAAATGTTATCTCATCCATAAAGGCAATAGTAAAATCTTGTGAAGGACAGAGGGATATAATGGGAATATTTAAATCCATCCCCTTTTCTTGCCTTCCATTGTTCTGCAAAGAATACTGGATTTGGAAACGTTCTACCACATAAAGCCAATGAATTGCAGTGTAAGAAAAGTAAGTGGAATGGTATTGTGCATTGGGCTCTATTAAAACAGCAGGTGTTTAATAATAGCAACTTGGTAATGATATTGATGGGCTGTCTCTTTCTCAGAGGGAACTCATAGGCAACTTCTTTCACTGTAACAACACAAACATCCACTAATAACATTTTAGGGAGTAATTTTTTCAAAATATAGTAGCCATGGAGAAAAAAGAATAAAATTCTCAAACTTTAATTTTAAATATTTTTATGTGTGAAACAAACATGGCATAATACAGGTTTTACACTTCAAAGAAACTTTGCTAAAATAAAAGATAATAATATCTTACATTGTGTCAAGTTTCTTAGTTAAAACCAATCCATGTCTATGAACAAAGTGTGCTGGCTAGTTTATGTCAACGTGACACAACCTAGAATCATTAGAGGGAGCCTCAGTTGAGAAAAATCTTCTTTAAGATTGTCTGTAGGCAAGTCTGTAGATCGTTTTCTTAATTAGCAATCGAGGTGGCGGAGGGGGCAAGGCCAATGTGGGTGTGGCCACATTGGCGTGGGGTTTCTAGGTTCTACAAAGGGGAGAAGGGGAAGGTGGGCAAAAAGGGGAGAGAGAAGGTGTAAGGGTAGGACTAGGAGGAGAGGAAAGAGGGGGCCGAGATCAGGCTGTAAAGTGATTAAATAAATAAATAAATAAATAAATAAATAAATAAATAAATAGAGAAAAAAGAAAAGAGCTTGAGCAAGCCACAGAAAATAAGCCATAAGCAGCACTCCTCCATGGCTTCTGCATCAGTTCCTGCCTCCAGGTTCCTGCCCTGTTTGAGTTCCTGTCCTGACTTCCTTCAGTGATGAACAGTGATTTGGAAGTATAAGCCAGATAAATCCTTTCCTCCCCAAGTTGCTTTTGGTCATCTAGCTTCTGTTTTTCTAATTATGGTTTCATCACAGCAATAGTACCCCTAACTAAGTCACAGAGTCTAAATAAAATTAAAATGTTTTATCATTAGTGATCAAGGATATAGTTAATTAATATATGACACAATGAGGTCAGTGGGTAAAGTAATAAAGACTTCTCCTTTCTGTCTAGGCTACAATGCTGCCCACTATTGTGGATAAAAATTAAGAGTTTAATTAAAATTGAAGAGTAAAATCAGTATTGTCTTGTGCCCAATGCAAAGGAAATCAGTGTTTAACTATATTTTTATTATATAAATGAATATATATAAATATAGTAAAAACAAAACTCTAATGAATAATAACAATGCACATGCCATGACCTGAAATTCCAATATCACCCAAAACAATTGCTGCTGGTTATGGCTATGATCTTATAATTTTGGTTCAGAATTTTATAACATACTAATATATAGTTTTATGTTATATTGTATATCTTATAGTATATTAATTCCAATATATTGCATAGTATGTTGTAGCACCATTTTATGCATCAATTTATGGAAAAATATTAAGCTTATAATCTTTATGTGCATAAACATAAGTATAGATATACAAAGGATACCATACATACAATAGAAATTAATTAATGGCAGAAATCTTTTACATCCAATTTTAGGACACAAGAGGTTTATTTCTGTAGCTTCTGAATGGTTTTGTTACATTAAATTTGATAACTCTTCCTGTTATGTGTCATTATGTGTTATCACAGATTAATATTTTAATTGCAAATAAAACTGTCAGACTGTGTAATAATGTGCAGCTTTGCTCCCAAGGTAAAATTCTAGGTAAAATAAGAGTACTTAACAATAATAATAATTTTGGCCTCTTTTCTAGTTTAAATGTTTATTTATCTTAGGTAATTAGTAAATACATTATTAATATAGGAGAAATTTTTTTTTCCTTTTCTAGTTTTCATATCTATGATCCTGTTTTTCCAATCACATTTGATAATGTTTTGGGAAAACAATAAAGATGCCCCCATCTTTGCCTTCATTTGATATGCAGGTTTATTTTTTTAATCTTTAAGTGTGAGGGAGAGGACATAGAATGATGTCCTATATAAGGGAGTAATGGAACAGGAAGAGTTAAATTTTATGGATGATGGGAAAGCAGTATGTGACAGAGATTATAGGAAAGGGTAACTAACACGGAAGACCTTTTGAAGAAAATATGGAAGCCTATTTCTGTAAGGAGCTTATGTACATATATACATATATAAGATGAGTTTAAAGGTGCTCAGTACTGGACTGGGGTGGCTAGATATCCCTAGGACTGCTTCCTCTTGGAGCTAGCTGCTTTTCAGCCCATACCACAGCTGTGTGCTATGTGCTGTGTGCTGTGTGCTAGTCACTGCTACAGCCATCACCCGTAATCCCACTGCTGCTGGGACTGACACAGGGAACACTAATACCCTTCTGCCACAGAAGTTGCAGTGCTAGAGGTGACAGTGTAAATAACTCAAATGGTGAGAGGAAACATTCTATATACTGCATTCTCAGCCCCCTTTCCATGGACAGGCACCCTACCCCCCACTGCTGTGTGTATCTCATGCACTTGGGCAACAAGATCTCACTGCCTTCACTTGGCCCTCAGAGGAAGATCTGACCTCACTAGCACGGTGGTGAGACAACTGATCAGGCTGAAGAAGCAGGTACAGAGAAGCTGCACTGCTGCCACAACTGCAAGCAAATACGCTGGGTCTGGTAAAGTGGCGCATGAAAATATATCTTCAGGAGAAGGCATCTGTAGCATAAGCCAGCTTGTTAAAATGGTGTAGACAAGTGTCTACCACATGTGCAGACATCAACACAGGAGATATTAGAAAGAAAGGTAGCTGACCATGATGTTTCACATCTGTATTCCTAGCATTAGGGAATATGAGGAAGAAGGATTTCCGTGAGTTCAACAACACTCTGGTCTACAAGGTGAATGGGACACCACCCTAGAGTGAGACCCTGTCTCAGACAAGCCAATAGCAAAGTGACCACGATGCCTCCAAAGGATTACAATATTCTCCAGCAACAGATGCTTAAAAGAAAGCTGTAGAGCTGGGAACATAGTTAGGTTGCCAGAGTCTCCGTCCAGCATCCATGAAGTCCCGGAGTCAATACACAGCATAATACAAACCAACATGGTAGCTAAGGTCTGCTTCTGGCTAGTAAGGTTGATGCTACCCTGGGTTACTGGAAACCCTGTCTCAAAAAATGGCTTGGGGTTGTTTTTTTTAAAATATATTTTATTAATTTAATTCATATTGCATCTCAATTGTTATCCCATCCCTTGTATCCTCCCATTCCTCCCTCCCTCACGTTTTCCCCTTACTCCCTTCCCCTATGACTGTGACTTAGAGGCACCTCCTCCTCCTGTATATGCTCATGGAGGGGTTGTTTGATATCACTGTGACAAACACATGTAAGAAACAACTAAAGGGAGAAGGAATTCGTTTTGGCACCGAGTATCAGAGGTTTCAACCTATAGTTGGTCATGTTCTTTCTGTGCCATGCTGAGGCAGAACACTCTGGGGAGCTATAAGTGGTAAAGAACAGTTTACTTCATACCCAGACAGAAGGAGAGTAAAAGAGTGGATTAAAGAGGACCAGGTCACTTACAGTCCCAAAGACACATGCCCTATGGACTATTTTCATGAGCAGGCCTTGCCTCCTAAGCTTCCAGAAATTCTCAAAACAGTGCAACAAGCTATCTATCAAACCATGAGCATATGAGCCTGTGGGGGACGGCTCATATTCAGTCCATGACAAAAACATTAAAGTGCCTGAAATCAAGATGAACAGATACCATATTTCTTTTTTTCCTTTTCAGACACTGAAAGTAGATGTAAATTTCTCCCTGTGTGCATACAGGGCACTAGAAAAGGAACCATAAGAGAGGAACACTTCCTCAGGAAAGTAGATGAATAAGGAGATAAAGGGTAATGAAACACATGTGTAATGAAGGCAGGGCAGGGAACCTACTGGGAGGAGGGAAGAGGATCAGGACCAAGGAAATGCAGTGTCAGTGTGGAAGAAAGCAAGGAAGAACACAACACATATGAAAATTCCATAAACGCTCCATTGCATAGCATAGGAAGGTCTGCTAATTTAAAATGTTAAACTCCAAAAGAACAAGTATAAAGAAACTCCATGAGAAACAAATAAGATGTGTGATTCAAAAATATTAGGAAAATAATTTGTGCTATGGAGACTAAGTCCAGAAGAGGATGTGATCATGAAAATGACTCATACTGAAATGACTCAGTATGACACATGAGAATAGTCAAAAGCGTAAACAGCAGACTTGCTTGTGCCAAAGAAAGAGCTTCTAAACTGGACCCATCAATAAAGATCTGTAGTGCCATCTCTTCTGAAACAGGAAAGAGCCATCTGGGCTACTGAATAAGGGTTTGTTATTATCTTTTACATATACATTTATATTATTACACACACACACACACACACACACACACACACACACACATATATATATGTATATATATATATATATATATATATATATATATATATATATATATATCACAATAACTGCCTACAGCAAGAAGAAGAGCCATGAAACAATTAGGAATTATATAAATGTTACATTCGTAGTATTTTGTCTATTTTTATTTGGCAACCTTGAAGAAAACATCTTTCCTCTCTTGGTACATCTAAAATTCTGAATGTAAATCAATTTGTATCATATCTCATATTTATCAACTTAAAACATCTACCTGGGCATAAAAAAAATCTTAACCCCTAAACTGAGCTTAATTATAAAACTGAATAAGTTTAAGAACAAGCTTGTCTCAAAAAAAAAAGCTATAAAGGACCAGGAATTTAGCTCAGTGATTGAGCACTATCTGGCACACACAAGGCAGTAGATACAACCCTGATAAGAAAAATGTGAAAGGGAAAAAATAAATAAATATGTCACATTGTTGAACAAGCACATCTGATTTTTCAGAACTGAAAGAGAAGGGGAAAACTATCTAATCAAGTAACTGTTGGAACTACTCTGCTCTTAGGGAAATATATACATATGTGTGTGTGTGTGTGTGTGTGTGTGAAGCTTATGTGATCCCAGATCAATGATATAACCAGGATAGATTCTTCATGCATGGTATTGTTATCAGACAGTCATAAAAACAAAATGGAGGATTCCAAAATCTTTCTTCAGGAAAAATTTCAATTTATGTTTTACATGAATTCCTACCAAACTAATGGCAGATTTTAAAACAGAAATATCAAAATATTTCAACAGAAATCTTACCAAAAGTGTGGGAAAAATGACTACCAATGAAGAAATTTCAGAAATGACAGGGGAGCAAAGAGTTCTCAAGGCAAGTAAAACCCGAGAGAATTCATTATCAGCAAATCACTCTTACAAAAGATGCTTAAGGGAGCTCAACGTCTTGAACTTATAGCTGCCATCACAAGAACAGATGAGAGTATAAAGCCTACTAGGAATACAGACCTGCAGCTGCATATAGTCCTAGCACACAGAAGTAGAGGCAGGAGAATTATGTGTTTGATTCTGGCTACAGAGCAAGATCAAGAGAAGAATAATGATGACAAGCAGGGCAAGGAAGACAGAACCAGGAAGTCCAGGAGGTCCAGCAGGACCAGGAGGAGCAGGAGAAAGAGATGCTTAAAAGAGAAGATTCTTTTTGTTTTTAATAGCTGAGTAGTATTCCATAGTGTAAATGTACCACAGTTTCTTTACCCATTCTTCAACTGAGGGACATTTAGGCTGTTTCCATGCTCTGGCTATTATGAATAAGTCTGCTATGAACATGGTTGAGCATATGTCTTTGTTGTGTGGTGGAGCACCCTCTGGGTATGTTGTAAGGAGTGGTATAGCTGGGTCTTTAGGTACCCCTATTCCCAGTATTCTGAGAAAGCACTAGATTGATTTCCAAAGTGGTTGTACAAGTTTGCACTCCCACCAGCAATGAAGGAGTGATGGAACTAGAAATTATCATATTGAGTGAGCTAACCCAGACTCAGAAAAAAATCACATGGTATATACTCACTTATAATTGGACACTAGCCCAACATGGATGTCCCCTGAAAGTCTTCACTTACAGGGAGATTGGTATAGGTGCAGGGACCTCCTATTGGGACTCTAGGTGAGAGAATTATGGGAGAATAGGGAAATAAAAGGATCAAGAGGGTCCTAGAAACCTACAAGAAGAACATCATGATGGTCAGATCTGTACCCAGGGGGCGTCTGCTCAAGCTACTGCACCAGCAAAGACAATACATGCAGTAAATATTGAACCCCTACCCAGATATAGCCAACTGACAGGACATTATCCACAGTCATGTGGAGAGAGAGTACTGACTCTACATGAACTCTGGTGCCCCATATTTGACCACTTCCCCTTGGTGGGGAGGCCTGGTAGCACTCAGAGAAATGATAGGAAGGCTACCAAGATGAGACTTGATAGGCTTTGACTATATGGTGGAGGAGGAGGTCCCCTTCTGTCACAGACCTCTGGGATGGGAATAGGGTGAAAGAGGGAGGGAGAGAGAAATGGGAGAAGACAAGCAAGGGGAAAGAAATTTAGATATAATCTGAATAAATTAATTAAAAAGGTAAAAGAAGAGGAAAAGGATAAATCTTATCACGACAGAGAACCATTACTACAAAGATAAACAACAACAAAAGAAAAACACAGTTGGTATTCCAAATAGAAGAAATTAACAAAATGTCAAGCATGCTATTTTTATACCTGAATATTAATATAATCATTCAATATAATCATATTAAATTATCTCACTTAAAAGACTAGAATTAAAAATAAGACCAAACAATATGCTATACACAAAAATGAATTTTATCAAGTAAAAAACACACATAGGATGAAAGTGAAACATGAAATGATATGTAAACAGGAGTAAGTTATATTGATAACAGCAAAGTATGGATTTTAAGATAAATTCTGTAAGAGGGATCATTAATCCCAAGGAACCATGTAAGCAGGAAAATACAACAATGGTAATATATGAGCACTTGATGCTAAAACAATCAATTGTATTATTATTATTATCATCATCATCATTTATTTTTTATTTTGATAATGTTCTTACCCTTCCTCAAGTCCTTCCAGATCTTTTCCTCCTCCCTACCCACCTAACTTTAGGTTCTTTCTCAAAAAATTAAACCAAAACACAATGCAACAACAAAACCCCCTAAAACCAAAAAATTAAAGTAAAACACCACCCAAAATGAAACAAACAAACAAACAGACAAAATCACCAGCAAACTGTCACCTAGTAAAATCATATAAACACTGTGGAGTCCATTTTATGTTGTCAACTACCCCTGAACATAAGCCCTGTTCTGCAATGGTTAATGCATCCAGTGTCGCTCCATTTGAGAAAATTGATTTTCCCTCTTCTAGAGGGTATAAATGACAGTTCATTTGTTAACCTTTACCCTAGCGCTAGGTTTTCATTCATTCATTCATTCATTCACATTTTAAAGTACAACAAGATAAGAAGTAACATAAAACAAAAACTATCAAATTTACATTCGACGAGGCAAACGAATAGAAGAAAAAGAGCCCCAGGACAAGGCAGAGGAATCAGAGACCCATGTCTGTGAACTGTGCTTTTGCTGACTATAAAGAGGGAAAAAACACTTCTTCTCCAGTTTCAATGACTGCAGACTCACAGATGACAGAGGCATGGGCGCCTTCTCTGACCACCTTAGACAGGAAGTTGTCAAAGAAAACTCAAAAACACAAATTAGATTTTTTTTTTTTTAAATCTTTCTTTGGTGGAGAGGCCACAAGGGTCACAGGGGCAGACTTGGGAGAACTTGGAAGTTAGGGAGATTCCTGTGTACTGTGTGAATTTCCCCCAAAATCAATTAAAAAATATTATGTTATAAAAAAGAAAAAAAAAATAGAGATCCACTCATTCACATACTCAGGAATCCCACAAGAATGCTAACCCAGATGCCTGGTGTAGACCCATTTAGGCCATTTTAGTCACTTGAGTTTATGTGAGCTCTGCCCATGGCCATTCGGACCTCGTTCTCCGAGGTGCCTTCCATTCCCTCTGCCTCTCTACACTCTTTGCCTTGCTTCTCCACAAGGTTTCCTGAGTTGGGGAAGGGAGGTTTGAGATCCACTGGGGGCATACCACAGCTGTTCTACTTTGGAGCAGGGAGAATTAGATCTTGAGGATAAGAGGGTAAGGTGAAAATGTGCAGCCAGCAGAAGACTGCTCAGAGGTGGGTTTAAACCAATAGAAGGTCTTCATTAGCCAGCCAGTGACTACACTGGGTGTTTAGGATACCAGTGTAACCAGACTTTTCTGAGGGTGAGCTTTTCAGCTACAAAAACCATATTCTGAGTTGACATAATCCAGACAAAATTCAACATACATCACAGTTAAAATTAAACTAGGTAAAAATAAAACAGCTAAATATAAGACCTAAAACTCTAAAATTGTAGCAAAAATTATAAAAGACAGTGGTATAGAATACACTATTTTGAGTAAGACTCCAAAAGCACCAAAAGCACCAAAAAAAGGTAGGATCAGACATAGAATGTAATTATTTTCAGATAGATTCTTCTGCATAGCTGAAGAACCAATGAAAAAAAGTGAAGAGACTGTCTACAGAACGGGAGACATTACTTGCCAACTATTTGTCTGACAGAAGACTGGGATCTCAAGTCTTTATTAAAAATCACAAATAACCTAATTCAGGAATTGAAAAATGATCTAAACAGACATTTCTAAGAAGAACTACAAATATTCCACAAATAAATGAAGATATGATTAACATCATAAAAGAAGGAAATGAAAGTCAAAATGACCAAGAGATATTGTTTTGCCCTAGTATAGTTACTATCAAAAAGACTATAAAGCCAAAACAAAATTAAAAATGTTAAGAAGGATGTCAAAAATGGAATTAATGAACTGTTGGAGGGTATCATTTTCAAAAAACTAAAAACAGGTTTAATATAAGATCCATCTAATCCACTTATGGTTATATATATATATATATATATATATATATATATATATATATATATATATATATATATAAAGTACTAAAACACCAGTGAAATTATGCATTCTCATCTGATTGTGGAACCCTAATGATAGCTAGAATATGGACTCATCCTTGGTATCCATCAATAATATACTAAGTAAAGGATACAAGCATGAGGTTGGAGAGGTGATTCAGTGGTTAAGAGCACTGGCTGCTCCTCCAGATGACAGGAGTTTGATTTCTAGTATCCACATGGTGGCTCACAACCATTTGTAACTATTATTTCAGGGAATGCAGTGTCTTTTTCTAGCCTCTGCAGGCAACAGGCGTGCACACTGCAGGAAAGAATACAAACATTTGTGTGTGTGTGTGTGCGTGTGTGTGCGTGTGTGTGTGTGTGTGTGTGTGTGTATACACATGCATGCAATAGAATATCATTCCAAAACACACACACACACACACACACACACACACACACACACACACACACACACAGACTACACTCTCCTATACAGAAAAATGGTTAGATATTATATCAAGTAAACTAAAACAGACACTGAAAGACATATCACATGTCCTTTTCACAAGGAAGCTGAAATACTTGAATATAGGATAATAATTACTAGAGGTTAGGAAGGAAGAAAGGGTAGTAGGAGGTCAGATCATGGGTGCCAAATGACAGTAAGATTTAGTGAATAAATCCTAGGGTCTCTGTTCTCCATAATGTAGTGACTAGGTTATAGTAAGTTTTAAAATATTTTGTAAAGAATTGAAAGCAAGGACCTGAGTTTTCAAAAATAAAGTAATAAGTAAATGAACATGCTAAGTTCATTTAGTATATACATATTTTAAACATTTATTATAATATGTACAACTAGTGTGTACTGATCAGAAATCAAAAGAAAAATATTAAAGGAAAGGGAAATACTATCATAATTTGATCATCATACCATGTACACATATATTGAGTTCTCACACAGTATCCCACAAAGTTAGTATTTTATTAAATTAAATATATCTCTAATTAAGTATAGTAACTACAATTGTCATCTTCTGTGGCTCTGGTCATCAGTTATCTTGCTTGTGTTGTTTCAGCTGGACCATATGAACTTTAATTGGCAATACATTTTATAGTGTTAATATATTCACCATTTTTTATTTAGTACGGGTTTTTTTCTTTGCAAGTAATACCAATTTTATCACATATGCCTCACTGTTTTTCCGTTAGTGCTAATGTTTTCTTCTTTGCATGTTAATGTCTATATATACATATAGATTTTATAATATAAAATAATAATTCTACTCTACACAACTCACTTTAGTGAGAGAAAATTAGAAGGATGTGGAAAAACCAAGATATCAAAACTGTAGAAGTCAAAATTATCTGTATGTACTTTGTATGTTTGTCTTCTGCTGTTAAGTTGATCTAGCCCATTTTATCTGTGCTGCGTTGTAAAATAGTTAAAACACAATCTAAAAAAGAAATGAAATTCTTATAATAGAAAAAGGAAATATACAAATACAAAAACAAACATTTTTAGAAAGGTAGCAATTTAATTAGGTTTATGGTAAGAAATTTAAATCACTAATTAGTGAGTATAAATTCCATTTGTTAGGTGAAATATGAACCATAGTAAACTCAGCACTGAAAAATAGCTTAGATTTTTTTTATGTGACCACGCCTCATTGTTCAATCTCGTACTACATACATTATTAATACATTATAGCTGATAAATATTTCAGGCTATCTTACTAAAACAATGAAACTGAAGAATGAACATTATGTAAACACAAGCATTTCATGTATAAGAGTCTGATGTTCCAGTCTAATAGGAAAAAGAAAGATAATTCTACGTATGGTGTTGCAGTTATTTTACCAGTTTAGCCCAATATGTTTATTATTGGGCCTATAATTATTATTAGGATAGCATTTTCTAACCTGCTAGCAATCAGTTAAGACATAGATACCTGTTATATTTTAAAATAGACTTAGTTAACCTGGGGTAGGCCAGATATTAATGCCCTAAGCTACTTCCCATAGTGGGGCAGGTATCCCATACCATCTGCTTCTAATAATTTCTATCAAGCAACTTCCCATCCACAATCCCAAATACTTGCTAATTATCATCATCTGGGCCAAGTCTCCATCCACACCAGCTATGTACTTCTCCTCCACCTAACTCATGGCGTAGGCTTCTTCCTTCTCCTCCCCTCCTGTCTATCTCCTCCTCCTCAGATTCTCTCTGTCTCCCCAAGCCTGGGAACCTTAGCTACGCCTATCCCATTTGCTCTGCCCAGGCGTGATGGCTTATTGGTCAAACAGGTTAGGCTCTTAGGCAAAGTACAAGTGGGGCACAGAGACAGCAAGCAGTAAAGTTGTTTAAAAGAATATATTAAATTAATATTAATCTCAAAGGAAAACTTTCCTATATTAAAAAACCTTGCTAGATTTTAATTTTAATATTTTTCATTTAAAAAGAAAATTTGGTGAATTTAACATGTTTAAAGTCTTTCTACAAAGCATATGAAAGGGACTACTGGGAATGTTTGTTGACAATTTAAAGCTCAGCATATAGAAGGCCGAAGAAGGATGCCATCTTCATCATCACAGCAAAATAAGCTCAAGGGAAGGAAGGATATTCTTCTAACCGCAACTTTAACATGACCAGTTGCTTCACTAGCTGGCTACCATGTCTTCCACCATAATATACTTTAACATTTTATTATTTATTCTATCTTTTTGAGACTATAATTATATCATGTTCCCTTCTCTTTCTTCCCTCCAAACTCTCCCCCACACAACTTCTCATGTTCTTTCAGATTCTTGGTCTCTTTTTCATTAATTGTTTTTACATGCATAAGTGTATACATGTATATTCCTAAATGCAACTGTTCAGTCTGTATGTTACTGGTATGTGTGTTTTCAGGTATGACCATTTGGTAACAAATTGGTGTGTTCTTCTCTGGGGAAGACTATATCCTTTCTTGAGTTGTAAATAAAGACAAAAACTTTTTCTTTTAAAAAATGGTGTAGACAGAGTAAAGACAAATGGCTGACTAAGAAAAAAACCTTTTAATCTATTACAAAAAACAATATCTAGACTTTATGAAAAGCATTTGCTAAATGCCTCAGAAAAACAACCCCACTGAAAATAGACAAATAGGAACGATAAATGGACAGAAGATGAAATTCAAATGGTCTTTAAAATTATAAAAATGTGCTCAAAGTATTAATGGTTTCAAAATGCAAACTTAAGCAATAAAGATACTCAGTTTGCTATTGATCACTAAGTCAATTTTAGAAGATAAATGAGGGTACAGAAGTGGTTCAGTTAATAGAGTGTTTGCTGTGCAAACATTCACATATAAGCCGGGAATCATGACATGATTTTGGAATCCAAGTGCTGAGGATTGCACTGGGCCTGTCTACCCAATCTAGCTAATCACCAAGTTTCAGATTCAGTGAGAGACCTTGTTCCAATCAGTTCAGCCAGAGAGCAATTGAGGAAGACACTTCACATAAACTCTGGCCTACATAGGCACCATAAACACACCAGCAGGCACATGCCCATGCACACACCGGATATGCCTATAGTGGTAAGAATGCATCAGTACCTCATAGAGTCAGTGATTTGATACATTGGGGATTCCAATACACTGATTTCAATCGACCTAATTAATCAGAATTTTTAAATTTTTTTAATACTTTGAACTTAAGCTCCAATTTCTGAAACCTGCTCACAAGAAATACTGGCATCTGTACTAAAATAATTTGATTTGCAAAGACAAAACTAGAACAAACGCAGACACATTAATAAATCATGTATAGTTTAATATTTACATCCATTAAAATAATGATGAAGCAATATATATTAAGGGCTGACAGAGACATTGTAATAGACCATTTTGTGTTCCTATAACAAGATGCCTGCGAGCAGATAACTCATAAAGAACAGATGCTTTCTTTTCTATGCTCTGGCAGACAAGAAATCCAAAGCCAAGGTGGTAGCATATGTTGAGAGCTTTCTTGCCATCATGACTTCACATGGAAAAAGGCAGACCAGCAAAACACAGGACCAGCTGCCTCTGTCAAGCTCCTTGAGAAAAAGCATCCAATTCCATTCATAAAAAGGGTGGAGTCAATTCCACTTAAGGAGTGGTGTTTTCATGGTCTAATCAATGTTAAAGGCCCCCATTCCTAATTGCCAGCATTTAATTTTGGAAAAAGGCATGATCAAACTGCAGCAGAAATGTGGCAGTCTCTAAAACATACACTTAAAAGCAAAGAGCCAGGTGTAATTAAACAATTAATTGCATTACCAGTTGTGTGCTTTTGCTGAAAAGGTCTGAGTAAATACACATCAAATCAATATTGGTTATATCTTAGGAATCAGAAAATATGGAAGAATAGGGAAGACTTTTTTCAAATTATTATTACTTGATTTATTTAAACCTGCCACATACATTAATTTGTCATTTTAAAAAACACAAATGTTTCCTGCAGTTATAGCTACATAGGAATCTGAGGCTTTGATGCATTTTGAGACAGACTGACAGATGTAGTGAGGTTTCATCTCAAACAGATAAAGAAACAATACTAAAACCTCACTTACCAGGAAACTGAGACAGAGGGGAGGACATTCTAGTGGGACTCTAGATGAGAGAAGCATGGGAGAATGGCAAAGTAGAAGGATCCAGAGGGTCCTAGAAGCCTACAAGTAGAACATTATGATAGGCAGATTTGGGCACAGGGGTCCCGCTCAAACTAAGGCACCAGCCAAGGACAATACAGGCAGTAACCTTAAACCCCTACCCAGATCTAGCCAATGGACAGAACACTCTCCACAGTAGAGTGGAGAGTGGGATATTACTTTCTCACATACTCTGGTGCCTCACCTTTGACCATGTCCCCTGGAGGGGGAGACCTGGTGGCACTCAGAGGAAGGACAGCAGGTTACCAAGAAGAGACTTGATACCCTATGAGCATATACAGGGGGAGGTAATCCCCCTCAGGAACAGTCATAGGGGAGGGGAATAAGGGGAAAATGGGAGGGAGGGAAGAATGGGAGGATACAAGGGATGGGATAACCATTGAGATGTAACAAGAATAAATTAATAAAGGAGAAAAAAAGAAAAAAAAGAAACAATACTAAAACAAAAAAAATATGATTTATACTGGATGCGATAGAAAGAGGTGAATCCTAATGAGTGAAGCCTTGTTGACCATGATGTGCCATGTGCCTGCAGCCTTTCAGACAAGCAGCAAGACCTTGAGCAAACTCTACGACACGGTCACCATAACTAGCCATCATCTCCAAAATGCACCAACCTAAAGGCAAGAAAGTGTAGAATGAATAAACAGTCTAGAGCACCTAGGACTAGGGATTTGAAGCTGTTAAAAAGTCTAATAGCAAAAGAAAGAGCAATGACACTCAGAGGAAAGACTGTTTTATCCAGAGAACTGGGAAGTTTGACAATGGAAAATACTCCAAATGAAGAGGCTGCAAAATACAGGAATATAGATTCACCCAAAACCAACCTGCTATTTTTAACTCCAAGTTTCAGGAAAGCCAGTGTGGAGTAGCTAACCATGATATCCACACTGCAGCCTCAGGTTTCCGCTGCATGCCAGCCTTGTCACTGGGTCCCCTGCAGGACTCCTCCACAAGTAGCCTCGCTCTGACTTCAGTCACTCACCCTTCTCCATTCAGTTTATTTCAAGCAAGTTCAAGGTGACTAAAGAATACTGAGACACAACATGGCAATAATGACAGAAGAAGGCTGGTGTTGATTTCTGTGTCACTGCTTCAGGCCCACAGTCACCACACCAGTAGGCTGTCGACACTGACTAACACAAACAGCCATGATGTCATGTCTTCATTAACGCCAGACAGTGACCAAAGCTGTAACTCACTTAACATCTATGACAATTACCCGACACCCCTTTGCTGCACATCCCTAAGGAGTATAGGAGGAATGCTTGCTGTGGCAAACAATTTAAAAATCAAGTTTCAACAAGATATGTCTGACATTCATTTCAGGAATGAATTCTAAATATAAAAAGGATAAATTTTTATTGAAAATATTCTATAAAGTTAAGACAGAAATATATAAAATCAAACATACACAAAAATTCTTTAACCAACAAATATAACTCTTAATTGTCTCCAGTAGAGAAAACTAAATGAGAAATTTTCTTCCTGTGTGAGTTAATTAAAATCAGCAGTAGTTCAATATAATCCTCCCTTCATGTGAGGGCATTTTAACTTTCATTTTGTCTTAAGTATCTAAATATTTTCCCACCAACCATGATCCTACATGTTAAAAATCATAATTATAATGCCTACAGCAGTCACCCACATTGCGTCCTTTTGTGAACGGCACTGTGAAAACATGTGATAAGTGCAGCCATCATCAAGAACTGTTCCCTGGACTCTAGTAACACTAAGACTGCAGAGTAAGCAGTGCCTCCTGCAAACAGTCATTAAGTTAATTAAATTAATAATAAATTGATTTAATTGATGTCATAAAGATGATCACAGATGAAGTAGCAGCTCTTTTTAAATTAATTAATTTAATTACGTACTTTACATCCAGGCCATAGCCCCCCTCCATCCTCTCCTCCTAGCCCCACCCTTCCTCCCTCTTCCCTTTATGCCCCTTCCCTGCTCCTCAGAAAAAGGGAGCCCTACTACCAACAAACCACCCACAGGTAACATCAGGATTGAATGAGGCCTCTTCCCCTATGGCCTGGAGAGGCAGCACCACCAGAGAGAAATGATCTAAAAGCAGGCAACAGAGTCCATTCAGAGGCAGCCCCCCACTCCCCTTACTAGGAGATCCACATGAAGACCAAGCTGTCCATTGGCTACATCTGTGTAGGAAGACTAAGTCCAGTCCTCTTTGGTTGTTGGTTGGTGCTTTAGACTTCATAAGGCCTCCTGGGCTGTGGTTAGTTGGCTCTGTTGGTCTTCTTATGGGGTTCCTGTTCCCTTGCTTCTGTGTTTCTCCCCACTCTTCCACAAGTCTCTCTTGTGCTCCACCCAATCTTTGTCTGTGAGTCTCAGCACGTTTTGAACTGCTGCTGGATGGAGCCTCTCAGAGGACAGCTATGCCAGGCTACTGTCTGCAAGGATAGCAGAGTATCAATAATCGTGTCAGGGATTAACTCTTCCCCATGGGGTGAGTCTCAGGTTCAGCCAAGCATTAGTTGAACATTCCCTCAATCTATGCTTTATTTTTTTTTATCCCTGCACATCTTAGAAGCAGGGTATATTTTGGGTCCAGGTTTTTGTGGGTAGGTTGGAATTTCCCTCCCTCCGCTAGGAGTCCGGTATAGTTAGAGAGTGGTCTCTTCGGTCTACATGATCCCTGCTACTAGGATTCCCGTATTTTCCCAGGAACCTACTCTACTGTAGGTCTCCAACTTGGAGGCCTATGACAGAACAGCAAACTCTTTAACTGAACCTATCTCATTGTTCTTCTTAAATGAATCCTTAATTTTCTTTATTGTGTTGTTAGTTACTTTTTAACCACCTGGACTGTGCATTTCTGCAGCTTAGCTTACATTTGGAGGCAACACCTGGTCTAAGATGTAGGCATTACATGCAGCTTGGGTATCGAAATGAAACTGTCAGTTTCTATTCATATGTCTACCACATGTAGGTATAGAATTTTATGTGTCTGCTACTACAACTATAAATAGTACTGGTGGCCTATGGTGATGCTAAATCTAATTAAGATAATGGAGGGATATCCATCCCTGATCTCAAGCTGTACTATAGGGCAATAGTTAAAAACAGCATGGTACTGGTATAGGAATAGGCTGGTTGATTGATGGAATCAAATCAAAGACCCAGAAATTAACCCACATACATATGAACATTTGATTTTTGACAAAGAAGCCAGAACAATACAATGGAAAAAAGCATCTTCAACAAATGGTGTTGGTCTAACTGGATGTCTACATGTACAAAAATGCAAATAGATCTATATCTATTACCCTGCACAAAACTCAAGTCCAAGTGGATTTACCAGACATACTAAATCTGTTAGAAGAAACTCATTAGCACAGGAGACAACTTCCTGAACAGAGCACCAATAGCTCTGGCTTGAAGATCAACAATTAATAAACGGGACTACGTGAAACTGAAAAACTTCTGTAAGGCAAAGGACAATGTTAACAGAACAATATAACAGCCTACAGACTGGGAAAAGATCTTCACCAACTCTATATCTGACAAAGGACTAATATCCAAGATAGATAAAGAACTCAAGATATTGAACACTACCAAACTTAATTATCCAATTAAAAAATGCAGTACAGAGCTAAACAAAGAATTCTTGAGAGAGAGAAGAACACCAAATGGCCAAGATACACTTAAAGGAATGCTCAATGTCCTTCCTTAGTTATCAGAGGAATGCAAATCAAAATGATTCTGAGATTCCATCTTACACTTACCAGAATGGCTAAGATAAAAAACAAGTGACAGCACATGCCAGCAAGAATGTGGAGAAAGATGAACACACCTCCATTGTTGGTGGGAGTGCAAACTTGTACAACCTCTTTGGGAAATAATCTGGCTCTTTTTCAGAAAATTGGGAATAGTGTTACCACAAGACCCAGCC
This sequence comes from Acomys minous, assembly GCF_964271855.1. Taxonomy (NCBI): domain Eukaryota; kingdom Metazoa; phylum Chordata; class Mammalia; order Rodentia; family Muridae; genus Acomys; species Acomys minous. The sequence continues at coordinate 90,054,396 of NC_140491.1, read as the reverse complement.
ATACAACTCCTGGGGCATATACCTGAAAGATGCTCCACCACACAACAAGGACATTTGCTCAACTATATTCACAGCAGCCTTATTCATAATAGCCAGAATCCAGAAACAACCTAGATGTCCCTTAGCTGAAGAATGGATAAAGAAACTATGGTACATTTATACAATGGAATACTACTCCGGTATTAAAAACAAGGAAATCTTGAAATTTGTAGGCAAGTGGATGGAACGAGAAAAGGTCATCCTGAGTGAGGTAAGCCAGTCCCAGAAAGACACACATGGTATATACTCACTTATAAGAGGATATTAGTCCAACATAGATGTCCTCTGAAAGACTCCTCCTATTGGAGGAAAGGGACAGATGCTGAGACTCATAGCTAGACACGGGGTAGAATGCTGAAAGTGGTATGGAAGAATGCAGGGGGGTAGAAGGACTCAGAGGATTCAGGAGTCCCACAAAGAGACTATCAAGACCAGCAGATCTAGACCATGGTGGGGGCTGCTGCACAAACTGTTGCACCAACCAAGGACAATGCATGCAGTGAACCTGGACTGAACCCCACCGCCACCGCTGTTCAGATATAGCCAATGAACAGTTCATTCTCCATGGTTGTGGGGAAAGGGGGGACTGCCTCTGCGTGCACGCTGGTGTCCCCTTTGATCATTTCTCCTCGGTGGGCAGGCCCCGTGGGTACACAGAGAAAGGAGATGCAGGCTATCTGGATGAGACCTGATAGACTGTGGTCATATGATGGGGGAGGAGGTTGTCTTCTGTCAGAGCTCTAGGGGAGAAAAATAGAGCAGAAGAAGGAGGGAGGATGGGAATGTAAAGAAACAAAGGAGAGTATAACAATCAGGGATTGTAATCTGAATAAATAATAATAAATTTGTAAAAAAATAATTAATTAATTTAAAAAAGAACAATTTTGAAAGAGTGGGAAAAGAGTGCCTGATAAATACTTAAATTACTAAAGTGACATTAGTCCTCTACTACTTATTTCATAAAACAGCTATCCCGATGAGACCTGATAGGCTGTGGTCACATGGCAGGGGAGGAGACGCCCTTCTGTCAGAGGTCAAGGGGCGGGGAATAAGGCAGAAGAGGGAGAGAAAGTGGGAAGGGGAAGATACAAGTGAAGGGATAACAAGGATGTAATCCATATAAACTGTAATATATTAAAATTAAAAAACAGGAAAATAAAGTGTTATGGAAGAAAAAACGATAATGGATAGTAAGAACTAGAGACTGGCTTTAGATTTCTACCCCGTGAAGCAGATGCTGTCACCACACTAACAGGACTTCCCACGTCTGTCATCCAGCCATCCACACAAAGTCTATCACACCTTTGGGATATTTCTCTAGATCTACAATGTGAGAAGTGTAGAGGCCAACTACATGTAGATCTCGCTTTGCCTGCATGAAGACTGGAAAATTAACTCTCAAAATCAACTTCTAGAGTTTAGCAACCAAATCTTTTACCTTCATATTAGTGAGACCTTTCCTGGGGTGCCCATGTTGACATCCAGCTATCTTAAGCTTCTTGTAAAGGATGCTCTCTCTCCAACTCAAAGCTTCTCCCCAGGGCTCTAAGGCTGTATAAGTAGAAGAACAAATGCACTAGCAGTGTGGGCAAACCCCTTTCTTCTAATTTGGTTAAGTATCCTGGTGTTCTACGTGAGAACCCCACGTACTTTCTCACCATTATTCATTGCTCTCAAGTTAACATCAGAAAATCATAGCAAGCTCATCTACTATGGTGTTTTAAGTAACTGAAACACCATGATTCTTGAGCTGGTAAATTCTGACACAGTATTCTAATGAGCTTTCAAATTTTGATGGTAAAAGGAATATTGCTACGCCTTACGGAGTCCACAGGGACATTAAGTAAAGAGGTCCAGATCTGAGATCTGAATGAAGAGCGACATGCAATTCAATCTTGGCCTGAGTTTTAGAACTAATTCTTAGAAAGCAGAAAATACCACTGCCTCTGTGTACCCATCTAACGTACTTTTAAGTCATCTAGTTGACCAGCACAGCATTCCGGCAGTCACAGATGTGAAGACCTTAACAGCCAGTTGGTATTTAGAATAAGGACCCAGGATGCCGCATCCCACAAACCACAAAGCCGAAAAATTGCTGCCTCAGCTCTGGTCTTCAACTCTGCAGCTCACCATCACCCACAATTCATCACTCTGGGATCTCTTCCTACGCCCTTCTTTATCATCCAAGGCTTATTCAGCTGGTCCCTCTCTTTCTCCTCAACAGAGATTTTTCAAACTCATGGAATGCAACCCTGTCAAATACAGTAAACCAGACTTCAATCATACATAAAGAGGTTTACAAATTTGAGCATTAAATAAATGGGTCTTTCAAAAGGAAAAAATAATTTCCCTGAAACATGACTTAAATTATCTTTAAACAGAATATAGCTTTAAAGTATACAAACACAGGTGCTGTCAAGATGTCTTTGTAGATTAAAGCACTTGCCTTGCCTCATTACCTGAGCTTTAAATCCAAAATCCAAGGGTGAAAAGAGATGACTAAGTCCAGAAAGTTGTTCTCTGACCTTAAACATAATTCATTCTCTCTCTCTCTCTCTCTCTCTCTCTCTCTCTCTCTCTCTCTCTCTCTCTCTCTCTCTCTCTCTCTCTCTCTCCCCCCTCCCTCCCCCTCTCTCTCCCTTCTTTCCTCCCTCCCTTCATCCACTTTTAAAATGTACAAACAAGATGAGGAGACGGTTCAGAGATTATGAGCACTGACTTTTATCCTAGAGGACCTGGATTCAATTCCCAGCACCTAAATGATGGCTCACCACCAACCACCTGTAACTCCATTTCCAGGACCTACTACATTCTCTATGGCTTTCACAGTCACTAGTCGCAGACATGAAGCATTGCAGTAAAAATGCTCATATACTAAAAATAAAATAAGAATAATGAACAACTAAAATAATTTAAAATGTATAAACATAAAATTACGGATACAGTTATTTTGTAAATATTTGCAACTTTCTTAAACAAATATAAACATAAATTATTTGCAAATTAAATATTATCCATAAAACACAATTTAAATTAATATAATGTGAGAAGCACCGTTGTTTTGCTAAAAGTAAAGCTTTTTCAGTGTGAAACATGGCACTGAACGTGTTAGAGCCTTTCATAATGCTAATCATCTTTGACAACTGGGTTCTGTCACCCCTCTATCTATGGAAACATTTACATAGGGTAGCATATGACATTTGCCTTCATTTGACATATGGCTTTTAAAATCTTTAAGTGTGATGGAGAGGACATAGAATGCAGTCATATACAAAGGAGTGAAAGGAGTAATGGAATAGGAAGAGTTAAATTTTATGGCTGATGGGAAAGCAGTATAAGACAGAGATTAAAATGAAAAATATTAAATAAATATATATTTGTGTGTGTGTGTGTGTGTGTGTGTGTGTGTGTGTGTGTGATGCTTTTAATGGAGTTACCATACAATGAGGCAATAGTGCCCTTACTAGACAACAGACTAACAAACAAAAAGTGCAGTTCCAGGAACAAGTTACCTCTTTTTAAGTTGCTGGCCAAAGAGGCCACATAGACACCCAAATATTAAAGCTGCTGCCAGTGTTCTTGGTTACCCATCAGAACTTGACCGTAAGACACTATTGCTGAAGACATCGCATATTCAAGTCAGAGATATGAAGAAATCAAGCTGACATTGACCAGGAAGCTTCACTTTTCCTGGCTACCTTTCTAAGTGCTACACATGCTACCACAAAAGAAATTTACCAACGATCTTACTCAGCTGTGTATCTTGAAAACTTCACGAATGACCTGCCCAGCAAGGTAGGCCCACTGGCACAATGGTGGCAAGAATGTCATGGGGGAAGCCAAACACTTTCTGATTGGATTTAAGGTCCATAGGACAATATGGAACAGCTAATGGGGCCAGGGACCTCAGAGTAGGCAAGTCATCTGCCCTAGAGAAAAACCTGCTATTACTTTTCTGGCAAATAAACATTCCTAATGACTTATCGCTATACCTACAAATTGTTATGTCTTTCAAACTTCATTACAGAAATTCATGAAATAGATGGTGATTAAAACACTCATGACTGTTTCTTAATATGGTCAGTATGTTTTATATTATTACATATTACAAATATTTTTAATTTTTACATATATATTTATATTATTATACACAAATACAATCAACTACATACAACAAGAAGAACCATGAAACAATCAGGAATTATATAAATGTTACAGTCATAGTGTTTTGGCTATTTGTATTTGGCAATCCTGAAGAAAACATCTTTCCTATCTTGGTGCATCTAAAATTCTGAATGTAAATCAATATCTATCATATCTCATCTTTATCAACCTAAGACACCTATCAAGACTTAAAAGCATCTTAACACCTAAACAACTAAGCTTAATTGTAATTTGCTCCAGAGACTTGAGAAGGAAAAAAATTAATTACCCCAGTATATAGGTTAGAAGCTTCCCAATGAGAGGATGATGGAGACAGTTTCCTGCCTGAACAGTCCCCCAAAACTCTCTATAACATTGGAGCATCATCCTCAGCCTTCTGGCCCAATATATCAGAAAGACATATTTGTGAGGCAGGAACTATTGAGGACTTGCTTACCCTGTCTTGGCAGAGTTTGGCTGTCGACTCTGCCTGCATCCAAGACTGTTTGTAATGCAGAAAAGAAGAGACTGTTGAGGTCTCAGTCCTAAATAGGACAGCCATATCACACCTCTGTCTCCAATTATCCATCTCGAGGATAATCATGGAAGAGGAGGTAGAATGATTGAGGGCCAGAGGTAGTGGCTGACTACAAGAAAACTGTATCCAGGAGACAGTACAGCTGTTGGGAGAGAGTCAGTTTTCCTTAACAGTGTCATGACTACTAAGTCAATTGTACACTAGGAAACAGTTGTATACCCAAGAATGTAATAGCAGCACAAATTTCAGTAGGTAAGTTTAAAAAAAAAATAAGAGAGAGTACAAGATGTTACAAGATGTTAGTGAATAGGCAAGTTGGGTGGACCTGGGAGGAGTTGGGGGATTGAGTGAATGTGGCCAAAATATACCATATGAAATTCTCTAAGAAAAAATGTTACTTTGAATTTTCATTACATTTGGGGTGTCTGTGTGTGTGTGTGTGTGTGTGTGTGTGTGTGTGTGTGTGTGTTTATATGCAGGGGTGAAACATGTGTTTGTGAACTTCAAATACTAAATTTATATTATAAGCATCATCTAAGATGATTCATGGATTAATAGATATGTAGATGTCACTGAACTAAAAGAGAAATGAAAACCCTAGCTTGTATCACTAATTCACTTTCCACTGAGAAAGGTCCAATGGTTGAATTGAGTCCACAAGCGCCCATTTGATATCCTGTAAACTGTCCTCCAAAGACTGATATTTAGGCAAGAATCTTATATATATCTACATATATATGGGACCAAAGATGATAACACAAGTTAACTAGCTGAGGAGCAATCCGCTGGAGTAGAACTGTGGAAAATTAGTAAGAATATGATGTACCTAGAGGACTCAGTGGCCACACCCATGATGGTACCTGGTCACCACTTAAGGACTATGACATATTCTGTCTTAGCTAAGAATTAGAAACTGGCCTAAAATTGCATGTGATATATTCTGACTTGTAAACTTGTTTTTAAAAAACGTCAACATGCTACCTGTAATATACAGATGTAGTTTTTGTGTGATTTGAGAGCCACATTTTCTAATCTCCAGACGGTAACTGCTGCTGACTGTCTGCTGTCCACAAACTATCCTGCACATGTGGGGATACAGCTGCCCCTGTGGGTCACAAAGAAGACAACTGCACAGAAAAGGCCTGACTTTAGAAGTAATGGTTTGGGAGAGACTATAACTAAAGGAGGCATCCTAGGCTCCAGGAGAGTAGGGGACTTGAGGTCAGAAGAGTCTCTAAGCAGCCTTCTTAGGGCAAGGATAAGTGGTTAGTGCTGCCAGGAAAGGCAATCTGCTGTTAGTAATCACATATAGGAGGATTAGGAAGGGAAATTATAGCCCAATATTGACGATAGGCTATCCAGTGCCCTCTTGTATGATAGCCAGACCGAGCTTCATCACTTCAGAATGAGTAACTGACACCTGACTGCTCTGAGCATTGTCATTTTCCAATATATATACATTTCCCTGTGATCAATCTATTTTTCATAAGAAAGCAGATAGTATAAGGTTACTTGTACTTACAAAAAAACCTTTAACTAATAACTAGACTTTCAATTTCATAGAAATTCAAAAAGAAGGGTGCTATAATAAAATGTACCTTGCTTTGCTTGCTTGCTTGCTTGCTTGTTTGCTTGCTTGCTTTAGCTTTTCCAAGTCACTCGGCAAAACACAAAGTACTACTCTAATCTTCAGAATAGGGATGAACCATCAGCATTTGTAGATATATCCATGGAATACGATTTAAGAAATGCAGCCCTCGGGCACTTAGCTCAAGAAACTTACTGTAGGCTCCAGCTATGTTCACTATTTGTGGATCAAGGAATATAGAACGTTATGTATCATATTTATGTGTTGTCAGAAAATATGATGGAAATAAAGATTCACCAACTGAATGCCATATGTTGCAAACTGTGTCACTGTTTCCATTCTGCTGAATCCACATTCACTGTGAATGAGAATTACTGCTAAATCTCCCATACAGTTATAAAACTTAAAAAGAAAAGATGTTTAATTAGAAATTTTACTGGATAATGATAGAACCAAGTCCTCTCACCAGGATCAGGTGATCACTGCAATGAAGCCCTTACAGCCGGTTTCAAAGGTCTTTAAATGCTAACAGAGATCTCTAAGTTGTAAAACAGCTTACTTTGTCCAGATATGCTTTTACAATTCAGCATTCATGACCTTGTCACACATAACTTTCTGCTATGAATGAGAGGTGACCAGAGATGGTTTTACTAGAATCAATCCATTCCTAAACACATTAAAATATACATTTGTGTGTCACCGAAATTGATTTCGTGACAAAAACAGGTATTCAAATTAGAATGCAAGGTCAAGTTATTCTCACACACTTCTTGAGTGCTGACAAGTGCACAGTTTAGCATTTTTGTTCCAACAATGAAATACTGTCACTTCAGGCCTAGGCAACTGGAGACAGGGCCTCAGGGTCACAAGGATAACTGATGACACTGATATAATGTGATCACCAAGCAAACTAATTTTTCTTACTGGTGTGGCATTTGTTTTTTATGTAAATTTTTATTTTCTCCATTTGAGAAAAATATTCTATGTTGTTAAGTCCAAGGAAATAGCTACAGAAATTTTGCTCTATCTCAATGTCAGAATCAGCAAGATTCTGTGACTCCTTCATAGAAAAACAATCCATATAAGAAAGAACAGTAGAGGTGATATTATATTGGCTTGAATTATTTATTTTACAGGATAACTTAAAGGAAGCCTACTTGAATATCTGATAAATATCTACATTATTATTTGTATACATGTTTAAGGTTGGAATCCCAGAGGTCTACTCTGATGCCTATTAAGCTTTCTATAAAACATATTATTAACCTTTTTGTTCTGCAGAAAAAGACACAAATGCAGCCCAGCATCTCCAGAGATGACTTTGATCATGCTCAAAAGAGAGCTCTATTCTACCTTGGCAGCCATCTTATCATTTTGCCATCTGTAAATGCCTCTGGAAAAAGAAAAAAAAAAAAAAACAAGAAAAATGTAACTCCTTATACCCCAGAGCTAATTTACTTCTGTGTTTTAGGCTGAGTTCAGATTTCAAAATTCTCATTTAAAAACTTCAGACAACTGGCTTGGGGTGGGCGAAGAAACCTAATGCGTCTGCTGGCACCACTCCAGCCTCTGTGTCATTGGTCTACATTCCTGGAGCAGCTCCATTAGCTAAAGGTGAAAACACTAAAACATAGCTCAAAGCAAAGGAGATTCGAAAGGAAGAAGAGTGCTGGGCATGCAAAACAACACCAGAACCATAACCAGGATCCCCAATTTTCAATTAGCATCACACGTGGCCATTTTGTAGATCTAACGGAAATTTAGATACCCTAAAGAAAATCAGGCAACCATATTTTAAAAGGCAGAGTCTCCCTCAGTAATAGAATAAGGTCTAACTTTTCTTATAGACTCCAATGTGTGTTTACAGAAACCTTCTAAAATCAACTCTGAAAAGCTGAAAGTGTGCTCGTCATTTTTCAGTCTAGTGCAAAAGGAAGACAAAAGGAAATACAGGCATATAAGGGCTTCCAGCAATCTTTCTAGGGGGAAGAAGTACACAGTCTTAGTTTGCACAATTGCTTCCTGGTATGTGCATACACATTTACGTCCTGAGTGTATGGAGTTGATGACTGCAGTGATGGATGTCCTACTGCCAACTATCAGCCATTATGAGTGATGGAGAAGACATTAAAGGCATAGTATTACACTAAAATATTTTGGGATCACCCATGTCACAGCTAGTAACTGATCTTTCTATATTTTTTAGTAGGTCAGACTGGTCAATGCAAAAAGAAACACATACATTATAAACTTAGAAGAAAAAAATGTCTTAGTAACAATTTATTCTCACATTTTTTAGAGACTCCATCTCTTCTATCTCTACCACCCAAACAATAAAAAGTCCAAGGCACTTAGGAATAAATAAGCAAGCTTGACAACTTACTGCTTAAGCCAATCCCTCCCTAGGCACCTTCCACACAGGCACAAATGTGTACTCAGAAGCTACTAGAAAAAGAATGAATTGATTTGATCAAATATTTAATGCCTCTATCAAATTTCGCAGAGAATCCACTGCCTTCTAATACTGTCAAACAGGGAAAGTGATTTTACTGGGCTTTAAGCATCAAGCATACTGAGTGTACAGTAAAGGAGCCTATTAAGAGAGGAGGCAGCACCTTTCTGCTCTTTTACCTTTTGAATATGGTTCCTCATCTGCTGCTATTAACTGCTACATTGTATTTCTCTGTCAGACATCTCAGCAACTTGTAAGTGGAGGTCAGAGGACTTTACAAGAAATTTAATTACCAAGGCCATTCAGGAAAGATAAAAATTGGGTGATACTATTTTTGTGGCTGGCCCTTACCAGATACATGCTTTTCAGAGTATTATCAAGTCATCAGTGGAAAGAAAATGGTACACAAGTCTAGACATGCTATTCATACTTGAAATGAGAGAACTACTAAAAACGAGTGGTTAAATTAATTGTATCCTGTATGGACCCATTCAACTAACAATCATTTACAGAAAATGCAATTGATTTCTACTGAAAAAAAAATGGAAGATGATTTCCTCAGATAAGTAGTCTGTAATTTACTTTCACTTTTTAAAAACCTGCTGATTAAACACTATATAAGGAATTTACCCAGAAGGTTAATAAATATGGTCTCAAGAATAAGATCCTCTGGAACGATAACAGTTGACTGGTGCACGGTAAAGAAGTGCCTCAGCCTGCAGATGACTGGGCAGGCAAATGTCCCAAGCCACAAGATGGAAGGTAGTTCACTTATTTGCCTGAAAGATTAAAGTCTTAAAAAAGAAAGTGAAAGACTGATGACATTTCTGATATAAAGCTGAATAACTCTCAGACTGAAGTTCTCAGCTATGGAAAGATGAAAGAGGCTGAAAGTTGTGCTTTCTAGTGTGTACAGCATCCATAACAGAAACCTCAGAGGGAACAAAGACTCTGGGGCAAATTCTGTATAGCAGATGACCCCAGAAAACTCAGATGCAAGAATGAAACAAAAATTGCCTATTGAGACTCTTTAGAGATCTCAGAAAGTTTCCAGGCCCTAGATGTTCTTGTTTGGTGAAAAACAAAGCTGGCCTAAGTAGTTTTTTGCCTCAAACATCTAAATTGAATACAAGGTGATCAAGGTCAGGAATCCTCTGCATATGTAACCATCTCCTAAACAGAAGGCTCTGACATATTTCAAAGAATTCATTTCAATTTTTATATCTTAAGAGAAGAACCCCCCACCAATAGGCAAAGAGACTCCTTGGTGGTGTTCTTATATCAGTCAGGGGCAGAGCAGATGGCAGTCCTTTGTTCATCCTAGCTTGATGCCTGGCTTGGTGGCCAAAGTTATTTATGCCTAGGACTCAAAAAACAAAGCAAAACAAATCAAAGCAAACAAACAAACAAAAAATCAAATCAAATCAAATCCAGGCAGCACAGCTTGGAAGGAGGAGGACAGATCTGCAGACCACCATGCCACCCACAGACCTTCCCTCCTGCCCAGGACACAGAAAGGCATTACACACCTACTTGCCACCATGCCATGCAGCATTAACAAAGGATGTCACTCAGGGGATGGGACCAACAGCTCTGTTGCCAGCCTGCAGCAGGAGCCAGCACTGTGTGTGAGTACATGGTGGGCAGATGGGAGAGAAAGAGAGGTGGAGCAGCTTGAGCATTATGAGGAGAGATGGAACTGGAGACTTAAAAGTGGAGAGGAGTAGCCTGTTGTGAGTGGCCAGCCCCACTACCTGGGGCCATGGTCTCACTCAGCCTGAGCTAAGGGCCATGCCTAGGTTCATGGCTACACAGCCCCAGGAGCTCGTGTTAACATCTGTGGCTCATACTACTAGCTGAGAACATGGGAATTTCCCTGGACTCGCAGCCACCAGTGACCATGTGGATGTCCAGGGGCTGTGTAGAACTAGCCCCGCCCATCATTGGCTAAAGTGCTCTAAAGAGCTGTCCCCACCTCTAATTGGGAGCAGCACTTGGAGATCAGGCCCCACAATGCCTCACCTGCCCCAGAACTGGCCCTGGTGGCTGGGTTGTGGGATATCCAGCCCATTGGCTTGAGTGTGGGGTAGCTGACCCAGCCATTCATCTGAAGTGTTGTGGCACTCTATGGGTACCAGGCAAACATATGGGAGAAATATACACAGACAAAGAACCCATACACAAGAAGGAGAGAGAGAGGGAGAGGGGGACAGAGGGACTGAGGGGTAGGCAGGCAAGAGAGGGAGAGAGAGAATTTCAAAGTTCAGTGAAGTGCAAGATATATTATTGTTTCTTCTTGATGTTAGAATACAATCTCTCCGTTCACTCACTCAAGAACAGATAGTATTTCAGTGGTTAAAATACAAAAGGGTTGGGTTTGTTTGTTTGTTTGTTTGTTTGTTTGTTTGTTTTTTCCTAGCCTAGAGTTCTGCCAAAAGGATACTTACCTTATAGTTTCTTTCTTTTTATTATATCTTTCAGCAATTGTAAGTGCCCTGTCTTAAAGCTCAGTATTCTGTTTTACATTTCTGCCTGGGAATATTGTTAGGAATGATATAAGCCACAGCTAATTCCACTTCAAGAAGGAATAACTTGAGTGAGTAGCTCCTGTTGGAAATCCTGTCATCCTATAACTGGTCATAATTATGCTTGGGCTATGTTTAGAAATAATGAATTTTAAATTTCTCAGGTTTTCAAATTATTTTACATGAGCCCACTAAGTATGCACATTTATTTCAGGATTCTCTAATAAATCTGTCAGAGTATAATATGAAGAAAATGGATCATGCAGAATTCTTTTATCAACTTGTTTTAGCTGATTCTCTACAAAGCCAAGGCTATCTTTTATCATAGCCTTCAAATCCTACTAAATTCATAGAAGAACTGGGATATGAATATATCACACAACAAAAAGCTAAGTTTATATTAAGTATAAGAGAAGATATCTCTGAAGGCACAGCTTGTTGCTACATTTAAGAGAGGCTATAGGTACCTGAGTAAAATTTAATAAAATATCCATACTAATTACACCATGCCAATTCTCACCCGCATTAACATCACTTTTGTCCACTCTTGGCATAATCCTAGAGGCCGCTGCAATGATGTGATCAGTCTCCCAAGCCACCTTGCGTCCATGACCTCAATCTGGTGATTTTCCTCTCCGCTCAAAACACCACAGCTTCAAATGGTTCCCAACGAGCAAAAGCAGCCATCTTGTGCTTCCTTCCTTCTACCAAATTGTCCCTACAAATTCCATTCCACCTCCAATCCCTGCACTTATGTTAATCTAACAAGAAACCCTAGAGAGAACTGTGTAACCCTGTAATGACATGGTGGATCTGAGGACTCTAATTTTTGATGCCCATTCAAGCTCTCTTTATTCACAGTTCTCTCTGGCATATTTCTTTCTCAAAAATCTCCTTGATGAACAGTTCAAGTTTTTACCACTTTATTCAAGTACGTAAACCAACATTTTTCCGGTCTATGCCAGAAAACATCATGACCTACTTCAAAAAGAAACGATCTGTCAAATCAGTCTTGGATTTCTCTATTTCTAACAGGAGGTAAAAACAAGTGTCTGCCCATATTATTCCCTCTCCTGACAGACAATTAGGTAGCCATGTCTCTGATTATCCCCACCACTGTCTTAGAGTTATTTACTGCTTCACACAAAGACCTCTCTTTTAATCACATCTTAATTAGTTCAGTATGTTGTTATAATTACTTAACTAGTATTTATACATTGTTGTTAACTAAAATCATGATTCCTTCAGATTGCCTTAGTTTGTATACTTGCCACCCCCTTTTACTGGTGGTGGAGCCTATTTATGATGCTGAGTATCCTCAGTCATCATGAGTCCACAACACTTGCTCAACTACGACTTTCTTGTCTTTTATGATTTGGCCAGATTTTAGAAGTGCTAGTAAAGAACTGGGATTACTCTGATGTTTTTCCATGATTACACAGGAACTATGGAATTGGGGAAGGAAGATCATGAGTCAAAAACATTTTTAGCAGATCATGTTAAGAACGGATGACCATGACTGAGGGGGTCCTCCTCCCCCTGTATATGCTCATAGGGTATCAAGTCTCTTCTTGGTAGCCTGCTATCCTTCCTCTGAGTGCCACCAGGCCTCCCCATCCAGGGGACGTGGTCAAATATGGAGCACCGGAGTTTGTGTGAAAGTCAGACCCCATTCTCCACTCAACTGTAGAGATTGTGCTGTCCATTGGCTAGATCACAGTCATAGGGGAGAGGAGTAATGGGAGGGAAAATGGGAGGGAGAGAGGAATGGAAGGATGCAAGGGATGGGATAACAACTGAGATGTAATATGAATAAATTATTAAAATATATTTTTAAAAACATGAGAAGTTACAAAAAAAATCCAAAATGATACAATTAGCAAAATGTATACTTGTAATTTGGGTTTTAATTAAATAAAAATAAACAAGTTATAAGCAGGAAAAACAAAAAGAAAAAAAAAAGAATGGACGACCAACTCTTGACGCCTCACTTGCCCAACCTAGTTGCTTAGACTTCTCTGCCATAAAGTTGCTCTTTTATTCTATAGTCATATTTTGCAACAAATCATTATATAAACCCATGACTAACAAAGAAAAGCCTTTGTCTTTTTTCCTTCCTACAAAAATTTAGAATTAGTTTGTTGGTATCTATGAAATACTATGCTGTGGTTTTGATCAAGATTATACAAAATCTGTAAATCAAGATTTACAATATATACTATCATAACAATATTGAGTCTGCCACTTCATGAAAGTGGAACACGTCTCTTTTTATTTAGATCCTATAATTTACATTTTGCAATTTTGCCCATACTGATATTTTGCTTAATTTATAGCCAAATCTTTCAATTTTTTGGTATTCTCAGCAGATATTTTGAATTCCAAATGTTGTCTCTTCTGTCATAACAATCATCTTGTATCGTCATTACCTTCTAGGTCATTATTACAATTGCTTATTATTTTAGAAATTTACCATATATGCAATTATATCATCAAGTATCTAACTCTTATTTCTTCCTCTCCGGTCTGTATAGTTTTCTGCTGTTTTTCTGGTTTTATTGTGTTAGCTAGCTAGAACTTTCACTAAAATGCTCAGAAGTAGTAGTGAGAAAAGCACTGAGTGACTATCCTCAGGCTTAATATGACATGTCCCTCAAAATTAAGTATATTATCAGAAGGCACTTACAGCTGTTCATCATCAAGTTCTCCTTTATTCCCCCTATTCTTAGTGTACTAAGTTTAAAATAAACTCTGTGTTCAAATTTGCCAAATACTTTTTCTTTATAAAGTTATGTAGTCATGCAGTTTTTATCATTTAAATTCAGAAGAAATGGGGTGGACATTTCACACTCCTCCTCAAGGATCAGAAAACTGTGGGAGGGGAGCCTGAACAATTGTAAGGACCAGAAGTGGAGACTGGCTTCACGGAAGGTGTTTTCTGGATACAACAGGGCAGTTGCACGTAAGAACTCACAGCAATTTTGACAGTGTGCACAAGACTTGTGCAAGCTCAAGCCAGGAAAAATCCCACCATGAATTAATTACCTTGGTAGACTGGTGAAAGTTATACCATTTGGGTTTGTATTTGGGTTTATGGGATAAAACTCATTTATGTATTACCTGTCATTTTTCCTCATTCATTATTGGATTTGATGCTCTAGTGTCTTATGAGAAACATTGGTCTATATCATTGCACCGTGTCTTTTTCTTATTTTTCTATTACTGAAATTCTGGCCCCTTAGAACGAGCTCGTGTTCATTCCTTCGACCTCCACTTACACATTGGCATTCTTGTCATATTTTAACAGGGAGATAAAATTGGCAACCTGTTTTTTCAAAAAAAAAAAAAAGTTCCTCCCTTTAATGGGTAAAGGGCTACTCAGGTTACCTAATGTAGGAGTGCAAACGAAAATGCTCCCATTGGCCGAGATATCTGAGCACCTAGTCCTTGGTTGGTGGCACAGTTGGGGAAGTTTTGGGGTGTGGCACTCACAGAGGAAGTCTATCACCAGGGTTGGGTTTTGTGTCTTTATGGTCTTGCCTCATCTAGCTCATTCTCTCGGCATCGTGCTTGCAGTTAAAAGCGTTAGCCCTAATGGCTAAGATCAAGAACTCAAGTGACACCACATGTTGGCAAGGATGTGGAGAGAGAGGAACACTCCTTCATTGCTGGTGGGAATGCAAACTAGTACAACCACTTTGGAAAGCTATCTGGTGCTTTCTCAGAAAAATGGGTATAGGGCTTCCTCAAGACCCAGCTATCCCACTCTTTGGAATATACCCAGAAAATGTCCTACCACACAACAGAGACATATGCTCAACCATGTTCATAGCTGCTTTATACATAATAGAACAGAGAAACAGCCTAAGTGTCCCTCAGTAGAAGAATAGACTATGAAACTATGGTACATTTACACAATGGAATACTACTCAGCTATTAAAAACAAGGAATTCCCGAAATTTGTGGACAAATGGATTGATCTAGAAATTATCATAATGAGTGAGTTCACCCAGAAGCAAAAAGAGACAAACAGTATATACTCACTTATATCAAAACACTAGTCCAAGGGATACGTACCATGAAAAACTTTACTTACCAAGAAAGTGGGTCAGAGGAGAGGACATCCTATTGAGACTTTAGGCGAGAGTAGCATGGAAGAATGGGGAAATAGTAGGATCCACAAGGTCCTGGAAACCTACAAGAAGAACTTTATGACAGGCAGATCTGGGTCCTGTGGTCCTCCTCAAACTAAGGCACCAGCCAAGGAGAATATAGACAGTAAACTTCGAACCCCTACCAAGACCTAGCCGACGAACATGATATTCTCCACCGTTGAGTGAAGAGTGAGATCTGACTCTCACACGAACTCTGGTGCCCCTTTTCTGACCACGTCCCCTGAATGAGGAGGCCTAGTGGCACTCAGAGGAAGGATAGCAAGTTACCAAGAAGAGACTTGTTAGTCTAAGAGTATATATAGGGGGAGGAGGGCTCCCTCAATCACAGACATAGGGGAGGGGAGAAGGGGGGAAGTGGAAGGGAGGGAAGAATGGGAGGAAACAGGGGAAGGGCTAACAATCGAGATGTAATATGAATAAATTAATAAAATGTAATAAAAAAAGAAAAAAGAATTGAGGGAAAATAGAAAGTTTCCAAATATTTATTTATTCCAGAAAATTAGAGGTTATAATAAAATCTAGTTGCATGTTTAAAAAAAAAAGCGTTAGCCCTCAGCTGCCTGCTTCTGCTGTGGAGCCTGTCACTCGTTACTGATGCTCCCAGACACAATGGATTCTTATTCCTCTGGAACCATAATCCCCAATAAACTAATCCTTGTATGACTTCCCTTGGCCATGGTACTTTAGTGCAGCAATGGAAAACTTCCTCATACAACTTGTTCATCTTGTGTAACTTTGAATAGTTAATGTCCTTAAAGGATTTAGTGTTGCTTAAGTTATCAAACTGCATTCAACGACTTTTTCTTAATATATCTTTATAATCTTTTTATGTATATGGAATCTATTATAAATGTAACTTTTGTTTCTTTATATTGGTTAATTCGTGACTCCTGTTGTTTTTTTCTGATTAGCTTAATAAGAATTCTATCAATTTTACTCATAACTTTATAGAAAGATTTCATTCTTGTGTTGTTTTCCTGATTTTAATTTTCCTGCTTTTCACCCCAGTACTTCAAAAAGTTATTTAATTATGCTTACTTGACACTCACATTGTGTTTCTCTGCTTTCCTAAAGCAATTACTAATTTTAGATCCCTCTTTTACAAATGTACTTACTGTTATAAAGTTCCCTCACTGCTATGTAGTACCTCAAATCTTATGCTACATTGTATTGCAATTGTAAATTATATTGGATCATTAACCTGTATTTGGATAAAAATATTATAAAACTTATTTTTAGATTCATTCCATTAAACAATGCATTTGTAAGTACTTTGTTTAATTCAAGAAATTTAAGGATTTTCCAATCATCTCATGATTTTCAAGCTTTTTTACTTTGTGGTCTGAAAACATACTTTGCATGTTACCTGCCTTTAGAACAGTAAGATACATATGGCACATTTTATGTCTGGAAAAAGTCTCCTGTGCTCTGAGGAAAATCTGTGTTCTGCTATTGTTAGGTAAGTTATCCTACGATGCCAGTTAGATCAAACTGAATGACAGTGGTGGCTCGACCATCTATTCCCTGTTTTCATCTAGCCTTAACTATCAATTATTGATTAGCTGGAAAAAGATTGTTAAAGAATCCACCTATTATAATTTATTTCTCTATTCAATTGTACACACATATCCATGAACAGTATTTAATAAAAGATAATATCTCTATGCTTTATTACAATTTTCTATGATATTTAATTGACTTATTCAATACATGAAACACACTCTTGTTTTAAATTAACATTGATCTTTCCTATTAAAAGTTTAAAAATGAAAGACCTGTATTTTACTATTTTTACACATTGCTATGCTTTTGTGCATCTAGCCCCAAGTTTTGGACACATATTCTTTTCTTTTCCTCCTCCTCCTCCTAATCATCATCATCATCATCATCATCATCATCATCCTTAACATTTCCTACAGGAAAGGTTCTTCAATGAAGCAGTCCCTTAGTTTGTCTTTGTCTGGAGAAATCTTCATTTCATCCTTATTTTGGAAGGCCAAATGAGCTCTATGTGTCATTCTATTTGCTGTGGTTTTATTGTTTTAATATTTTATATTTCCCTCCTCTCTTTCCACGTCTAAAGAGTGTATAATTAAAAGTTTGCTTTAATACTTGTCCTTGAGCCATTGTAAATACCAAAGTTCTTTCTGGTCCTTTCAAATTGTTCCTGTTGTTTTTCGTTTTCCCAAGCTGCAGCATAACGTACATGGCTAAGTTTGGGGCAGTGTTTATCCTGCTCAGAAGGTCCACTGGATTGCTACGTCTGTAATTTGCTGTGTATGACTAATTTTAGAAATTAAATTCTCACTTATTACTTTAAATGTTCCTATAAAAAGTGTATTTGTACACTCTCATATATTACATCCTGACTGTGGTTGCATCTCCCTACCCCCCCCATATCCATTTTCTTTCAGATCTATGTCCACATTCATCTCCTTTCAGAAGTGAGCAGGCCTTCCAGGGACATAGATCGAATATGGCATAACAAACCATAATATAACCAGGCACATATTCTCACATCAAGTCCCAGTGACAACCCAGGAGAAGGAAAAGTGTCCCAGCGAGTCGGAAACAGCCCCTGCTCCCACTGTTAGGAATCCCACAAGAACATCAAGCTATGCAACTATAGCATATATGCAGAGGACATAGGTCAGACCCCCTACAGGCTCCCTGATCTCTGCTGGTTCCCATGAGTCCCAGTCAGTTGATTCTGTGGGCAGGATTATTGTGGTGTCCTTGAGCTTCCTGGTTCTCCTATCTTTTCTCCCCCTCTTCCACAGAACTCTCCAAACTCTGCCTAACATTAGCTATGGGACTCTGTATGCACCCCTATGAGTTGCTGGATGAAGTCTCTCTGATGATAATTACACTAGGCTCTGGTCCCAGCACATCCTGCAAGCAGGACAAATTGTACATAGGAGTTTTCATGGCTGGGTTGGTGTTCTAATCCCTCCACTTAAGAGATTTCAGGCCCCATGTCCCCCATTACTAGGAATCTTTGCTAGTGTTACCTCCATACATTGTACCTCACCCCAGAAATGCTGGCCAATTCCAGTTGCTTCTTCAAGTATTCTCTTCCTCCATGCTTCCTCACCTGATACCGCCTGTTCCTATCCCTCCTCCAGTCCAACCACAAAACCTATTCTATTCCCCCTTCCCAGGGAGATCTCTGCATTCCCCCTTAGACTCTCCCTGTTACCTGGCCTCTCTGGGTCTGTGGGTTGTAGCATGATTATCCTTTACTTTAAATTAATATCCACTTGTAAGTAAATACATACCATGTTTATCTTTCTGAGTTTAGGTTATCTCACTCAGGATGATTTTTTTCTAGTTCTATCCATTTGCCAGCAAATATCATGAAGCCATTTTTTAAACAGCTGAGTAATATTCCATTGTGTAAATATTGCGTATATATATATATATATATATATATATATATATATATATATATATATTCTTAAGTTGAAGGATATCTAGCTTGTCTCCAGTTTCTGGCTGTTATGAATAAAGCTGAAATGAACACAACTGAGCAAATGTCCTTCTGGTAGGATGGAGCATCTTCTGGATATGTGCTCAGGAGTGGTATAGCTGGGTCTTGAGATACATTGATTCTCACTTTTCTGAGAAAGCACCAGATTGATTTCCAAAGTGGGTGTACAGATTTGCATTCCCAACACCAATGGAGGAGCGTCCCATTTGCACCACATTCTGGCCACCATGAGGTGGATACTGACCTTATATTTTTTGAGTCTTCTGTTTTGTCTTCATTTTTTTCTTTGGGTCTTGACATTATTGCTGTATCTTAAATTTCACTGGTTCTTTCTTAATTCATATCCAAGCTACTTTGAGCATTAATGATTTTTTTATTTATTTACTTATTTCTAATATTTCCTTTAGTTATTTCTTCTTATATGGCTGACCTGTTATTATACAGTCTCTGCTCTTTTATGGCTGTTACTATATTAATAAAAGTTATTTTAAAACTCTGGCATTTTTATATTGGTGTGACATTAGGGCATAGTTATAAAGACTGCAGTTTCCTTTCAGATAGTTTTCTTGCCTTGTGGCATGCTGGTAATTTTTTTGTTAAAAGACAGACATGTACTAAGAATAGGAAATATAGACTGAAATGTATATATTTCCTTGATAATTCATATAAACATGAATTGATTTTAATATTTTCCTAAGTTTAAAATAGCTCATATATTTTCTTTGGAATTTAGACTTTCCTAAGTACTTACACACACACACACACACACACACACACACACACACACATACACACACACAGTTTGTAGCCATTTCAATGTAATCTATTGCTTGTGTGTTCTCCTCTTAATGAGAGGATGTGGGTAAGGTTATCATTCTATAATCTAATTATAGTTTAGTTTGTTTTTTTTATTGGTCTTCTGTCTCTGGGCTTTGGCCTTCATATGTGTTTCCCAAGTAATCTAGTAATTTTTCTCACACCCCCTTACTGTTTGTGTGCTCCATCTTACATAATTTGTTCCTTCAAAGTCAGCATTACTACTATCTTTACCTCTTATTGGAGACAGGAAAGGGAGTGAGAACCAGAATAGGAAAAGTTTGCTGCCCAGCTAAGATAAAACCCTGGGAAACCCTTTTCTGCTGAGCATCAGACCTTTGTACTGAAGGATGCTCCAGAGCCTGCCTTTCAATCATGGCTCATTAACAATAATTATGCAGACTTATGGCAAGGAGTGGGGGTTGGAGGGCTTTTTCAGTCTCCCATGAGATACTGGAGACAAAGCCCATGGAAGTATGGGGTTTCTAAAACTGTGCATAAAGAGATTTATACCAATTGCCAAATGGTGTGAAAGCTAGAGTGACCAAAGACCTTATTGGTGACACATAAAAGTTAGTAACACATGGCCAATTAATAGTAAAAGGGCTCTAGGTAATAGCATATTTGAAAAATAGAGAAATAATTTAACTGTTTTCCAGTTATTCAACTGTCTGAAATAAAAGGCAATAGAAACAGATAATTTATATTTATGATACTCTCTATAATTCTGACAAGAAATAGATGCATCTAAGTGACAAAGAATACAAAAGGGAGTGCTAGGAATTTATAATATCCCATTTCATAATTAATTTACCAATATTTATTTGGTGCTCATTTATTGCTTAGCTAGCACTGAGTTAAATCTTCGTTACAACTTAAGTGAAGGCCAAAATTGATACTTTCAGCTTCAAAGGTGGAATGAGCCAATGTATTGTATTTATCTTAGAGACAAGAAAACTAGGGATCCAGGAGAACAAATGATTTTCCTAAGTTATCAAAACAAACTGAGAACAAAGAGCAGAATTGAGGACATGAGTTTTAGGAAAGACTTTTGTCCATTGTGCCATATTCAAGGCCTTCAGCTTTAGACAAAGCCTGTAAAAGACATAAGACTTATTTTCTTTTCCCCTATATTCAGGAATCTATCAACTTAGAACACTTTACCACAGACAAGGGTGACAGTGCCTCCTGTGAACAATATATTTTAAAATGGATTTTCTATCTACAACTATCAACATCAGCTAAAAATTGACAGCTAAAAAACATGGATTGCAGAAAATATAGTCATTCCGCACAATTCTAAACATCATCAGACAGAAAGTAGATATGGTTGTATACAATAAAATGAGTAGGTTATTTGATCTTTAGAAGTCAAAATATCAACACAGTCTCAAGTGGGTCCAAGATGGGAAGTCGGTGCTCACTTTGACACTTAAGGCACCTGCATGGTGGAAAAGCCAATTTTAAAACCCACAAGATACCAGTGCTGCTGGGAAATGATGGATTAAACCTTCTTTGTGTTGGTGATCACAATACCCTAAGCACAGGGAATAAATGACTTACGTACCTAGCATGACAGAGAAAAATTGACTGGGCTCTAAAGGGAAGTCTTTCATTTCCTGCCAGTAAGCTTGCGCATGTTCAACAAAATGTCTTCCCCAAAACTAAATTTTGTGTTTTATAATAACCAGTCTAGTATGTCAAACCCTAAGATTCTCCTAAGTATCCAGAAGGAAATGTAGAGAAGAAGACTAGTCAATACAAGGCAAATCTACAATTGGGTTGGATTAGGAGGGTTTTTTCTTTTTTTGGGGTTAGTATCTCTTAATTATCCTATTGGATGGTTGTCCTAGAACAAGCCATAGTGATAACATCTAATGAAAAGAGTCAATACTAGGAGTCTGCTTCTGGCTCATGCATGACTCCTAGAGTCTGTGGTGTTGACTCCACACCAGCCCACACCTGTCTCCAAGATTCCTGGGTATGGGTCCCAGAAACATTTAGCACCCAACATAGTCTTCTTACCAATGCAGGCATTAGCATTGAGAACTCTTGGGTTAGACTTTATTTTTTTATCCTGTACTGAACATAGTTAACTCATCTCCTGGACCCTTCTCTCTCCCTCAGTAAGGTGGAGTGTCCCCTCCAGCAGTTTGCCAGTGAGTCACCCCTTTATATGGTCTGCTCTTTGCCCTTAAGTGAGTTTGTTTATTGATGGATTACATTGATGGTGTTTCATATATTGAGGCACCCCTGCAGGCCTGAGATGAAGCCTAGTTGGTCATGGTGCCTGCAGATGTCAGAAGAGGATGTCAGATCACCTAGAGTTGAATTATGTGCTGTGATCCAAACTCCTGTCATCTGCAGAACAGTGTGAAGAGAGACTTCCAGTGGCTTTCAGTTGTTCTACATCATAAGAGACCCTTCATTAGATAAAAATGGTGGTGCTGACCCTGCATGTATCTGATCTACAAGAAGGAGACTATGGACCCTACTGGCATCCACAGATTGCAAGACTGGAGAACACTAGATGAGAGGGTCCACAGTGTAGATAATAGGCAGGTCTGGCCCAGTCATCCAAGAGCTCACAGAGGACTGGAGCCCAGTTCCCAGAGTCTGGACTGAAACCCACCTGTGAACTATGAACTGCAGCTGTACTCTATTGTATGAACTTGGTATATGGGACTGAACTCCAGGCAGTGAAGAACCAGAGCTCCCGGCCTGGGGAAACACCAGGGAAATGAGTGAATCAGTCCTCAGAGTCCCCCCCCCCCTGCCCCGTGCCAGTCTACAGAAAATTCCAGGTGCCTGGAGCTGCTGGCCCTGGGGGAAATGCAGTAAAATGGGTGCTTCTGTCCTCAGACCAATCTGCAAGTCCTGAGAAAGCCCCAGGAGTGGGAGACCACACAGGCACAAAACCAAAGCCCATCGAGAATCATGCTGGCCTCATCTGCACCCTCTGTCTCCCTCTCTGACTGATCTGTGAGGCCCTTAGCCCAGGGAGAGTGGAGAGCATGGATCAGGGTCCCAATGTCAAAGATAGTGAGATGACTAGAGGTCAGCATAAAAACAAACAACAAAAACCAAAACAATATGGCATCTCCAGATCCTAACTATTCCAAAGAAATCAACCCTGAGAACTCAAACACAATTGAAACACAAGAAACTGATATCAAATCCATATTAATGAAAATGATAATGGAGGAAACAAATAAAATCCACAAACAAATGGAGCAAGATGCAGCCAAACAGATCAAATACATTAAAGAGGCCTAAAGAGAGGCACTGGAAGAAATTCAGGAAAAGACAAACAATCAAATGAAGGAAATTAATAAAGCAGTTTGAGATCTGAAGATGAAAATGGAAACAATGATAAAAGCACAGACAGAAGAATGCCAGGAATATGAAAACTCAGGGAAGCAAACAAGAAATGTAGACCTAAGTTTCTCTAATAGTATTCAAGAGATGGAGGAACAAATCTCAACAGTAGAAGACACCATGGTAGAACTTGAAACAACCATCAAAGAAACTGCTAAATCTGAAAAATTCCTGATACAAAACATTCAAGAAATCAAGGACACCATGAAAAGACAAAATCTGAGGATAATAGGAATTGAGGGGGAAAAAAAACCACCCAGCTCCAAGGTTCAGAATATATCTTCAACAAAATCATAGAAGAAATTTTCCCTAATTTAAGGAAGAAGAGCCATATAAGAGGCCCTATAGAACACCAAATAGAATAGACCAGTAAAGAAAATCCTCCCACCACATAATAGTCAAAACATAAAATATACGAAAAAAAGAAAAATTATTAAAAGTGGCAAGGGAAAAGGGGCAAATAACATATAATGGCAAACCTATCAGAATTACACCCGAATTCTCAGCAGAGAACATAAAAGCCAGAAGGGCCTGGACAGAGATCCTGCAAACCTTAAGAGACCACAGATGCCAGGCCAGACTACTCTATCCAGTGAAACTTTCAATAACCATTGATGAAGAAACCAAGATATTCCATGATAAAAACAAATTCAAACAGCACCTAACCACAAATCTATCATTACAGAAGCTACTAGAAGGAAAACTCCACCCCAAAGTGACAAACTACAACCAACATTACATGGGAAATAGATAATTATACCATCACAAAAACATAACCACACACATACACTCTACTGCAACCAACATGAAAATCAAAGGACTTAACAGTCACTGGTCATTAATATCTCTCAACATCAATGGTCTCAATTCTCCAATAAAAAGACACAGACTAACTGAATGGATGCATAAACAAGACCCAACTTTCTTCTGCATCCAAGAAACACATCTCAGCAACAAGGATAGACATTCCCTCGGGGTAAAAGGCTGGAAAAATGCATTCCAAGAGAATGAACACAGGAAGCAAGCTGATGTAGCCATTTTAATATCTAATAAAATAGACTTTAAACCAAAGTTAATCAAAATAGATGATGAAGGACACTTCATATTCATCAAAGGTAAAGTCAACCAAGATGACATCACAATTCTGAACTTCTATGCTCCCAATAAAAGGGTACCCACATTTGTAAAAAAAAAAATTAACAAAGCTTACTCCCCATATTGCCCCTCACACATTGATAGTGGGAGACTGCAACACCCCACATTCACTAAAGGATAGGTCAACGAAACAGAAACTATATTGAGAAACAATAACATTAACCAATGTCATGAATCAAATGGATCTAACAGTTACGTACAAAACTTTTCACTCAAATATGAAAGATTATACCTTCTTCTCAGCACCTCATGGAACCTTCTCTAAAATTTATTATATAGTAGGTCACAAAGCAAGCATTAACAGACACAAGAAGATTGAAATAATACCCTGTATCCTATCAGATCACCATGGACTAAAGCTGGACTTCAACAACAACAGATAACAAAAAGCCTACACACACATGGAAACTAAATAATTATCTGCTTAATAACAACTGGGACAGGGAAGAAATAAAGAAAGAAATTAAGGACCAAAATTCAATGAAAATGAAGTAACATTGTACCCAAATTTGTGGGACACATTGAAAACAGTGCTAAGGGGAAAATTCTTAGCACTAAGTGCCTTCATAAAGAAACTTCATGTAGGCAACTTATTGACACATCTGGAAGCCCTAAAAAAAAAAAAAAGAAGAAGAAGAAGCAGAAACACCCAAAAGGAGTAGACAGCTGGAAATAACCAAACTCAGGGCTGAAATCCATAAATTGGAAACAAAGAGAACAATTCAAAGAATCAACAAAACCAGGGGCTGTTTCTTTGAGAAAATCAAGTAGATAAACCATGAGCCAAACTAAGTGAAAGGCAGAGAGACACTATCCAAATTAACAAAATCAGAAATGAAAAGGGAGACATAACAACAGACACTGAAGAAATACAAAGAATCATAAGGTCCTACTTCAAAGGCTTATATGCCACAAAATTTGAAAATCTAAGAGAAATGGACAACTTTCTTGATCATTTTCACTTGCCAAAGTTGAATCAAGATCAGATAAACAAATTAAATAGTCCTATTTCACCTACAGAAATATACGTGGTTATTAATAGTCTCCCAACCAAAAATTCCCAGGGCCAGATGGTTTCAGTACAGAACTCTATCAAACTTTCAAGAATGTACTAATACCAATAATCTTCAAGCTACTCCACAAAATAGAAATGGATAGAATATTATCAAATTCATCCTATGAGGCCACAGTCACCTTGATACCTAAACCTCACAAAGACCCAACAAAGAAAGAGAATTTCAGAACAATTTCTCTTATGAACATTGATGCATAAATACTCAATAAAATACTTGTAAACCAAATTCAAGAATATATCAAAGATATCACGTTACATTAAAAATGTTTGGCATAAAATGGCTAATAAAAGACATAGAGTCTGAAGTGTACTATAAAGCTAACAGCATTATGCTGGGCAGAATCTAAACTAATACAAATCTACTCCTAAACTATGGTAAACGAAGTACTCTAAACTGATACATCATACATATATACCCCAAGCATTTGCCACTCTGGTGCTCCTCTGTCCTCCTTAACAGTAAACCATCCCCCTTCTCAACTGTCCATCCTCACTCCACCCTCTCTTCAGGAAGCCCTGCCTTCCACTTTCTGTCCTTCTGCCCAGCGTATTGGCTAAACAGCACTTTATTGAAAATTGATTGATACACCCATTCAAGACATTCCTCCTCAATATCATTCACAGTGACCACGTAGGCTTCATTCCAGGCATGTGGGGATGGTTCAATATATGGAAATCCATCAATGTAATCCACCATATAAACAAGCTGAAAGAAAAAAAACCACATGATCATCTCCTTAGATGCCGAAAAAGCATTAAACAAAATCCAACACCCATTCATGCTAAAAGTTTTAGAAAGATTAGGGATACAAGGCACATAGCTAAACATAATAAAGGCTATATACAGCAAGCCAATAGCCAATATCAAATTAAATGGAGAGAAACTCAAGGAAATTTCTCTAAAATCGGGGACCAGACATGGCTACCCACTTTCTCCATGTCTCTTCAATACAGTTCTTGCAGTTGTATCCAGGGCAATAAGACAACAAAAAAAGATAAGAGGATACAAATGGGAAAGGAGGAAGTAAAATTATGCCTATTTGCAGATGACATAATAGTGTACATAAGTGACCCCCAAAATTCCACCAGAGAACTCATACAGCTGATAAACACTATCAGCAAAGTGGTTGGATACAAAATTAACTCAAAAAATCAGTAGCCTTCCTGTATACAAATGACAAACATGCTGAGAAAGAAATTTTTAAAACTACATCCTTCATGATAGCCAAAAGCAATATAAAATATCTAGGAATAACTCTAACCAAGCAAGTGAAAGACTTGTTTGGAAAAAAACTTCAAATCTCTAAATAAGGAGATTGAATAAGACATCAGAAGATGGAAAGTTCACCCTTGTTCATGAATTGGGAGAATTAACATAGTAAAAATGGCCGTCTTACCAAAGGCAATTTACAGATTCAATGCAATCCCTATCAAAATACCTACACAATTTTTAAAGACATTGAAATATCAACTCTCAACTTCATATGGAAAAACAAAAAATCCAGAATAACTAAAGCAATCCTGTACAATAAAAGATCCTCTAAAGGAATCTCCATTGGTTATCTCAAGCTGTACTGTAGAACAACAGTAATTAAAACAGTACAGTACTGGCATAACAACAGGCTGGTTGACCAATGGAATTGAATTGAAGACCCAAAAATTGAATCCTCACACATTTGGACACTTGACTTTTGTCAAAAAAAAAAACATATCTATTCAATGGAAAAAGGATAGCATCTTCAACAAATGGTGTTTGTCTAACTGGATGACTACATGTAGAAAGATGCAAGTAGATCTCTATTTATCACCATGCACAAAACTCGTGTTCAAAAGAACTCAACATAAAACAAGACACACTAACTCTGTTAGAAGACAATTAGGGAAGAGTCTGGAACTCATTGGCACAGGAGACAACTTCCTCAACAGAACTTCAACAGCCCAAGCTCTAAGGTCAACAGTTAATAAATGGGACCTCATGTGGTTGAGAAGCTTCTATAAGACAGAAGACACTGTCAACAGAACAAGCAACAACCTACAGACTGGGGAAAGATCTTTACCAACCCTACATCTGATGAAGGTCTGATATCCAAAATATATAAAGAACTCAAGAAATTAAACACCACCAAAACAAATAACCCAATTAAGGAATGGGGTTCAGAATTAAACAGAGAACTCTCAACAGAGGAACATCAAATGGCTGAGAAACACTTAAATAAATGCTCAACATCCTTAGACATCAGAGAAATACAAATCAAAATGACTCTGGGATTCCATCTTACACCCATCAGAGTGGCTAAGATCAAAAACTCAAATGACAGCACATGCTGGTGAGGATGTAGAGAAAGGGGAACACTCCTTCATTGCTGGTGGGAGTGCAAACTGGTACAACCACTTTGGAAATCAATTGGGCACTTTCTCAAAAAAACTGGGAATAGGGCTTCCTCAAGACCCAGCTATTCCACTCCTTCGAGTATACCCATAAGATGTTCCACTACACAACAAGGACATATGATCAATCATGTTCATAGCAGCCTTAATTATAATAGCCAGGACCTGGAAACAATTTAAATGTCCCTCAGTTGAAGAATGGATAAAGAAACTGTGGTACATTTACACTATGGAATACTGTTCAGGTATTAATACCAAGAAAATCCTGAAAAACTGGATGGAACTAGAAATGATTGTCCTGAGTGAGTTAACCCAGACCCAGATAGACTCACATGGTATATACTCACTTAAAATTGGACACTAGCCCAAAAGGGATGTCTTATGAAAGTCTTCACTTACCAGGAGAGTGGGATAGATGCAGGGACTTCCTATTGGGACTCTAGGTGAGGGAAATATGGGAGAATGGGGAAACAGAAGGATCCAGAGGGTTCTAGAAACCCACAAGAAGAACACCATGATGGGCAGATCTGGATCTGGGGTGTCTGCTCAACCTACTGCACCAACCAAGGACAATGCATGCAGTAAAAATTGAACCCCCAGTCAGATCTAGCTAATGGACAAGACATTCTCCACAGTTGAGGGGAGAGCAGGGACTGACTCTGACATGAACTCTGGTGTCGCATATTTGACTACTTCTCCTTGTTAGGGAGGTCTGGTGGTACTCAGAGAAAGGATAAGCAGGCTACCAGGATGAAACTTGATAGGCTGTGACCATATCATGGGGGAAGAGATCCCTTCTATCACAAACCTAGGGGAGGGGAATAGGGTGAAAAAGGGAGGGAGGGAGGAAAGGGAGGATACAAGTGAAAGGATAACAATTGAGATGTAATCTAAATAAATAAACTAATAAATATATATAGAGAGAGAGAGTCTACACTAAACAAAGATTATGATACACTTATAATTAATGTCCAGATTTTTTGTTTTTTGTTTTTTTAACTGTCCATACAGGCAGTGGGAATGGAGGGGCTTTCCTTTACCCAATAGTCAAAGTACTGAATGAGTAGGAGTGGACATAGTAGCAGTGAGAAGATTCCAACAGGAAGTCGGGGGTTGGGGGGTTGGGAGAAAACGAAAGAGATTAGGAAGGGTCAAATGAATGACTATAAATTATATATGAATAAGCTATATCAGGCACCTTGATTGTGGTATGGCCAAAAGAGGCAATACAGGATGTTGAAGGTATAAAGTTGTCAACAGTCTTATCAATCTATAGTTACAATGACCCACTCAGCATATGATGCCCATTTGTGTGACAGTGGCATGAAAGTTATAGTTATAATAATCATCTTTCTGGTTGGATTTAAGTATTGATGCATGTATACTGAAAATCAAGCCAAGAATATGTAGGCAAGGAGGACCTAAGCTCCAAAGAAGAACCTAGGAATAATGTTTTCCCAAGTGGACGTAATATCAAACTGCCTTCTAGTTACACATAAACTGATAAATTAATGCAGCTCTTGTGCCTCATCACAGAAGCTTCATTTTGCAGAGAACGGCAGTTAATATAACAGACACACAACCGGGGAAAGCACAAATAATAAGTGACTGTGGCCTACTCCACATATATGAGACATCTACACATCACACCCTGCCTCAAAACTCAGGGAGCACTGTGGAGGAAGGAACAAAAGGGCTGTAAGAGCCAGAAGACAGGAAAAAGCAGAGGAGAAATAATATTTTTTCAGACATGACAAGGCCATTGCACCCATGAACTTATAATAGCTGTGATTGCTCACACAAGACCTTCACAAGATCAAGACAATTAATATTCCAGTGTAAATGGGAAAGGGGCACACAAGACCATAGCGGTTGATGACTTCAGGGAAGAATCAGTTTTCTTTGGGGGGTATGACCCTAGTAGGTTGCTCATGTTCCAGAAGATGGCTCTACAGCCATGACTATAGAAGCAGTACTAATTAGACTCAGCGAGTCGTAATATAAAATAAAATTGCAAATGAAGTGGAAGAGTATGCAGGGGAAAGGGGGATGAGTGGAAGAGGATAACGAAGGGTAAATATGATCAAATACATTGTATGCATGAGAGAGTATTTTGCATGTCACTTTATGAAACCATCAAATTACTATGATATGAAACCCAGGCAAAGATGTGATAAGAGAAGAAGTTTATAGACTCAATATTCTTCATGAACACTGACACATTTTCTCAGAATTTTAGCACATTGAATCCAATAATGTATGAAAAATATGACACAGCATGTTGAAGTAGGAATAATGTCAGGAATAAAAAAGTACTTTAATATTGGCCAATTTATCTATGTAATTTATCCTGTTTAATAAACTAAAAAGGAAACTTGCATAGTAATTTCTATGTGTGGAAAAAGAAATAAACATGATCCATTATCCATTCCTGATAAAAACTTTTCAGCAAATGAAAAATGTGCAGTAAAGGAATCTCCTCATATTAATATTTTTATAAAATTGTTAAAAACTCAACAAATGCCAAGCATTTATGGATAACAGCATGGAGGCAACAAGATCAAAACATCACTTAAAACATCAGGAAAATATTGGTAAAATAATTTAAAAGAAAACTTAAACATAAGAACTTTTATGGGTTGAAAGGTTTTATATTATTAAGATGGCAGTACTGCCCAACGTGACCTGTAGATGCAATATTAAGCCATTACAATTCCAGCAATTTTCTTAAAGCAAATAGCCATAATAAATTCATGTGTAAATTGAAAGTACTTGAATTATAAAAGCAGAGGCAGTAGAAACTCTTGACAGTGTTTTCTGGACATAACAGGACAGTTGGGCGTATGACCTCCCAGTCTTTGTAACGGTATATAAACAAGATCAAGCCAGACTAAACCCCGTATGGAAAGGAAAGGTGGTTACAAAGCCACTCCTAGTTAAGACGCTACTGAAAACTGATGAGTCCTCAAAGAGGGATACTTGGTCAATTTTGTCAAGGTACGAGGCCTCTGAGGAGTTATCCAGTCTCCAGTTTATGTCCCTACATCCATGTATTTGTTGCAGTGTTGATTGGACTCAGTGGAAAATGAAACAAAACAACCAACCAACCAAACCAACAAAATACAGGAAAGTTGGAAGGGAGTAGTTGTGGTGACATGAGGTGGGCAGATGGGGACAGGTACCAGAGAGCAATAGGAATGAGAATGGTCTTGATCAGCCCACATTGTATACATATTTGAAATTCTTAAATAATCAAAAAGTGAAAACGCCAGAGGAGGGTGGAAGTGACCTTAAGTCGGGAAATTGTCATGCATTTTACAGAAAAGCATAATATTTCAAAGAAAATCAATAAACTTAATTTTAGCAAAATTAAGATCTTTCTTTCTGCTGGACAGGATAGCACAAGGCTATAAGCTAATGCGCGGCAGGTAGGTACAGAAGGATCATGTGGTAGAAGATAACCAAGGCTGCACAAGGAGACCCCATTACAACACCCACAATGTAGCAACAACTTTGGCTTAGTCAAAGATACAGGATGACATCTATGTATCTTTAGAAAGATAGGCAACAGGATGATTATGAAGTTTAGCCATCCTTACTGTTGTTTTGCTTTCCTTCTGTAATTATCTCCCCCTTCACTAATTAAAGCCCCCTCCCAGTTTTTTCCACTTCCCCCTTCAGATCACTTTTACCTTGTTATTCCTCTTTCTATTTCTTTCTAACTCCCACCTATAATGACTGCTTTTTTTTATTTTTCTGCTTTCTGAAGTTACTCCAACGTCTGTACTCAACATCTGAAGATTTAGAGCCAGGAGCCTCAGATGAGAAAGAACATGTAATGTTTGCCTCTCTGGGCCTGAATTAACTCATTAAATATTGTCTTTTCTAGTTCCAGATATTTACCAAAGAATTTACTGTTGGGTATGATCTAAGCTAAACTAAAATTAAGTGGAGCACATGAAATGCCCCCATGCTTATATTTTCAGAATTCTGAAAACACTGAATTTGAATTCTCTAGACATTTAGAAACTCATGTCTATCAACAAAAATTTAAATCTCCAAACAGACCTATGAAATAGTGAAGGAAGAGTTTCTTCCAGTACACTAAAAAAAATGGGTATGCCGAAAGAAAAGGACAGTTCTACTAAATACCAGCTAGTTTTTGAATATTCAGCAGGTACTTGGGTGTGCTGGGTCTTATTATTAACTGTGAGATAAAGCACATGGATTCCTACAGATCCTGTTTTGAAATACCCTTCTCTGTGCTTCTGTAAATTCTGCCTACTTTTTTTCCAGAATTACTTAGGGGAAGGAAAGATGACGGAGCATGTGTTCTGTTTTGGTTTTGGCTTGGGTTGTTCTTGTTTTTAATCAAGCTACCTGCTACATCCAACCTGTGCCTTTTTTTTTTTTTTTATGGTTCAGACTCCATGGAACAGTAGACTGTTTTAACTAACAGACTAAAGCCCATCTCTCCCTAATGCACCATGTTTAACCCTTAGTTTCCTGAAACTTTATGCCTTGACAGTGGCTCATACAACTGGTGGTTTCAAACTTTAATAACCATGGCGACCAGAACAGATTCCTCCTCTAAGTGCGGATTTATTGTGCATGGTGTGTATTTTGGCATGAATGTAAAATACCCCCCATAGTTGAACACTTTGTCTCCAGCAGGTAGTATTACATAGGGAGATGGTAGGAACTTCAGGAAATGACTATGGCTAGAGGAAACCAGCCACCGGGCACATGAATCTAAAGATTATATCTGTTCCTTGGTCCTTTCCTCTCTCTCGCTGTTGCATGTCACAGTGAGATTAGTAACCTCTAATACCAGACCTGTGATATTCTGCTATCAGGACCACAATCAACAGAACAAAGAACTACAGATGACACCTCGGACAAACTTCACACTTAAAAACTGCAGTCTTTGTGAACAATTCATGAACACAAATACTAAATTGTTTATAAAATATTAGGAACTTGATACCCTATGAGCATATACAGGGGGAGGTAATCCCCCTCAGGAACAGTCATAGGGGAGGGGAATAAGGGGAAAATGGGAGGGAGGGAAGAATGGGAGGATACAAGGGATGGGATAACCATTGAGATGTAACAAGAATAAATTAATAAAAATAAATAAATAAATAAATAAAATATTAGGAAATCTTACATAGCAATTATAAAATGGATATCATTATTAGAGTCCATTGGGGTTTATTGCAGGGATAAAATATTGAGAAATGAAATTTCTTACCAAATGAGAAAGGAGTTTCTTCCACTTGCTAAATTTAATGAAATTGGTACAGGTAACAGTGTTCTTATGATCAGAAAAAAATCAAAAATATTTTCTCCTACTGTTTCTATTCAGTATTGTAATAGAGAGCCTAGCCAGAAGCATGAAGAAGAAATGAAAAAGGGTGTAAATTGAAAAGAAAAATATAAAGCTGTCTCCACTCACAGATGTTATACTCATGTACTTACTAAGCAAAAGAAAAAAAAATCACGGTCAGCATGTCTCACACCTGTATGCAGCATTCAGAAGACTGGGCTGAGAGCATTGCCACAAATTCCAAGCCAGTTGGCCTGTAGAAAGACTCTGTCTCAAGAATGCTAATAGAAAGAGACTGGATACTTGGCTGACTTGGTAGTCTTTCCTAAGCACACGAGAAGCCTTAGGTTCAATCCCCAGCACACCAGGGAACTGATTGTTGTGGTCCCTGCATGTAATCCCAGCACTTGGAAGGTAAAGACAGGAGAATTAGATGACCAGTGTTATTCTCTGCTACATAAAAAGTTCAGAAAAGGTTAGGGTAGGGAAAGGATAAGAAGGGAAGGGAAGGGAAGGGAAGGGAAGGGAAGAGAAGGGAAGGGAAGGGACGAGCAAAATGGTAACAAGCAAGACACTACTAGAACTAGTAAGTGAATTCAGCAAGGAAACAGGATGTTGATATGATTTTTAATATTTTCAGCTTGGCAAGATCTAAAAATCACAAGAAGACAAGTCAGAGACCATGGTTTGGGAGGGGTTATCTAGATCAAGTGAGCTTTGAGGATGTCTGTGAAGTACCATGCAAGTATATGAGGTGAGAAGAGTAGCCTAAATGTTAACAGTAATGTTCCACGGATTGAGGTCTCGGATCACAGGAATCCAGGAAAAAATAGCTGAGACTCTGCTTTCTGACTGTGGATGCAATGTGGCCAGCTACCTCTTAAAGCTTATGCTGACAAGACATGTCACACAAGGGTGTGTGAGACAGACACACCCTTTCCTTCCATAAAGTTGCTTTTGTCAGGTGTTTCATCATAGCAAAGAGACAAGTAACTACTACAGACAAGGAGCAAAAATTAATTATGTACTTGTACTAAGAATACATAATTAGAAATATATCTTAATAATATAAAACAGCATGAAATATTTATTTAAAACCAAACATCTTCAGATTTTTGAATTATTTTTCTTTTCTTTTCTTTTCTTTTCTTTTTTTTTTTTTTTCTTTTTTTCAAGACAGGGTTTCTCTGTGTAGACTTGGCTGTCCTGGACTCACTTTGTAGACCAGGCTGGCCTCAAACTCACAGAGATCTGTCTGCTCTGCCTCTCAAGTGCTGGGATTTAAGGCGTGTGCCACCACCGCCCAGCTGATTTTGAATTCTTAATATTGCAAAATACTAGTGAGAGATTTAAAGTAGATCTAAGAAAATAGAAACTCTGTATGAGGATATCAAATGATACATTGTTGATAAAGAGTAACTTTTCCAATATTGGTAAAGAGATTCAATGCAAACCTTACTAAAATTCCAATTGCATTTTTTCAGACTTAAAAGCTGATCTTAAAATTATTTCTACCATACTAAAATGTCTTAAACCATACTAGATACTACAAAGAGACAAAATAGCTTTGAAAAATATATAGAAGTTGGAAAGTCACTGCCGCTGCCTCTTCTCAAGATTATTCATAAAATAATGGTGTCAGGAAAGTATAGTGCTAGTTACAAGATAGGCATGTAGGCCAATGGAATATATCTGAGTCCACAGGCACATGAAAAAGAGTCAGATTTTACACAGGTGCTATTATAATCCAATGGCAAAAGAGAGTGTTTTGATACATTCTTACAGAATATGCAAATTAATTGAATTTTTTAAAAAGGTAAAGTAGCAGTTTTATTTTAAAACAAACACAAATGAAATCAACAAGTAACTTTTATCAATATAAATTGTTTTAACTATAAACTGAATACATATGCATCAAGTTGCACCTTCTTTCACTGGTACAAGCACATCTCCAAAGCAAAATAATACAAATGAAAATACATGACTGAGGGCTGGAGAGATGGCTCAGCGCTTAAGAGCACTGTCTGCTCTTCCAGGAGTCCTGAGTTCAATTCCCAGCAACCACATCGTGGATGACAACCACCTAAACCCTCTAATGCCATCCTCTGACATGAAGGTGTACATGCAGATAGAACACTCATAAAAATAAATAAAATCTTAAAAAGAAGGAGGAGGAGGAGGACGAGGAGGAGGAGGAAGAGAAGAAGAAGAAGAAGAAGAAGAAGAAGAAGAAGAAGAAGAAGAAGAAGAAGAAGAAGAAGAAGAAGAAGAAGAAAGAAAGAAAGAAAGAAAGAAAGAAAGAAAGAAAGAAAGAGAAAATACACAACTGTGTAAAATACATGCAAATACTAAGCCACCATTTTCCAATGCCATCATTTTTGGCTGTCATTTTCCAAGATCATAACTTTTACCTAAATACACAGCAGAGAAACATCAATGCACACACTTCACTTAACATTTACATACTAGAGTCCAAAGGACTATGTGAGTATAACACTGGTGCATACATAAGCATAAACATAGCTTGGTCTTAAACAGGGGTCTGTGCAACAGTGTGCTTGTGTGAGCAGTCATGAACGTGGAATCTGAGATTCATGAGATGCCCATGCCCTTAGAAAAGAAAAAAGGAAGAAACCAAATAGGAAGCCACACACCCTACTGCAAGCCAACTTCTTCTACGGTGAAAATGAGAGAACGCAGGGAAGCCAATTATTTCATCTAGAGTAAAACTGTAGGAAAACAGAGTCTTGAAATGTGAAGTGAGCTAAATTCTTTTTGTTTTAAAGGCCCCACTGCAGGCTTGCCACTCTGCTTCATGCCTTTGAGAAGCAAAACCAAAGAAGTTGTTAATGGGTCCAGGTCGAAAAGGTTTCTTGAACAACTGAAATTACAGCCTTGATTGTGGTGTTGGTTGTTATTTAACGTTAGAGCACTGTTAAAACTCATTGACAACTACAATAAAATATGTGCTAAAATACATAACTTTTTAAAAAAAATGGTATCACCTGCCTGTAATCCCAGCTTTTAGGAGATGGAGGCAATGAAGGTCGGGTGTTGAAAACTTTTTTTAGTCACATAGAAAGTTCTTAGGTTAGTCTGGGCTATATGAGACTTCTTTTAAATAGGACTACTAATTATACTGTATTTTCCTTTTCACCTGTAGCCTTTGTACTTTACAAACAATTGTAGACATTCCATTTCCATAGTGTCTGATTGGTTGGCCATTTCCATCCTTTGATAAAATCTCTGCTTTTTTAAAAAACGAACCGTGAATGTAAAATTGAAGGGTCTCTCTCCGCTTTTCCCCCTAAAGAATACAAATTGTACTCAGCTCTTATTTCTCTAAACAAGCATTTGAACGAGACACAAAATCATAAAAGAAAATTCGTAAACCACGTTTTAGGATTAATATGAGCAATTATTTCAAAGATTTTTAAGTTCCACTAATTCACAATAATGTAAAGAACCGGATCCCCATCAGAGAATGTCATTTAACTGAGTCATTATTTTCAAGAGAATACATAGGCTAAGCATATATATTTTCCTCTGCTTTTCCTATCTGAGCTGTACCATGAATAAGCCAAAAGTAGGAGGGAAAATTCTCTCCAGACAGCTATTGCAGCTCATGAACAAAGAAGAAACAATAGCATCTGAGACTCACCATTTAGTGATGAATTTAAAATATCAGAAATTCATCAATAGCTGCTGCCCTCAAAGGAAAAAGAGAGACAACCAGACACAGACGGGTGGTTCTGAGGGAAGAAACCACAGTTCCTATTGAGTAGACTGTCTCTTCCACAGGGGAAAACATTATAAATGCATATATGCTTGTGCACAGAAACACGATCTGGTTTGATTCTGATAGTCAGCCACTGGAGGAGAGTGAGGAGTCAATGAAACACAACGTGTGAAGGCAATCTGCATAAAGTAGAATGTGGAAAACTCCAGAAGAAAAAAAATTGCTCTGTTTCTTTCTTCAATCAGTTACCAGACAGGGAAAGGTGGTGGAGTTGAGAGCAATCTGTAAATCAAGGAAGCCACGAGAAACACACAAGCGAAGCCATCTGTGTAGTTTAGACCTTACCTGGGTCATGATTTAAACCGAACAGAGTGACAGAGGTAAGACAGCAATGTAAATGGTGGACAGTGTGAAGCGCTATTAACACTTTCTGAGAACTGTATTAAATATGTGAGGACAAAAAGAGTCTCTGTGCTCTCGGCACATCTTCCAGGATACTGTGGGGGTGGATGAGAAAGTGAAGACCCAAGGGGAGAGAGAGAACAACGGGATAGGCTGTGAGTTTATATTTGAATCTGACTAGTAGGTGGGGATTTGTTAAGCTTTTCTGACAAACTTAATGGCTTACAGCATTCCATAGCAAAAACTATTTCAAGGAAGGTACAGAAATTCTTGTAAAATAAAATGGTTTTTGAGCTTTGTTGAGCTTGCTCCCAGAATAACATCCCAATTTCAGGCTTAATACACTCAGTACTTGAAGGTATGAACAGGTTTGACCTTTCTGATTTTTTTTTTCCTGCAGATATGAATTTGCTTTGCCCTTTCTAATCTTGTATCTAAAGAGCTTTTCAGTTTTACTTATCATTCAATATTTAAAAATCAAAGCTTCCTTTAGAATGGCCCTTCAGAGTGACCTCTATCACTGCTTATTTTCTTCTCTGTACTAGTCCAGCACTGTTAGAATCTGTAACTAAACATACGTATATAATCATCCAGGAAAATATATGCTTTGGACAATGAACCCCAGCATCTAAATGCCACAGCAAACCCCGGTGGTCTGTTCTTGCACCATGGTACTTGTGTCCTTGCCTAAGCTCAGCAGCATGATCTGCACATGTGTGTGTCCACTGACTGAAGATGCACAGGTATATGCCCGGTGGGAGCCCAGTATTTTATTTTCTTACTTCCCCTTTCTGCTTCTTACTAACAGTGCCTTACTCTGTTGTCCAGGCTGTCTCTGTCACTACATATCCCAGGCTGTCTGGCCTTGAACTCTTGTTAATCTTACTACCTCACCTTGCCAAATTCTGGAATTACAGGTATGAGCCACCCTGCCCACTGAGATCCTTTAATTCATGGAATGCAATAGTGCTCAGAAATTCCGTCCTGGGGCGGGGGGGTGGGGGGGGGGGTGGGGGGGGTGGGGAGGGTGCGGTTGAATCGAATCATAAGGGCTGGATTAATTCATTTGTATATCCCTCACTTTAGGAATCTGTGGGAAAGAGCTCTGTAATACAAACCTTCTTTGCTTCTCTCCCCTTATCACTTCCTCTTTCCTTCCCAGCTGCCGGGCTTGGAACAGCTTTAGCAGCAACAAGTGCCCTCTCCTCTGTGACATCCCATCTTGCCCCAGGCCTAAAAGCCATGGGGCTAGCCAGCCATGGACTGAGACCACAAACCAAAATAAACCTTAGCTCCGGTAATTCATTTCCTAAGGCATTTTGTCATAGCGACAAGAACCTTACTAATATAGGATTGAGTTCAGGAAGGGCAAGAATACGTCAAACATCAATGTGATTTCCAAAAACTCTTTTCATCTAAACAGGCCCCAACTCCCTTTAAAACTTGAAAAGATTTTACCAAGAAAGATCACACAAATATAATATCTCGGTTTTCCTAAATATCCATTCATTTTTTTATAACGATGCTCTAAGAAAAGCTGAAGAGCTGTGCTAAAGAAGGTTCTCTTTAGCTGTTGTCATAGTCAGGAGAACAGGCAGATATCAGTTTTCTCCTCTGTTTAAGCATAGTCGCTCTAAAATGAGATTTGGTCTGCCTTTAGTATGAATTTCCTAAGTAGAGCATCAAATTTCTATGGTCCTCTTTGGCACAAAGTAAAGTAGTTCAGACACGTATATCCCAGCCCTTCTCTCTACTGAGCTAATGACTTAAGAGCATCACATTCATCACTATTTCCCCACAATTAGCAAAGCCTGGCACAGCCATTAATAAAACTTGTTAATAAAAAACTACTTCGCCATGCATATTTTTCTTCTCCTATGCTTATTATGGACGTATGCACACACGTTGAAAGACAAAGAAACTATTAAGCTACACTCAGTGGGACCAGGACGTGGACACCAACAGTGAGCTAGAGGCTGGGCTGACTGTCTCAGAAGCAGGAAGTGATTTGTCCTAAGTCCAACCCCCCAAAACACAACTTCAGCCAAAGAGAAGGGAAGGAGGACTGGCTGGTACTATTATTACCTGCTCCTGCAGACTACACCTAGAGCACCCATATATTGCTTCCTACAGCCACCCATGATCGGCTGCAGCCCAACACCCATGCCGGGGGCCCCCCCAACCCCACCCCATTTCATGTTTCAACTGAATTCACTGAGAACCAAGGCCACAGCCCAGTCATCCTGAGAACTGCCATATGGCCAAGTCCTAAAGTCAATTTCTCTCCCTAGGTATATCCCTAAACATACACGCTCCTCTGCCTTCTCTTCCCTCCCCATACTCTCCCTCTCGCCGTCATACCACACTTGCTCATTTCCTGCATGTGTTTTTCCACCTGCCCACTGCTTAGGTGAGGACTGAATCAGCTCATCCTAGAGAGCCCTACTCCTCACATGGCATCTCTCTTCACTGTTATAGTCTGCCAGGTGATCTTGCCTCTACTTGATTCACTGTCTTGCTCTGAAGTTCTGCCATGCCTTGAGTGATGTCAGTGTCCACATGGATCAGTCAGTATTTCAGCCCTTACCATTGTAGCCACCTCCCTTCACCTCCAATGAGCTTCGGTCTTACTTTGGCTTCATCACTCTCAAGTCCCTACAGCTATACTGTTCGAAGGTGCCATCACCAGGACATTAAATTGGTCATTGAAATGTCCCCTCACTTACTCTAGTCTCTGCAGCACCACAATGCCCTTGCACGGTTCTCTCACAATCTCATACACAGCTCCAGTCCCAAATATCTGCCATTCCCTTTCAATAGCTTCATGTGGTCGGATCCCATGTTCCTTTCATCCCTCCCATACGGCAAACCCACCTAGAATTAATCCATCTCTAGTCTCCCAAAGCCTGTACCCAAATCAATGTGCAAAACGAATATCAAACAAACCAAGAAAGTATTTGCTGGGCAGGGACCTGGCTAGTTTATGAAGTAGAGTTTCTCGTATTATAATGGTATTACAAGAAAAAACGTGGACTCAAAGAAAGTTCAAAGCTTTTCTTCATAATATATTAGAAAAACCAAAAACACTTAAAAAATATAAAAATAAGCTAGGAGTGGTGGGGCACGCCTTTAATTCCAGTACTCGGGAGGCAGAGGCAGCAGATCAATGTGTGTTTGAGGCCAGCCTGGTCTACAAAGTGATTCCAGGACAGCCAAGGCTCCACAGAGAAACCCTGTCTCAACCCCTAGCCCCCACAAAAAAATAAAAATAAATAAAAAAAACAAAAGAAAACAAGTAAAAAAGAAGAAGAAAAAGGAAACTTCATCAATTTTGTCCATAGTTGTTAAAATATGTATATTTATACCTAGTACTAGATAAATTCTACTTTATTCCACTTTAAAATTATCTAATTGGGGAAGTTATCCCCAACATCAAATGCTTAACCCGACTTAAGGTGAAGTCCAAGAAACTCTACTGAGATCGTTATAAAATCAGTGTCTAGCTAAAGCGTGTTGAATGAGACACTGATCATTACCAGATATGCAATGACATGACCCTCAGGAGGTTAGCCTACATTTTCCTTCCCAAGTCTCCTTAGTAATGTGACTACAGGGCCTTAAAAATAGTAAAGCCAAACATTCAAAGAAATGCTAGAAGTCAATTTACCGCTGAACCACACAATCTTTCCTCCCAATTAGGCTAATTTAACTTGTTTTACTTCATTTAAGGAAAATTTTTGGAGACTTCTACATTCTATTTTTCTTTTCGTGCAGGTATAACCAAGCATAGCAAATTTCAATTTTCAAAGTAATGAAGGTCATCATTAAATGGCACCTTAAAAGTTATTCAGCTTTAATTATTTTCAAGAAAACTTACATTCCTACGGTAAGAAAGCTGGAATTTGTTTTTAACAGGAAATCAGAAGAATAACCAAACGCACCTGTCTTTTATCCAGATACGAGGTACCACTTCCAATTATATCAATGCCACATGAAATCTCCAGTTGAAATCCTCTAAAGTTAATTCCTGTATCTCTGATAAGAAAATATAAGCTATACTGCTTTTAATGTGATCAAAACCCTATTTATTATTTTAATTTTACAATCTTGGAACTTAAAGAAAACTGGATATTTCTACCAAAATAAAATCACCTACCTATGATATAAATTATGCTTATTAGTGATATACAAAATAGTACTATATATAGTATATATACATATATATATACACACACATATATATAACACATTTTATTTGATAATTGTTTCATATGATGTAGGAGTCTTTATACCAAAGGCTATCTCAGGTAAGTAGTCCATTTTTACACTCTGGTTTAATGAAACATGGGCCAAAATGTAGAAATGTGATTGTAGAAAACCAGATGTGATTTAATAGCTATAGAAATGGAAGACCCAGTGTTGATAGTTTAGATGTGATATGGCCTCTATAGGCCTGTGTATCCAAACACTTGTACCCCAGTTTGTGATGCAGTTTGTGAGGTTATGAAACATTTTGGATGGGGGGTTTTGTTGGGGCATGTACATGGCTGGGAGTGGGCCTTGGGGGTGGATACTTTTGGCACACTTTGTGATCACTCACTCTCTTCCTAAGTGTGCATGAAGGTGTGATCAACCAGCTACCATCATGCTATACCTTCCTGCCATACAGACTCCATCTTCCTGGGACCACAAGCTTTATTTCTTATGCTGCTCTTGGCTACAGTGTTTTATCCCAGTGGCAAAACAGTAATGAATACAACCCAAAATGCACATCGTTCCGGAGGTATCATTCCTGCAATTTGGAATATTGTCTGGTACCTACAATCAAGAGAATTTCCTTATAGCTGTTACAAAATAGTGGAATAAAGATACAGAAATATTTTTAGTTTATAACTCAATAGTTTGTATGATCCACCTTGCAGAAAAGGAATTCTATATCTTGATTCATGTGAAAATGAGTGATTTCAGACAGAGGACCGTAAGAGAAACATGGCTTCAGAAGCCATGTCTGATGCATTTACTTTGAGGCTATCATTTTCTAAGACAATAATCTCACCTAATATTCGTAAGAGAGTAACAAAAACTTTATCTTCAGACAAAGAACAAAGGGCGCTGTGACGCAGGCCCTGTTAACCCAGCATCTGGGAGGCAGAGGTGATGAGACGGTGATAAACCTTGGCTGTATACCTGCTGCACAAAACAAAATCAAACCCAACCAATCATTTGTACAAACAAAAGATGAAAAATGAAATAGCCAAAGAGTTAAGGAAAACTTCTCTAGGTTATGATTTTGCAAACAGAGCCTTGAAGAGGTAAATTTTTCCAACATAGTATATTTATTGGGGAATTTCATACAATGCATTCTGATCACATGCGCTTCCTTCTCGTCCTTGGCCCCTGCCCTGCCCCACGCCCCCACCCCAAATATACCAAGTCCAATTTGTATTACCCAAACTCCCAGTGGTCAGCCCCTTAAAGATGAATCCTCTCCCATCCTCTGCCAGATGTCATCACTTTTGAAGACCTACACTTCAGCATCTTTATCATAATTTTTAAGGACTCTCTTCAATGGCTTCCTGTCTAGACTGTTTCTTTGGGAGGGGAGGTTGTTGAAGAAGTCTTCAATGTTTGCCATTCTCAATTATAAGTCTAGAGTCATGGATACCAATGCAAAAGAAGTTTCTTTGCCCATAACATCCAGGTAAAGTAGGAATCATGAACTTCCAGATGGTTTCTTGTGGCAGCATAGACCATGGAAATGGCCTCCACTGGCAGCACAGTCCATGGACATCCACAAAGTCTCAGGCAGCAGGCTTGATCACAGATACAAACTTAGTCTCTGGTAGTAACATGGTCCACGGGCATCCATACACCATTTCGTGGCACGGACCATGGACAGCAGCGTGGACCCCAGGTGTGGCATGAACTATGGAAGTTTTTTGAGGATGCCCAATCCAGAAAAATGAAGCATGCATCTTAGACATCCTGCTGTTGCTCAGAGGTGATCAGTAGGCAGGGGCAGAGACTACTCAAGCTCCAGGCTGCTGCTCATCATCCAGCCCACTCTGCTGGACAAAGGCATGCTCCCCTTCCACCAGAACTGTGCTCTCACACCTGAGTTTCTGTAGCTGTAAGAGCTGATCCATCCTGCCATCCTTCCCACCTCTTCATCACGCCTTTATTCATCAATTGCAAGCTGCAGTGTGTCACACAATGTATTTTAATAGATTTACATTTATTTATCGCTCATATATTAAATCCCAACCACAGTTTTCACTCCCTCCCCTCCATCCAATCCCCTCCACCTCCCTTCTCTCTCAGATGCACTCCTTTTCTGTTTCCCTTCAGGAAAGAACAGGCCTCCTAGGGATATCAACCAAGCATAGCATGACAACTTACAATAAGACTAGGCACATACCCT
Organism: Acomys minous; assembly: GCF_964271855.1. NCBI lineage: Eukaryota > Metazoa > Chordata > Mammalia > Rodentia > Muridae > Acomys > Acomys minous. Next base: position 90,010,743 of record NC_140491.1, on the reverse strand, counting down.
CATATCAAGGCTAGACAGGGCAACTCAGGAGGAGGAAAGGGGTCTCAAAAGCAAGCAAACAAATCAGAGAGAGCCCCTGCTGCCACTGTTAGGAGTCCCACAAGAAGACCAAGCTATACAAGTATAACATAGATGAAGAGGCCTTAGCACAGACCCATACCTGGTCTATGATTGTCCCTTCAGTCTCTGTGAGCCCCTCTGAGACCTGCTTAGTTGATTCTGTTGACCATGTTTTTGTCGTATTCTTGACCCCTCTGGCTCCTATGATCCTTCCTCCCCAGCTTCCATGGGATTCATTGAGCTCTGTTTAATGTTTAGTTGTGGGTCTCTATAACTGCTACTATAAGTTTCTGGATGAAGCCTTTCTGATGGTGACTATGCTAGTCTCTGGTCTAAGAAATTACTTCATTGGGTTTTTTGGTTGGTTGGTTGGTTTTGTTTGAGGTTTGTTTTGTTTGTTTTGTTTTTTTTTGCTTTCGTTTTTTGTTGTTGTTGTTGTTGTTGGTTGGTTGGTTTTGTTTAGGGTTGTTTGTTTTGTCAGTTCTATGCTAACTCTCTGGACTATCCAGCCTCTGGTTCCTGGCCCTCCAGGCAGTGTCAAACATGGGTTCCCCTCTCATGCCATGGGTCTCAAGTTGAGCCAGTCTTTGGTTGACCACTCCCTCAAGTTCTGTGCCACCCTTACCCCCAGCACATTTTGCAGGCAGGAAAAATTGTAGGTCAAAGCTTTTGTGGCTGGCTTGGCATTTCAATTCTCTCCACTGGAAGCCTTGTTTGGTTATAGGAGATGGCCGGTTGAGGTCCAAATTCTATATTACTAGGAGTCTTTTTGTTTAATGTCCAAATAATTTTCCATGCAAATACTTATTGCTTCAAGTCCTTGGTCTGGTTCAAGAGCTCCTATTTCTTGAAGCATCATAAAAATTGAACTATCACTGAAACTCATCTCTGATACTCTGTTATTCCCAAGAGTCAGAGTGATCTTTCTGCTGGGCAGGGCAGACAGAGGCAGGTCCTCAAGAACTCCAGGCCACAGCATACTTCTCTGCCCTCTGTGAAGGCTACCTTCCTAGCACACTGTGTATGACCACTGTGCTGTTGACATGGCCCAGTGCTTTCCTGCCCCCACCCTGAATATCAATCAGCAAGCAGCCCAAGCTGCACCAAAATGAATTCCATTATGTTAGCTGAGTTGCTGGCCCAAGACTCCTGGAGGAAGGAGGACCTGCCTCCCCGAGGGAACTGAGAACCTGCCCTATGAGCTGTTCCCAGGTCCTGAGGGTATTGGAATTGATCTTCAAATATTTGTTTAAAAAAAAGGTTCTGATAACAAACACTACAGATGTTCCATGGAATATCTACCAGGAATACAGCCATTCTCTCTGATACTTTTCTCTGAGGGTCTTGTTGCAGGGCAACACTCTGGCCCAGGCTTGGGTTCTGGCAGCAGCAGCAGCAGCAACAGAGGCTGAGGCTCCTTAATGGTAGCTGTCAGGGTGATGGTAAAGGTGGTGGCTTAGCAGGGGCACCTCTCATTCATGCAAGAAGCCATGCATGCTACCCATGTTCTTCATATTAATATTAGTATGGACAGTATAAAATATTGAATATTTAAATTTTTAACTTCCCAGTAAAACTACAAAATTAATGTCCACAGAGAAGCTAAAGTTCTAACATGTTTTAAGGAAAGTGTTACAACACTAAGTAGTAACAACCCCCTTTATTCTTCTGACAAATACTGACTACCTAGTTTGTACCAGTGCTGTACTTTGTAGGACCCATGTGTATAGTAGTTGACAAGGATGGTCTCCCACTGTAGTGAGGGAAATAGTGAAGAGGTGAATAGGCAACCAATTACTTACTTGTGTGCCACAAGAGAAAAAAAATGGATCTGAGAGGTAGAGAAGTTTGGTGGTAAAATTTTTAAAACAAAGTGGTCAGGAGGAAGTCTGTAAGAGGATTTTAATGGAAGCTGAGAGGACAGGGCTGAGATGAAGCCTGGCCTAGAAATGCCATGAGAATGCAAGTGCTGATATGTAGGTAAAATAGTTAGATAAGGTCTTCAAAAGCCTCAGAGACCTACAGAATATGGCATTTAAAGATGTTTTTGTTATTTTAAAGATTCTTTGACAACAAGACAGGTTAACTCCTGACAACGCAGACTACCTCAAAGAAGATGATGATCATCAATGGACCTCCTTATGGAGATGGCTTCAAATGTGACAACCTAGCCACTGGGCAAAATGTCATCGTTTCTGCCACAGACATAATTCTGTCTTAAAATGGGCAGGCTTGTATGCAGGCATAGTTGATGGCCAAACTCTTCCAAGACAGGGTAAGCAAGTCCTCAATAGTCCCTGCCTCATGAATAAGTCTGGTAGAGATGTTGGGCTAGAAGGCTGATGATGATGCTCCAACATCATAGACAGTTTTGAGTGACGGTTCAGGCAGCAAATTCTCTTTGTTATTTTTTCATTTTGGAAGCTGCTAACCTGCACTTCCTGTTCACTCACATATTATTTTATTCCTTCTCAAGGCTCTGATGGGGTTGAAGACCAGATAGTTTAGTCTTACAATTAAGCTTAGTTGTTCAGAGATAAAGATGTTTTTAGGTCTAAATAGATGTTTTAAGCTGATAACGATGAGACATTGATTTACAGTCAGAATTTTAGATGCACCAAGATAGGAACGATGTTTTCTTCAAGGCTGCCAAATACAAATAGCCTAAACACTATGAATGTAACATTTATATCATTCCTGATTGTTTTGTGGTTCTTCTTGCTGTAGGTAGTTTATTTTATTTATGTGAAATAATATAAAAGTATATGTTTAAAAAGAAATACAATAAAAATTTTTAAAAGAATATGTATGGTAGAAGTATATGGTATAGGGAAGCAGGAGGGTTGGAGAGTGACTTGGGTAAGCAAGAAAGGGACATGCTAGGTAGGCAGCCTGTTGAAACCCAGTTAGGAGGGCCCTGGCATAACGATGGCTGCAAATATGACAACAGTTACAAAGTGTCAGTGTATGATTAGTGTTTTCAGTGCTAAAAAAAAATCACAGTAACATAAATTACTGCTGTTTAAGGTGAAAAACATGTTACACTGTTTTATTTGTTTCATGAATGTTCTCTAGAATATTTACTGAGTGAATAATAACATGGTTACATTTTTTAGAATTGGAGAGAGATGGCTCAATGGTTAAGAGCACTGTCTGCTCTTCCAGTGGTCATGAGTTCAATTCCCACCAACCACCTGGTAGTTCACAATTGTTTGTAACTCCAGTTTCAGGTGTCTGACACCCTGATGCTAATGAACATAAAAATAAAATGAAATAAATAAAAAAACTTAAAATATCCAATATCTCTTTTTTTAAATAAATTGATTGTAAACATTGTTGTGTGATGAAACTTTTCTGGGAAGACACAACATTTTCTACTCACCCTCAATAGGGATCCCATAATATGCCAAAGTAAGGATACCAGTGAAGTCCAACTAGTGAATGAATGAACTTTATTAGAGTTACAGAAATATAGGTGGTACGTGGCTTACAGGAGCAGATGCCTCAAAGAAAGCTGCATTGTTAAGCTACAGACGTCTTTTTACAGAAAGTCCTTCACTATGCCTGCATCATGAAGCTAAGTATTTTCCTTAAGTCTTTTAATAATGTTTTTTTGTTGTTGTTGTTGTTTTGGTTTGGTTTGGTTTGGTTTGGTTTCATTTGAATTGGTTTTTGTACAAGGCTAGATATTGTAACCTAGTTTCATTCTTCAACACGAAAATACCCACTCTGTGCAATTCTGTTTGTTAAGGAAACTATAAAGTTTTATTTACAAACGGAATTTTCTCCATGTGTGTTTTGTATGGTAAAAAGTCTTTGTTCATTTCCAAGTTGAAATCACAAGCATCCCTGAGTTTAAAAACACAAAGATCACTTGAGCTTATGCCAAGCCCAACCTGGGAAATCTCCACTCTAGAAAACTCTGTCCCCAAGAAACCCTATATAAGCCTGTCTTCTTCTCGGTTCTCTGTTGCTTCTACCTGCGAGCAGAGACAACCACCCTCTTGTGTCTCTCTCAGTAGATCTCTTGTGTGGGGTTTGTTGTGAGGTGTGAATTGGTGATATTCCTTGGCTCCAGGCTGCTAATATATCTTTCTTTCCCTTCTGAGCTGTGACCCTTGTATTGGAGAAATCTTTCCCCTCAGAGTTATAACACTTGTAAGTTTTGCCTTCTGTGGGAAAAATTATGTTGGTGTAGGTATAGGATTTTAATTTTTGTATCTTTATTTTTAGTCCATTGCTTTACCTGGTATGACAAAACTTTTCCTGGGGAGCTATAACACACACATCTACTCACCCCATATAGGGATGCCAGGACAGACCAAACTACTAATACAACCTGAGTCTAACATGGTGAACCGATGAGTTTTATTGGGGTTACTTACAGGAATATACATGATGGGTTACTTATTAAAATAGAACAACTTGAAGACAGCTGCATCACCAAAACCCACTCTAGCATGGGTGACAGGTCACAAGACTATCGTACTGTACAGCCTGCAGACAGCTCAATGGGTTGGAGGATGTCCTTTCTAGCTGCCTGGGTTGGTCTAAACCTTTCCCAGGCAGATTATCTGGTTTCTGCTGTCTCAGAGTCATCTTTGCAGCTTGGCTGATCTAAGAAGGAGTCTCTGCTTTAATTGATTTCTCTGGCAGGGAGAGGTCTAGTGAGTCTGATCAATTTCAGGGACCTCCTCAAACTATTGTGAGTTGTTTATCTCCCTGCTTAAGGAGCTTCTCTGCATGGATGGAACGTTTCAATCTCTGAGGGAAGAAATTATTACACAACAGTGAGGAAAGTTCACTCCCCCAACAAATAATCCACCGTTAAATTTTGGCCGTGCCTCTTCTAGCTGTAGCAAACACTGGTAACAGGTGCTTCCAGGGCTCATGGAGCCAACCATACTACCAACCTGCCAAAGTTTGCATCCTCTGACGCTAGCTGCACACTCTGGAAACATTGTTTTTGTCTATCAGTTTGCCTTTAGATATGAGGAGTACCTGCTGCCTGGTGTTTAACACCAAACCTATGTTCAGAAAAAAGGTTTACTTCATTTTCCCTGGAACAATGAACTCTGGTGCATTGTGTACCCTAGACCCCAAGGAGTACCAGCTAGGGTAGAGACTAGATAAAAACACAGCCTTGTCTGGCCTGGCTACTTCCTTCCTGGGCTCTCCTGGGAAACTCCATTGTGTACCAAGGGAAGCTGAATCCTCAAGTTCTTTTCCTGAGGTAACTGGATAACTACTTCTTTAATTATGTGTGTATTTCCGTTCATTGGATGCATGGGTTCTTTTATTGATATTTGCTGAGAATGTATTATGTGTTGTAGGCACATAAAGCATTTAGTATATGATGAAAGAACATGTTTCAGACTAGCACTGTATTCAAGCAAATAAAGTGGCTTAGCTCATTGATTAATCAAAATATTCCTTTATATTTGATTAACCACATTAATTAAATGAGTTGTTTTTGTTATGTTTAATCCACACATCAAGTGAACAGCTTACCAATAAAAGTATAAGATTTTTTAAGTGTTCATGCTTTACATTAGCAAATATCCCTTGAATACAAGCAAAAAATATAGAGAATTTTTAATAATCTTACAGACTTAAAATAACTTTGAAACTTTAAGGTAAAATATACTGTGAGTAGCATAATTTATTTATTCACTTGCTACCAGCTCATAGAGAATCTGATTATATTATCTGATTATATTAAAGAAATGCATTTGTACGGCAGCAATTTTTAAGGAACACATTCTCACAGATTTAATGTTGCTCATTTTCAGATTATCTAGGGTAACTTTATTAGTTGTATAATCTATACTGTTCCAAAATATTTTTAAAGGAAAATATCAAGTATCCATGGTAGAAAGGTAGTACCTCCTTGGTAAAATAAGTAATCAAACCCCTGCAGCAATGAAAAAGTCATATTCACTCTTCTCTTGGTAGCTACACTGAACCGTTCCAGCTCCTTGTGTGAGGTTTTACTCTGGGGCCATAATCGGTTGGCACATTTGTCCCTCTCTACTACCCTGCCCTAGCCTGCTTTTCTGTTGCGGTGTTAAAATACTGACCAAAACTAACTTAGTGGGGAAAGAGTTGATTTTAGCTTACAGGTCACTGTTCAGGGAAGTCCACACAGGAATACCAGCAGGGCAGGGACTCAAAGCAGAAGCGATGAAGGAACACTGCATAGGGTATCTTCCTTCTGGCTTGATCAGCTACTTCCTCTGTATGGTGCAGGCCTTATTTTTAAAGCTGTAGTATCAATTTAGCTAAATAGCAGCTAAGTCCCTCTTATAGCCTATGGCCTCCTCACACATGGGTTGTTAACTGGGCTTACAGTTGCAGGCATGGATTCCCTTCCTCCTAAAGACCTATGTTTATGCCCATAGACAAAAGAAAAAAAAAGCTACACTTAGTCTTAATCATATGAGACTCTCTTTACAAAGGCTAATGGTGAATTCAGAAATTTATGACTGCCCAAGATCCCAGGATTAAAGGCTCATCCATAAACAAAACATTTACACTACCCCCTCTAGTCTAGGGTCAGCAAAAACTGTAGGTGAGAGAGGGAGGGTATCAGGTGGGGTAAGAGCCAGAAAATAAAGTGAAGGACTGCTAAATGTTATCTTCTAGACTCAATAAAACCAACACAGTATGAAGTCACCACGCCTGCAGCTACCTATTCTGGGCCTATATAAAGCACCCTTGGCAGTAATCAGTCATAGAATTGAGAGGGGCAAATGGTGCCTTACTCATTATTGATCTATTGGATATTAGTAGACTCTTGGGAGTTCTTCTATTCAGTTGGGTACCTATTGGGGAATCTATCATGTTTCCCCAGACAGCTCCAAACCTATGATCACACAGACATTCTGGTCAAACTCAGTGGGTCACAAGACAAAAAAGAATAGACATGAATGTGAGAAAGATATCCATCTGAAATAAAGTAAAATAGAAATGAGCAGTGGTGAAAAGGGAGAGTAGGTAGGTTAGAATCATCAGTATTCGTTCCATGTCTGTGTGAAACTGGTAAAAAAAAAAAAACAAATTTAATTAACAAAACAATTGAAAACCACAAAACAATTATTTTAAAACAGCCTACAGTAAACTTAAAATTCATTTACTTAAGAAAAAGGAGCTCAAGATAATCAAATGAATGTGAGCTGTTCACTCATAGACCTGAAGCTTCTTTTCATCAAAGCAGAGGTCACCAACTCAGGTCCATAAAACTCTTTCACTTTATACCAGTTCAAGTTATTGCACGTTCAATCCCGGAGATAACTGCAGGTTTCTAGAGTCATTGAGTCTTACGGCTGCTTCTGAATCCTCTAATCTTGAATTTATCTTGTCTACTCTGAACTTATAGAATTTTTCACCGCCAGTATCCCATTTCATTAAACATGCCAGGTTGTGTGACCAAAAGAAGGGAGGAGTGAAATATGACCATTTACCACCACACAAACAACAAACAGAAGAACCCTCTCTAGATACTTAGCTCCTGCCAGGAGAAGGCAGTCAGGGTTCAGCAGGCCAAACTGCTGGCCCTATTTGTAAAGGATGTCATAGTTTCCAGGCTGGGAGAGAAAGTAGATCTTGGGCGCTAAGCCCTCAGGGAAGATGTGTGGGTTGGTGGTGCCACCATCACCATGATCCGTCTGTCCATTCTGGAATTATCTTCATTATGTAAAACAATTATTATTTCTTGGATCTCACTTAAACTTATTATTATTAAATATTATTGTATGTGGCAGAATTGTTAATGAAGCCAAGATGTGTAAGACGAAGAAGAAGAAATTAAGCAGCTCTGTTTTATTCACACTTATTAAATATAAAAGTATTACATATTTTTATAATATGAGGGTCAAGTACAAAGTCAAATAAGAAGCTAGGAAGAAGAAAATAATTCCTGAAGTAATAGGCATATGATACATATGTTATTCCCTTGGAGCAAAGGTCACCTCAAAGACTGCTAGACATTAGGTTGCATAGAGTTAGGCATATAGCCTACAGGCAAATACTCAAAGGCAGGCTCGTAATACAAACACATCTGATCTCAGGAACATAATTATATAAATGAGGCATTCTGCAAGGTATGGTTATATAATAAGATTCTCTGGTATCTCAGGTCATTAGCTAATGCATAGGACTGTGGTGTAATATAAGTAATGAAAGCCATATTTAGTCAATTTCGAACATTCTTGTTAGCTCCATGTTGCCTAAATTTTAATTGGCCCATATGACCTTCTCTTCCTTGTATGCAGTTTTATGTTGCATAAAGATATGTAATAAAAACTCAAATTCCTAATATTCTAGTTTCTGTTGCTTTGATGAGATACTCCCTGACAAAAAGCAAGTTGAGGGGGGGAGGGGAAGGATATATTTCAGCTTATAATTCCAAGTTATAGCCCATCATTGTGAAAAAGTCAAGGAAGGCACTTCAAACAGCTTGCCACATTACACCTGCTGTCGGGAGTAGAAAGAAATTTATATATATACACATTTTCTTTCTTGCATATTTGTTATGTAGTCCAGGACCCCTTGCCTAAGGTATGAAGCTGCCCACAGCGGGCTGGGTATTGCTATTTCAGTTAACTTAAGACAATCCCTACAGACATGCACAGATTACTAGATTATTCTAGGTTGTGTAAAATGTAACAATTAAAGGTACTCATCACAGTTTATCCCTTGTCTTCCTGAAAGACACATCACCTTTAAGCCACAAGTCTCTGGTATTTTCTCCCAAAGTCTACTTTTTTCACAATTGTAAAATATAACCAACTTTAAATATACAAGTTCTACTAACCTTGGAGTCATATGAAATTAAAAATGATTCACATACCTCCAACGTATGTTATCACCGAATGGATTTCTGTTTCAAATAGGAAGAACTAGGGCATCATGAAAAACAACTATCAAAACAAAAACAAAACCCAGCAAAGCAGATACCCGCTGGGTCTTATCTTCTGGGCTCAAAAGGACTGTGTGGCTCTATGCCTGCAGCTCTGCCGCTTACAGCACACACAGCTCCTCTTTTGTGTTTTGGTAAGCTCACCTCTATACCTGCAACTCTCCCTGGGAACACCTCCAGTACCTTATAGTCTTCACTACAACAGAAATTCTGCCTCCATCGCTTCATGGGTTGGCATTTCAAAGCCTCTCTATAGGGATTCCAACCCTGCTACATGGAGCCAGGTCTCAGCTGCTTTCCATGACCCCTTCAGTCTTGGATTTTCCATACCTACAAATCTAGTACCACATAGACGATACTTACATTCTAAGTTCACCAACTAGTCCACAGTTGTATCAGCTTGTGAGTGCTGACCCTGAGAAGACATTCCTGTTATACTTGTGAAGGACTGAAGATTGTCATTCCGTGGCCATAATATCTTAAGCCATGGCAGCTGCTTCTTAAAATGATCAACCCACAAAGATTCTTATAAGTTATTATATATGTATATAACATAGTTTATAAGATATAAAATAAGTAGATTAAATTTAAAATAAATAGATTCAAATAAATAAACAGACACAAACAAAAATCACACAAACAGCTGCTGTCCCATTCCTAATAAAAGAGTTTGTTCCTCTCAAAGAACTCGTCATCTAAGTCTCAAATTTTCATATTTCTCTCAGCATTATTACCTTCCAGGCTTCCACAAAAACGTCCCATTAGGCTGTGCTTCTAGCATTCATTGTTTTCCTAGCCCAACACGTCAAGCGCTTCCATATGCCTCCTACACAAACAGTTCAAGGCATAAAAGCTACACGCTTAGGTTCTCACAGCAACAGCCCTACTTCCTCTACACCAGCAAATGTTCTACTCTCATGTCTGTTGATAAGATGCAGCATAAAGCAAATCTGGGTGCAGGTGGATTCTTTTTCCAACCCATGAGTCTATATTACTATCCATCACTGTGGGTAAGTTGAGGCAGGAACTTCAAACAGCCAATGACATCACATCTACCGTCAAGGCCAGAGAGACATGAATATATGTGTGCTCGTTTGCCTGCTTTTCTGCTGCTCAGCTTGATTTCTCCACTCCTATACAGTTCAGGACCAGCTGCCTAGGGAATGGCGCTGCCCACAACAGGGCACTTATTACACCAATTAACTAAATTGAGACAATCCTCCACAGACAAGTCTACAGAGCAACCTAATGCCGACTGTCCCTCACTGAGATTCTCTTTCCAGGTATTTTTAGATTTTTGCCAAGTTGACAAAGCCAGCCGTCCAACCTCTTCAATGTATTTCTTTTTGTGCTTATGTATTTCCCCAAAGTACTGCACTTACTGTGGTGCACATTGGTCCTTGACAAAACAAAGCCATCTCCACCTCTACATGGGCAGAAGCCCAGTTTAGTTTATGACAGTGGTATCCTTAGTATTCATTTTTTTCTAAAATTTTTATACAGTATATTTTAATCATATTCTTTGTATTCTCAGATATACCTCTCCCTCCAAATTCAACAAAGGCCATGTTGTGTTCTTTCTTTCAAAGGAAAAAAAAAAAAACAAGAAACAAAAGAAGTACACAAAATATATGGAGTTAGTTTTTGTATTGTTCAATTACTCCTGACCATGAGGCCTACCCTGGAGTATGTCTAGTGTCTCTCCATTGAGGAAGCCTCCAAGCTGGAGGTATCTCTCTAGTATGTGGGGAAACACACATTTGAACACATTTAAATACACTTAAAAAAATCAATCGTATACACACTCATATCTCTGTTTACACTTACATTGCTTCTCCCTCACACCACCTTAAATTATTTCTTACAGATAATTTCTCAAACTTCTCACTCTTCCTCTCCATCATTTGTTTTCTTTCCAGTTTCTTGTGCTCTTGTTTGTCTTCCTGTCTTCTCTCATATACCCTTTTCTGTATGCTCACTTTTACTTTTCCCCCTTCTTGTCCTCTCGTCTTCATGTGCACTTTCAGTCTTGGTTACAGCCTTAAATGCTCACATTCATACTTTCACAAAAACATTCTCTGTCACTTGATGTCTTGTATACTCTCATATGCCTAAATCACTCAGACTATCAAATACAATCTCTCGTTTTCTCACATTTTTGTTGTTTGTTTTAGAGATAGGATTTCTCTATGTAGTCTTGGCTGTCCAGGCCTTGCTTTGTAGACCAGGCTGGTCCCAAACTCAGAGATCTGCCTGCCTCTGTCTTCCTGTGTGCTAGGATTACAGGCACGCAACACTGCATCTGGCTTCTCACACTTTTTAATTCTCATTGCAAATACACATTCTACACATTACATCTTTATCGCGTTGTGTTATACAAGAATTTTGTGAGAGTAGTTAAAATGTAAATAAAGGAAATGGCAAAAGTAACATTGTAAGTGGGATTTAAGCAGTGTCTAAATCTGCTCAGGTCTGGATTTGTCCATAGCACTGTACCCAGCAACACAGTATGTGGAGAAAAGCTTGTGTTGTTCTAATGTTTTATTTTATAATGTTTATATAACTATACACAAAAATGATCATGGTGTTCAATTGAGGTAAGTGATTTCCAATGATTTTAATAAGCCACTTTGGAAATAGTCTCAAGTGACTGTGTAGCCATAGAGCACAGTGCTTGTGTGTGGTCTGTGCAGTCAGACACCCAGCATTAGAGGCCCAGCTGATCATTATTAGCTTCCAGAAGAAAAGTCAGTTTTCAAAATTTCAATGTGCCTGTCTGTAAAATTAGTATGATAGTATCTACCCACAAAATTTCTATAAATTAGATATAGAATGTCTTTAGCCTACTTGCTGGTTCCCACAATGTTCAATGATTATGATGTTGTTTTTGTTTATCCCTCCCAGTATATAACAGTCAATAATTGAGAAAACCATGCACTCTATGTAATATTTCTATCTCTAAAAATCATGCAAAACAAGTGGATATTATTTCAGCAGGACAAGATGAGCTCACTCCTTTGGGAAGGAGTGGAAACAACCAGGACTGATTCAGGCTGGATTGCCGCCTGCATTCATCTACATCAGGAATCCTAAACGTTCTAAGACTGAATCCTTCCTAAAAGCATATGTGTGATGTCCTTCCTGGCTCATACACCAACCTCAAAACTGTCCTCAGCTGCACATTAGAGACACCTGCAGTTGCACTGAACCGGATAGCACCTAGTGAACTCTGAAGAGGAAAATCAATAATGACTCATACAATAAGAATAACACAAAACAAAATTATTGATTGTGAGACAAAAAGTAGGATATTACAATAGCATTTGCATGGTAAATTATTAAGGAGAAATCTCTTGAATATGCATCTTCAAGTTTCTTAGTTAATTAGTTGTCATTTAAATGTGACCCATTTTCAAAACTTAAGTAAACACTTTTCCTTTCATATCTATTCTGGAGCAGAGTAAGGTGGCATTGTGTATTACAATGGAAGTAAAAACACTTTTCTTTAAAACTTTAACACAGTGCTACTAAAATAATAGTCTAAGCAAATTAGCCTCACTCTGAGCACATAGGTGGAGATAATTATAAAAGGCCAAGTCAATAAACAAGACATAAACACAAAAGACTGTGGAGGCCTCTGTCTGTTATGCCACCAATTTTATTTGTGTCAATCCTAGTACTCAGGGATTTTTTTGTTCACAGAAATTATCCACAAAATCACTACACTAACACCCACCACTTCCGGTGTTATATTTTCTGCAGTTTGTAATTTTCTATCATATTAAGGGCAAAGCCATAAGAACATACAAATAATCCCGGAGAAAGGTGGAGTAGTGATGAATGATGACACGTAAGGCAGAGCATGTAGAAGAAAGACTAGTCTGGACCTCAATCAAGAAAAGAGATGGATAAAGAGACCCTGAACAGTCAATATTGTAATAATATTAATAAAATTTGGCCTCTTTTAGTAATCTGAAAATGAGACTAAGATGTATTGCTTCAGATGCTAAGTCTTTAGATGACTCATAATCTGTGTATCACAGGAAGTAGACTGTTTGGTGATGGTTGATACAGCATGCTCACCTAGAGCCTACAGGCTGCCACTTGATACCTGTCTTGTAGGAAATACACTATTGGTTGAAGTCACATTTGAATAGTGGCTTACAGTTGACAGTGGAATTTAGGGAAAGATCTAAATTTTTGTGGCTTGCAAAAAGGCATACGCAGATTGTAAATCAAGTCAAAGAAGTTGGTGGATGCAAATATTGCAAAGTTAGTCATGCTTTCTGCATGCCACATGAAAGAGCTTTGGAAAGAGCATACTCTCAAAGAAGTCTTGGCATAAAAGCTTTCTACTAACTATCCACATTAATCAGTTTAAAGACATAATCAATATGACTCCGAGCCGTAATTACTAACTATAAAGGAACGAGCCTCTGGTGGAAGGAAGGAATTAGAGTGCAGATCAATATACCTCTTAGGCTTTCTTTCTTTATCAGCTCTACCTTTTGGGAGCATTGTCAAAATAGATGAGCAGTCCATTTTCTACCTTCGTTCTATGGGATATCAATACTTAGCACAACCGAAGATGACAAGTGTCCATGAAGTAACAGGATCTGAGGAAGGATCTCTGCACCACGCTCAGGGCTTGCCACAGAAAACTCTTCAGAGAACACAATTATTCTCGCCTTCAAGGTGATGCCGGTGATGGCAAGCAGATGTAGGCTGGATGAAATTGTATGATTCTGTCTAATCAATGAAGACAAGGAAATTGCAGATATATTTACTGATAGAAATGGAACTGCTCACTCTAGGAAGAATATGAGGAAGAAGATAATAAAATGATTTAGCTAACCACAGTGTACTAAGTCATAGTGGATATCACTGTACCCTAAAAACAGAAAGTGGTATCTTCCAGTCAGTCTTTAGATTCCATTTGGCTTTTCTGTTTGTCTTGTTTTAAAGTAGAATATCTATTTGTCTTTATCCATTTTAATTTCTGCAGTAAAATGTCTAAGACTAAATACTTTCTAGAAAACCATGGTTTATTTCTCACAGTTCTAGAGACTAAGATGTTTATGTCAAAATGTTGGTAGTTTCTATTGTCTGGTAAGCACAGCTTTCTGCTTCCCAAATAGTGCCTTGCTACCACATTCTCTAGAGGGAACAGATTGCTGGTTCCTCACATAGCACAGGGTGGAAAGACTTAAAAGGAAATAATTCTCTCCATGAAACTTTTTTACAAGATAACTTAATTTCAACAACTAAGGAAGAGCCAATATTCAATGACTTCCCAAAGGCAATATGCCCTTGAAATTTCAATGTGAATTTTTAAGAGGATTAAAAAAATGGTCTCAATTCTTTACAGGAAATTCTCAGGAGGCAAAAGTCCTAGTTGCCTTGCCTTTCAAAACAAAGGTGTCCAGTATTTTGACACTGTGCCATAATATTGCACTCTGTGATAGCTAATCTTGGTTGTCAACTTAACCACATCCAAAATCAACTAAACTCCAACCAGCTGGGCACACCATGAGGGATTTGATGATAGGGTCTCTTAAGGTGGGAAGAGCCATACCAAATCTGAGTCACATTTTTCTGGTGGAAGTTGACATAAAAGACATGAAAGATGAAAGTTTTTTATTTTCCTGATGGCCCTTACTCTTGCTGGCAAGCTCATCTATCTTCCCTGGTGTAAGAACCTATTTCTTCAGGATTCTACGAGTTTGTAGATGAGCAGCTCAAGAATTATACATTAATTTTAAAGTTCTCTTTAACTGTTTCTTTAAGTCAACATTACTTTTATAATGAGTGGTGTCAAAACAAATCCTTTTATGTATGACACATGATTATTGTTCAATGTTCAGTAACATGGATAAAGATGTATTTATATATTTGTTTGTTGTCAAATGTTTCTATGAGAAGGCTGATTCTGTTTTAGAGTGTTCATCTGATTGTCTTGGTACAGGAACAACTGTGTTCATCATTACATGTTAATGTAATGTAATCTTAATTTTACATGTAATTATGTGTTTTGATCATGTCTAACTCCATATATTGCACCATGAGAAAATGGTGTCAATGATCTTACTCAGATGTTGTGCTCTTTAGAACCTGATTATATTGATACAGCATAGACCTTATTGACTCTGTAGCTTTCTAATACTATTTATTTAAGACTAATAACAACATTTTACACAATTTTATTTAAATGTTTACATACACGTTTATATTATTACACATATATACAATAAACTACCTACATCAAGAAGAAACACTAAACAATCAGGAAATATATATGTATTTTTATGCATCACCTTCCATGTACCCCAAATCATTGGATTTCAGGATTGTACCTGTATATAACAATTTTATAGTGAGTAGGCAGGAAAATGAGAATCTATATTATCTCCAACTAATGACCTACTCTCCTCTACTTTATACCACCCCAATGTCTCCTCTTTTGAATTATTTAAATTGTATTCACATCATCCTGAAAATATGATTTAGCTCACTGAAGGACTCATCAAGTCCTTCAGGCCCTACCATCTAGGTATATCAGGCACCGCCACCTGGATTGGAAATAGGCCTGGGACTAGAAATATAAAGGCAATCTCTGCTTGCTGGAAGAATGTCTCCATATCCAGAGTGGCTTCAAACAAAACCAGAAAAATAAATAACATAAGAGCAATTAGAGGTGATAGGACGGACTCAATTCTTCTGTAGTGGTGGTAGGAGGCAGGCAATGCTCAGAATCAGCATAGGTGAGAGGCAATGTGTGGACCCACACAAGTATCTCATTATAAAGGCTGAGTGGCTTCCTCTGGTAGCCCAGAGGCATTCTTTTTTTCTCTTTTCTTTTTTTTTAAAAACATGAAACAATCACACCAAACCAAAAATTCCAGCATCATTTTGGTTGTGTATTATTAGGCATTCTCATGAAAGATATACCAACTAAACAACAAATATGATCTACCTGCCAACTCAAGGGATCCTGTGATATTGACCCAGAGGATCAATACTGAAACATATATAATATGTTATTATATTATATATGTTTAATACAAAGCAGATATAATACAAAGCAGATAGCCAATACCATTTTTAACTGGATAAAGGTTCTTCAGAGTTTCTTGAAGGTGAGAAATAGACCAGGTGGACAAAAAGGTTAGGGATGTCCTATATGGAAGGCACTGTAAGCTCTGTTTACTCACAGATCTTAAAAATGAACATGAAAAATCCTGATAAATGTATTAAAGGGTGGTGGCGAAGTAGTACTATTTGAAGGAATCTAGTCACACAAATACAATCCTCATTGTTGGACATCATCCTGAGCTTTCTGAGAAAGCTAAAATCTTCAACTCCTGCAGCCTTGCTTCAGTATCCCTCAATTTGAAAGGAAAACAAGCCCCTAGACCTCACGGGATGTGGTCCTACAGACAAGTGAAAAGTAAAATGTGGCCCTAGCTAGGAAAGCAGGCAGGCCAACCGCCCCCATCTACAACAGATCATGTAGACACTCTCCTTCAAACATTCTTTCTCCTACGTGACACTTTAATACAAGTTTCCAGCTCTAGCAAACATCCCTTGGAATTGAGAGCTACTCCAGCCGGTGGAGAAGATAGGCTAGCTGCAGATCTTCTGCCTCAATTCCTTCAAACCCAAACCCCAAATCTCATCACCAGCTCTACAGCAGACCACCTACTGCAGTCTCCCCTCTCTCTCTGACCCCTACTTCCAACAGACAGGGACCTTTTCCTCCAAACTTCCTTCCTCACACTTATCCCATTAGCCCAGCCCCCAACACCAGCAGGAATCCCCTGGAAGCACACCAATTATGCCAGCCAGAGAACAGGTGGTCCAACTGCATGTTTATCCCTCTCCCTCCTCTACTCCTCCAAATCAAAACCTCATTCTCATTCCCAGCTCCTCAGCAGCCCACCTCCTTCAGCCTTGCCTCCATCCCTGTATTCATCTTCAGTGAATTTTGCAGATCTTTCCCTCCAACCATCTTCCTCACTCATCATGTTATTCCAGCCCCCAGCTCTAACAGGCATTCCCTGGGAAACCACCACCAAAGCCTTCCAGAGAAATCAAGTAGGCCAGCAGAGCTGACAGGCAAATTTCAGATCCTCACTCTCCTTCCTCTCTTCCAAATGCAATGCCCTGTTTCGTCCACAGCTCTGTAGCTGACAGCCTGTTGTAGCCTAGCCTCTCTCTCTGCCCCCATTTCCAGGAATCTAGGCAGATCCTGGTAGGACATCCTGCTTCCCATCCCTTTTGGATACCCTCAGCACCTCCCCAGCCTACCCTGATTCCTAAATGTCAGCTTCTAATACCTAGAAACACGTTTTGTCTGAAACTCCCAATGACCATGCCTAATCCGTAAGTTCAAAAGAATTCACTACAAGGCAATACATATCCATCACACTCTCCTAAGAATCAGAGAGGGCAACAGAAACCAAGGAACAAAACATCCACCTAACAAAAACAAGAGCAGTTATCAGCATCAAGAATTTCTGTCTTACCCAACCCAGATACCTAGACACCAGTGTGTACACACAATCAGTAACACCCAGAATAATATTCCTCCACCAGAGCCCAGAAACCTTGATGCCGAAATTTATGATAACATGAACAGTAGAAGGAAATTAATAAAGGAATTCAGGACCTGCAAGTGGAAACAGAATCAATAAATAAAACCCAAACTGAGGCAAATCTGGTGATGAAAAAATTTAGGAACTTAAACAGGAACCTCAGAAGCAAGCCATAACAAAAGAATATAAGAGACAGAAGTGAGACTCTCAGGCATTGAGGACACATAAAAATATGGATACCACATTCAAACAAAATCCTGCCATAAAATATCAAAGAAATCAAGGACACTGTGAAAAGACTAAATATAAGAATAACAGGAATAACAGGAGGCTGCTACTAGGAATCTCAGCTAAAATCACCCACGTATCTTCCCAGAAGCCTATCCTATTCTGTCTGCAGCTTGTCACAGAGATGCCTCTGCCCAAGGTTTCTGTTCTCTCTGCAGACCATCTGTCCTGCTCTCCCTTGATCTCCCCAGACATGATCTCCACCCTCATTTCTCTCTGCATTCCCCTGCTACCTTGTTCTCTCTCTTTGACCACTTTTGCTGTCTATTCTATTTCCCCTCCTGAGTGAGATTTAAGCATCCCTCCCCTTGGATCTTCCTTGTTACTTATCTTCTCTGTGTCTGGGAATTGTAGTATGTTTATCCTATACTGTGTGGTCAAAATCCACTCATAAGTAAGTACATATTATTACGTGTGTCTTTTTGGATCTGGGTTACCTCATTCAGGATGACCTTTTCTAGCTCCATCCATTTGGCTGCAAATCTCATGATTTTCTTGTTTTTAATAGGCGAGTAGTATTTCACTGTGTACCACAATTCCTTTATCCACTCTTTGTTTGAGGGACATTTATGTTTTTTTCCAGATTTGGACTATTACAAATAAAACTGCTATGAACATAGTTTATCAAGTGTCCTTGACTTGGTTATTTGACTTCTGATCACTCTCTCCTGGTGAGTCTGCCCTGCCAGGCCACAGGGAAAGAGAGCATGCTCAGTCCTGATGTGACTTGATGAGCTGGGGTGGGTGGGTGGGTGGAGGCTCCCCTTTTCTAAGGAATAGATTAGGGGATAAGGGAAAGAAGGAGAAAATGTAGGACAAGGAAGAAAGGCAGGAGAAAGGAAAGAAATATCAGGATGTATAGTGAATACATTAAAATAAAATAAAATAAAAATATAAACTAGAAAGACATTGCAATTTTTAACATCTATGTCCTAAACTTAAAGCCATCCAAGTTCATAAAAGAAACACCACTATAACTTAAACCACATACTGACCCTCACACACTGATTGTGGGAGACTTCGATACCTTACTCTCACCGATAGCCAGGCCATCCAGACAAAAGTTAAACAGAGGAATGCTGATTTAGCTGTCATTATAAATCAAATGCACCTAACAGCAAATTACAGTACCTTTCACCTAAACACTAAGTAGCATATCTTCTTCTCAGAACCTCACGAAACTTTCTCCATAATTGACCACATACCTGAACAAAAGCAATTGAAAATTGAAATAATACATTGTATCCTATCTGATCACCTTGGATTAAAGCTGTATATCATCCACAACAGAAACAATAGAAACCGTACAAGTTCATAAAAAACAAACAACTCACTACTGAATGAACAATGGATCAAGACAAAAATTAAGGAAAAATTTAAGACTTTCTAGAATTGAATGAAAATGAATACACAGTATATCCAAATTTATGGGACACAGCAAAGGCTGCTCTGTAAGAGCCTGTTCACACCACTAAATGCCTATGTTTTTAAAAAATGGAAAGATCTCATACTGGTAATGTAATAGCACACCTGAAAGCTCTAGAAAGAAGAACAAAGGAGGAGGAGGAGGTGAAGAAAAGAAGAAGAAGAAGAAGAAGAAGAAGAAGAAGAAGAAGAAGAAGAAGAAGAAGAAGAAGAAGAAGAAGAAGAAGTACCCAAAAGGAATAGAGGTAAGAAATAATTAAAGTCATGGATGAAATCAATAAAAGAGAAACAAACTAAAAAAAATACAAAAACAAAATTAAAATATCAATGAATAAAAGAGTTGGTCCTTTGAGAAAACCAACACAATTGACAAGATTATCCTTATCCAGATTTACTAAGAAAGCTGAGAGAGAATATCTAATTTTACAAATTTAGAGATGGAAAGGAGAACATAGTAACAGATACAAAGGAAATCCCTAGAATCCCAATGTATTTTAAAAACCTGTACTTCACCAAATTGGAAAATCTAAAATAAATGGATACTTTTTTCAATACATACCACTTATTAAAGTTAAGTAAAGATCTGGTAAGCAATTTAAACAGAGATATAAGCCCTAGTGAAATAGAAGCAGTAATTTAAAATCTCCCAACAGAGAAAGGCTCAGGGACATATGACTGTAGCACAGAATTCTACTGGACTTTCAAAGAAGAGTTAATGTCAATATTCCTTAAATTATTCAACAAAAATAGAAACAGAAGGAACATTGCCCAATCAATTTTAGGAGGCCACAATTATCTTGATATCCAAACTACATAAAGACCTAACATAGAAAGAAAATTACAGACCAATTTCCCACATGAACTTAGGTATAAGAATTGTCAATAAAATACTGAGGAATATAATACAAGAACACATCAAAAGGATTATCCATAATTATCAGGGAGGCTTCATCCCAGAGATGCCGGAATGTTTCAACGTACTTAAATTGGCCAGTGTAACTTAACATATTAATACACTCAAACACCATGTGATTATCTCATTAGATGCAGAAAAGGTTTTTTAAAAATTCAACATCCCTTCATGATAAAAGTTCTGTGGAGACTGGTGACGCATACTTCAATACAACAAAGGCAGTTTACAACAAACCCATAGCCAAGTCCAGGACAGCCAAGGTCACACAGAGAAGTCCTGTCTTGAAAAAAATGGAGGGGGAAGCGGTCAAAATATCTTTTTTTTTTTTGGTAGAACATTTATTTTTATTTTTTTAATTAATTTATTCTTGTTACATCTCAATGGTTATCTCATCCCTTGTATCCTCCCATTCTTCCCTCCCTCCCATTTTCCCCTTATTCCCCCCATCTATGACTGTTCCTGAGGGGGATTACCTCCCCCTGTATATGCTCATAGGGTATCAAGTCTCTTCTTGGTAACCTGCTGTCCTTCCTTTGAGTGCCACCAGATCTCCCCCTCCAGGGGACGTGGTCAAATGTGAGGCACCAGAGTACGTGAGAAAGTCATATCCCATCTTTATTTGAAGATGATACAATAGTACATATAAGTGGCCCTAAAGATTCCAACAGAAAACTCCTACACCTGATAAACACTTTATGCAAAACAGCAGAATACAAAATTAACTCACAAAAAAGGGTGGCCCTCCTATATACAAATTACAAATAGACTGAGACAATAGTCTCACTTAATATAAAATATATTGGGGTAACTAACCAAGGAAGTGAAAGTCTTGTATAATAAAACTTAAGACATTGAAGAAATAAATTGAAGAAGATATCAGAAGGTGGAACAATCTCCCATGCTCATGGATTGGTAGAATTAATATGGTAAAAATGGTCATTCTACTAAAAACAATAAATGGATTCAGTGCAAATCCCATCAGAACTTCAACACAATTCTTCACAGATCTTAAAAGGACAATTTTCAACTTCATATTGAAACACACGTACACACACATGTACATGCATGCATGTGCACGCACACACACACAAGATAGAAATAAGAATATAACTTCTGAAGGGAAGTATCAAAATCCCATACTTTAAATTGTATTACCAAGTTAGTCATAAAAAACGGTTTGGTATTTGAACACTAATAGATACATTTTGCTAAGTAGAATCAAATTGAAAACTCAGACATAAATCCACACATCTGTAGACTCCTGGGTTTGTTGTGGCTGCTGTTTGTTCATTTTCTGTAGATGGTTGTTGTTGTTGTTGTTGTTGTTGTTGTTGTTGTTGTTGTTGTTGTTGTTGTTTTAATAAAGAAGCCAGAAATGCACACTGGAAAAAAGATAGCATCTTCAAACAATGGTGCTGGTCAAACTAGATAGCTGCATACAGAACAATCCCAAATGATCCATACTTATCACCCTGAACAAAATGTAACTCCAAATGAATCAAAGACCTCAATATAAAACCAGATAAACTGAACTTGGTAGAAAAGAAAGTGGGAAATCTTGAACTCTTTGGCACAGGAGATCGAAAAGATCAAAAGCACAAGTGAAAATTCATATTGGCAAGGGTGTGGGGTAACTGGCAAACTCCTTTATGGTTGATTGGAGTGCAAACTTTTTTTTGTCATGCTATAGCCACTATGGAAATCAGTATGACAGTTCCTTAAGAAGACGGGAATCAATCTATACCAAGATCTAGCTATGCAACTATTGTAGTTATACCAAAAGATGCTTCATCCTACTACACAGACGTTTTGCTCAACCATATTTACTATTGCCCTATTTATAATAGCCAGCAACTGGAAATAACCTAGATATCCCTCAACAGAAAAATAGATAAAGAAAATGTGGTATATTTGCATGGTGGAGTATTACTCAGCTATTAAAACATGAAATCATGAAAGATGACATTTCATTCATACTTCAACCATTGAGGGAACAAGAAAAAATCATCTTGAGTGAGGTACCAGATGCAGAAAGGCAAATACAGTATGTATTTGCTTTTTTTGTGATTTTTTTTATTAATTTATTCTTCTTACATCTCAATGGCTATCCCATCCCTTGTATCCCCCCATTCTTCCCTCCCTCCCATTTTCCCCTTATTCCCCTCCCCTATGACTGTTCCTGAGGGGGATTACCTCCTCCTGTATATGCTCATAGGGTATCAAGTCTCTTCTCGGTATTTGCTTTTATATGGCTACTAGTTAGTAAGTACATCTGTTATAAAGCTACAATCTGTTGAACCACAGAGGTTAAATGTGGAATAAGAGACGAGGGATACAGATAGATCTTGTTAGAAAAGGAAAGTAGAATAGACTGTTATGGATGAGTGGGAAGAGGGGCTAGAGGGTTAGGGAAAATATGCAGAGAGACAAGTAAAATTAAAGACCATGTGAGGTAATATGGAAATGCAATACAGTAGAGCCTTCCTAAAATATAAACATACATGAGGGGGGACTAAATCATATCACAAAATGACGGAGAAGACAGATTCCTAACTAGCCATCTCTTGTCACCAAATGAAGCTTTCTATAAAAGAATTGGGCTACATTTAATTGAGTTGTTGGTCAAAGGTGTCCCATGGGAACCCCCAGACAACCCAGGCTGTTTCCAAGACTATCCATTTCTCTCCAGAAAAAAACTAACAGCAAGGCCTCATTGCTGAACACAACACAACACAATACAACTCATTGAGCATTAAGAACTTGAGCCAGTGCCTATGTAGAGCTTTCATTCCTGTGGTCTACATCTTTGGTAGAGGAAGTCACTCTGCCTGGCACCAAAGGAGAAACGTAAACAACAAACCAGTTACAAAATCTTTTATCTACAATGGTATTCTGCCTGCAAGATATGCTAATGCAATGGTGGCACAAACCTTGTGGGAGTAACTAGCCAATAACTGATTTGACTTCAGGCCCAATCTAGGAGATGGAACACATATACAACACTGCGTGGGTGACCAAGAACATGAGATTAGATAGGTCAGGGACCTAGGGATGAAAAAGTTCTGACTTTTTAAGGTAGCCATAAAATGATTCCTAATGATATGCTGCTATACTCATAAATTAGTGTTTTGCTCAGCCACCGTCAGAGAAGCTTCCTCCTGTAGCACAAGGGAACAAATAGAGAGATCAATAGCCAGACTATATGCAAAATGAGAGATCTCAGTACATTCAGCCCTAAATGGAGTATCTGTAGGTGTTACTTTTTAACTCTCTTTTATTTGCATTCCTATATCTCTACCTCTCTTCCAACCTCCCAACTCTAGGTAGGAGAGAAAGAAAGCTAGAAGGGAAAAGTAACTAAGTCTCAAAGCTACTTCCTGCTGGTTAGGGTTATTGGGTTCTTTGGGAAAACATCAGTCTTAGTCGTTAGGATAACTAACAGTCCAACAACAGCAAACACAAAAGTACAAACATGCAGCCTTCTGAATCCATCCATCTCTCCAAAGCCCTCCTTTCTCTCTCTGGGTCTTGTATTTATACCCTCCCAGCGTCCCCAGAATTTACTAACTCCAGCTGACAAAGAACATGCCCCACTCCAAGCCACACAAGGCAATTATCAGCTGTGGACAAACTAAAACCCATTCCATATCCCACACTTGGGATTAAAACAATAACTTGTTTACATTACATAACTGTGTTTTTAAAGAAACCAAAACCTCCACTACAAATGCCTCTATCAAGTCCCTCTCCTCCTGTAATCCAGTCTTTTTTTCTTTTTCTAGTCCCTTCCTCCTCCATATCCTCAGAGAAATTCATTTTTAGAATGCTACTTGAAAACTCATTGGAAATATAGTTACCTCTGCACACAGTACACAAACTATGTTTTCTGCCAGGATCAAGAGTACTTGGCTCCTGGATTTGTACCAAGGAGGACATGTCTTCAGCTAGCTGCTGCTTGGCTTCATTATGGAGCAAATATGATATTCTCTTTTACTCCGTAATACTATGGAGCTGATTTTAGCTCATTTTGCAATTTTTACCCAACTTGCTCTTGAAATTGCTTTAATGTTGCTATAATTTAAAGAAGTACTGATTTTAAATATTTTAAATGTACTTAAAGTGCAATACTACTCCAAATAACTTTTTCATTTTTATATTACAAATTATTTATAATTTCCTAGTAGGAAGTAAACTTAAATTTTCTCATAAATTTGTAAAAAGGAAATTACACCTCAAATTTACATTTTCAATTCACCTTGAGGAAATTAACATCTTAAAGATAAGAATAGTAAAACCATAAAATTAAACATGAAGACAAAGCCATGTTTTCTGTTTTTCAGGAATTGAATTTTCAACAATAGTTCCTAGGTTTATTTTAGATATTATGCTTATCCAGTGAAGCAGATATTTTTTTACTTGTATTTGACTGATGCATAACATTTATACCCGTGTAAGACTTTAGAGATCAGACAGCTCAGCCTGCTCTTCGCTTACTGGAAATTGAGATCTATAAAAGTGCTGACATAAAACTTGTTCAGAAACTTAATGATGGAAAGTAGAAAGTTGTCTTGATGCTAGGACTGATAAATATATAAAAAAAAAAACAAAGAAAGGTGTTAGCTAATTAATTTAGAAAAATATGAACTGTGATCTAGAGAAATTAGCAACAAACTTAAAATTAGTCCTGATTTTTAAAGGTACATAAAATTTTTCTTAGTTTATAAAATGGTACTGTATCTTTAGTTATACTGACTCTAGCACAGTGGTTCTCAAGCTTCCTAATGCTGTCACCCTTTAATACCAAGTTCCTTATGTTTTGGTGACCCCCAACCATAAAATTATTCTTTTGCTGCCTCATAACTGTAAATCTGCATCTGTTATGAATCATTATGTAACGCATAATCATAATGCAACCCCCAAAGGAGTGGTGGCCCACAAGTTGAGAACCACTGCTCTATCACAACTTGTTTTCTTTTCAATACACATATATCTTTAGTCTATATACACATATATATGCTGTTTCTTTGTCTGATCAAATCTAACTATGTAGTCAGTCCAGTGTGGATGGAAATTGTTATATAAATCAGGGTGGCTGCAAAGTTACAGAAATCTCCAAACCTCTGCCTTCCCCAAGCTGGGATTAAAGGCGTGCTTACCGTGTCTAGCTGTATTTACATTTTTATTTAGTTCTGTAATTCTCTGCATTCTAGTTGTCTATCTGGATTACTTATATCACTTGATCATGTATTTTTAAGAATGTGCTTTCTGACAGAATCCCCTTCTTTTAGCCCACCCCCATCTGCTAGGGGCTTAGCCTCTTGTGAAGACCCAGGGTGACCCTAGCTCATCCCCAGGCTCCTATCAGACTTTACTGTCAGCCAATATTCATTGCTTTGTGACACCTGTGACCCACAGAACCACTTTCTAACAGAGACCTGCAGCCATCACAGTTGTCCAGGACCCAGAGTGGACAACAGAAAACAATGAACAGAACACTAACCCAACAAAGCTGAAAACAAATATGTACACCAAGAAACACTTCTAACATCCTAATTGCAGATACCTAGATCCAATCATTCTGCCCCAAAAGACATAAATAACTGCTGTCTTTAGGAATAAGGTGGAGCACAAATGGTAACATTGGCAACAATCTACGATATTTGGAGTAAGGTCCTATCAGATCTCTTTGGCCAATGACTCAACAAAGTGTAACCCATCACTGTTATTGGAGGATTATACTTGGTGCTATGAATATCTGAGTCACTGTCTTTACATTATATCATGATTACACTTAGATTACCTTCGTGTATGCATATATTTTAGAAGCTTCTACTGTGGTAGGTTGCCATATGGTCTTCCAAAAGGCATCTAGTTTTCTCCAGTGGAGTGCCACTGGGTCTATCAATCATATTTCCAGCAGGCCCAATGCCCAGAGCTATTTGGCCAACACAAAATTGACTCCATAGTGCTTTTTTTTTTTTTTGTAGGCTTTTACCTTCACTTTTGCATTTTTGGTCTTGTTGTAGGGCTTGATGTTTGATCTTTTGGTTTAGTTTCCATTTGTCACACATTTTGAGGGGAGAATCATATAAATAGATGTAAGTGGGGAGGTAGGAAGGACCTGGGGGGGATCTGGGTGAGGGGGAAAACATGATCAACATGTATTATATAAAAATTTTAATTAAAATATTACATGAACAACCAAGACCTATACCTCCTCCAGAAACCTGCAACCTTATTGTGATAAGACCTTGGGAAAAGTAATCTACTGGAAGGATAAGAAAAGGACTTCAAAATAGCAATTATTATTGTTCAGTGACCCTAAAGATATCAATAAGTACTGTAAAAATACAAGCAGTTGAGTGAAATAATGGAAGCAATTCAAGGCTTCAAAGGGGAATAGACTCAGTAAAGAAAACCCAACCTGAATTAAAACTGGAAATGAAAAACTCAGGGCATCAAATAAAAACCACAAGGTATCAAATAAAAGCCTCATCAACAGATTAAAAGACATAGTAGAGAGAATTTCAGGTGTGAAGACAAGATAGAAAAAATGGATGGCTCAGAAATAAAAGGCACAGAAATATTTTTAACAAAACTATTGAAGAAATGACGTGTATATCAAATTATAAAATATATACAGAACACCAAACAGCAGGGCCACAGAAGAAAATTCTCATGACACACAATCATCTAAACACTGTGTACAGAGAAAAGAAAAGATACTAAAAGATAAAAGAAAAGAATGACCGTGTCAAACTCCCAATCGATTATATATGTGTAGAGAGTCTAGGGCCAGTCCATGCATGTTCTTTGGCTGGTGCCTCTATCTCTGTATGCCCCCGTGGGTCTAGGTTAGTCGACTCTATTGACCTTCTTGTGGCATTCTTGTCCCTCTGGGTCCTTCTATCCTTCTTCCCCACTCTTCCACAGGACTCTCTGAGTTCCACCTAATGCTTGGCATGATCTAATCAGCTGCTGGGTGGGGCCTCTCCGAGGACGGTTTTGTTAGGTTCCTGTCTGTAAGCACTGCAGACTATCGTCAATGTGCCAGAGGTTGGCTCTCTCTCATGGGGTGGGTCCCAGCTTAGGCCAGGCATTAGTTGGACATTCCCTCAGTCTCTACTCTATCTATATCTCTGCACATCTTGTAGGTAGGGTAATTTCTAGGTTAAAGGTTTTGTAGGCGAATTGATGTTCTCCTCCCACCACCATACATCCTGCCTGGTTAGAAAATGGCCTCCTCAGTCTCCATGTTCCCCATTGCTAGGAGGCTCAGCTACAGACATTCCCATAGCCTCCCTGGATCCTACCCTGTTGGAAGACTCCAGCCCTCACTCTCCCTTTTCTCTCCGAGCCCTCTCTCCTACCCTCCTCATTCTCCCCACATCTGATCTCCCTGCTCATTTCCCTACCCATACCCTCTCCTACCAAGTTCCCTCTCTACTTTCACTTCCACTGTCTATTCTGTTTCACCATCTGAGTGAGATTCAAGGAGGGCATCCTTTGTGTCCTCCTTATTACTTACCTTCCTTGGGTCTGTGAATTGTAGTATGGTTATCCTGTAATATATGGCTGATATCCACAAATAGGTGAGTACATACAACGCAATGTCTTACTGGGTCTGGGTTTTCTGAGGAAAAGGGGAGGGGTGACAGAGGGAAGAGGGTAGGAAGAAAGGACCAGCAAAAGAGGAGGGAGGGGTGCTACAATCACGATATAAGGTGAATATATAAATTAAAAATAAATTTTAAAACATCACACACACACACACACACACACACACACACACACACACACACACACACATTGACCAGGTCATAGATAAAGGCAGGGCCAACAGAATAACACTTGATTTTTAGTGGAGACTCTGGAATCCAGAAGAGCCTGGATGGATGTTCTACAACCACTAAGAGGTCACAGCTGCAAGCCCAGACTACTGTATAGCAAAACTACCATCAAAATCAACAACAAAATAGAATATTTTATTACAAAAACAAATTTAAGCATTATTTATTTACCAGTTCGGATCCACTGAGGACACTAGAAGGAAAACTTCATTCTACTTATTCACAAAGAATAAATAAACCCAATATAGTTAATAAAAAAAAAGAAGGGAGCCACAAAATAGACTAACAGAAATAATAGATATAGCTCATTAATAAATCTTGATACCAGTGTTCAAATTCCCCAATACTCTGCTAAATGGCCATAGTATTAAGCCAACTCCTAATGACTTTCTCTCATACTGATAGGTCAGTACATCTGTTACCCTTCATCAGAAAAGCTTCTTTTTGCAATAGATGAAGGTGCTAAGAATAAGACTTTGGAGTACTCGGTCCTAATGGGACATCTATATCATAACTCTTCCTTGAAAGTTCAGGGATCGTGGTGGAAGAATGGGCAGAAAGGTTGAAGATCCAATCGTAGTGGATCACTATGAGGAAACAGTATTTTCCACATTGCCTTGGTTACTGTTCTATTGCTATGAAGAGATGTCATGGCTAAGGAAGCTTATAAAAGAAATCATTTATTTACTTTGGAGTTCGGTGAAAGAGTCAGAGGGTTGGTCCATGATCATAGTGGCAAGAAGTATGGCAGAGGCAGGCAGGCAGGCATCACATTGGAGCAGTATCTGAGGGCTCGGTTTCTGATCCACAGGCAAGAGGCAGAGAGGCCGGGCCCTGTGAGGGTTCTTCAAAGCCTCAAAGCCCACCCCCAGTGGCACACGCCTCTTCCCACAAAGCCACACCTCCTAACTCTTGCTAAACTATCCACCAAATGACAACTGGCATTCACATATATGATCCTACAAGGTGCCACTCTCCTTCGAACCACTGCACAGACACAGCAGAGCTACTACACCTATAAACTTACAATGGCTATGACAGCTTGAACAAGACCTGCACAAGCCCAAGGCAAAGAAAATCCCAGGATGGAGAGGGAGAGCAGGTGGACAGGAAGTCCCACCCGCAGCTAAGGAACTATTGGCAATTGATAACTGTTAGAAGGAGACTCAGTTTGTTTTGTTTGTTTGTTTGTTTTATGGGTACAGAACCTGGTGTGTTGGCCATGCTGCAAGCATAGATGAGCAGCAGAAACTATACTTGATCGGACAAAAAAAAAAAAAAAAGTGGACACAGACCAGAATTGGTGGCACACGCCTTTAACCCCAGCACTCAGGAGACAGATACAGGAGGATTTCTGTGAATGTAAAGCCACACTGATCTATACAAGACAGCCAACACTACATAGAGAAACTCTGTATCAATAAATAAAAATAAAAATTTTTATTTTGTCTTTTTTTTTTCCAGAGCTGAGGACCGAACCCAGGGCTTTGCGCTCTACCACTGAGCTAAATCCCCAACCCCAATAAAAATGTTTAAAGGGGATATAAGGTTGGGTGAGTATGAAAAGGGGACTGTATCCAGAAGATGTGTATTTTAATACTATTATAATACTATTAAATTTTAATATTATTGAAACAGTACGAAGTTCTCAGTGAACTAACGAAAAATTGAGAAAATGTTATACTAGTTGGCATGCCAATCTGCATATAAAACTCTACAAAGGCCCCATCTCTAAATGAGCTATAGTCAACCAATAACTGCTGGGAGAATCTTCTCGGGGGATGACTGTCCTATAGGTTGTCCAATCCTACATGGTAAGCCATAAACACACACACAAACCAATGATACTAAATGGACTCTGTACAGTGTGTATGTATGTGTGTGTGTATGAGTGTGTGTGTGTGTGTGTGTGTGTGTGTGTGTGTGTGTGTAAAACAATAATAAATAAGATGTCATGAATTTAAGAAGTGACAACAGGGAAGGAGTTGTAAAAAGAGGGTGATGGAGAAAAATGATTTACATTACTTTTTGTTAAACTATCTTTTTTTGTTTTTTTTTCTTTAAAAATTATTTATTCTTTTATAATTTCATATATAAATGTGTAATGTTATTTGATCAGAGGCTTTCTAATTATCCTCTCATCTCCAATTATGGTTTCTTTTTTTGGTAATTAAACATTTTTTATTTTTACATAAACATTTACATTATTACACATATATAAACACTAAACTATCTATAGCGAGAAGAACCATGACACAATCAGGAATTTTATAAATGTTACATTCTTAGTGTTTTGGCTGTTTGTATTTGACAGCCTTCAAGAAAACATCTTTCTTATCTTGGTGCATCTAAAATTCTGAATGTAAATCAATCTCCATCACATATTATCATTATCAACTTAAATTAAACTAAAAAAAAATGAACATCTTAAAATTATACCTGAAAGGAAAAGAAAAAGTTAAAAACCAAGCTGAAAATTGTTAACGATACCTTGAGCAAGGCCTCAGTATCTGGCCCCACTCCTCGTAAGCCAGGTTCACATCTCTAGGTAGTAAAAACTAAATTGTACATCAGATGCCTGAAGAACAAGAGTTTCTTTATATTTTTGCAATATCTAATAAATCTGCCTTGTTTGCATTATAGATGTTAGGGAAGTGCTTCTCCAAATATAGGAGATTTTATGCAATTTTATGGTAGTGAGGCACAAGGGACCAAACTCCTAATGGGGTTTTCTTTCCTCTTATATTCTCCAGCCTACATTAAACTCTCAAACCGAGTCCAAATTTATCTGATCATCTCAAGACTGTGTTTCTCTTCCAGGTCTAGAACTTCATAACCTGATCTTGGCAGACCCTGACAAATGTGGTTTGATATCCAGGAACTATAAAATCTAGGTAAGTTAGGCCCCACAACACTGCTCTCTAATTCATAACTCTCTGCAGGAAAGCCAGACATCTGGCAGAGCTAAGGTATATGGTATGTCTGGAGAACACACCTATTTCTGGTCCTCCTAAAGCATCATCATGTGGTCCATATAGTATGGCTTCTGTTTGAAATTCTATGCACATCATTTGCTATGTTCCCAGTATCCCTAGCATACAATACATGACTCACATTCTCTGGAAGAGTCAACTGAAGGTCACAGCGTTTAGAAAATATCCCTTATCTTGAACTCGGGAGACAATAGAGTCAAGACTGAAACCAAGAACTATCTACAACAATATCTAAGAAATACAAAGAATATATACAGATCACTTTGTACTCTTTCTATTCTGTTTACAGTGTTCCCTAGGACTGTAAGTGGTTGGCTGAATGTTACTTTTGGTAAGGGAAAAATAAGGTGTCTTATTTAATGCAAGTGCCATTGGGCAGCATATTCGGCTTTACCAAGCCATTCTTTGCTTGTCTCCTTATAACTGGTGGCCTGGCTAGTACCTGTGTAACTTTAGGTCATGGCCTGTTCTGTTTTCACTTGGCAAGGACTCCATTGTGACGCTTACTGTCCCAATCCACCTTGTCCTCAATGACGCCATATGTGCTGAGTGAATTCCAAATGGCCTGCTCATAAATCCTGAGACCCGGGGTCATTTTTTTTCCCCACTGTAGTCCATCTCTTTTGGCAAGCTCAAATGAAACATCTTGACTTCATTTCAGGTGGATCCTGGAATATAGCTTCATGAGATAAGGAAAACAGGTCATTTAGAGAATCTACACTACCAAAAAATTTGCCAAAAACTCAATAGAGTTCACTTGTTAGATATTATTATTCCTGCCATGACACCTGCAGCATTGGCAGTTGGCATGTGGTTGCCAACTGGCTAAGGATAGCAGAGCAAAAGGATGGAAGGAAACTTACAGAATAGAGTATGCAAATATGAGCAGGCCCAGCTCTGGAAAAAAAAATAGTCTAGTCAGGCAGGCCTAAAGAGAAGCCATGAATTTGAAGGTGAGAAGAGGTGTATGAAGGGTTTGGAGGAAGGTAAAGGAAAAGAAAAAATGTAATTATGTTATAATCTAAAATGACTTTAAAGTGGGCATTTCTGTTTATTACAGCATCACCATTTAGATTGTAGCATTGCTCCCATGATGAATAGAGCAGCCTTCCTTGTGAAGGAGACATGGGGAAAGTTGACAGGAGGAGAGCACACATTCGAGAGAAGACACATTCCTCAGTTGCAAGGGGATGTAGGGAAGTGTGGCACGGGAGACCGGACCTCTCTTGAATGACTGCAGTCCTAGACAAGCTAGGTATAGCGAACAAGCAAAACAGCATGTGCCAGGCAGCTGCCTAAGTGAGACTGTAGCAGAGGAGAAGCCTCAGTAAAGAGTCTCTAAACACTCTCTACTCTTCATCTCGTGGAGATAGACTCCAGGATCCACCTGAAATGGAGACAAAGCTTGGGTTTGCCGAAAGGGATGGACTACAATGCAAAAAAAAAAAAAGAGCCTGTACCTCAGAATCCTGCGATATGCTCAATTAAACTGCCACTTGCAATTCAATCAGCACATACAGCATCATTGAGGACAAAGAGGATCTAGGACAGTAGGCACCACAATGAGGCCCTTATCAAGTGGTAGGAAGATGGGCCATGACCTTACAGGTGTGAGTCAGGCCACTTGTAGGCTAAATTTAGCTCTAACTATATAGCTGAAGCTGATATGGATCTTCTTTCACCTCCCATGTGCTGGGATTAGAGGCATGTGCCAGCTCTCATTTTATGATGCTAGGTACTAAAGCCAAGGACTCATCCTACCAACAAGGCAACATCCGTAGTTCTGTTTTTTGTTTATTGTTGCTTGGTTTAGGAGTTTGTAAACATTTTTTTCTAAAGCTGCCAAGAGGAATATAATTCCAGCA
This sequence comes from Acomys minous, assembly GCF_964271855.1. NCBI lineage: Eukaryota > Metazoa > Chordata > Mammalia > Rodentia > Muridae > Acomys > Acomys minous. Next base: position 89,977,835 of record NC_140491.1, on the reverse strand, counting down.
CTCCAGAGTAGATGCAGGTTTGTGTTTAAGGTTAGCCTAGGCCACAGAGGAAAAAGACTATCTTAAAAAGAGAAACAAAACTAAATTAAACTAAACTGGTTATGAATAGTTCATGTTACTTAAGTAAGAATTACTATTATACCGCATTTTGGTCAGTGCTTGAATTGTTTACTCTTCTGAGAACCTCAACAGAGTTTTTGCATTCCCACATAATGACTTGATGTTAATTAGATTAATACACTTACATGTAATTGTTTTCTAAAGCCTAACTTTATATACCCGTGCTATTAAATCAATACTCACTATTAACTAAGTGATGTAACACTTTAGTCAATTCATACATTCAGTTAACCGTCAAACAACCACCTCGTGGTTTCCATGGCAATGACAACTCTACTAGCAGCAGTCTCTGGATCTTGCTTCTCAGAAGTGCATCAGACTTGTAACTAAACGGGACTTTGCTAGCAACAGAGGCCAACTATGCAGACATGATTCCTTTCTCTGCTGGAGCCTATTTTTTCCTTAAGGTCCAAGTAAGCAAATAAACAAAGTCAGTCCCACAAAGAAAGAGAAAGAAAAGTTACCAGCTTTGGAATACTAACAAAAGCACAAACCAGAAATCCTAAAAGACTATGAAAATTAATTTTAATCTCTTGATAAAAACTTCAGTAATTATTTTCTGAAATCAAAACCTTACTGTGTTTATCAAAAGCTAAATGGCTACAGTAATAGACAAATGGATGAATCAGACAAGCCAACAGAAGATTTCAATAATAATTTCACCACTAAATGAAAATTTGTCTGTCACCAAAATGGTATGAGCTATATTCTGAATTACAAATGAGACAGCATTTGTTAGCTAACATTAACTTCAGTTGTTTCAGTGGGCTAATGGCCAGAAAGCATTTGGAAGTCAGTGAGTCTGTGTTTATCCATTTAATGCATCATTTGGCTATTAGCAATCGTATTTGGCTTACAGTGAGAGATTTTTCTGTTTCTGGATGACACTTTGGTTTTTAGCCAGCTGTTTAAATCAATTATAAATGTTATGTATTGTAAAAAAAAAAAACCTGTTCAAGACGTCAGCTGTAACACATCTGTTTGAGTAGCTATATACATCTTTATTTTAGGATGCTCAAAGAAGTTAAATCTTCCACATTCCCCTAATAATAAAATATCTTAAATATCAAAATCATATGATTTTCTTTAAAAAAGATTATTTTAGAAAAGCCATTGGATCTTCTAATGAAAGATATCTTCTCTTTGTAGAAAGATCATGGAATGGGAAAAGTTAGGGATAATGAATACTATCCCATCATATCTTTTTAACTGAAAAAGATCTTTATTTAACCTTATTATAATAATGTAGTCTTCAAGTAAAACATGTTAATATAAGATTTCAGCTATTAATTTCCTAATCACCCCCCAAGTAAATGTAATAGGATTGTGTAAATTAGATGATAGTTGTAATTATCCATACAAGCGAATTAAGTTGACAATATTTAAACATTGAAACTGATTGTTGAAAAAACAAACATAGCATTCAATCCTAATTTTGGATGAGAATATTTACATTAATTCTTTTCTAGATACAAAGAGGTTAATCTACACATGCTGATGAGGTCAAGAACCAGCTCCTTTCAAATTTCCATTTCCACACATGTCAGCAAATAGCTATATTCTAATAATAGCTGAGGCTGTGCATTTGACCTCTTTAAAATTAAAAAGGTTTCTCCTCTGAGAAGGTTAATAAAACAGTATATTCTGAATTTAAACCTTTGAGTATTTGTCTCAGTTTCACCAATAGCAGTACTCTCCTCTGGGGATCTCAACATAGTCCAGTCCTGGTCCAGAATTTTCCTAAGTATCTAACCTACCCAGAGCTTCTATGCCGAATCCTAGCCCTGATTCACATTAGCCTTCTGTTCTAGACAATCAGGGCCTCACCTGCTCTCCTAAATGAGTCCTTTCCTCCAGAGAGTGAGCCATGTTTTTATATCTTTTACTGTATCTCAGGAGGGCCTTCCACCTCCTTCTGCTGAATGTAAAGTACGATCTAAAACACAGCCGTGCTCAATCTCCTTTTCGTCCTAACTGCTGTCCGCTTAGATTAGAAACCTCTCAAATTTCAGTCACACTCAAATCAATCCTAACTTTGATGTCACCACACACTATATTTTAGACTTGTTGCACATTCAAAATGCTCAGACAGTTTTCATCAGCTGCCACAAATTAATCCAATCAAGTCTCAAGGTCTACTGTTTTGTCCTGGGAAGCACTTTTATTATACCCATGCAGCTTGGTAGGGCTGCCCTTGGCAAAGGCTGTGATTCATATAAGAACACTTTCATTTCTTGTTAGCCATCCATAAATGTCCACTCACCTCACAAGCTGGTGCCAAGAAAGGAAGTGACTACAAAAGAAGCAAAAAACCCTCCTTTTCTCCTTCATTAACATGACTAGATTTTAAAACTGTTTCCAGCTCTGTTGCTAGAGAGCAAACAGCTGGTAGAGAGACTATAACAAGGAAAAGATTTAAAGAAAGCTGTGATTTTTACAGCTCTTCTAACAAGTGTGTGATGCGGCCAATCTGGAAGCACAGGATAAGAAAAACTGAAAATGTATGAAATCTAACTTTGTGTGTAGGCGTTCTCCTCTTCAGTGATATGACCAAGCTTTCTCTCCAGAAACACAAGTGGAAATGATACAATAGGTAGGTTGGGTTTACTCTGACAGTGTATTGACTTACTAGTTAATTCTCTCAACAACCACAGGTGTGTGTGTGTGTGTGTGTGTGTGTGTGTGTGTGTGTGTGTGTGTGTTTTATAGAATGAATGAAACAGAGTCATGGACACTTTAAGAACGTTATTGAAGATCACAGCCAACTAAGTGATGGAATAAATAGATGTATACTTTAAACCAGTGGTTTTCAACCTTCCTAATGCTGTGACCTTTTAGTACAGTTCCTCATGATGTGATGACCCCAACCATAAAATTATTTCATTGATACTTCCTAACTGTAATTTTGCTACTGTTATGAATCATAATGTAAATTTCTGATATGCAGGATATCTAATATGCAACCTTTGTGACAGGGCCACTCAACCCCCCAAAGGGATCATGACCTACAGGCTGAAAACTGCTGCTTAAAGCAGCAGTTGCTAAGAGAGAAGATTTTTAAGCATTGTGATACTCACTTTACATACAAAAGATTTTTGTTTGTTGATTATACTTCAATATACATAGAGAAAAAATAATTAAAAATTTTAATTAAGAATAGCAAAGTAATATTTATAAACATAAGACATCTGAGTTAGAATTATTTTAATTCAAATAAGTCAAACTTAATCTGGGGTGCCAGGGAATGTTTTGATGCCAGCACAGGCATGTAGGTCACTTGAATCTGATGCCACTATCGTCTACTTAGCAAACTCTGGGCCAGCCAGAGTTCCATAGTGAAATTCTGGCTAAAAAAAAAAAAAAAAAGATGTCCAAGATAGGTAAAATATCTTAATTGATGCATAAAGTCTTACTTACACTATGTCATATTGAAATATTTTTAAAGAAACTTAAGAATAGCACAAATTCTAGAAATGTCTTGCCCGTGGGATATGACTTTCTCACATACTCTGGTGCCTAATATTTGACCATGTCCCCTGGAGGGGGAGACCTGGTAGCACTCAGAGGAAGGATAGCAGGTTACCAAGAAGAGACTTGATACCCTATGAGCATATACAGGGGGAGGAGGTCCCCCTCAGGAACAGTCATAGGGGAGAGGAATAAGGGGGAAATGGGAGGGAGGGAAGAATGGGAGGATACAAGGGATGGGATAACCATTGAGATGTAACAAGAATAAATTAATTTAAAAAAAGGAAAAAAGAAAAAATGATCCATTTAAAGTAACATTTTCTTGAAGCCTATCTTCTTGACTTTTTCTACTACATTATATACTTGAGTTGTATAAGTTGTATTCTTTTCATCTCCACAGTGATAGATATGTTAAGAGTCTGTAGGTCCCTACATCCTTGATGATGATTCAATTCTGAGGAGTCTTAGAATATTATGGGAAAGAACTACTCTTCATTACCAGTAATTTGATTGTTTCAGCCTGCTGATGAGTTTGGCTGTGACACTTACAGTCCTAGGTAAAAGGTAGACCAGATAGCCTCTTTAGTTTTCATTCCACTGACCTTTCCATTTCACCCTTCTTTAATGATGAGGAAGAAACATCTCAGGCCAGGCACAAGCCTTTTCCTAAGGCTGGAGTCAGCCAACTTTGTTCCTCCCTCCTTGGATTCTATCCCAATCTCTATAGGACATTCCAGAAAGTATCCCTGAGTATATCAAGCTCCAGACTTGCCTTCACTGGGTCTCATTTCTAGAAGACACAGAAGTGAAATATTATGTGAAGTAATCAGTCAAGGACAATTGCACAAGGGAATCCACCATCTACCCCATAAAAACTTCTGCATAGAAACTTTGTTCTGTGCCCACTTGTTAGAATTGCTTCTTGCAGGGGAAATACTAGAACTAGATTTCTCCTATTAGTAACAAGCAGAAAATCTGCTGTTGTTGTTGGTTCTGTCTCAACTGATTTCAGGCACAGTCTGGAAGAGAGGAAAGAAGTACAGTCAATGGCAAGCTGGCTTACAAAATGTCTGCTTTTCCTTCTCATTCTACACACTGAGACAAACCAGGTGGTGACTCCTGAGTTCACAGGAAAGAAGTACAGTCCTTCTCTTGTGATGATGTAATAGCTTTATAATTCCAAACCAGAATATAACTGGCCCCCCAAAGAAGGACAGTGAACATTTTGAGCAACCCCCATCATTTCCCGGAATTTTATCAGCAGAAAAAGATCCACACTAACTCTGTCACAGCTTCTTGGATCTTAGCACAGCCTGTTTGTGTTCTAATGTCTCACAAGGTGTTCTAGTTTCATTTCTCTTGCTCTGACAAAAAGAAACATAAGGGAGGAAAGGTTTATTTGGCTTATAATTCTAAGTTACAGGCCCTCATTTTGAGAAAGTCAAAGCAGTTAGTCACTCCATCCATATCTAAGGTCAAGAACAAAAGGAGAGTAAACGTATTCTAGCCTCCTCTCAGGTAGCTTGTTCTTTCTTTTTTTTCTTTTTAAATTTATTTTTTTATTACATCTCAATGGTTATCCCATCCCTTGTATCTTATACTATTCAGGAATGCTTCTCTAGAAGAACAGTGCTACCCAAATGGGCTGAGTTTTTTTTTATATCAATTAACAATCCACACAGTTGCCCACACCAATATTAACCAGACTGAAAGTCTATATAACTCAGTGGACTTATGTACAGCAAGAATTGGTACTCAAAACCTACTCTATGAAGCACCACATTAAATTTTACACTTTCAGTATCAAATATATTTTGTGCATTCATTCACCAACCAGAACACACGTGCACATACATACACAGATACACACACATTCACACACACACACACACACACACACACACACACACACACACACACATTCCTGACAGAATTAGAACTAAAAAACACAATTAGTTTTCTATTCTTTCATATCTTCTGTGATTTTATTTATTTGAAAGCTTTTTAGTAACATTTCATTTTAAAAAGCCAATCTCCTACAAACCTGATCACACAGGAGCTTGACCTAGACACTTCTTTATAAAGACTCCCTTTTTTTTTTTTACAAGTGATTCTAGGTTGCGTCAAGTTGACTGTTAAAACTAACCAGCACATAATACTATCAAGTTGTGCTCTCATCTGAGCATTGGGTCCTATCCAAGCTCACATGACTAATGGAACAATTCAATTTCTTTTAGCTTAGGTCGTCAGATCCCAGGAACCTTGAGTCTCTTGCCATGTGAACCTCCTCACAGAGACAGCCCACAGTGTTCAGCTTCTATCCAGAGAATCTCTGAGGCAAACTTGCTAGGAAGGCAGCCTTCTGTAATATAAAACAAGAATGGGAACGGCCCTACCTCGTCTTTGTTAGGTTAGAAGAAAAGAAATAATTTGAACCACATTTGATGGGGAGGTGGCTTATGGAAGGCTGTGAACTGCAAGATACTACATGGGCTTCTGTCTGGCAAACATGCTATTTCAGGAAGTGATTTCAGAATCTTTGAGCCTCTAGGGATTAGAACAGTGATTCTCAACCTGTGGGTCAAATGAGCCTTGTACAGGGATCACATATCAGATATTTACATATGATTTATAACAGAAGCAAAATTACAGTTACGGAGTAGCAATGAAAATAATTTTATGGTTTGGGGTCATCACAACATGAAGAACTGTATTAAAAGTTTACACCATTAGGAAGGTTGAGAACGGCTACATTAGAGTATGCCACTAATGTATTCTCCAAAACCATGACCAGAAATATTCCACTGTTAAATTACTATATTAAGACATTGAGATTTTGCTATTAGTTTTATTTTATTTTAATCTCCTTATATTTTGTTTTCTCTGAGGCAGCTGTTCCTTTCTTGGTAGGAAAACAGTGGAAGGATATGCGTGGCTGACCTTAGACGTAGGCCAGTGGTAGAGATTTACCCATCATGTGGTGATGTCCGGAATTTGATTCCCAGTCTTACCTTACCCCACCAAAGTTGGGGTAATGACCATGGGTTTGACAAAAACATATTTTGTCTCTGTTTGCTTCCTTGAATAGGCCTGGATTTCTTTGAACCAACCTTAAATATATTCATATTGCAAAGTTTCTTCATGTGGTCTTGTGAACTCTCATTTAGCATTTCCACATGAGTCACAGACAATGAGTCACCAAAATAGCTAATAAATACAACCTATGCAAAGCAGCTCACATTTCTTTCAAAGTAAGAGAGAATGCCAGGCTCCGGGTTTCTACAATTAGTGCATATTATGTGTTTGTAAGCCAAGCATTCCAAATGAAAGCAGTTGCCAGAGAACAGACTGAATGAGAATGTTTGCTTACCAAAAAGATACTTCTAAATGTTAATTATGACCAATTTGCTGCTTCATAAGACTAAAATAATGCTGCAAAAGACTTTCAAACACAGGTTGGCAAAAATAAATCCGGCTGTTTGTAACAGTTTGTGGTATATATATTTCAAGGAATGTTTTGACTTAAGGAGTAAAAGAATAAGTCAATTTTAAAGAGAAACAAATACTTATCAAGGAAAGACTATACCACTGCAGCACTCATCAAGGAGGCATAAGAAGCCATGCATTCATTGCATTATGCTTTCTTCGCTACAACAATGAAGAATCCTTGTCTCTCTCAGCAATATTTTATAATGAAATAATATCATATTTACGTACTAAGTATTATTGGCAACACCAATGACAATATAAATTTTTAGCCCAAAGGCTGCATGTTCCTATTGTCCTTGAAGACAACTTAATAATCCAAATGAAAACACAGAAGGCCTTGCATTAGGATTACAAGTAGGTCAGGTATCTGCATTGCCTCATCACCTAGCACATACTCATGTCTTTTTAAGTCACATATGTCATAGATCAAATGACTTGAAATGTAGAGCAGCAGGTACTCTCTTCTTCTGAGCATCAAAATAGAGGACTATTAGCAAGCAATTTGTTAATGTCCATCACAAAATTAAAATATACAAAATACAGAGTTGTTAAAAAAGTGAACATAAAGTTCTGTTGTGCCAAATGACTAAGTTCCAGGATCTACACATGTTCCAGGATCTACACAGCACAGTATGCGTAGTAAGAAAATATGGTATTGTGCAGTTTAAAATACATTAAGAGGATCAATGTTGCTGTTGTTCTTAGCAGACATCCCACAAAAAGAACATGGGGAAATTTGGGGAGATGATACATCTGCATAGTGTTTTCCCATGGTGGTTGATGGGCACAGGTGTGTGCATATATCCAAATGCACCCAAATATGTATATTAACTGTGTGCAAGTCCTCATATGTCAAATAAACTTCAACAGAGATAATTTAATTAAAATATAGACCAACACAGACTAATGTTTCTGTGTATACCTATACTTGCAGTAATGTGCAAAATTACACAAAACTGTAACATTTACTATATTTTCATATTACTGTTTATAACATAAGATGAAAAAGGCAACACACAGCTGTGTGTATCCAGCGCTACCACCTGCATAAGCTGGTACTTACGTGTGTTTATGGATACTCTCCTCTCTGGAAGGATAAACAAGAACCAGTCATGGCCGTTTCTAGAAAATGAAGTGGGAATGGAGATACACATGTGACTTTCTCACCATGAGAACTTCAGGAAATATCTGAAATTGTTACCATTTTGGTTTTTTTTTCCCCTTGAGAAAAATAGTAGTAAACATATATAAAATACAAATAAATTTTTTGTTATACAATACATATAAAATAAGCTGATTTTGTCTGACACCATCAGATACCCTGAAATTCATATTCTAATCATATTTATGGAATTGGTTTGGCTTCTCAGCCTAACTACACTTTAAATAGTGTCTGTAGGAGACATAGTAAATGGTGGACAGTTGCTACTCGGAATGTTGATCCCTTTCTCGGAATTCATGGTAGTAATGATGCTTTGGAAGTTTCTTCCAGTCTACAGTGTCCTCAAGAATATCAGGCAGGCTCAGGGTTGACCTCCAAGTGGAAACGCTGAGATTCTCAGGTTGAGAGAAGGCAGAATTGGACACAAGGCCTGCATCACATTGTTGCTGGCAGCTGGAAGTCATTTAAAAGGGATAAATTCAAACTATGATTAGAGACACATCTTCCATTCTATCTAGCCCTGTAAGTGCAGTTCGAAGCCCTCATCTAGGAAACTTTACTCTGAAACTGACAGAAATCATTACAGAAAACCACACCCAAGTCAAAATGCAGAGTTGTGGATCCCAAACTGAGCGGATACATCTATAACACAGCAATCTGGCCTAAGGCTCGGGGATCACTGCCGAAGAAGGGGATGTAAACACTGTAAGAGCCAGAGGAATAGGCAGTGAGCTGCCATATTGTGTCTCCTAGGACTGTCAGCAGTGACACCCATAAAATCTTACCGAGGTGACTGCCTAAGCATGGTCTGAATAAGGAAGACAGCAGTAGCCATGGAACATGGAAAGGGGATGCTCCTGAGGCCTCATCCCCGACAAAGAACTACAGATAACAAAGGACTGCAGCAAGTGGGGGAAATGGTCCTTCCCGGGGAAGAGCAAATCAATCCATTACCTAACAGCAAATGGTCAGCTGTGAAAACATGTATATAAAGTAACATTATATGCCTGGAGCAGATTCCACTTATATACTTAGAAATTTATGTGTGTTCACAATATATAATATTTTTTATAAATATATCTTATTTATATATTTATATTATATACAGTATAAATGAATATATAATAATTTCTTTAATAACAAAGAAAAAAAAGCCATGAATTTAAAAGAGAGTAGGGTTGGAAATGGGAGTGTTTGCAGGGATGGAAGGGGAAACGAAATTATATATTCTCAAAAGATTAAGAATGCATGATTGGGGCAGCTGCCCCACCTCTCTCTGCACAACAAGTGCAACAGCCACAAATCAGAAATCCCAGGACTCAAAGAACGAGCCAAAACCTATCCCAAACTGCCATACATTCCCTCCTGGATAGGTCTATTCACCTATTGGAAAATCAGATTGAGACTACCCCCTGGTGGTAGTAACAAAAGATGCTTTTCTAAATCGTGTGGGCCTTGAACAAACAAAGGGTTTACTATGAAGACAGTTGAGTTTCCCAGGGGTTATAATTGGTCCATTTTGCCTCCTGACCAAAAACTGGTCTCAGAATGGCAACAAGAATGAGGCGTGCATGGAGGAGACAATAATAGACATAAAGTTTATATTTTTGATGAAACTATCCCTTCAGGTAAATCCCTTTTGTCTCACTCCCATTTAAAGTCAAAAATATTATTCTATTCGGTGCTGCCTGGGCCAACATGGCAGCCACAATTGATTTTGTAGATTGATGTCACCATATCATACTCAAACTTACCAAAATCATGGAGCATTCATCCCTTTTCTAAATCCCACAAATCTTTAGGAAGTATTTAAAACTTGTTGTCAAAATGGGCTGACCCAACTTCTCCCCTCTCACTACATATGATGGTTTTATGAATTTGGTGCACTAGCTGTGGTGTCTGAGGTCACACCTAGAATATAAATTCTAAAGCTCTTGGCAGGAAAGATAGCTAAGTGGTCAAGAGTGCTTGCTGTGTATGCATGAAGACCTGAGTACAAAGCCCAGCACCCAAGGTAAAAGCTGGGCATGCCTATGTAATCCCAGGATTGTTGGGGCCAAGACAGGCGGACCCTGGGAACGCACAAGCTAGTCAACTTAGGCAAAATGATGAGCTTCCGGTTATATAGACCATGTCCCAAATGAATAAAACAGATCAATAAAGGAAGATAGCCAAGATTCTCCTCTGGCCTCAGCAGGGATGTACACAGCTAAATATTCATTGTGTATTCACCACACCAGACACAGTACACACACAACTGTTTTAACTTCTATGGACTAAGTTATATTTGATGATAGGAAGATGAAGAAGTCAGTTCTGAGTGCTTGGCTATCTGTTTAGTTTTGTGTGCTTGTAGTAAAAAGGTGACTCTGGGGAGCTGGCTTATGCGGGCTACCCTTTCATTTCCAAGGCCAGAAAGAGAAATGTGTTTTATAATCAAGAAACCCTCTAGAGTGAGGAGATAGATAAGGAGGCATCTGTGATTGCAGTAAGGTTTCTGGTTTCTGTCACTATAACAATTATCAATGGAAAAACTCTTACTCCAGCTGATGGTCCCTGGTTCCTGTCCATGTTTGAATGGCCCCATCAGACATCGTGGTGGAAATATATAAGGACAAAAGCACTCACCTCGTGTAAGTAAGGAAAATGAGAGCAGGAGAGGAACGGCCCAGTGCCTGTATCTCCTTGGAAGATACACCTGCCATGACCAAAAGACATCCCACTAGTCCCATCTTCTTAAGGTTCCACAACTTTCAGTGATGCTACTGCAGATTATGCCCTGGAGGTGTGGTGGGTTTAAGATCTCAACTGCAGTCCCTATGTTTCCAGAATTTGATGTCAGCTTCTTAGAACTCCTCCCCATGCCTGTGCTTTCTGCTCCATCCACATTTTAGGAGGAAAGGATAACATTTTCATTGTGATTTTTTTTTACTAACAAAATAGATTAAAACATTTTGATTAAAATTCACACACACTCAAACACTGTCATTTAAAATTAGCCCAAGATAAAGAAATTCCTCTTCAGTTGTATTTAAATACCTAAAGCGTAGCTGGCACCACCAGCATTGTGGATGTAGGATGCTCTGATGGACTGACAGAAGCTGAAGTCTCTCTTGGAGGTCCTGGAATTGGGGGATCTGCTCTCATTGCCTCCTCAACAAGACAGATACATACTACTCCAGATTACATGACACCACACAAATCACCACCAATCCGTCTTAGCATTGTCCAACCAATCACTAGCTCACAGAGACTGAAAACAACCTTCTCCCATAATTCCTCCCATCTTCAAGAGAGTTAAGCACCATAAACTGACCCTACTTAGGAGCTGAAATAACAGGTGAAACTAATTGATGGTTTAAAAGACTCAAGGGCCAAGCCATTCAAGGAAAAAGGGGAAACTGACAAGTCTTAATAAGATTTGTAGAGAGCCCAGTCCTCTCTAACCTCATTGGTTCATTTCTTCCCTCTCATTTTTGCTATAGCCTCTTGCCTTACCGACAATCTTACATAACAGGCAAATATTTTTAAATGACTCAAATTAAAGAAATGGTAATATGTCAGACTTGTTTTGTCTGCACTTGTTTTCTACTTTTGAAAAACCTTTTCCCAATATTCTTATCTCATGGTTGCTCTCTTCTTTTAAGTCTAATACAAACATCACTGTAATATTGCTGTCTTAGTTAATATGTTCTCCCTTGGTCCAACATAATTTTAATCTATTTTTCACATTGCTACTTCTTATCCATCTTAAAAATATATTTTTTTAAATTATGTTTATTTATTTTTATCTCTTGCCTTATATGGTAATATTTATGAAGAATGGGAATTGAATATGTTTTGTTTATTTTACTCATGGGAAATTACATGAGTAAATAAATATTCAGTAAGTTCAGTTATTTCATTAAAAAGAACAATTAAAGCATCAACATGCTGGGCCAAATCTGTTCTTTTAGTGTGTAACATGGAAACAAGTCTAGGTCAAACAGGCAGAGTGTAGACCAGAGGTAGCACATTTGTGTAGGCTATGATGACTGAATAAAGTCAGAAACTAATTCAGCAGAATCTTCTGACATTGTCAGTAGAAAATGCCAGAATATCTTGCAGGAATATGGTCCCAGCAGCTGCTTGAAAGTTATTTACTCTAGAATATCTCTATTCTAACCTAGCCATCCTTCTTACGCATACACTTTGACTCCGATTTTAAAGAACCTTTATTTGTACTCTGATCATAATTTTCCACTTTCCCTTTCTTCTTAAAATGATACCATTCCTGGAAAGGAATAGTCTGAAGGTGAGTCTGAACAAACCAATGACTAGCAACTTGGCTCCTTTCAGTCTTATAAGAATGGTCAACATAGTCAGAGTGTGACATTTACTGAGCCCACTGCCTTTGAACTATCTCTCTGTTCTTTGTAAATAATCCCCGCTCCTACTCCTGTTAGTAACCCCAATAAAAGTCACTGGTTCAGCAAGTTGAACACTGGTATAATTGTTAATTTGGACTTTCATGATCACCCATTAAATCTGACATAGAGTGTTCAGTAAAAACATCCATTATTTCAAATGCCATACTGACCTGTTAATAAATGACTCATGAAACAACCTCAGATAAAACAACTGGTGGTACAGAGAGCACAATTTTAGTAAATATCTCATGTTCTTAATCTGTGAGTTTTCCTCAGGATACAGTTATCAACTTATAGGTCACTGAAGCAGCACAGAAATTTACAACTCATTTTAATTCCCATGATCCCTTAAGGTATAAATTAGAAAAAAAATTACATCTGTTTTCATATTGAATACTCTCATCCTTGAATTGTAGAATTTTTTACACACAGCTGACTACCAGGAACATACCAATTCCTTATGGATAGGCATGACTATTTATGGGTGACATTTGTCACTAAGCCATGATTTTTTATAGACTCACTATAGACCACTGAAAACTAGAACAAAATCAATGAAAACTTCGCTAATTATTTACAATAACTGGTAGCACTCTACATTCCTAGAGACTTTAATAGTAACCTGATTAAAAACAATAAACTCTTTAAGCAGTGTTTCACATGAAATGTCAGAATATTGGGATGGAGACACAGTTCCATGGTTAAGAGCAGTTACTGCTCTTGCAGAGAACCTGAGCTCAGTTTTTAGAATCCTTATGTCAGCTCACAACCACCTGTAACTCCAATTCTATGGCATTTAATTACTTCTTCTGGCTTCCAAAGGCTGTCGTGCATGCACATGGTACATAAAAAAAAACCCTGTAGGCACACACACACACACACACACACACACATACACACACACACACACACACCACACAAATTAGAACAAAAACATTTTTATAAAAGTAAATAAACATAATATGTGTCATTTTAATATGTTGTTAATACAACTTTTTTAGCATTTACACTTGTATAAAAACAATTCAACAAGGAAGTGACATGATTTATTTGAGTTAATAAAAGCTCATTTGTATGTGAATGTTACAAAGAAAAGGGTTTTGTTAGTAAAAATCAACTGCCCATAAAATTATGACCAGAAGAGTAATAGAATTTTCCTTGTTTTTCTTTCTCAACATGGTCTTAGATATTTTCATGAACTCTCTCTTCTGTAGAACTTCACCATCAAATACAGCTTAAAGGTGTCAGTGGGGACCTAATAATTGCAGTGAGCTTCTGTTTTCCCTCAGAAAAACATACTTAACATATTGGATCAGCTAAATCAGAAACCTGCTCTGCTTCTCCTTTTAGTGCTTTCTGCATCCTGCAGGACATGTTTTTATTCTTTTAAAATATATACCATAAACATTTGTGATTAAATTTATTTCTGTGTTTTTAGTTTTGAGTACCACAACGAAGAAGTTCTTTCTATAAATATATAAACCAAGTAGGCTATACTTGAAGTCTATGGTTTCTGAACCCAACCACCAATGTGATTCATCAGGTCAACTACAGTCCAGGAGTTGCTTAAGATCATTTTAATAATTATATTGTAAGATAGTGAGTTTCAACACAATACTCAAGGACTGTCTGATCTAAGAACTTGAAGTCTAAAAATGTTAAAGGTAAAATAATCAATTTCTAGACAGAAATTAATGCATTTTAAGACATAAAAAAAAGCCTTAGATTTTCACAACATCTGTTTGCACAAAGCCCTTGGAACTGCACTGGTCTGCTCAGGGCCTAGGCAAGAGAAGGGGATGCTAGCAATAGCTGGCAAAACCATCAAGAATCACACGCAAAGACACAGCTTTGACATTTCAATTCCATCGTCTTCCCAAGTCCTGGCTAAACACCTGTGGGGTGATGAGTTTACCATTGTAAATGCTCAATTGCAACTAAAGTTTCAAAACGATTATTAAGAGACAGATACCTTCTATTTAAAACAAGGCGTGCGATTGGCGATACGGTGGATTTAACAGTTCAGACAAGAACAACAGCAGCCACTCCTGCCTAAACTTTCACAGAAACAAATGCCTGAAAGAAAAAAAGAAAAAGAAAAAAAAACCTAGCTTCAAATGCTTATATCTTCATCTCTTTCTTATTTAGCTTTAAAAGTTGCATTTTCTACCTATGGAGTTCGCTGAGAACTCACTTCCAACTCTTGTAGAATGAAGCAGGCACTTCATAAAACTCCAAGAATAGTTTGTCCTATTTAAGAAACACCAGCTGGAACAGTTAATGCCGTGCCTCGCCTCGCCTCATCTGCACTGACAACACAGCACAGCTTTTACTTTCTATCAAACCCAGAGAAGTCTTCACCTCCGCGCAACAGAAAAATAGACACTAAATCTTTTTCCTCTAGCGCAGCTGCATCCTGTCCAGAGCCCCAACCTAGGATTAGTTTCTAAAACAGTGGTGGAATGGGGATTGATAACTATGAAAGGATTTAGGTAATAGTACTAGGACGCTCCCTAGTTTTCAAAGATAAATAACTTATTTACATTCTTCAGAAAGGAAGAAGCAGAACATAGAATCTATTCAAATGTATTAAGCTTCCTGATAGCATCATTCACATAAGGAAAATGAAAACTAAAACATTTATTGTTTACCTAAAATCACCTTCCTTCTCTTTCTAATTTTTTATGTGTATGAGTAAAACATAAAACTGTCCTAAGAGCTAAAATTTAAAGTACAGCATGATGTAGTGAGCGAAATGAATTAGATAGAACAAGATAGTGTATGCCAGGCTAATGAGTTCCCTGGGCTTAAGGAAACAAAGGTTACTGTTTTGTTCATATTATAAACAGATGTGTTGAAGGACATTCCTTCTGGTCCTTCTGAGCTGTGATTTAGAGTTCTTACATACTGAAAGACGACAGCCTTAAAGCATGCCAACTTTGCAGTCCCAGTGGGAGAAAGGAGAGCAAGGACAGCCCAGATGTCACACATGTGATTTCAGTTCTCAATGCAGTGCCCATATCTCCTATAGGGGAAAAATAAACCTAGAAGTGCAATCTTTCTGATACACCCTACAGGAGAATGAGCACACACACACACACACACACACACACACACACACACACACACACACACACACCTGTCTCTGCCACAGGCAACACTGCTTTAATCTCTCCAGACTATCTGGACCACAGTAAAGATTAGTATATGGTAACTATAGTAACTACTACTTATATAGCACACACTTATTATGATTTGCCCAGAGAGTAATATGGATTTCAAATTTATGATTATCAGATCCTAAGGTTGCCCTTTGAAATCATCTCACATAGGTCCGAGTTTGTGCAAGGCCAAGGTTAACACTGTAGGTCCAGTCTCCACTTACACATGTCTGCCTTGAACTTATCACAGCAGTCTTCTCTGATTTCTGAGGAAATGTTTCAATTGCAAACTTGCTGTGGCTTTTAACCTAGTTCTAGCACTAACTAGTTCTCCAATACCAAATTGTCAGCACTGAAAATAAGTAATACTATCTAGACTGAGAGGGTTGTATTCATGTAATTTAGGAATATGTCTGTGTATACATATACATACACATTGCATATAATATATATATATATATATATATATATATATATATATATATATATATATATACACATGTCTGTACATAACAACAGTAAAAATAGGACATGAATTTGAAAAAGAGAGGGAGTATATGGGAGGTTTGGAGAGAGGGAAAGGAAGGGGAAATGATGTAATTATATTCTATTCTCAAAAAATAAAATATATTTTGTACAAAAACTGAGTTTCAGTGTTTCCTTTACAAGTCCCTTTCTATGTGTGTTTTCTCTTATTTTTCTTTTTTAAGCACAGAGTTGAAAGCATCGGAAATTATATTCTGTTGGGTAAATATTTCTTTCGAAAGACTTACTTTGTTCACAAAAACTAATTTTAAAAATGCAGAAAGTCCAACTATTTCACTAAACAATGGTATATACAGGGGTTTGACCCCTTCTGACTGCCACACTTCACTAAAGAGTTCAGTTTACCACGTGGAAAGTGAACAGACTGCACACTGAGCATTGCTGCATGTGGACCCAGGACAAATTGGGCTCTGCCTTCGGTCCTCCACGTTTCTTTCTTGAAACAACTAAATAAGAAACTTGCCAAAAAGAAAAAAGAAAAAAAAATAAGTGAGAGTGCTTGTATTGCCTTTTTAAAAAATTTTTGTTTTGTTTTGTTTCATTGTGCCTTTAAGATATGTTTCTCACTACAAAGATCTGTCAACACAATCATGCAGGTGGCAAGAGAGAACAGCAGCTGCCACCTACATAGGAGAGCAATATTGCTCCCGGAGTGTCTTCCAGCAGGGCCTGGCTTGACTCCCCTCTCCCAGGAGCTTCATTAGAAATCACTTCTGGTGGTACCACAGGTACTGCAGAGAAGCATTTAACACCCACAGGGGAGTTATTAAATGATGGGATATGAAGCATCCTGACTGCTTCTGAATTATCTTTGCTGTTTTTCTTAATGACTTTTAAAAAAGAAAGTGGCTGCCTTTCTACTAGAGCCTTCTAAAATGTGCTTTTGCATATATCAACCTTAATCAAGACAGACTGGAAATACTGTCTTAGAAAACAGAAATGTGCATGCTGGATGCAGCTCTTCCTATATATTCAGTCGATGCCGTTTGACCATAGCTCAAAGCCACTTCTGGCTCCACCGTGTTTGACACCCCAAGACCTAGGATTTGCCTAATCACCGAGCTCCCAGCTGCTACTGCTCTGGTCTCATCCCTTATCAGTCATATTTTGTTTCCTGTAGGAAAAGGCCTCAACATACTCCGAGGCTTTCTGATACAGGACAGTGCAGAGACCAGGAAACTGATTTTCCATATAACAGTGGCAGTAAAACAGTACCCTGACTTTCTGGTCAATCCAACACATTAGTTGCCAGAATTCCTGAAATCATTTTACATTAAAATTTTGTCTTACCCAAGGTGGCTCAGATGCATCACTGCAGATACCCCTACATGTAGCCCCTCACTGCTGAAATGATTTGACGTTTCAAAGAAAAGTTGAGGATCCTCTCTCATGGTTCTTAATATCCTGGTGAAGACAGTTTGATCAGTTGCCAGAAATTGTTGGTGTCCTCTCTCTCTCTCTCTCTCTCTCTCTCTCTCTCTCTCTCTCTCTCTCTCTCTCTCTCTCTCTCGTCTTTGTGCTCATCTGAACAAGAGATGAACAAGATTAAATCTATAGTCACCAACTTTCCTATCTGGTAGTTGCTTAAAAGGCACATTGAAGCTGAGTTTTGGGCAGATTTTTTGTGTCTGTTACCCCTGGCCTCCTCTAAGCATGGACATCAGTGGCCAGTTCTGATCACATCTCACTGTCCACTTGCTCATGGACAGTTCCCATCAGTATCAGACTGTAGGGCCCAAGGCCGTAAATGTAGCAGTGAGAAATCCGATTCATTTTGTACCAAGTATTCTTTAGGACCCAGAAGGGCAAGAGGGTCTGTTTAGAAACTTCCCTTGGGAAACTTGTTTCTCCTCTCTGGATATGTTTCTCATCTCCAAATTCGGGTGCTACTATTCTGTTCTTCAGAGTAGTTCAGGCATGATTAATAGCTTTGTGTTTTGTATCTATCTATCTTGCTGCTGAGATAAAATCAAAAATGTATGGCTAAAGGAAGAGAGAGTATCAAGTCCACTGTGGTATTAAAATGAAAAATACAATTGGTTTACAAAAAGCATATAGAAAAAAACCTCTAGGAAAGGGCTCTCAGAGCAAGAGTTCTCCAAATCCAGATTACACGGCAAGTCAGAACCCCTGAGTTTGAAGGCGCGGTGAGAATGAAAAGCTTGGCAGATAAATTAAGCAGAAGTATGCTGAACTGGGTCCACAGACCACCAAGAGATTGGGAGAAGTGGATGTGAAAATGTAAGGTCAGACCAGTCAACAGACAGTGCATGAAATACTGCTCCTGGCGGCCAGATTTTCTCATCCCCATACACATATGTCCAAGATGGATCAAGTTTCAGCTTTAAGCATTAACTTTTTACACATTCCAAGTTTAGAGTAACTGCACTGGGAGCCATCTGCCACCAAGCATCTAGTTAGATTTGGACCAGATCCATCTCTGCCAGGTGCTTGGTAGTCACACACTCTAGAAGCCACAGTGCCAAAATTATATGCGAGTCACGGACCTGTGGCTGCACAATGATCCAATTAAAAATATTTTTAGAACTCAGTCTAACTGCTAATGTTTAACTTTAAGGTTTATTACTATTATATAATCAGAAACCTGAAATCACATTCAACTATGCACGTGTGCATATGTACATATATATATATATATATATATGTGTGTGTGTGTGTGTGTGTGTGTGTGTGTGTGTGTATTATAGTGTGTGTATACATATACATACACACACACACACACACACACACACATATATATATATATACACACACACACACAACTGAGAAACATCAAGGCTTGAGACCACTGTCAACGTAATTAAAATCTATAAATATGTACATACTTTTTGAATTAATTAATATAAATATTAAGCATATTTTAGGACTAAGGAATTCATAAAACTTTCACTAACATTAGATAACTGAGAAATTTTACTGTTCTATTTTGTTCTGTTGATCAAATACATGAACTACTATATCCTATACACTGCCTTTCAAATCTCTCAAATCTAAGAAGCACAAGCCATTGTCCATTGAGGTGACACACCCCTCAATTACTGTCCATTACTCAGAAGACTGAGGTAGGAGAACACAGAGTTCAGGCAAGCCTGCCTCCAGTCAGGCACAATGTTTTTTAAAACATTGAGGATGGAAAGAAAGACGAGGAGAGAAATATCCTACAGTCTATACCTAAATCTCAGCATGAGAATAAATGACATGCTTTTATGAATAAGATTTTGTGTTTATAGTCATAACATTGAGCTTCTGCCATTTTATATGTATGTTATGCTGAATGTAGTTCTCAATAATTATGAGGTAATTTCTAACATACCCATTTTTAAAATAAAGAAATAAAGATCAAATACATCAAATTTTTTGTTTCTAGGAATGTAAGGCTAGAAACTGGAAAATTGAGTCAGGAATTCACATCTCTCAGACACCACTCCCTACTGCCTTGATGACTGTCTTCCCCAGGCACAGGCGTGTTTCTTGTTTGGCCTCCTATCAGCATTAGGCATTGTGGGAATATATGATTATGGATCACAAACTGCAAGCAGTGAACTAATATCTAGGCAGGCTAGTGCTAGCCACTTCCTGAAACAATGAATATTTGAAAATCCAAAGGGTTCGATTACATAAAAAAATAAAAACCACAAACAGTTTTCTGGAGATTTCTAAAGATTGAAAGGAGACATTTGCCTGATGGCAAATGTGAGGACCCACTACTTAGGGGAAACACAGAACATGGCATATAAGCAAAGAGACTGATGATTTAAACATTATTCCCATAAGTCCCTCTTCTTCCTCTTTATGCATGTGCTCCTGACTTAAATTCCATTGACCTACATGGCTGATGAGTGAGAGCCAGGCCTAGACCACCATTTCTCCATTAGGGCCTGTTTCCACAGCACCCTACTCCGTTACCCTGACTTATTCCAAGATGAACAGACTCTGTCCTTTTATGTAGAATGATGCAAGGATTTTTCCAATGACCCTCCTTCCCACAAAGCTTTCTAAAAATGGAGGAAGTGTTTATTTATAGCTCTTATTTCAAGGTGCTTTTCAAATATCTAATTATCCAATGACCCACACAAGAACTCGAGGTGGCAAAGGACAGTGGACTTGGCTGCAAATTTTGTAAGCACTCATGTGATGACTGAAATTCCACTATAGACAAAGAATGTTCCGTGTGAGAATGCTAAAAAGTGAAGGCAAACATCTGTGCCTGTCATTTAAGATGTGCTGAGGGCAGGGGAAAACTTGAAACGGCTTTAACATTTTGAAGGTAGGTAACAAAGTGTTTCATCCTTAAATCATACCAGTAAACTTTAAAAGTTCTCTGGAGTTCAACCTACTTGTATTCTCACATCTCTCCCTCTCTTTCCATTTTTGTTATTGTCATTGTTTGTTGTTCATTGTTTATTTTTACAGAAAGAGTATTTCCTTGTGTATCCCTGGCTGTCCTGGAATTCACTTTGTAGTCCAGACTGACCTTGAACTCAGAGATCTGTCGGCCTCTGCCTCCTGAGTGCTGGGACTAAAGACATGTGGCATCACCACCCAGCTCCTCTCTCCATTAAAAAAAATTTTTTGAGCTTTCTAAATGACATAGCAAAGAATAGTACAATTTTGAATTTCTACTAGAGACTTCAATCAAAAACATTTGTGGTATAGTCTCTGAGTCGTAGAAATGTTTCCATCTGCTATATCAGACTATCTCCATCTGGAAGATTCTGCTACTTGATTTAGAAGATAGATGGTCCCAAAACACTTGGGGATGATTTTGAAAGTTTCAATCAAATGTAGGGAGCATTTTCATATACAGGTCTCATATATAGCAAAACAGTTATTAGAGACCAAAAAGCAAGATCCTAGGAGATAAGATAAATTAAAATCATTGGCTTTGAGTGTTAATAGACATGACTCACAAAGTTCTTGTAAATGAATAGATTTAAAGCATATGAATTCCACAGGGGGAAAAATGTCATGGTTAAGGAAGTCGTTGACTATACAATGTCCTGGATTCAGTCTTCAGCACTGTAAATTGTCTATCTATCCATCCATCCATCCATCTATCCATCTTCCTCCCAACCTACCTACCCATCTCTGTCATTTTCTCTTTCTATTTCAGCCATATTTTAAAACAAATAATGCCATTAGAAAGTGATATATTTGAGAAAGTCATATCCCACTCTCCCTCACCTTTGACCATGTCCCCTGGAGGGGGAGACCTGGTGGCACTCAGAGGAAGGACAGCAGGTTACCAAGAAGAGACTTGATACCCTATGAGCATATACAGGGGGAGGTAATCCCCCTCAGGAACAGTCATAGGGGAGGGGAATAAGGGGAAAATGGGAGGGAGGGAAGAATGGGAGGATACAAGGGATGGGATAACCATTGAGATGTAACAAAAATAAATTAATTTTAAAAAAGGAAAAAAAATTTAAAAATAAAATAACCTAAAAAAAAGAAAATGATATATTTGATCTGTCTCATGCTTAAGGTGCACAGCATCAAGGGAAGGAGCTCTAGAAGTAGGGGTCTGAGCTAGAAAATTCTCCCAGCTATCATAGGAAAAGATCAGTTCTCTAGAATCCTTCTCTGCTTGTATGGCTCTGTGGGAACTCAGTTGGATTGCTCTTTATCCACTAAAGCTTCCTTTTAACATTGCTGAATTTAGCTCTTTGATCATATCGTTGAAGCTCTTCTTCATTGTCCTGCTCTTTATGTTCACCAGTTAGCATCAGTTAGTATTTTTTTGAGAGACTATACCTTTTCCTAAGCCACTGATTCAGAGGCTACAAAACCACGTAGCTATATGAAATCACAATATTAAAGTTGTCCCTTCCAAGTCTCTGTGGTACTCTAGAACACATTGCAATTTTCCTCCTTCTAATGCCATGATTTCAACACATAAAGCTTTGGGATTTAACCCTGTTGCTTACTTCTCGTAGGACTCTTCATCAGTCTTTCAAGTTTCAAACAAAGTAAGAAAGGGAGAAAGATTATAATGTGTTTGTGTCAGAATTCCCCCAGTTCCTCTTCCTCTTCTCTTTCTCCTCTTCTCTTCTTCCCTCTCTCCCTTCCCCACCCTCTCTCTTCTCAATAATTCATTTTTTGAAGCTCTCAGAGCATATTCTTCCTAATCATTAAACCAAAACATACCTTATAGCCCATTTCAGCTCTTCAGTCATCATCGTCAGTTGAGCCTTTGAACATGTGGCCATTTAAAGGTAATTTCCTTGCTTGTTAGACTTACATTACTGTTCAGAAAAATGTCCTTTCTCCCTACTTTGCTCTAGGCACTTATCACACTCAATTGCTTACAGCAATACAACTGAGCACTTTCCCTTACACTAATAAAATCCCCAGTGGCTTTCTCAAGCATGCCCCAGGGAAGCAGAATTCACAGAATGTTAACACTAAGTAGCCACTTCCCCTTAAGGGTCTAGTTCTGAATCTGAAGCTTTGAAGCCAACTGTCTTTCACAATAAATTAATTTAAGGAACACTTACAGCAGTGGCTCTTCAAACCTGATAAATTGTCATGAAGCATGTCTTGGTCATGAAGACTAATAGTCTTTGTAAAAAAAAAATCTCTACAGTTCATAAGGAATATGGTTTCTCTTCCTTCATAATATTAAACTGTCTCTTTCATTGTTACTTTTTTTTTAGCATATTCTCATTTAGAAACTTATTTAGTCCTAGATTGTACTGGCTGTTAATTTGGGTTCACTAATTTGTTCCACAAACTTTATTAGCCACATAACATAACAAGTTACTGTTTTAAGTGTCCAGTTCAAATCAGCTGAAGAATTATAAAGATTAAATCCACTAGTAGATGATTTCTGTAATAGGATTATGAATAACAAAAGTGAATAAATCAGAAGAAAAAGAACAAAATGCCCCTTCCCTCCCTCCTTAACCCTAGCTTAGGATGGCAAAAATGCTACTCAAGGAACATGTAGCCAAGACTATATTTAGATTGTTTGGGTCTGTTCTTAGTGGAGAAGGTCACAGTATTAGGAGAGACAGACTGCCACCACACAATTTCCAACTTCCCACCCCCACTCTAACTGTAGTGGGTCTGTTGCAGGAAAGAACATTCGAGAGGTCGGGGGCCCTTCTGTGACTGTACTCACAAGGTAAAAGCCAAGCTGAGTTTTCCAGACCCTTAGTTTGGACCTACATGAACCTCACCTCACCCCATTCCAACTAAGAGTATTGACACAAAAACCTTAGCTCTCATCTTAAATGGAATATGAGACAGTTTATTCTGGAGTGATCTTGAGTGACTGTGAACACAGATTTATGTTACCTCAAATTCCATGTTCCAACATGGAAGCAGTTTTATGAAGTTTTATAGTTTTACAG
Source organism: Acomys minous (assembly GCF_964271855.1). Classification (NCBI taxonomy): domain Eukaryota; kingdom Metazoa; phylum Chordata; class Mammalia; order Rodentia; family Muridae; genus Acomys; species Acomys minous. Next base: position 89,954,104 of record NC_140491.1, on the reverse strand, counting down.
AACAAAGAAAGTCACAAATTAGGGCAAGTTTAAAATGCATTTGTAGATATATCAGAGATGTGGTCATAGCAGGATGGGGGAAGCTTTCCTACGGGGCCTAGATGCTCTCTGAGGGCATTATTAGTATCTGGGTTAGTGGACGATAATGGCCTACTAAGTTAATAGATTCTGAAACGTTTCCATCTGTTAGTTATATTGTGTTAGTTCAGTCCAACCAGGCAAGAAATGGCTGTTTTGGAAGGCTAAAACTAGCCCAAGGTAAGGTACTTAGCCTCTGCTCCTGCAACACTGCAAACTCTCTAAAGAACTGCATGTTTATCAGTAAATCAGTTTCTGCAGACACTGCTTCTTTTCAGAAATTCTCATTCACAGAAAGCCCTATTAGTCAGGAATAACATTCTGTGTACCTGGGAACCATATGTTATTCATTTTAGGTAAATAAGTACTTACTTATTTAAGTGTTTAAGTTATTTAAGCTTTGCCTATTCCTAGCACTGGGTAAAGATGAGACTGAGTAGTAGGCCGGACAGCAGTCTTCCGGACAGAGGAATTGTTCGAAAAAGCCATTAAGAATGAAACTCCTGCATCATGTCAAAACCACTGGCCATCATGATCGCAATTAAAGTATCTAACATAACATTTATACATGATGTATGATTACTTACCTAGAACTAAGTAAGGTAACAGAACAAAAGATGCATTTAGAATAACTAAAATCTATACTTTTTCTCCATGTATTTATTTGTACTCTATGAACTATCTTACTTACATTTAAAAAGTTAGAAACGGGACTTTGGAAGGAGTCACTGATATTGTCCCAGTTTTGATTTTCAAAATACAAATATTGTTTAATTGTTTAATAATGGATAATTGCATTATGAGACATCTTACATGCTATTAAATAAAGAACATCAGTACTTAAGATATAAAACATTATGAATGTTGTTATTATTCTAGATGGATGTCTTTTTTAAAATTTGGATAACTCAAAGAGTTAACCCAAATCTTGGGGTATCTCCAAGTAGAGTAAGTGTGCCTAAAGTTTAATTAAAAATTGTATTTTTTTGTTTTATCCAATTACGCTGAATAATGATAATATACACATACATGCATGTTTGTAAAGATAATGAAAAAAACATATCTTTTAAATGTTAGTTTTGAATAAGGTAGAAGTTTAGGGTAAGCAAACAATCATAACAAAAAAACATGATCAAATGAAAGGACATAATAAATATAATTTCAACATTTAGAAATATATCAGGTATAATATTAGATATCATATGCAATTTTAAAAAATCTAGTTGCAAAAATATTTAAGAAACATAAACAGTGAGATAAATGTCTAGTTCTTCTGGTTCTTAGGAGCATTGGAGATGACAATCACCCAGCATTTTGGAATTCTGCACAAATGTGCTCTCAGAGAATCCAGAAAGAGATGATTCCTTTTAGGAATGAGCTAAAAGTGCCTGGATGCAGTTCTGATCTTTTAATGTAATGCTTTTCTTAAATTTATTTTTGTTATGTGCTAAAATTATTTTTGGAATGCACAATTAAAATGAACTTGCAGATAAAATTTAAACATTGTGATCGTGTGTTATGGTAAGTCCATACTATTTTATAAGTTAGAGTACTCTAGACATCTTAAAACCAATTATACAGATATTTAGGGAATACAAAATGTTACATAAATCTTAACATTCTGCACATATATTTTGGTAAAGATTTTCTTTTGAATCATATTCCAAATACACATTCATATAAATTTTCATCTTGTTATATAATGTTTTTTTTTAGATAGGGCTTTACTGTATAGTGTTGGCTATCCTGGACTCACTTTGTAGACCAGGCTAGCCTCAAACTCATAGAGATCCACCTGCCTCTGCTTCCCAAGTGCTGGGATTAAAGGCATGTGCCACCACAACAGGCTCAAAATGTTCTTAATATAAAACTATTAATTGTAGGGTTTTTAATTAATACTAGCCTGCATATAAATTGATAGATACATCTACTGAAGATTTCTATGATGTTTTCTTTTCGCAATGAAAATTACAGAAAATATAATACCAAGAAAAGTAATGTTTAAAAATCATGGCTTATTAAAAATATATCTTATTATTACTAATAAACTGTCTATGTGCATATGTTTATGTATTCTTTTTAACACAGTACAAAATTGGCTTATATGTTCATGTAAACTAAAGTTATTAACTTGGCCCAGGTTCATCTTGACATAATAAAACTCAAGTTTTAAGAAACAAAATAATAATAAAAAACAAAGTATATTTAGTCAATGTGACTATGTAGATAAAACAAATAGAAATGGATAAATGCCCTCATTTTTCTTTGGGAAAATTAACAAATGATACTATTCCATCCCAGAACCCTACTTGTGAATATATCTCAAGATAAGTATCCGCTGTATATCCCTATAACTGGAACACCACGAAAGGGAATATTATTAGACAGGGAGTCATAGTAGACCTATCTGAAGCTTTTATCAGGGAAACTATTTGATTATACTTGGAGCACAATGATGAGAAATTGCTATATTGTTTCAAATTCTTGTTATTTGATAAAAGCTTGTGATGTATGCATATAAATTGAAGTACAACCAACACAGAGAAAATTAAATTTAGATAGACAATAAAAGCTGCCTTTTAAAGTCTTGTATGAGCTGGTGTGTTGTAGTACATGCCTTTAATACCAGCACTCACGAAGCAGAGGCAGATGGATCTCTGTTAGTTCGAGCCCAGCCTGGTCTACAAAACCAATCCAGGACATCCAGGACAATTTCAAAGAGAAACCCTGTCTCAAAAAGAAAAGAAAAGCAAGGAAAAGAAAAGAAAAGAAGGAAGGAGGAGGAGGAAGGAAGGAAGAAAGAAAGAGAGAGAGAGAGAAAGAAAGAAGGGAAGGAAGGAAGTCTTGTGCGTCCAACTGCAAACTTCGAAGTTGCTCTTGTAAGTATGTTTGTGGAACTAAAGGAAACCTTGCTTAAGGATGTAAAGGAAGGTGTGATTACAACCTCTCATCAAATAGACAATATCAGAAAGAAAAAGATTAGGAGGCAAAGGTTTTTGGGGGGGAAAGGAGAAGATGAAGTCATAGCACCACCCCTGGTTGCATAAAAATCCTGTGACTGAAAGACTAATAAGTAATAAAACTTTTCTCTGGAGATCGATACTAGCATAATGCAGGCATAAAAAATAATAAATGAATGTATAAATAGATGGATGTAAAGTGTTATATGAACAAAGAAGGGAGAAAGGAAGAAGAATTTATTGGTAACAGCTCATGAATTTGAGAGGGATGGGGGCGTGGGAGGTGTAAAGATAGGAGGAAGGATGGGTATGAATGTAAGTACATTACTCAGGGATAAAATACTAAAAAAAAGAGGACAACTTTTTAAAATATATTTTATTAATTTATTCATATTACATCTCAGTTGTTATCCCATCCCCTGTATCCTCCCATTCCTCCCTCCCTCCCATTTTTCCCTTACTCAAGGACAACTTTTTAACATAAATTTAAGTAGATCCTCAGGGAAATATAGCACAATATTAACTATGTCCGTGTACACACGTGGGAAACTTAAGAAGGGAATGAAACAATGGTCGAAATTTCCAAATGATGACATCCAAAGGACTCCATGAATTCCATCATACTCCTCCTGGGATAAAGAAAAATTCCACAGTGAAAACACTGAAAAACAAGGAGAAATTCTTCAAAATGGGAAGTAAAGTATGATTCAACGTGCAAAGAACTAAAACAAAACAACAACAACAACAAAAATCCACAACATTTTCTCCCCCAAATTAGAAAAGCAAAACACTGCCCAGATCTTTTTAGGAGCTGCTATAATCTTAGTACCCAAAAAAGATACTATTGCTGTCCAATGAACTATGCCTTTCCAAATTTATGGCTGATATTCCTAATGCCCCATGGGATTGTTTGAGGTCTCAGGGAAATCTTTTAGGTACATCAGAATAAAACTTGATTTAAAAAAGAAGAGAAAAAAGTGGATCAGTTGTTTTTATCAAAATTTAAAACACTGATGCCTGAAAGTAAACCATCAACAGAGAAGTGCAAAGAAAACTCAAGAAAAAGCACTCACAAGTTACTGCTATGAGCACTTACTTGTATCTGGAAATATAAAAAGAATTACTTTCAACTCAGAAGTAAAAGGACAATCAATTAAAAATGGGAGATAATATCTCAATAGATAATTCTGCTAACAACGTATGCAAATGGCTCATTAAACACATAAAAACAAGCTAGACATCATCAGCTTCCAGAAAAATTCAAGTCCAAAGCACCCCTGGATACCACTTCATACCCACAGGGTTGGCTGTGATCAAAGAGATGAGTGTTGACAAGGATGAGGATGAGTGCCATCAGACCTCTCAACATGCTCCTGTGGGGAACTCAGCATGAAAAAGCATCCTTTGACAAAATAATGGAATTTCCTCAAATCCTTAAATATAGAATCATCATACAAACCAGTAATTTCTCTTCAAGGCATCCCTAAGATAAATGCAAACATATCTGAACACAAAAACTTATGCTCAACATTTTACTGCCACGTTATTCATAACAGAGAAGCAAAAGTAGCCCAAATGTCTATTATTGGATGATATCTAGAGTACGAAATATTTATTAAAAGAAATAAATATTTCATATTACTACAAGATATCTCCTAGAATCTTGAAAGTACCATGTAAAAGAAAAAAAAAAGACAGTTACAAAAGACTATATACTGTACAACTCTGTACTTAAGACTTCAACAATATGCAAGTCCCTGCTAGAGAATGCAAATTAGTGATTACTATCATTGGTTTGTTGGGTGGCATGTAGTGATATGGAAACGACTGGTACAAAGTTGAAAAGAGTGAATGAAAATGATCAGTTAATAATTATACAGCTCTGTGAATAAAACTAAATGCCATGGTTGAACCTTTAACAGTGGGTAGATCACACTGCAATAAAAGCTCTTGTATGTGGTTGTTTTTTTTTTACTGGCAGACAAAGACAGATATAAAATAAACCCTCTCTCATAACTCAGACTCATTTTTCAGTAGGAGTTTTGATACCTACAAGAAGGAATATGATGCACAAAAAATAAAAATAAATAAAGTAGAATAAAGTGTATTTTAAAAATCACACAAAGGACTAACTGCCTGGGTTCTCCACTTAGTGATACAACGTATTCAGAGACTTGAAGAGAATAAGAAAGCAGAGAATGTTGATAGTTTCGCTGGGTATAGTATTCTGGCCTGGCATCTGTGGTCTCTTACTGTTTGCAGTACCTCTGTCCAGGCCCTTCTGGCCTTTATGGTCTCTGCTGAGAACTTGGGTGAAATTCTGATAGATTTGCCATTATGTTACTTGGCTCTTTTCTCTTGCCACTTATTCTTTTCTTTGTTCTGTATATTTTGTGTTTTGCTTATTATATGTTGGGAAGATTTTCTTTTCTGGTCTATTCTATTTGGTGTTGTAGGCCTCTTGTATATGCATCTCCTTCTTCAAATTGGGGAAATTTTCTTCTATGATTTTATTGCAGATATTTTCTGGGCCTTGGAGTGGGGTGTCTTCTCTTTCCTCAATACCTATTATCCTCAGGTTTCATCTTTTCATGGTGTACTTGATTTCTTGGATGTTTTGTGTCAGGAATTTTTCAGATTTAGCATTTTCTTTGATGGTTGCTTCAAGTTCTATGATTGTATCTTCTAGTCCTGAGATTCGTTCCTCCATCTCTTGGATTCTGTTTGAGAATCTCACCTCTGTGTTGTTTGTTTTCTTCACTAAGGTCTCTCATTCCCGTCTTTTTTCTGACTGTGCTTTTACCATTGTTTCCATTTTTATCTTCAGGTCTTGAACGGTTTTATTGGTTTCGCTCATCTGATTGTTTGTATTTTCCTGAATTTCTTCCAGTGCCTCTCTATAGGCCTGTTATGTCTTCAACCTATTTAGATGCATCCTTCTGCATTTGTTTATAGATTTTATTTGTTTCTTCCATTATTGTCCTCATTACTATGGATTTGAGGTGATTTTCTTGTATTTTGATTTTGTTTGAGTTCTCAGGGTTCTTTCTTTGGGATGGCTAGGATCTGGAGATGCTGAATTGTTTTGGTTTTTGTTGTCTGCATTCTTAGGCTGGCCTTTAGTCATCTTGTCTCTGATGTTGGGAGATAGCTTTTAAAAAAAGAAAGAAAGAAAGCAGAGAATAGACAAATGTCATGCAGCTACTCAGCTTCCCTAAACAGATCATTTATGTGAGAGCAAAATTCTTCATGGGGGCTAATACACATTTCATCTGAAAGGCACTCATTTCAATGTTTGAACACAAATTTTACAACAGTAGGAGCACAGTAAAGTATGGAGGTATAACAGCCTCGATTCTGAACTCCTATAACCTAGTCTCATCATTAAAAAACACAAACCTCCCGAATTAAGCTGCCAGATTTGAATGTCAGATAAAGCATTTATCAGCTGTGTGGGCTTTAGCAAATTATTAACTTCTCCAGGTATTGGCTTATTTAAAGTTTGTGATGTTGTACTCGCATCACCCCTGTCATAGCACCCAGTGTTTTCTTATACACCACCCATGTAATTCTTCCTTCCTCCATGACATGAAAACACATGATCTCTGATAATTCCACTTTTATAAAGCAATTACCATGTATAATTCCCTTAAAAGGGACAAAATAACATCTGGGAGGGACTGAGATTAGTTAATTGGTGCATACTGTGTACTGGCAAACATGACGTAATGTCAGTGATTAGTCTTTCTTTTATTATAAACAGCTGTTGATTTGGTAACATGGGTCATTTCAAAGCTAGAATGCATCTATTTTAAGAAATAGCAGGATAAAAGACAGGATGATGTGGATAGGTCTATTACTCTTTTGGATAGTTATATTATTTTAAAAAAGTAAAAGATCTGCTCACTTTCCCATTTTTTTTTAATTTCTGAAATTATAATTTAATTACATTTTTTCTTCCCTTTCCTCCCTCTAAACCTTCTTTTATATCCATTCCTGCTTTCCTTCAAATTCGTTTCCTTTGCTTCATTATTATTGCATGCACATATCTATATTTATGTGCGTATATATTCCTAAATACCTTCTCAGTCTTATAATGTTACATGCATGTATTTTTGTCTTTTTATTAATTTTTTACATATACATTTATATTATTACTCATATATACAATGAACTACCTACAGAAAGAAGAAGCATGAAACAATCAGGAACTATATGTGTGTGTGTGTGTGTGTGTGTGTGTGTGTGTGTGTGTGTGTGTGTGTGTGTGTTACAGTAGTAGTTTTTGGCTATTTGTATTTGGCAGCTTTGAAGAAAACATGTTTTTAGGGCTGATGATTTGGCAGTGGAGAACCAATTGTTGTACTCTTCTCTGAAGGAGACCACCAGTCCCAGTTTTCCTTGATTACCTGTAGTTCTTAGTGTAGGGTTTAGGCCTCATGTGATTTTCCCTATTGAGTCTGGCATGTTAACTGGTGACATGGTGGTTCAGCTCACGTTTAGGCAGGCATGTTGGTGAGACTATGGGAGTAGCTTCTGACATTGCTAGGAGACACCATTTCATACCTAGCTTCCTGATTCTCTCGCTCTTACTATATTTCTGCCCCTCTTCCTCAATGCTTCCTGCGCCTTAGCACACATTGGGACAGGGCTCCACAACTCTCTATTTGATTGATTGTTTTTCTGTAATAGTCTCTGCCTGTTGCAAAGATAAGTTTTCTTGTTGAGGGATGAGGACGCTATTTGTCTGTGGGTATAAGGAAATATGTTTATAGACTGATTAGGGATTATGCTGGTAATTGGTGGATGGGAAAATAAATAGAAGTTTAAAGTAGAAGAAGTACTTAGAAAGTTCTTCTAAATATGATCTTTTCACTCATGCCTCAACTGTCCCAAAAATAATAACCACAGTCATCTACGAAGCAATTGTTCTGTGCCCTATCTTGTGTCTGATGGTCTCACAATGCCACATACATTATGCATTTAAGCATCTACTTCTTCTATCTGCAAAGTAAAGCACACACTAAAGACCTGACACACCCTTCAATCATCACAGCTACCTTCTTCCCCATTATGTCTCCCTGTGTCAGAGAGGGAAGGTGGCCCCAAAGGCTCCCTCTTTAGTTCTTTGTCTTCAGCCTGATGTGTTTTTGCTTTTGTTACTCTCTGGGCTTGAACTGTCCTTCCCCTCATCTCCATCTGCTATTACTCTGCTTATGCCTATTCTAATCCTCCACCCACTGTTTTCCTTTGCAACCCCATCACTAAAATGTAACTTTGCAAGCCTGGGTTCTACTTCATATACTTAACACTGTTTTCAAGTACTCACTACATGCTTATTGGGTTAAACTTTGTACAGCTAACACTGTTTTTGAGTACATAGCATGTACTAATTAGGCTCTACCTTGTGCCTTTCTGGGCTGTATTTATTAACATCAGGGACCCAATCTTCTGCTACCATCCTAGCCCTGGCATCAGAGTACCAGGTCTGCTGAAAGCTTCTTGAAATGGACTTACAAGCTTACTGTAAAAACATTCTTATAGCACGCCTGTGAGCGGGAATCCCTGGCTTATATTTCAGTGGCTTACAGAATGTGCTGGATGAGAGGGCTCTAGAGAAATTTTTAAGCTCCATTTCATCTCAGGCAGTGCCTGAAATAGCACCTCAGCCTGCAGTCACGTGTGGTCTGCCATCAGAACATATGAAATATCATGGAATAAGATAGTGTGCCTTCTGTTGAATGTAGAATTGGGATTTAAAGAGGGGACACCTTGGAATAAAGAATTTATAAATCAAGGGGAAGAGGAAAAGCAGAAGACTTTCGTGTTCTCAAGTATTTCTGGGAAATGTGGTAAATTAGATAGCACAGAGGAGCTGGATGGGTCTTGGAGCATGTGCTTTAACCTGTCTGTGCCAGTGTTCATACTAAAGCTTCAGGACATTGTGGTAAAAGCATACAATTATGAATCACTTCACTTCTACTAATTTTTACAGCATCATTCCTCTACAGTCAGGATCATCTGAGGACAGGCATGGATTAAGTGCTCAGTCAAGGAAAAAAAAACTTAAATCTCAAAGGCTGGAGTCTGGTCCTATTGTCATTAGCTTTCCAGACATGCTGGTCTTCCTGCCAGACTTTCAGAAGGCTACAGGTCAACCCTGCAGCTGGACACATTAAAAAGCAGGAAGTCAAGATCTTGCCATGCATTGGAATTTAACAAAGGCTTCTTCAGTTGTACATGACAACTCCATTGCCCTTTACCAATAACTGCCTTTCTAAAATGTAGCCAAACAATAACATCTCAAAACTACGTGAGAATATGAATATCCGCACTTTGCCTTTTTTTCGTCTTTGTGAGCCGTCCCTATTAATTTACTAGTATAGCTAGAAATAAATTCACAGCCATGTTCACTTCCATTTTTTTCTTCACAACTTCTTCTCTTTGCATCGTTTAAGGACTCTTCCATCCCGGAAGAGATGGTGGTCATTGCATACCCTGGGAAAGGGTCTTGTGTGCCAGCAGCATTCCTGGAGAAACAGTTATACTTCTGTTTCTAGAACCCATGCTGCTCACACCTTCCTTCCCCTATGTTGCAGGGGTGTGTGGAAAGTGTGAAAACCATATTTTGAACAAGGAGTAAAACATCAACAACAAAGTCGCCCACACAGCCTATTTTGAGAATCTGTTCTTATTTGAAATGTCTTCATCTTTCTGTGAAACCGAGGATAAAGATGATCAAGGTTAGCTCTGTCATACAAGCCTTTAAAAAGAACTCTGATGTTAATTAAAAGTTCCCTTGATACTGCCAGGAACCCCACTCTTTGAAGTACAGGTCTTATTGACTGAGCTGGAATAGAAAAATACGTGCACCCTGCCTCATTGGTCCATGTGCTGGGTTGCTTTGCACTAACTATTCATTTTTCCTCATTTCTGGCAATAGCTATGGTCCACCTCCTCAGTCTCATATCTGCACCCCTCTTCACAGCTCAGTGAATGTTGCGTGTAGTCAGCTGCCAGGCAGCACACTAAATGGCCACGCTGATTCTCCCAGAATTTTCTTTTCTTTTTTCCTTTTTTTATATTTACATTTATATTATTACACATATATACAATAAACTACCTATAGCAAGAAGAACCATAAAACAATCAGAAATTATATAAGTGTTACATTCATAGTGTTTTGGCTATTTGTATTTGGCAACCTTGAAAATAATATCTTTTCTATCTTGGTGTGTCTAAAATTCTGAATGTAGATCAGTATCTTTCATACCTCATCGTTATACACATAAAGCATCTCTCTAGACCTAAAAACATCTTAACTCCAAAACAACTAAGCTTAGTTAAATGAGTTACACAAAGAGTACTCTATTTGGAGTTTCACCTTTGAAAATAAGCACTGCTGTCTCCTTGGATCACAGTTTTCAAGATGAAGCTCGTAACTCCTACCTACATGAAATGAGGCTTGAAAATATAACTTGTGTATTGACTTAGATATCCAATGTTTTCCCCAAAGCCTCAGGTAGTCAGGCTTGGTTGCTCACTGATAGGTTTTTAGAAAGTCATTGGTTCTTGAAGGCTTTGACCTAATCAATGGACTAATCTTTTGATGGATTCATAACATAATGGATTAATATCATTGAGTTAGGTCCTAGGTAAAGGAAATAGTTTACTGGCAGTGTTCCCTGGAAAGACATACTTTATCCCAACCCTTTTTTGCCCCCTGCTTCCAGACAGCCAGGAAGTGACCCCATCCACACTCCCTCATGATGTGATGCCCAACCACAGGTCCAGAGCAACAGGACCAAGTGACCATGGACTGAGCCCACAGAAATTGTGAAATAAAATTAATCTTTTTCTATTTTAAGTGTTCCTCCAAGGTATTTATCATAGCAGCAGCTAAAACAACAAAATATAACTAACACAGTCTCTAAAATAAAAGCCTGATGGGTGTTTTGTTGTTTGGGTTTATTTTAATGAAATAATGTACTTACCCTTGCATTTCTCAATGGATTTTTTATTTTAATTTGTCATAATTTATTCAGATTACTTCCCAATTGTTATCCCCTCCTTGCATCTCCCTGTTCCTACCCTCCCTCCTTCTTCTGCCTTATTACCCTCCCCTAGACCTCTGACAGAAGGGGACCTCCTTCCCCACCATATAAGCATAGCCTATCAGGTCTCATCCAGATAGCCTGGATCTCCTTCCTCTGTATGCCACTGGGCCTCCTCACCAAGAAGTAATTATCAAATAAAGGTGACCAGATTTCATGTCAGAAGCAGTCCCCACTCTCCCCAAAACTGTGGAGAATGAGCTGCCCATTGGTTATATCTGAACAGGGAGTCTAGTTTTACTGCATGCATTGTCCTTGGCTAGCACAACAGTTTGTACAGGTCCCCTCCTGGGTCCAGATCAATCAGCCTTGATGGTCTCCTTGTGGGGTTCCTGAACTTTCTGGGTCCTTCTATCCCCCCATTCCAAAAGAATTCTTTTAATTCATGTAGAGACAACAGGAGGTTTAGATGAAAAGGCTAAATTTGAAAACAATGAAATGAATTTATATCATGTGTATAAGTCACATATATTATACATAAAATGCAGGTTACATATAATATATATGCAGCATATTCACCCAGAACACTATCACATTACAGATGATAAAATGTGTGCTGGAGTGTTAGAATTGTGTTTCACAGAGGCATTATTTAAATTCCTAGCTGTGGGCCCATGTTCCCATTTCTTTGATCCACACAATACTGGTAATGTTAGTGTGGCAGACACAGTAGACTGCAATAGCAACCTATGAAAACATGTTGTCACTAGAAGATCAGCTTTGTACTCCTTTTTCTAGTCTCTAGGCTTGTCTAGTGAGGAAAAAATCACTGTCCTCTATCGTGACACTTAAATTTTAATTTCAGAGAATTCTTAGTTGTTTTCTTTTTTTGCATTTGTTCAGAGTTTAAACAAAAAATTTTTTCCTTCATTTTTTAATTAATTTATTCATATTACATCTCAATTGTTAGCCCTTCCCTTGTATCCTCCTATTCCTCCCTCCTTCCCACTTCCCCCCTTTTCCCCTCCCCTATGTCTGTGATTGAGGGAGACCTCCTCCCCCTATATATGCTCTTAGAGTATCGAGTCTCTTCTTGGTAACTTGCTATCCTTCCTCTGAGTGCTAAACAGAATTTTTACCAACATTTTTATAGCTTAATCACACCATCTCTTACTTGTTACTGAGAAAATTCTTGCTGATGTTCATGATGGACACTCAGTCTTACAGTGTCCTTTACAATAGGTCTCTCATCAATCTCACCTCTGTTTTCCCATTTCCACTGTGCTGAAGACAAACATATCACTTTGTACCTTGTTTTCAAGCACAGGAAATAATATATCCCATAGTCCTTTACACTAAATATGGTTCCTCATAGCAATATGCTTCCATTTCTCCATGTGACTGATTCCTTGCCATTCGTAGCACACATTAAATCTGAATTTTTCCTACAACCACTTAATCTAAAGCAAACTTCTAGTCACTCTGCCGTGTCTACGTGATGCATTGCCTGCTGGCATGGTACTTATTGTAGATGGTTATTGGTTTTATCCCTTACCACTCAGAGCAGACTCCATTACAATAAGAATCTGTCTGTCTCAGCCTTCAATGTTCTGTGGAACCTAGAATGGTACTGATGTTTAATTAGCACTCAAATACTGCTGGATCAAATTAGTATTAAATTGATTGTCCTGAAATAACCCCCCTATCTAGGAATTCTTTCAAAACTTGCCATTCGGTAAAATGTGAATCTATTTACAGAGACATGCATCCGAAAACATCCTTCTTGCTATACAGAACTCACTGAGAATTCCAATGCAGCATTGATAAGGATCCTCAGATCAATAAAGAGCTCAGAAAGAGTTTCATGCTTCATGATGTTTTATATGCAGGTTATTAAAACATCTTTCTATCACAAGTTCATGTAAAAAATTAGCTTATTTTCTGTTGTCTGGGTAGATCACTGACTACACATGCTTTCAGTCTCCCTTGGTCTCTTTACCTGATATACTCTGACAAGTCGTTATGATCCTAAGTTACGTAATGACCTTTAGTTACACTATTTATCACAGTGCATCTAAGTGTATCACAACATTTACCCAATTCTAATATTATTCCTGAGTCAACAATACGAAGATCTACATCTGGTCAGAGTTACAAATCAAAGCTGATGACATTCTCATCCTTAAATATCTGTTCCCCACATCCCACAAGCCCAGGAAACACCACAGGATAGAGAGCAGAATGAATTTAAGCGCCAGAGGATGGAGAAAAATGGCAGAGCATGTTGTCATACAGATGCATGGCTATTGCCACTGTGGATACACAGCACTAATGGAGACCAGCACAGAGATTGGGCATTCCAACTGTCCACCACCAACAAAGGAGGTGTCTGTGAAGATTGCCCCTTCCTGAGGAGGTAGTAACTCTCAATAGGTACTGAAGGGGATATGTCATTTTATATAATGGTATAGCCACTAAAAAGGGACTAGGTAAGAAAATGGGGTTTAAAAGAAAATGAAGAAGGATACCAGAAGATAATAGAGGTGACTATGACCACAATACATACATACATACATACATACATATATATATATATATATATATATATATATATACTGTCAGAAATGAAGAAGAAATAACAAATTCATCAATTGCTCTTGAAAGTCCCTTAAGTAATCCATGAAGTCTAACATATACAAATACAAGTTCTAAACAAATCAAATATAGTTTTTACTTCTTCCCTAAAATTGTTGGAACAGAGAACTATTTCTCCCTCTTATTTTTATTGCAAGAATTTATTGCATCTTATTAAATTGCAAGAATTTAACACTCATTTAAATTTTAGACTCAAACTCACTCCCAATGAGATAGTCACACAATGACAGCATAAACCAATTAAAATGAAAGAACAGTGCATGATCTTATTAATCTCTGGTCATTCATTGATGCACGCTATAGGCAGAATTGTGTATCCCCAAGGTTTGTGCTGAAGCTATAACTACATACTAAGGTAGGACTTTTTCTCTTTTTTTTAATTTTTTTATTCACTTTACATCCTGATCACAGCCCCTCCCTTCTCTCCTCCCTGTCCCACCTTCTTTCCTCTTTCCCCTCTCCACTTCTTCTCAGGAAACGGGAACCCTCCAACCTACCTCAACATATCACGTCACATCAGGACTAATTTCATCCTCTTCCACTGAGGCCAGACAAGGCAGCCCAGCTAGGGGAAAGTGATCTAAAGGCAGGCAACTATGTCTGTGTCAGAGATAGCCCTGCTCCAATTGCTAATGGACCCACATGAAGACCAAGCCGCCCAATCCATACATGCTCTTTGGTTGGTGATTCAGTCTCTGTGAGCCCGCACGGGCCTAGGTTAGTTGACGCTGTTGGTCTTCTTCTGGGGTTCTTGTCCCTTCCACTTCCCTCTATCCTTCTCTCAACTCTTCAACAAGATTCCCTGAGCTCTACTAACGTTTAGCCATCAGTCTCAGCATCCGTTTTGATCTTCTGCTGCATGGAGTCTCATAGAGAATTATGAAGAGGAAACAAAGGGCAGTAAAGTATGTGATTGGGGCTCAACTTGTGGAAAGATTTGTAACTTTATCAAAAGAGGAAGAGAGTCGGGGTGAGAGGCGGTTAGATGGAAAGTGGCTATCTTGCAGGTAGGATCAGAGCCTTTACAAAGCCACAATAGTGCTGTGATTCTGACTTCAAACCTCCAAACATTAGGAAGACAAATTTCTCTTTATGCTATCCAATCGGTTTTGTTATAGCAGTCGGTACTGACTAACAAAAGGGGAAACACTTCCTCCTCCGCCAGTCGGTCCTTCAGTTCTCTCACTCATCTTCTTCAACCTTCCAAACCTTACTCATGCTTGATTTACATTCCTTCCATGTGCTTTTGATGCATCTCTTTTGTAAGACATTGGATAGTAATCGGTCAAGATTAACACTGATAGAGAAGTTGGTCCTGTTTGTTAGCCAGATACCAAGCAAGCTTTGGAGGATGGATACATGAAAATGACTCAGAACCCAGAAAAAAGAGCTGAGAGAAGCTGGCTAGCAGACCTCTCCTGTAGGTAACTGATGTGTATACCTAGGATGAGCTTGGTTTGGGTCATATAAAGGGCAGAAGAAGGTTGAGTATTATGTTCCAGAGGGAGACTGACAATGGATATCAAGAGAATAAAGAGAGGTGGCAATCAAAGGCAGCTTCCTCAGCTTTGACTAAGGCTATTTCCAT
Source organism: Acomys minous (assembly GCF_964271855.1). Taxonomy (NCBI): domain Eukaryota; kingdom Metazoa; phylum Chordata; class Mammalia; order Rodentia; family Muridae; genus Acomys; species Acomys minous. The sequence continues at coordinate 89,938,769 of NC_140491.1, read as the reverse complement.
TAGTAAGTCCAACAAAGGTGAGAACTGATTAGTGTTATTAATCTTCCAGCAGAAAGATAAACAGCTTGACTTACCACTCTTTACATGTCTTGTGGAATAGTAGTCCCATGCCACTATGTGTGTATTTTCCTCCTGTCCCTTAGCTGCCGTAATAAAAGCTCATGGGACTCATAGGGTATCAAGTCTCTTTTTGGCAGCCTGCTATCCTTCCTCTGAGTGCCACCAGGTCTCCCCCTCCAGGGGACATGGTCAAATATGAGGCACCAGAGTATAAAGGGAGAGAAAGTCCCCCTCAGTCACAGTCATAGGGGAGGGGAGTAAGGGGAAAATGGGAGGGAGGGAAGAATGGGAGGATACAAGGGATGGGATAACCATTGAGATGTAACAAGAATAAATTAATAAAAAAAGTATTTTGAAAGAAAAAGCTCGTGGGACTTATTAAATATTATACAAATACCTGGGCCATTTGCTTAGATTCTTCTCTGACTAGCTCATAACTTACGTTAACCCATTATACTAATCTTAACTCTGCCACATGACTGGTTTACCTGAGCTTAGGCACCGTGCATCGGTCTTCCTCACATCTTGCCACTAAATCCTCCAAGCCTGTCTCTATCCCAGAATCCTTTGTGCCTGACGGATGTCCCACATCTATTTCCTGTGTAGGCTATAGGTCATAGGTTTTTATAATTGACAGGTGTTGCATCCATATAATACACAAGAGATTCCTTCTGCAGCCCTTTCTCTATTCTTCCATGCAGAGGACACAAGGAGAAAATTGACTTCCAGAATGGAGAAAGATTACATGTTCTTATTCACGCCTACAAAAAAAAATGTTGGGAATACTTACATACAAATTTAAAGAATAGTATTTAATGTAAAATTGTTTTATTATCTTCTGGAGAAAAAAACAAGGCCACTTGATTTATGTTTTAGCAAAATGGAAAATTTTACATTAAAGACATTGAATGGTAGCAGTTAAGATAACTTTCAACTGGCTTGAATGCTCTGCTTAGGAGTCTGGTCTGTCTTTCTTTCTTTCCTTTTTTCTTTCTTTCTTTCTTTCTTTTTTTAATTTCAATTTCTTCCATCTTAACTGTCAAACAGAAAGGATGTCCTGCCTAGTAATTAGTCTCAGTGAGGAGAAAGCTGTGAACGGAATCCAGAAACCACAGACCCTCAGGATTGATGCTGCTTGGTTTCAAATGTGAACAATAGGCAGCAATATGCATTCTAAATGACGGAAACAGCCAGGCAGGCAGTCAATAGCTTTCTTTGACACGTATTGTGTGCAGAGCGCCATGCCTGGCTGCTGTCTGAGAAATAAAAGAAACAGAAGACAGCCCTTATCTTCCAGCTCAGAGGGCCACAGATCTATCAATACATCAAGACTCTTTGGGATGTCTGAGCCATGAGGACAGGAAAGAGCCGTCTTGCCAGCCTCCACGACAACTGTTCGGGACTGAAATTGTATCTATTACAAACAAACGCGATATTATGTTGCCATAAATTTCAAGAGAACAATTAATTTTAGAAAACTGAAGTTCTCATTTTTTCTAGGAAAGTCACAGTTTTCTCTGTTCACTGGTATAGCTCTATCAGGAGAAAAATACAGTCCATTAAAAACAGTCCCTCGGTAGCTTTAAAACTCCCAGGTCGAGGCAGCGTGAGCTGTTCTTTATGTGATCACATGACTACAAAAAAGCGGCTCTGACCCTGGTACTGGAAGAACTGCCTTTACTAACAATAGCAATTGGCTGAATCGCAAACTTTGACCATCCCAGGCAAAGACGAGTTCTCTGTTTAATGAGAGAGAAGAAAAAAAAAAGTAAGCCAGTTTAATAATTCCATGCTGTCTTAAAGCTGAGCTCGCTAGAAATTTCAGCACCAACTAAAAATGTGGCTGTGTTGCTACAGAAATATTTTGAGGCTGACATGAGAATCGATATCCTACTAATCAGACCAGACTGTGAAGTAGGCGCAGGGAACAAGCATGACTCACGGGGTGGAATTATAAACAACTCCATTTTTATTTCGCACTGTCTCTTCGAATTTATTCTCTTGGGTTAGTACTGCCATTGCCTCCAGTTGAACATTTGCGCAGCCCCATTACTTTTGCTGGACACTCTTAGGTAATAAAAAGTCCTAGAGTTACTTTAAATCACAAAACATTTTATTTCAGTAATAAATCAAAAGTCCGGGCCTGAATTAAAGCTGAAGCTTTGCCCTTCCCACAGCAGAGGCCTGGACTACGAGGGAACCTACAGTTTGTGCTTTGTGTTTCTGTGTTTCTAGCACTGCCTTAAGTAGGGCAACCAGGAAGAAAGCACAAGTGGTTCTTAAGACATGGTGTTTGAGGAATATTCTTGCGAGCTCTGCTGGTCCTCTCTGTATCTGCTGAATAGCAGGTGAGGTCTTTTTGTGGGTTGTTCTGATTTTACCCACACACACACTCTGCCATGCATACAAATACAGAGATTTCTTATGGCCAGGCACAAGGCAATCCCTCCAGGTTACTCTTCTGTTCGCAGGCACCCTTTGTGCTGTCTTCTTGACATAAGATTATCATAGCCCAGGTCTCTCTGAGTATGAGGCTCACATCTGTACATCCCCCACTAAAAAAGCGCATCCATCGATTTACTCATTCTCCAAAGACTTGTTGAGCTTCCATTAGGAACCAAGCACTTTAGAAAGACACATCTGCTGAAATATACATGAGCCGTCCAGCATAAAGTGAAGCTTTCCCAAGGGTGGTGTGCATTTTAAAATGACTATTTTTAAGCCATACAAATAAGCCATGACATCCTAATTATGCTGTTATTGAATAAAGCACTCTCAAACATATGTATAGGAGGTTTTCTGGGGTCAGGATATATTTTGAAGAGTTAGGCCAAAGGGCCCTGAACCTCCATTGTACAAGAAGAGCATGCAATTTATTTATATTGTGTGGTTATTTGAGAAAATTGGTGGTTTCAATGACAGAGAATTAAATAGTTAAACCCATGCAAGCTATTTCCTGGGTGTTTTTATTTAATTAATACTTATATTTCTGTGCTATTATTAGTTTAAAACAATATAATATCATAATTAAATTAAAAGCAATATAGTATTGTGTATTTGTGCTAGAGAAGACCCCAGACATTATCGAAGTTTCTATGTACATCCCACTTCTGCACTTGTGTTTCGGAAGTTACTTCCATCTTCAGATGACTTCTGCTAGATAAGACAGCTCTGAGCACATCTACAGAGACCTCAGCAATGTCACCTCTGACTTCTTGAGCAGCTGTTTAGACCAACTGTCTTAAAACCTCAGCTTACAAAATAAAGGCTGAATTATCAAACGGTGTGTGATTTTTTTTTCCTGAGAGAAATGCAATCTGGTCAATCTTGAAAAGCTTGATTCAAGAAAGAAAAAAAAATGACAAGAGGCTAATCAAAGCCCTGCCCCTAATAATCTTCTAGGAAACCATATGCAAAGGTACTTGACATTTTAAAGATCTGTGAGAGGTTCATAATATTCCCTCTGAACACTTGGAGAGAACATCAGCTGACTTGTTCTGTGATGGGCTTGTTAGCTGGGTGTTTGAGCAAGAGTCAGGAAGCCCGTGTACCCAGAATATACTGAGAGAGAGAAAAAAAAAGGAGAGGAGGGAAAGGTAGACAGAAAAAGAAATGGAAGCTGACAGATAATGCAGGGTGGGGGTTCATATGTTTTCCTGGCTGTCCATCTGAATCACCTGGGCACTTTTCAGCAGATGTCAGGAATACAACAAAAATGAAATCACCATTTTGGGACTCATACCCCAAACATCAATCAGTCTTTCTTCCCTTCATTCTTTCTTCCTTTTATTCTCATTCTCTGTCTCTCTCTGTCTGTCTCTGTCTGTGTGCGTGTCTGTCTGTCTCTCTGTCTGTGTGTGTGTGTGCGCACGCGCATGCGTGTATGTAAAGATCATAAAACAGCTTGCAGGAATAGGTTTTTTTTTCCTGGGCATCAAATCCACATGATGAAGCTGTGCAGCAAGAACCTTTACCTACTGAACCATCTTGCCAGGCCAGTATTAATGTTACTTTGAAGCCTACCATACTTCAGCTAATGTGAGAAGGGGTTAGAATTCCTTTAGTACTCTATAGAAAACTTGAGGTCTGACTTTGAAGATGGAAAGCTGCTGGGGGTTGGGCTGGTATGTTGTGCATTCAGATGCTAAATTCTGTGCCCCAAGATCTTGTTGGAGTCCTGACATTGGCATTGTCACATTCATTGATCAGTGTTGTGTAAACTTTGCTCCTCAATTATCTCTGATTGGTTAATAAAAAAAAAAACCTAAACACCCAATGACAAGGCATAGCTGGACTTCTGATCCAGTGATCAGGTCTCAAGTATGGACCATGAAGTAGAGAGGGAGAAGAAAGAGGGAACAAAGAAGAAGAGGTAGAGAAAGAATGTGGCCATGAAGATTGACCTGATGAAAGAGAAGCAGCCCAGGCTGGACCAACGTGACAAGTAATTTGGGGCACAAGGCTGGAAAGCAACCAGACTAGCACAGAGGATTCGAATATGTCATATCGCAGCTCTGGTGCCTTAAATCTTGTTGAGTACATCTTTCAGTCTCTGTATCATATATTTGGCAGTTAGAAGGGGTGATTAGAAATGGCCCCCCAAATTATACCCTATAGTTTCAGGAAGCCACTAAAACAGGGCTGATAGGATAGGCTGATCTAACTTAGACTTTCCACCAGTCTTCCCGATCACAACGATGTTGAGAAAAGACTGTAGGAAGGAAAGAGTAAGAGCCAGATTTGGTACATATTTGCAACTACGGACAGCAATGGCTTAACCTGGTGTAGAGTGCAAGACAGTGTGAAAGTTGTTCAATTCCAAACATACTTGAGGAAGAATTGACAAGATTTGATGATTTGATGATGCATCGAGATATGAAACACAAGAGAAAAACAAAACAAAGAAGACAGAGATGATTGGGCCAAGCATAGTCTTTCCTCTGATAATTTCTAGAAGTGCCTGCCATCCGTGAAGCTGTTCCACTTCCCCCCAGTTCTGATTGATCCCTTTTCTCCCACCTCCTTCCACCTTCCATATCTGTTTCTTGAAATATTGTCCTTATGAAAATTTCTAAGATGATATAGTCTTTTTCCTTTAATAGCTTTACACCTTTTATTAAGACTAATATAGGGTCTACAAGATCACTCAGTGTGTAAAAAGTCATTGACAGGCAAATTTGGAACCTGGATCCCACAGCAGAAAAAAAGAATTAAGTCCTGTGAGCTACCACGACATGTATACTCACACAGACGTGCAGACACACTCACAAATAGATAAATGTAAAACAAATAATGAAAACAAGGTAATGCTGTATATAGAACAAGTTAATGATTTTCCTGTCTCCTCAATTCCCACATTCTTGGCTTAAAAATAGCTCTTCTTTGAAGGAGTTATACACATACACACACACACACACACATATATATATACACACACACACATGTAGTTGTATGTTGATTATATAAAACCTATGTGATATTATATGTGCATATAAGTTTAATGTGTATGTACATACAATGAAATGCACATTTATTGTTTTTTTAAGTTTTTATTTTTAATTTGTTCACTTTACATCCCAATTGTAGCACCCTCTCTCTTTGCCCCCTGATCCGACCTTCTCTCCCTTATACCTTCTCCCTCCCTCTCCTAGTCCTCAGAAAGGGGAGCCCTCCTCCCCTAACATCTGACCTCCGCCTATCAGGTCTCATCTGGACTGTCTGTATCCTCTTCCTCTGTGGCCTGGCAAGGCTGCCCTGCCAGAGGAAAGTGATCAATGTGGGGGGGGCAGAGTCCATGTGTGAAGTAGTCCCTACTCCCCATATTATGGGACCCACAAGGACACTGTGCTGCCTATCTACTACATCTGAGCAGAGGGTCTAGGTCCATACCATGCATTCGTGGTCCTTGGTTGGTGCATCAGTCTCTGCAGCACCACCCTGCCTCCACCTAGATTTGTTGCCTACATTGGTCTTCCTGAAGAGCTCCTGACCCCTCTAGGTGCTTCTATTCCCCAACTCTTCTATAAGACTCCCTGTGCTCCACCCCAGACTCTGGCTGTGTGTCTCAGCATCTGCCTGGATCTCCTGCCTGGTGGAGTCTTTCAGAAGACATCTATGGTAGGCTCCCTTCCTGTTCCTTCTCTTCAGTTGCTTCCAGCATCTATTCTATTTGTCCTTCAGAGTGGAAATTAAGCATTCTCTCTACGGCCCTCCTTATTATTTACTTTATTTAGATCTGCATATGGTAGCATGGTTATCCTCTACTATTTGGCTAATATTCACTTATAAGTGAGTACATACCAGGTGTGTCTTTCTGGATCTGAGCTACCTCACTCAGGATGAACATTTTTCTAGTTCCATCCATTTGCCTGCAAATTTCAAAATTTTCTTATTTTTAATAGCTAAGTAGTGTCTCATTGTGTAAATGTATCACAGTTTTTTATCATTCTTCGGTTGAGGGACACCTAGGTTGTTTGCATATTCTGGCTATTAGGAATATTATTTTATTTAGTAAACTGAGAAAGCTCTGAAGCAAGAGTTTTTTGGCAGAGAATATAGTGGGGAAAACACAATTTACTTAACCATTTTATGCTTCAACATACATTTTTTTATTTTTATTTTTCTATCTCTAGAAACAGAGCATAAAACATACAGTCTGATGCTTTTATAACATAAAATGTAGTCTCAGAAAGCTATGGTACAAAATCTCTTCTAACTTCCCTCCCATGAGTCCACTTGACTTGGCCTTATGCAATATTTGAACATTTTTTATTTGTTCTCTCTCAGAATGTATATTTGTAGGTCCTGAAGCACTTTTCTGAGTCCTACACTCTACCTGCTATTAGAGTGCATCAAAGAAGTCCTTCATAAATGGCTATTTTCACACATTTCTTCAGTCTAACTCACTTTTTTATTACTGGCTAAAATACTGTGTAAACATCTGAGATGAAGTCTGGGGAAATAATGAATTATTTCTAGAATCTCAGATCTGTCTGTGTCAGGAGTTTAATTTTGCTAGAAAATGTACCCTGCACACGCAAAGCCACTAGAAAGTTATGATTGGAAAGGCCTTGGTTAGCCCCTTGTAATATTTCTGCCTCAAATCAAGCCCTCAAGGAAGACCAGATTTCATTTTTCTCAACTCTAAGTAGAATTGGTATTTGAAAAGTTAGCCTTCAACATGGTGAGTCTGAGGTTGATAAATAGCTGTAGGAAAGAAACCACTCCAGTGTGTTTCTTATATATGTGCTTGGAGCACATGCTGACCTAAGAAGTTCCCATACCCACATATTTCCTCTCTGTGCTCCCACATGTATAGGAAGCACAGACACGGCTGTCCTTCATGTGCAAATGAAAGTCTGTTTCAACATATACTAAAGACATACACCTTATGGCAATCAGAAGGTGGAGTCATTGCTGAATGGAGATACAATATTCAGAATGATACAATATACCAGAGAAGGGTTATGGCAGTTCATCAGTAAAGATCTATGTGCCTAGGGATCCAGCAATCTAAATCCTGGCCACGTTTCAACCTTTATGTTGACACCAGCTGGGAATCTTATATCGATAAAGCCTTTACTGTCCCCATCTATAATATACATGCCTAATACTTATAATTAGCATCTAAGTATTAACATAGAGTACGACATTCAAAAAATGTCTGTAACTGGTCAATTGAAATGGTCAACAGAACCTCATTTGCCCACTAATCCTTTGATTGGGTAGAAATATTTTGGACAAGGCTGGGAGACAACTCAGTGAGGAGTATACTTACTGCCCAATCATGGGTACTTGAGTTTGGATCCCCAGCACCTTTGTGAAAAAAAAAAACAGTTGGCTGTGCACCTCTGACTCCCATGCTGAGAAAACAGGAAGATATCTACAGCCTGGCTAGCCACCAGCCTTGCTGAGAAACCCAGAAGTTCTACATCCAGTGAGGGGTCTCAATTCAGGGTAAAAAAATAGAAATGGATAAAAGACACCCAACAACTAAGACACACCTACTTGTATACACTAAACACATAAACACACAAGTATACATACATGGATGAATACATACATATGAGAGAGAAAGAGAGAGACTATTATACTGCATTTTAAAAACATCTATTATGCAAAACTACTCAAGCCCTAGAAGGCCATGTCTTATTGTCATGAAATAAGAATATTGATCTAGGAAGTTGCAAAGGTCAGTATAGTAAGCTCAGAATAGAAAAAAAAAAAGAGATCAAAAGATCTTCCACAAGAGACACTTTAGGACTATATTGTGAATCCAAGATTCAAAAAAAATTAGAATAAAATTAAAAGTATAGCCAGATATATAATTTAGCACTCAGGGAGAATGACCATAGGTTCAAAGCCAGCCTAGGCTACATAGTAAGACACTGTGAAAATATGCGAGAGAGAAAAAAGAAAGGAAAAGGCCATTAGCAAACAAACAAACAAACAAACAAAACAAAACAAAACAAAAACCCTAATCACACAGTCTGTAACTTCCATGGTGTACACCAGTGAAGTGACATTTCCCAGTGCTTCAGGAGATAATGGTATGTAACTAACAGTGTGTCCGTGTTTGTTGTGGTAAAATAAAATAAATGATTGGCACAAGTGTGTTGGTGATAAATACAATTGGGGGGAGAAAAAAAAAGAATCAAACTCTTCCATACCTTCACCTTCAAATTGAGACTTGTTTTCTCAGGTGATGTGTAGATACAGGATGCTACACAACATCCTCTTGTTGGGTATTTGATTCAAATATAGCATCTGAGTCATATATACTCAATACTTTGCATCCTAGAATTCCCCGGCTTTGTACAGTTAAGAGAGAAATAAATTGCTATAGTTTAAAGCCTTGTTTGCAAAGTTTCTCCAGAGTGAACAGTGAAACTCGTGGAATTATAGATTTGCAATGTGTCCACTGGAGATTTCAAAATTCAATCCCCATTATTCATGACAACGATCTCAAAGTCCAACACAGACCCCGAGGAAGGAGAACCTGGTGACATATAAAAAAAAAAAGGGAGAGCTAGTAACTGCTGAGTTTCTGTTTTCATCGAAGATTAGATTTCATGCCCTTTTAGTTCCTGATTCATTTCTTAGACTCCAGTGGCCTGAAGTTTCAGCCGCTTCAGCATTCTTCCCATCTTCCCTGAGAGTTGTGGGTTGTTCATCCACTCCACAATCGTGGGGCACATCACACGGTCTGTCAAAGAGTGATACAACTTTAACTCAGCAGCGACAGAGCTGATGAAACATTCAGGTTGACACAACACTTGGGATGGATGAGACTAGCTACAAGAATTCTAAATGGGAAAAAACTGAATTTCCATTCCCCTCTTTTTATGTCTCTACATGAGTAGTTTTCTAGCTTCGAGAGATTCCCTGTGCTGAACTCCAGGAAACAGTACTCTTGATTGTTCAATAACAACTCCTCTGTATACAACAGTATGGATTCTGTCTTAGTTAAGGCTTTAATTGATGGGGCGAAACGCCATGACCAAAGCAACTTGGTGAGGACAGGGTTTATTTGGCTGACACTTCCACAGTACAGTACATCATCACATGAAAGACAATAAGGACTGGACCTCAGAACAGGGCAGGCTCTTGTAGACAGAAGCTGATGCAGAGGCCATGGAAGAGTGCTGCTTACTGGCTTGCTCAGCCTGCTTTCTTATGGAGTCCAGGACACCAGCCGAGGGAGGGGTAGCTCCACTCTCGAAGGGCTTAGTCCTCCTACACCAATCACTAATTAACAAAATGCCCTACAGCTGGACTTTATGGAGGCGTTTTCTTAACTGGAGCTCCCTTCTCTCAGGTAATGGTGGCTTGTGTCAAGTAGGCATATAACTATCCAGCACAGGTCCCATTCTTGTAAGTATATATCTACAATGTTTAATAGAGGCACATATGAAATACAGAGGCAGTGTAGAATAGTGGAAAGAGGTGAACTTGCAGGGGAAAACCATGCTGAGAACAGGCATGACCACATTCTATCCAGACAGTTGCAGGAACATTATGCTTCCTTTAAGCCTGTTTAGGGCACTTGACTTGGGGATATATGTAAAACATTTTGTTAAAATCGAGTGTTGTTCCTTTCTGTGTTATTATCAAATGAAAGGAGGTCACTACTTTAACCTAGCGCATCTTCCTGAAGACAATCACAAACAAATGTATCTATGGAGACCATCAGCGCCATCGGATCAGGACGCAGGGGGGACTGCACCAGTTGTTGCACCAACCAAGGACAAAATGTTCAGATACAGACAATGGATAGCTCATTCTCCATGATTGTGGGGAGAGTAGGAACTGCCTCTGACATGAGCTCTGGTGCCCCAATTTGATCACTACCTCTTGGTGGGGAGGCCCTGCGGGCACACAAAGGAAAGGGAAGCAGGCTATCCTATCATGATGAGACCTGATCAGCTGTGGTCCTATGGTAGAGGAGGAGGTCCCCTTCTGTCAGAGGTCTAGGGGAAGGGAATAGGGTGGAAGAGGGAGAGAGGGTGAGAATGAGAAGATACAAAGCAAAGAGATAACTATTGGGGTGTAATCTGAATAAATTATAATAAATTTTTTAAATGAAAAAAATAAATTAAAAAACCCACACATTATACTTAATCCAGCACTTAGTTATAAAAATGTGTAAATGCAATCCTTCACAATGAAGAGAAACTCAATATGTCATTCAGTTTCCAGCAATTGCTCATACACGTTATGGCTACTACTGCTTCCATATCATGAGTTTTATTACATTCACGCTTCTTAGGGCTTTTTTTCTTCTCTTCTGGTAAGTCTATTTTTTACTTTCTTATTGTCTTCTCGTTACTACCATTAAAATGTACATAAATAAAAGCTAGCAGGTAGGATATAAGTATGATACGTCCCCAGAGCAAGCAAACCTACTTTTATCAGCGACACTTCAGGGAAATGGCGTTCAAGGGTTTTCTCATTTTGTTTTATTTTCTTTGCAGGCTTGACCCTTGGTGTATGCTAGGCAAGTGTTCTACCATGATGGGTTGTTTCATTTAATCCATAAAAAATAAAAGAATCTACATTTATTAAAAATGCATTAGCAGAAATGTACTAGAATTAGCAAAGAAGCAGCTTCTAGGGGCATTCATTCAAACGCTAGGGTTGTAGAGATCTTCTTTCTTCTTACCTCTCCAGTCTATTTTCTTATTGCATTCGTTACCCTCAAATGGCTATATTCTACAGGAGACCATTTAAATTATATAGGAAGCCATTTAAATTATACATTTAAATGTACTTATACAATTAAAACCACGCAGACATTCTAAGTACAAGAACACAAGAAAAGAAGCATTGATTCTAATTAGAGAGCCATCACACACCAGCTTTAGGTCTCTTAGTAGCAGGTAGCAAAAGGCTTCTTAATGTCCATTGTGTGCATTTACGTATTCCGCATAATTATTTTAATGCATATTGATCTGCATATACTAAAACATAAAAGCTCCTTCAAATTGACTAATCTTTTTCCTAAAGGTAGTTTCTCCTTATAATACATCTACATACTTGGCAATCATTACACTAATGTAATCAAGTCAGAAACTAACATCATTCTGTCCTGCTTGCTGTTATGGGAACATCAAGATCCACAGCTGCCTTCCATTAATGCTATCAGACTGGACTTCCATTCTCAGAACGGGACTCACTGAGAGAGTCAAAGTGCACCCGTCATTTAATGAGTAGGAGTGCCTTCCAAAGGATGTTCATAATGGCGACTACATTAAAACTTCAAGTATGCACAACCATAAGATATGTTCCCAAAGCATTGCTTTCATCAGCACCGCAGGGCTGTATGGCAACAAGGCTGGATGGGAGTTGGGCCTTTAGCAAACTCCCTTATGACCGGTTGCAAGGCATTGCTCATAGGGTTGCCACATTAAAGCACACAAGTTAAATTCAAACATCAAATCAGTATCTAAGTCTGTTTCACATAAATATGTCTCAAATATTATTTAAGAAAAATCATTGGGTGGTTTTCTGAAATTGAAATTTACTGGGCATTTTGTTTTTTAAAAAGGGTTACTTACTTTTATTTTATGTATAGGACTGTTTGCCTGCGTGTATGTATGTACACCATGTGTGTACAGGAGCCTGTCAAGGCCAGAAGAGGATAAAAGAGCCCATGGGATTAGAGTTAGAGAGGCCTGTAAACTTGCCATATGGGTGCTAAGAACCAAACCCAGGTCCTCTAGAAGAGAAGCCACCATCTTAACTGCTGAGCCACCCTGCTCCCTGGATATTTTGGGATTTTTTTTTTTGCCACGTCTTGACAACCCTGCCTAGACTGGATACAATGACAACTTCATCAGTGGAGAAATAACCTCTAAGCAAAGCATCAAAATATTGCACTCAGAAAATAATAAGAGATAAAACGTCTCCCGTTGTTTTCGCTCTCTATTAAGCGGGGCTTTATGGAAACCAGTCACATTAAAAACCAACCAAGCATAGCTGCCTGCCTAATGACAGAGTTAGACACAATGTCTCTGTTAACTTCCAAACATAAAGAAAAGGCCTAAGAATTGAGTGGTTTGTTTGTTATCTGTCACCACATAATAAATTACTCTAAAGCTTAATGCCTTAGAACAAACATTCATTATCTCTGTTTCTGGGAATCAGAAATTCATGTATACGCTAATTGACTCCTTCGACTCAGGATGCCACAGGACCACAATGAAGGTGCTGCCTACATCTGTAGACATGTCTAAAAGCAAACACACAGTACACTGCCACCTTACACATGTGACTGAAAATGTGACTCGGTGTCATGCAGATGGGCTTTTCACCAGCTGGGAACTAGGAGCTACTCTAGGTCCCTTACCACATAAGCCTCTTCATAGGACAGTTTACAAAGAAGCCAGCTTACTTATCAGTGCAAATCAGTTATAGTTTTTTATAGACATCTCAGAATTGATAAGCCATCAAATTTACCATATTCTGGCTTTTTTTTTAAAGCACAATCAGCAGGTGCGGCCTATATTATAAAGTTGTAGAATCAGACTATGTAAGTCAAGAACAAGTACCGCAAAGTGATTGGGATGCATTTCAGACACTGCTTACAATACCTTTAACACGCTGGAAAGAACACTGAGTAGCTCTTTTTAGGCATATTTTTTCATGCATCGACAGGGAAACCTTGTGTCTGGACATTGAGCATTGGTGGCTAATATTAATGGCATCAGGCTTTATTAATTATGAGCATGTTCCCTATCAAGATAGATAGCTTATCTCTAAAAACTCTCAAATATATCTGCTCCTTGTCCTGTTTTATATGAAGCATGCAGAGACTGTCTATTCCTGTTTGAAAGTGAGAGCCACAGCTGATATGTGCTGCGCTATAGCTTTCTGCAGTCATCCAAACTCACCGTGTGTGAGTCATTACCCATCCCCAGGCATGTCGTTTACTCTGTTGTTTGCTGTTTAAGATTTTTTGCTCTAAATTAGTAATCATCTAAATTGAAATTAAGTTTAAATCAGTCTACTAGTGGCTCTCAAATTTAAGCATGCAGGAAATTTTGTCTTGAGCTATAGATTAGTTTCCCAGTGTTGTCAGAATAAAATACCACAAACCAGATGATACTTCTAGAGGCTAGGAGTTCTAAACTGGACTGTTATAGAATAGACAGGCCTCTCTGAAGGCTCTGGCAAAAATTGCTTCTGTGCTTCTTCCCAGTTTCCCATCAATCATGGTGTTTGTCTGCTTGTAGCTGCACCACTCAAACCTCCTCCTGCTTCTGTGTCTTCGCATAGAATTCATCTCTATGTCTCCTCTGTAATCAGAGGTTGCCACATTTTACAGAAGCACCAGTCATTAGCTTATGGCCCAATCTAATCTTAATCTAAAATGAACTGGTTTTAACGTGTTCACTTCTGCAATGAATCTGTTTCTACATTAAGATTATATGCCTAGAATTCAGAGATTAGAACTTGGCCATATGGTTTTTTGCGGACACATTTTTAAACACAAAACATGAGCATAAGAGTATTTGTAATAGCATTAACAAAAAGGAGGAGCAAATAATAGAAAAATGACTTGTCATATACTATTACACATATTATAGGCACAGAAAATGACTATTTAGCAACCTATAAAAATACTTATATTGTGAAATATAAATTGCTGTACAAGACTGCATATATACCATTCACAGGAATGGAAACACAGTTCTAGGAAAAAAGAATGAGATAACACTGAGTAAAACTTTAGTGTAATCTAACACTATGAGTGAATTGTTTGACTTGCCAATTTTCAGTGTTTTTTTAGAGAAGTTATATTACATTTTGAAAGAAAAATCTATACCATATTATTAACAAATCTCTTCAGTAAATGAAATTAGCAAGGGCTTTATATTTCTGCATTATATATTTTAGCATTATTGGATGCTTGAAAGCAGAAACACCATTTAAATAGAGCTACTGCTAAGTGGAAGTATTTGTTTCTTCCTTGTCTATTCCATCTTTTAAAATAGATTTTTAAATTGATTGCTTTGAAAAGAAAAGAGAGAGGCTGTTGTGTTTTAAGAAGTTACAAAGTCTATGGTCAACATGCTTAGAGGACAGGAAATCCACAGTGCCAGGTGCATCTGCCCTTCTATTCTGTGATATTTGTCTTGTGACAGCCATAATGAAACATTCTTTACTCTTTAATTAAAATAGCATCACATCCCCTCCTCACATCCCTTTTCTCTCTCCAGCCCACCCCATGTCTCCTCCCTCCCATTCTTCCAATACTCTTCCTCTCAAACTACTAGACTCTTTGTATTATTGTTAAGCAAGTGTGAGCACTGCCACACACACGTATATGAACGACCTGTAGAGTTGAGTGTGTGTGTGTGTGTGTGTGTGTGTGTGTGTGTGTGTGTGTGTGTGTTTTCAGGGAGGCTTATCTATTGGATAGTCAACCAGTCAACCAGAGGGCTAATCCTCCCTCTCTCAGTAGTCATTACTTACCTGTAGTTCTTTGTCTAGGAGTGGGACCCTGTGAGATTTTTTCCCACTCCATCTTAGCACGTCTGTTGATAGTGTCATTGTTCAAGTCCTGCTTAGGCAGCTATTTCTGCTATCTAGTCTCACAGAAGACTTTCTGGTATTCTGGCTCTTACAATTTTTCATCCCCACTTATGTGGTGTTCCCTGAGCCATAGATGCAGAAGCTGTGCTGCAGACAGATCCACTAGGACTAAGTTCACCACAATCTTCCTACTGTGGTGTCCAGTTATGTTTCTCTGTAAGATCTTCATTTGCTGTAGAGAGAAGCTTCTTGGATGAGAGTCAGTAGTTAATGTATAATGAAAGAGTAGTATATATGCACTGTGGAATACTATTCATCAATAAATAAAAATGAAAAGATGATGTTTGCATATAAATGGACGGAAGTAGAAAAGATGGTATTGAGTGAGGTAACCCAGATCCCAAAATACAAATGTTGCATGTTCTATCGCATTTGCAATTTCTAGCTCTAGCTCTTCAGCTGGGAGTATATAGCATGGACTGTCTACAGAAACCAAGAAAGAATAAAGCAGTAGTAGGGCGGGTTTTAAGAGGGAAATGTCAGGGTACAGGTGATATATAAGGAGGTGGAGTGGGAAAACGAAGAAAGGGGCTCCAGCTGGGGAGGGAGAGGTCAACACAATAGGAGAAGGATGGAGGTGTAAAAATAACACCAGAGGTGTTTGGTAGACCATTTTATATTTAAGTATCATAACACTTGAGCTGATAATACTCATCAGAACTTTAGACTAACCAAACCCACAGTATCTATCACCAAAAAAAAAAATTTTTCATTTCTAATGGTTGGTGAGTGTAATCCAAATGGCTTCCAAAGCAATAGGCTATTGTTGGCCTTGGATGTCCCTGAGGTCGAATGGCAAAAACCTATTGATGAAGACACTATACACATAGGACACAAGACATAGATTACTAGGGCTGGCTCTAACATGAAAGTTTCCTTCTTATGGTCTAGCTTCCATAATAGCAGAAAGTGCTAAGCAAGCCTCCAAGAGAGGGAAGCAATTGATAATTCTACCTAGGTGTGATGCCTATTAACCACAACAATGACCACAATGGCTAGATAGCCTTAAAGGTACAATCATGGCATTCATGTGTTGGAGGTAACCAACAGCTGTCTAAATGGTGTAGGGCTCAGCCACAGGAGAGAGATCAGGGCTATTAAGGCCATGGAACCTAAAAGAAAACATAATACCACGTGTTTACTAAGCCAACATATTTCCTTAACTTCATCCTAAATCTTACCCTTAACTCACAGATAAGTATGACACTTACCCCTCATCAGATCTACTGAGATTGGCTCCAAGCATGTCGATCATGTTTTCTCTTTCCCCTAATACACTCCTGCTAAGGCTAGTACTTTGCCTGCCTTTGTATCTTAAGTAGAACCTTCAACTAATAATAGGGACTAAGGCTATTTATTGGGTTGAATTAAAATGTTCTGTATAACACAAAATGCCTCTCTCCTAATTATAACTAGTACAATGAAGCAAACTAGGTAATAACGAAAGTTTGACCTGTTTTCCCCAGGTGTGTGACTATGGGAGCCTTTCTTCTTAGCAGGCAGCTTTCTGGCCTTTAGGGTTATGAGACTGTGAACTGGACTTTTGCTTCAAGCTTCTGACCCTGAGACATCCTGTTATTCTCACTCCTCTCGACCCCAGCTACAAGTTTCTATGTTATTGGCATATAAAAGTTCTTGGAATAAATAGCAAGCATTTCCCCCATCTACTAAACATAAAGCCCAATAAGATTTAAATAAACATGAGTGGGAAATTGCAGGTAAAAGTAAGCGAACTGCTCCCGGACAAAAATTTAAAAGTAACTGTTGTAGTACCACTTCTTTTTTCTCAGAAGGTTTGAGAGTCACAGGAGGAAAAACTTTGTGACACGAAGTTATCTCATAGGATGCTTTGGTCCTGAAACTGGAGAGGTGGTTCATCAGTTTAAGGCACCGGCTTTTCTTAAGGGGGCTTTGGTTCAGTTCCCAACATCCCCATGGTGACTCAGACCATCTATAACTCTGACTTCAAGAGATCCTTTGCCCTCTTCTGGCCTCGATGGGTACTGCATGCATATGGTGCATTGACATGCATTCAGGCAAAACATTCACACATATAAAACAAAGATAAGTAAAAGATTCTATAATCTACTCAAAAAGAAACTGGAAAGCTACAGATATGTTTTCCTCTTGCAGCTACTTAAACCCCTGGAAAAAGATGGGGGTTTGCTACCTTCTGAATTTAATGGCAAACTGGAAGTTTTATTTACTTTTACATTAGAAAGTAATCTATAGTGTAGAAAGTAGGGTGGACTCCCTTCTCATGCTGACACTTTTTTTTTTCATCATCTTTCTTTAAGTAGAATTGAAACAGGAAGCTGGGTAGAGAGCCAGAGCCCAGAGCAGAGTTTAAATGATCATTTAAAAACCCCTAACATACTATAATATCTTTCTATATTAACACACCTCAAGTTTGCAACCAAGGAAATAATTATGACCACCATTGCCTCAATAGAGTTCTCCCAAAAGAAGTTCCTGAAAAGAGCATTCCAAGGAAAATAGTTTAATTGTAATAAATATAAAATATATAGGAACTCTAGAGATAATGTTTTTAAAATATAGAAAAATATGCTATATAGATTGGAAGCTAGAAAAAGTGCATACAGTCCTGAAACATCTGTCATGATGGACAACTGAAACTTCAATTCCCAAAGAAACTCTGGAAATAATGTAAAGTTCCTATTTCAGAATTATTCCATTTAAACAGCAAAGGGGCTAGGGTATTTTCACACTGCTCTGAACAGTTTCTTGTGAAAAGGAACTCCCAGTGAGTATGAATTTCAGCCTGTTATTTGAAAAGGCAGAATAACTTTACACCCTTCTAGAAAATTCCAAGAAACAGACAGAAGAAGATACTGTCAGCTGGAAGTCAGACGAGTATGTGAAGGTATCCAAAATGTATCATTAACCATGCATATTTTACCATTTTTGCCTACCATATATTTAGTATTTATTTTGTGATCATACTAGACAGTAATCTTATTTTTCCCTGTGACATAATCTATACAAATGCCTTTAGATAAGTAAATCTCAGACTAATGTCTTGTAATTTTATTTTTCTCTTAAAAGCAAGTATTTCACAAAAAGTAATTAATGTGGGGTTCTGGCATGTGATACACTGATATGGCAGTCTGGTATAGGTGAGAAACCTATGGCTAATAGAGCTTACTTACCACTGTACTCAGACATTTGCCAGCTGTGTACTCTGAGCAAGTTGCATGGAACTCCTCACTGAAGGAGTCAGTGTTCTTTCCTCCGAACATCATGATTGTCATGTTGCATACTTTCCAGATTGTAACAAAACTCTGAGTTAACAAAAATTACAAAATAGTACTACTTCATAATCAAGTCCATATAAACATTAGCTACTTATGTTTCTCTTTCAACACGGATTGAGTTTATAATCTGTGCTAGGAGCTCTTATGCATAGCCATGGAGAGCAATCAGAACATTGCATCCCTCTAATCATAATATAGTAACCAAAATTAATCAAAACAATGTGTGGGAAGATTTGGTTTGACAGGTAGTTGTATCACAATAGCATAGGGTCAGTAAGAAGCACAGATAGGGAGCGACCACCTGCTTAGATGAAGCCAGTTAACTTAGCCCTTGTAGTTGGCATAAGGGATAGTAAGCACCATAAACAGATGATGGGTGCCCTGAAAAGAGAACAGCCTACAAGAGTTGGGAAACTGGCACAGTGGCCTGGATGAACACCACTGCAAATAAAATTTGGGATACCAGGTGCAAAGAAACACAATACTAGTTTATATTAAGCTAATAAAAGTCATTGTTCACTGGGTGTCTTTTGTAGCATTTCCACTGCTATGATGAAACCCCATGACCAAAAAAACAATTTAAAGAGGAAAGAGTTGGTTTGGCTTACACACCACACTGTAGTCCATCATTGAAGGAAGCCAGGATAGGAACTCAAATGGGCAGGAACCTGGAGGCAGGCACTGAGACAGAGGCCATGGAGGAGTGCTGCTTACTTGCTTGATCATCATGGTTTGCTCAATCTGCTTTCTCATAGAACCCAGGACCACCAGCCCATGGATATCATCACCTTCAATGGGCTGGGACCTCCCCTATCAATCAATAATTTAAAAAATACTCTATAGCTAGATCTTATGGAGACATTTTCTTAACTGAAATTTTCTGTTTTCAAATGACTCAAACTAGTGTCAAGTGGACACAAAAGCTGCCAGGACACCAGGTGAAAGCTACTGATATTTTACTATATTAAAAAAAAGAAAGCTATAACTATTAATTTGGTAGAAAATTATAGATATTTTCTTAGCAAATCCTATGATAGATATGAATGACTGGCTGGAAATTTAAAAAGAATAAAAATAAATCTGTTGTGACTCCAGCCCAAGCCATAGACATAGAAATCTGAAGTGTGCAATATGGATGAAAGCAGCAAGTTCAAAGAAACTGTTCAAGTTAACTAATTGGATGTGGTGTGCAGGAAATGAAGGTTTTTAAAAGGCACTATAACATTCATTCCTGGGTGTCCATGAAATCATCAGACAAAGAGTACAAAGGGAGATGATACTATTTTATGTAATGAGATGGTAAGTTTGAAGCACCTACATGAAATTAAAGCAAGCCTATCTACTTGAGCAAACTGTGTCTTTGATGGCATCAGTATATGAGACTGCAAGTTGATGAAATTACCCAGAAGTTATTCTCTATTCACAGTAAAAATCAGTTGAAAACTTGGTCCATCCATTGCACTGAAACAAACATAAAATGCATTTATCTATTGTGCCAAATATTGTCTTTCATTTCCAGCTTCTTAATTAGTACAAAGCACTATACATATTTCTGTATATTATTAATATATATTAGATTGTATATACATTATCGCATATACATTTAATACATACAAAATATATAGCTATGTTATATACCTCATTCTCAGAGCATCTATCACCCTTTTTAAATGTCTCATGCTGCCTACTTTTCATAACATTAAGTACAAGAGCAAACTTATCTTATTCACACAAGCAGGTGGTCATTCCCTGCTTCATTTATGTTCTTGCAGACATTTTTAAAAGATGTTATCAAATCTCTTCTTGGTATCCTGCTATCCTTCCTCTGAGTGCCACCAGGTCTTCCCCTCCAGGGGACATGGTCAATTATGAGGCACCAGAGTACATGTGGACGTCATACCCCACTCTCCACTCAACTGTGGAGAATGTTCTGCCCATTGGCTAGATCTGGGTAGGGGTTTAAAGTTTACTGCCTGTATTGTCCTTGGCTGGTGCCTTAGTTTGAGCGGGACCCCTGGGCCCAAATCTGCCTATCATAATGAAGGTTAGCAGGTTACCAAGAAGAGACTTGATACCCTATGAGCATATACAGGGGGAGGAAGTCCTCCTCAGGAACAGTCATAGGGGAGAGGAATAAGGAGAAAATGGGAGGGAGGGAAGAATGGGAGGACACAAGGAATGGGATAACCATTGAGATGTAACAAAAATAAATTAATAAAAAAAATTTTTTTAAAGATGTTATATAGCTATACTGTATAATCTTTTCTCTTCTATGGTCTGGTGGCCACTCCATTTTATGATGCCATCTCTGAATTAGCAACAGGAAAAGTTAGATTAAGACTACATAATCCATGATAAATCAGTTGTTATGAAGTTAAAATTTCAGTTCTCAACTGATACCTCATATGATTTCACTGAGTGTTTACTAGGGTTTCTTTCCTCTTTATTTACAATTATTTATCCTCAGGGTTTACTGTTGATGGAGATTTTCCTAGGTAAAGGAGGTCCTTGTTTCAAGGATACATTCCTCCTCTGTGATCCTCTATTTGAACTTTAAAATAAGGAAACTGTTTTCTTAATGAAGAAGTCAGAACACCTCTCCAAGGGTTTCTTTTCAAGGCAATGTCATTTTATGCAGTTAGACAGTTTTCCAATGATGCTGCAATCTCTCAAACATTAGCATTGTTACGGTGTAATCATCAGAGGCAGCCACTCTTAGTACAATGCATTCAGTGACAGCAAATTTTCAGCCTCAAAAGTTTCACCTGATTTTTTACTTACAATCAGCGTCATTTATAGCCAATTGTAGCACATGGCATAGTGACCAAAGTGCATAAATTCAACAGTGAAGCAAGGTCATTAAATAAGCATGACAATTTTCTTCTATTTTTCTATTTCTATAGACAAATGCTAAATAGAAACTCAAAACAAGACTATACCTTTGGTATAAATGACCACTTAAAGGAAATATATATTGTTTATATTCTAGTTTTCTCATTGAAAGGAAAAAATCATCTCATTACTTCATAAAACTTTAACTTTTGAAAACATATTACAATCAGTACTTGGCAGAACCTTTATTAAGGATTTTAAGACAACCCAATTTAGATTTATTACTAAGGTAAATCTTCTTGTTCTTTTTATATAATGAAGCATCTTTTTAGTTCATCCCATAAAACCAAAGCCTTAATTTAACCATATACCGGTGTTTTAAATAACATAGCAGAAATGTTAATGAGCAAGTCTAGAAAACAGCACTGGCCACACAAACTGATGATGACTGAAGACTGTTTCCTTAGAATAGGGTAATAACCTAAGATTAATTGGTTCACCTGAAAGCCTAATTTGTCTAATTGATATTAGGCAAATCTGACAGAAACTGTTAATTGAGTATCATATATATGTGATATATATATGATATATATATATATCAATAGCTGCCCCCATAATATGCAATTATAAGCCAATGAAAGACCAAAGTTTATAGTATAATGAACAAAATTAAATTAGACTTTAGGAAAGTCAAGAGAGCAACAGGCAGGGCATATTCTAAGGCATGAGGAATATTACTTTATTTCTGACAGAAGTTGAATAAGGCATTTGAGCAGCTATTTAGATATGTCAAACATTTTCCTAGATGGTAATAACTTTTTGAGCCCTCATAAGAAGAAATCATTCTGTATATAATATATACTTCCGATGATCTTTCACAAGCACTTCATGACATAGTATCATTTTCTTTATCCCACAGATGGGGAAGCTTAGGCTGAAAGACAAAGTAATATGCTCAATGTCCCACAGCTGGTAAAAGAAATTCTAGTTAAACTCAGATCAGTCTGTAGCCCAAGTGTCAACTCACATGCTTAACTAAAAAGGATGGCAACAAGAGGTCGAGAGAGAAAAGTGTGTGAGCGATGATGTGTTGAAACGCACAGGTTCAGCTCATTTCTTCTACTGAAGCTCATGGTAGAATTAATTATGGCAGAACAGAAAACTCTGACAGTTATATGTCTGACATAACTCACACCCCTAGCTAGGCCCTCTGCTTCTATTAGACTTCATTTCAATAGTTATCTTCTTCTCATATTCAGTCGTCAAAAGCAATCTCATTAAGAAATCTCCACTGATGGCCACTTTCTGATGTGTTCACATTTGTCTGCACACTGGATTTCAAAATGGATGACTCTTTGTGAAGTAGACGTCAAAGTAATAGAGCATAAACAAGATAATTCAAATTATTCTAGTCAGTAGTTTCTACTGCAGACTCATCAACCTTTCATCAGGCTTCTGACAAGACGTGACAATGACTGATATTTTCTCTGCCAAGAACAGATCATAGTGCTGGTGTAGGTGTCAGGAAAGGGAAAGCTGGTTGATTGGCATCGCAAGCCTAGAACATGCACAGGGAGAGAAAGAGCGAAGAACTCCTACAAGGAACAATCCACTTTAAACCACCAAGGACAAACACAGTAGGACGATCACTCAATTTGAGTGGATGTTAGCAATCTTAGATAGACAGGATAAATTCTGTCTCCTGTGGTATATAAACATGTATTAAATAAATCTGTTTACCTTTACCTTTCCTTGTTCACCTATCTTTTCTTATATGATCCTCGACTCTAAACTTAGTAATGGGTTAAGAAAGAAGCTTTGCCTCCATTATAAGAGAATCACTGTCAGTTTCCCCATGTTTTTCAGACCTTTTCAGTTATGAGTCTACTTAAGATAAACAAGTACGCAAGACAGTAAATGACAAGTACACAAGACAGTAAATGAAAACTTTGATAAGAACCTCCCATACTAGGCCAAAATTGTGTCTAAAACAGCTGTGCATTGTCATTCTATTAACTACAATAAGTATGGTTTTTTTTACATGTAAAACACATATCTTTTGGGAAAAGGGTTAATTCATAAGAGAATGTTAACTATGTTTGTTCTGTAGAGTATTATACTATAGCTTTATAGAATACCATAATTTGTAGAGGGTTCTATAGCTTTAAAATTCCAGCTGACTGTGCCATGGTACCCAACTTCTACACATGTCTGGTCCCTGCAATGAGAACATTAACAGCTTTTATATTCTATCCTTACTGAGTTTTAAAAGCCTAGATGGAGCCCCAAATTAAGGAAATTTGCACTTGACTGTACCTGAGCTGTAAAACATAAAAACAACGTACAGCTTTTATAAAGGAGAAACAAAATTTTCTCTGTGTTTTTGCTGAGGTTTGTCAGTGCTGTGTTGGCCACATGGAATCTGGCATAAAGGGCAGAAACATCAAAGTTCACACTTGCAAGGGTACAGAGTTAGACATTCTCCCACTGCCTGTCTTAACTTATATAAATGTGTAAAATTACATTCTTTAAGGCCGTAATTGGATTAACTCACGTCAAGGACATATATATATATTATGGTTCTCAAATGTCTCCCTTCTGCTCCTCTCTGCCATTCTTTAGACGGACTTTGATCTGGTAAAGTCTAAAATGTGATGAAATGTGGCATACTTTTCTTTTTTTTTTAATAATTTATTCAGATTACATCTCAATTGTTATCCCCTCACTTGTACCTTTCTGTCCCTCTCTCCTTGCCTCTTTCACCCTATTCTCCTACCCTAGACCTATGACAGAAGGCAACCTCCTCCCCCACCACATGATCACAGCCTATTAGGTCTCATCCAGATAGCCTGCTTCCCCTTCCTCTGAGTGGCACCAGGCCTCCCCACCAAGGGGAAACGGTTAAATAGGGGCTCCAGAGTTCATGTCAGAGTCAGTCCCGACTCTCGACACAAGCTTTATCTCTTTAGTGCATTCTCTGGCTAGAATATGTGAGGAAAAAATCTACTTAAACTTTGTTAACTTTTCCCTGTGTGTTTTCCTCATGTTATGTTACAAAGATTAAAGCTGGACCACAATTACAAATATCTAACAATAAATGACACAGTAAAGCTTGGCTATGAGCATTCTCCTGGCTACAACTGAATTGAACAAATGCATGTTTGCTTATCTTTAAAGTGGAAATCTAACACTTTAAACAAAAGTGTTAAAATCTGTTCTTCTAATTAGCAAAGTGAATTTAAGCCTAATTTAGCACCTTTATAGGTTTCTAAGCCCTGCTGTTTATCTTTCCCTAATACAACATTATCCTAGAAACAATAGATCAGTATGGTAGGAATCAATGTACACACAGTATTTATCAGGGACTCGTTAAAATAGCCCTGTTGCTTATATAAATATAGAAAAAAAGAAAGTGTAAGTAGGCACGAGCTAATAACACCACTTATCTGTTACAGTGCCTGAACTGATAAATATAGCTTTATCTGTAGGATCGTGTGTTTGCTAATATTGAACCAAATTAGAGAAATAAATTTGCCCAATTAGAAACACTACTGGACCAGACAGGAGTGATCTCCGCATCAGTCAGCGAAGAGAGAACAACATCCACTGGGAAGATGGGAGTACATACTCCAGCAGGCAGCTGCCTCTCAAAGGAAGAAGGGAAGGGCTATATTTAAGAGCACCAAGTTCATTGTAGCCGAACTCATCCATCATGTAGGGATGGAGATCTCCTGGGCATAGGAGACCAAAGGGGCAGAAAAGCTAGAAATGTTGCACCTGCTCCCTCTACATGAAAGGAATCCTAAGAATAGTAAAGAAGGGCAACCTCTTGATAATATTGCTTTTAAGAAAGATCTAATGTGCCAACCCTTTTTTCCCACACAATAAAAAAGGAGGGAATACTACCAAATTCATTTTACACTGATAGTATTAGCATGGTATATTTTACACACATACACACACACACACACACACAGAGAGAGAGAGAGAGAGAGAG
Source organism: Acomys minous (assembly GCF_964271855.1). Taxonomy (NCBI): domain Eukaryota; kingdom Metazoa; phylum Chordata; class Mammalia; order Rodentia; family Muridae; genus Acomys; species Acomys minous. The sequence goes on along the minus strand of NC_140491.1, from coordinate 89,913,509 downwards.
AGAGAGAGAGAGAGAGGCTAATTTCTCCTACTACATTTCAACAAAATACTTGCAAATTGAACACAAAATGACAGTAAAAAATATAATCCATCAGAATCAAGTTTGTGTAATTCCAGAGATATGAGGTTTTCTCTACATATACAAATTAGCAAATGTTATATACCATATTAGGATAATTAAAGATGGAAGTGATATGATTATCTAGACATATATAGGAAACGTATTTACCAAAATTCAATTCATTTTCATGATGTAAGTCCCCAAGAAACTAGAACTAGACAAACATCATTCTAGACTGTGACTAAACTATTTCATCATAATAAAGGCATCCTAAAACAAACATGTAGATCATTAAATGGGAAGAAACTAAGAATGTGTCTTCCAAAATACAAAAGGTCCATTTTTTCTATTAGTATTCAATATAACGTGTGTGTACACATTATATATATATATTGTTTGAAGTCTCAGCTAGACCAATAACACAAAAGAAAGACATAAAAGGGATAGTATTTGGAGAGAAGTTAAGCTATATATAGCTGCGATGCTATTTGTAAAAGGCCTGTAAAGTCCACCAGAAAACGTTAGATCTGATTAACACTTTGTGTAAACTTGCAAGCTACAAAATTGGTATATAAAGTTTAGTAGCTTTTAAGAACACTGGATAATAAACTTGTTGAGAAAGAAATTTAAAATATGCACCATTCACAGTAGCTTTAAAAACCTAGCAGTGAACTTAATAGAGAATGGAAAATTCCTACAGGGTAAATTACAAGATGCTGAAAAGGAAGCTAAAGAAGGTACTAGATTGTCAGGAGATCATCTATGCTCCTGAACTGGTGGACTCAGTATTGTGAAACATGGCTGTATTCTCCATAGTAATCTACATAGTCAACGTGGTTCATATAAAAATTCCAAAGCACACCACCCAAGGTGTCACATTAACCGTCTTCAAACCATCCTGTGGGACCACTGTAACAAAGAAATGTGCCGAGTAATCAGAATACTGCAAAAAAAAAAAAAAAAAGACATATAGACCCATGAAGCATAATAGAGCACCCAGAAACAACCCCATAGTGCCGTATACACTCAGATTTTGGAAAATGGATTTTAAAAAATAACCTGGGGAAAAGGACAACCTCATCAATAAATGCTAATGGCAAATTTGGAAATACACCTGCAGAGTAAAGATATTAGACCCATATCTCCCATCCTGTACCCTCCCCTAAAAAAAGATTCCAGTGTATCAAAGGCCTTAATTGAAAACCTGAAACTGCTATGAGAAAATGTAGAAAGAACACTTAGGTATATAGGTATAGGCAAGAACTTTCTAACCGAAACCTTGTAGTACAGAAATAGTCCAAAGAACTGACAAATATGATTAAATGGATTAAAAGCTATTTCACACGGAAGGAAACTATCAGTAGAGTGTACAGATAACCTACAGAATAAGGATAAAAATATTTTCCAGTTGCATTTGATACAGTGGTTAATATGTAGAATGTATAAAGAACTGCCAAAATTAAACACAAAATAAATGAAACTACTAATAAATAAGTGGTCCATGTTCTAAACACATGGTTCTCAAAAGAAGAAATGTAAGTGATAAACACTTGTAAAATGCTAAGCACCCTCAGCCAACAGGAAAATTAAAATGACTTTGATGGTCTATCTCACTCTAGTGAATGCTCATCGAGATGCAAATGACAAAAACTGGTGGTGTGGATGTGGAGGAAAAGAACACTTATTCACTGATGCTCTGAGTGTAAACTAGTGCAATTATTATAAAAATTGGTGTAGATGTTTTGCAAACAACTAAAATCATATGCCTCTGCTATGCGACTCTCCAGAATATACCCAAAGGACTCAATTTCCTCCTATGGAGATGCTTGTACGTCCCTCTTCGTGGTTGCTTTGACCACTATTAAAATGGCAAGGAAATGAAATCAGCCTAGATGTCCCTCACAGATGAGTGGGTAATAAAGATTTGCTATATATACACAGTGGACTTTTCTTCAGCCTTAGAAGAGTGAAATTACGCAATCTGTACTAAAATGAGTAGAACTAAAATATATCATAGTAAGTGGGGGGAAATGAGGCCCAGAAAGACAAATGCTGCATGTTTTCTCTCTTATGAAGATCCTAACATCTAATTTTTATACATGTCAGTTTCTGTGGAAGTGAGGGTGAGTGGATGCCATAAATGTAGGAAGAGTTGGGGTGGGGAAGGGGCATTAATAACGAGGAGTAGATGGACGGAGCATATGTAGTATGAAAGGAGAAGGGAATCTTTAAGATAGAAGGCTGCAAAGGGGGAAAGGAACAGGGTGGGTGCAATCAACAAGAATTAAGTGTAAAAATGCTATAAATAAATATTTTATTAAAAACAAAACAAAATACACTAAATTTAATAATGCTACCTGTAGCCAGGCGTGGTGGTGCACGCCTTTAATCCCAGCACTCAGGAGGCAGAGGCAGGTGGATCGCTATGAGTTCGAGGCCAGCCTGGTCTACAAAGTAAGTCCAGGATGGCCAAGGCTACACAGAGAGACCCTGTCTCAAAAAATCAAAACCAAAAGAAACAAACAAAAAAATGTTACCTGTGATTAGAGACAGGACACTAAGGATACAGGATAAAGGGGAAAAATCATCTTTCCACCCTTTTAAAAATTATTTTATTTTATTAATTTATTCAGATTATATCGCAGTTGTTATCCCCTCACTTGTATCCTCCTATTCCTCCTTTCCTCCTTTCCTCCTTCCTTCACCCTATTCTCCTCCACTAGGTCTGTGACAGAAGGGGACCTCCTTCCCCACCATATGGTCATAGCCTATCAAGTCTCATGTTGGTAGCCTGTTTATCCTTTCTCTGAGTGCTACCAGGCCTCCCTACCAAGGGGAAGTGGTCAAATATGGGGCACCAGAGTTCATGTCAGAGTAAGCCCCTGCTCTCTACATAACTGTGGAAAATGTCCTATGCATTGGCTAGATCTGAGTAGGGGTTCAATGTTTACTGCATTTATTGTCCTTGGTTGGTACAGTAGTTTGAGCAGAGCCCCCTGGGTCCAGATGGGCCCACCATGATGTTCTTCTTGTGGGTTTCTAGGACCCTCTGGACCCTTCTATTTCTCTATTTCTCCATAGATGCTAAGTCCCTGCATCTATCCCAATCTCCTGGTAAGTGAAGACTTTCATGGGGCATCCCTTTTGGGCTAGTGTCCAATTATGAGTGAGTGTGTACCATGTGAGTCTTCCTGGGTCTGGGTTAACTCAGTATTGTCCTTTCTAGTTCCATCCATTTGTTTGCAAATTTCAGGATTTCCTTGTTTTTAATAGCTGAGTAGTATTCCATAGTATAAATGTACCACAGTTTCTTTATCCATTCTTTGACTGCGGGACATTTAGGTTGTTTCCATCCACCCATGAACCTTATAAAGATGTTCTCAGTCCTCTACCAACTAACATAAGCAGAAGATTTTTCATAATCCAATAATTAATTCCTAGAGACAAACAGCTAAAGAACATCTATATTTGAATAAAATTTAACTACTAGCTATTTTAGCAATGGATCTGAAAGGAGAGTCATTGAGACAGGTCAAATGTCAAGGAAAAGGGATGTTATTCATATGCTCCACTAACAAGAAAGAAGTCCATAGGAAAACTTGCTAAGTCATTTTTAATATATTTTATTAATTTATTCATATTACATCTCAATGGTTATCCCATCCCTTGTATCCTCCCATTCCTTCCTCCCTCCCATTTTCCCCCTACTTCCCTCGCCTATGACTGTGTATGAGGGGGACCTCTTCCCCCTGTATATGCTCATAGGGTATCAAGTCTCTTCTTGGTAGCCTGCTATCCTTCCTCTGAGTGCCACCAGGCCTCCCCATCCAGGGGACGTGGTCAAATATGGAGCACCAGAGTTCATGTGAAAGTCAGACCCCACTCTCCACTCAACTGTGGAGAATGTCCTGTCCATTGGCTAGATCTGGGTAGGGGTTCAAAGTTTACTGAACATATTGTTCTTGACAGCTACATGAATTGAATTTTTTTTTAAAAAAATCTGTCCTAGGTCTCTGATCCACACAGTTTCTATACCTCTGGGCAATGTTAGGGGTGGGCTCCCTTTAGTGACAGAGGTCTCAAGCTGGATCAGTCATTGCTTGACCACTTTCCCAATTTGTTTCACCTTTACTTGAGCACGTCACACTGCAGGACAAGTTGTAGGTAGAAGATTTTACACGTGCGTTGGTGTTCCAATCCTTCCACTTGAAGTCTTGTCTCATTTTAGGCTACGGCCAGTTCAGGCTCCACATCCGCATTACCAGGAGTCTTAGCTAGGGTCACCCTCGCAGATTCGTGGGAGTTTCCACTGCCCTGGGTTTTGCTCCCAATTCCAGTTGTCTCTCAGTACTCTCTCCCTACATCCTGACCAAACCCATCCCTCTTGTTCCCATCCTTAGCCACTCCTAGTCCATCCACAATATCGTTTCTACTTCCCCTTCCCAGGGAGATCCATGAATACGCAAAAAGAAAAATAGATTCCTAATGATATTCTGCCTTACTCGCAGACAAGAGCCTGGCGTGATCGCCATCGGAGAAGCTCCATCTATCAACTGATGGAAGCAGACGCAGAGACCCACACTAAGATCAGTGAATCCTGCAGAAGAGAGGGAGGCAGGACTGTAGGAGCTAGAAGGGCCAGGGACATCACAAGAAAAGCCACAGAATCAACAAACCTGGACTCATGGGCACTCAGACGGAACTGACAATCAGTGCGCCTGCGTGGGTCTAACCTAAGCCCTCTGCATATATATTATAATTGTGCAGCTTGGTGGTTTTGTGGGACTCCTAACAGAGGGAGCAGGAGTGGTCTCTGACACGTTTCCCTGGTTTGGGGACCCCTGTCCTCCTACTGGGCTGCCTTTCTCTAGGCTGAATATGAGGGGAAGCGCCTCGTCTTATTACAGCTTGATATGCATTGCTTGATTGACCTCCCTGGTAAGCCTACCCTTTTCTGAAGGGAAATGGAGAAGTGGATGGAGAGAAGGGAGATGGTGGGGAGGGACCGGGAGGAGAGGAGGGAGAGGAAACTGCAGTCAGGATGTAACAGATGAGAATAAGTTAATAGATGATATATTTAAAATTGAATAAAAATACAAAAACTCTAACCGGTGCTGGCTGTCTTTTATCTACTTGACATAACCTAAACATAAACGAGAAGAGAGAATCATAAGATTGGCAGGGTATTATCTAGAATAAGGACTGATGTGGGAGAGCCCACATCACTGTAACAGGTGTCTTATCTGAACAGGTGGTCCTGGGTTGTATAAGAAAGCACATTGACCAAGCCACATGGAGTAAGACAGTAAGCAGAGTTCCTCCACGGCCCCTACATTAGCTCCTGCCTTGAGTTTGTGCTCTGATTTTCCTTGGTGAAAGAACGTGACCTGATAGTTGTAAGCCAAAAACAAAAACAAAAACAAAAACAAAAACAAAACCAAAAAAACAAAAACAAAAAATAAAAAACCTTTTCCCCCAAGTTGCTTTTAACCATAATGCTTTATCACAACAGTAGGAAATATAACTGACAACCTATACCCAAATCAAACTAAGGTCTATTTAAATAAGCATAGCAACCTGGGTAACAAACGACCTCTCTGCCTGGGGATGTTGATTTAAATTCATAGTTTCCATTCCCTTGCCTTTCCACATTCCTTCTCCTGCATGTGAGTAAATTTCCATGCTTTTAAAGCATTTATGTTTGAATTAATTGCAGGCCCTTTCCCTCTTGTAATGACATTAGCAAAACTGATCTACAAGGTCTCCTCCAGAAAAGACTGATCAACATTCTCTAATCAATCAAAGAGTTACAATGATAGTTTTCATTAATGAACCAAGTGTTAATTTTTACTGTTATCTCAGTAGTTCAGATTGGTTTTTTTTTTGTTCCCAAGTTTTTGTTTAATATCTCTTCGTGGATTAAGTAATAACTATAAAGTCTCGATCACCTATATAGATTCAATATAGAGTGTTAATTTCTATGCATATTTTTAAAATAACTAATACAAAAAATTGGAAACACTGAGTTGTAGAAAGGAAATCATCTGTACAACTTAAAAACTGGATTCAAGCCAAACATGTTGATGTAAATTTATCATCTCAGCCTGAGAGAGACTGAGGTAGGATCGCAAGTGAGTTTGTATTCTGAACTACAGATAGCTTCTACGAAAGTAAACAAATTTTAATTAAAAATAAGGATGCAGTTTCACATTAATCTGTGTCACTACACTATCTGTGCACAGCATACCCATGGCAGTCATGAAGTCATAGCAACTGTGATCACAATTAGTCCTGGAAGAAGGAAGGTCTCATGAAGCCCCACCCTTCCCTGCCAACTACTACTTACTATAGATGCTGGGAGGCATGGGCAGAGTGGGGGTCATTGTCTCCAGTTGTGTGCCTCTCCTGAGCCCATCAAGCTCCAGTGGATAGTTCTCTTTTTTTTTTTTTTTTTTTTTCAGGCTATCACCAGTTCTTTATTAAGAAGCAAGGGGTACATGATACTTGGATTGTAGAACACACTAGTGTCTTTCTTCTTTCTCTGGATATCTGTTTACATGACTATGAAAGTATCATCAATTAGAATTAGGACATGTATGATCCACCTGCTGTTAGCTCATGGAAATACATAGATTAAATTGTTTTTTCCCTTTATGTCCTTCTAAATTTTCCACCTGTCCTTCTAAAGGAATCCAGTAGTTTTGTCAAGAATTATGTGACACATGTTCTTCTTGTCTCTTGTATGAACAGAGTTTCCCTCAAATCTGACAACCTGAGTTTGACCGTTGGGACCCACATAGTAGAAAGAGAGAAGCAACTCATACCAGTTGTTCTTTGACCTCCAGAAGTATAGAGTGTCTCACATGTGAAGACCACATGCTTTCTGAGTTTTATATATAATTTACCTTCTCTTTTTTTTTTTTTTCCAGTTCCAGGGTATATATTTTACTTTACTGACAAGTTTTTTCTCCCCATGATAAACCTTTCTTAGTTAAGTATGTGACCCAAACTTTTGGGTACCCTTTATGTATTTTTCCTTTATGGACATACCTAAGATAAAAATAATCAATTTATAACCAGTGGATAGTTCTCAACCCCTGGTTAAACTTGGTGGGTCAAGAAATAAACAAACAGACAAAGGCAGAACATAGTAAAAGAATTTGGAGAGAAAAGTGAGGATTGACGCAGGTGGGAGAGAGAGCTAAGTGAATGGGTGGGTAAGAGTGATCAGAAATTATTGGAGGTAAATGAAGGCAGAAGTGAAAATAATCAAGAAGCATTACATACGTGTACTGTCAGGTGTTATTTGGGCTCATGCTTTCACATGCTTTAATACGGGCTTAGTGGTCTTTTGCTCTGAGGCCTGATGCAAGGCAGACATCATGGAAAAAGTATGTGGCAGAGCAAAGCTGCCTACATCATAGCAGCAAGGAAGCAAAGAGTATAAGGTTTCAAGGCTCCAGTGTTCCCCTGTAGGTCATGATGACAATAGCTTAAGAAGTCCTACCCACTAGGCCCTCCTTCCTAAAGATTCCAGCACTACCTAGTGGCATCATGTCCTGGCCACCAGCTTTATCAGTCCTGGGCCAATAGGTGAGGATTTCGAATAATAGATTTTTTTTTAAAAAAGTAAATGTTTTAGTCCTTGACTCCTACTAACAGAACAGAGTTTTCAAAAAATATTCTATTAGAATGTGGTTAGGGTTATGCTGGTCTAATAAGGCAGCCGTCTCTGACTCTCCTCCAAGGTCATGACTTCGTCAGCCCTGAGTTAGGTTTCCAGAACCAGACATAAGTTCCTTCCTGTTGAAACTTGCATGGCACTTTTTAGGACCATGAAAGCTAGTATCAGGGAGAAATCTTTCAGGTCAGTTCCACTTCAGCGGCATCCAGACCCTATGTCTTCCCTAAGGAAGGGCACACCAATGGCTATTATAATTCCAGAAGGTCAATCCAGAAAACATACATATGCATAATATTATACAGACCTAGAAGGTTGTATTTATTTTCATTTAAAAATATATGTAACAATGATTATTGGCAAAAAAGGATATGAATTTGAAAGAGAGCCAAGAGGTATATATGGAGTGGTGGAGAGAGGAAAGTGAAGAGGGAGATTATATCATTATATATTATATTATAGCTACATAAAATATTATACATAGTTATATAAGATAAAAATAAAAAGAAATAGCTGGTAAGAGAGTAAATGTGATAAACTTGTATAACTTTCAAGAACGAAGGCAAGACAAAACAGCATGAAAGACTGCTTTACTGCATTTGATGATAGTTTCTGATGCCTAAAATACCTGTAGTATAATTTTATTTTTCCAGCCTCTTACTCCCTTAGAATCCAATCTTGTCTCCTTCTTTGAAGCTATGAGTGATCTAATGTGGGAAATATGAGGTTCAGAGCAGTAGGTGGAAGTCTGTGTTCCAACCACTTGTTACGTTATTGTAGAGTTTAAAGCAATCCCAGATTTATTTATTGATAGGATTTATGGCTTGATTTAGTTTCATCAGAAAGCAACATGTTCTGTGTGAATGTTATTAATCCAAATAAGGTAATTTTGTCTTCATTTACAACCATCTGTTGAAAATTAATTTTTATGAGTTGTCTTCTCAAAAGGGAGAGAAAACAGATGTACATTTAACCTCAAACCACAGAATCGCTCAGCCTACTCTAAAACTTGATAAAATGTCATATACACACATTAAAAATAAATCTGTTTACCTTGTGCTTTTATAGTTTAATATTTCATAGAGAACAAAAGCCTATAAATAAAGTGTTTAACATCCAAAGCTGATTCAGCCCAACCTTGCTTTCTACATGCCTTTACAGAACCTCTATTTTTAACACTGTAAAGAAATCAAAATTGCTTTGGTCTTACAGAAAATGTCAGATTATTGTCCTTAGATGATAGTGAACAGGTGAGTCCAGAGAAGACAACCAGAACTGGCAGAAAAGATGACTTACTGACATTCCTATGCCACTGCTTAGAGGGATCACCTAGGTAGGCATGTTAAGACTTATAGACTGAAGACACCCACCTTACTTTATACAAGTAAAGCTTCAGTGTTGGCTCTGCTTCTATTTGGGTGCAAAATTCTTTTTCCAGGTAGAATAGTGATTTGCTAGGGGCCAAGAAGGGGGTGGGGAGAAATAAGGAAGTTGGATAATGAATACTAAATTACACAGGAAAATATGATGTTTTGCACAAAAAAAAGGCTTCTATTTTTACCTTATAAAGAATTATGAGAAATGAATCGAAAGAGTCTCAACATAAATCTCTAAGGAGATGAAAATGGTGATTACTCTTACTTATCACATAGTGTGCTGCGACATCACATTCTACCCCATAAATATGTAAAAAGAACTTTGAAACAAGAGCCTTTTCCTGTTGAAACGTGAGCAGCATCCTCCATAAGTGCTCTCTCTATCTCCCATATGCTCTGCTCTGTTTTCTGTGACAGTGTGCGCATGCCCTCAGAGCAAGACCAGGCATTACAGTGCCTTGATTCCAAAACGCCTAGCAGTCCTCAGAGCCCATGAACTTTTCATCAGTACTGACAAGGAAAGTGACTACAGAAAGTTCCTTCTCGAAAGTTCCTTCTCAGACACGGAGCAGTGCCCACTTCCAAGGCTTGACCCAAGCACCTGTTAGCCTTGTAGACGTATCCTGTATGAGTTTCACTTCTTTCATCTTTAGAATTCAGTCCCTCAGTGGATGGTATGTGTGAACTATCACATGTGCAGGCAAGTGATACAGAACAAAGACTATTAAGAAGCAGCCCTACAGGAAGTTACTAAGTGATCCCTGTGTCTCTTAGACATGAGAACCCCAGCTGAAGAACCGTGTTGTTTTCCCCCTTTTAGAACCCGCCAAACTGTATCTGCATGTGTTGAAGTTCCTATACTTTTAACATCCTTCTAAAAGCATGTATAATAGATGCCAAATTAGAGGTGTCAAACATACTATTTTATTTTAATATTTAGTAGTAGTAGTAGTACAACATCCCACCTGTGGTTTCCCTCCCTCCCCTTCTCTCAATTCCTCCCTCCACCTCTCATTCTGCTCCCTCTACTCTCTCCTCCTCTTCCTCCTTCTCTTTTTCCTCCTCTTCTTCCTCCAAAGAGGTCAGGCTTCCCATGCATACCAGCCAAACATGGCATATCAAGTTTCAGTAAGACTGCACATTCCCTCATAGTAAGGCTGGACAAGGCAACCCAGGAGGAGGAAAAGGGTCCCATATGCCAGAAAAAAAGAGTCAGAGACAGACCCTGTTCCCATGTTAGGGGTCCCACAAAAAGACAAAGCTGTACAACAAGAACATATGTGGAAGCCCTAAGTCAGTCCCAAGCAGGCCTCCTGGTTGTCAGTCCAGTCTCTGAGCCCCAGTGATCACAAGTTACTTGATTCTGTGGTTTTTCTTGTGGTGTCCTTGACCCTACTGGCTGCTATAACCTTTCCTCTCGCTCTTCCTGGGGATTCTCCAAGCTTCACCCAATGTTTGACTGTGGGTCTCTGCATATGTTTCCATAAGTCACTGGATAGAGCCTCATGACAATTGGGCTAGGCAGCAATCTATGAGTATAACAGGATAGCATTAGGAATCATTCCATTAACTTTTTTGGCTGTCATGTTTGGTTCTATCTCAGGTCTCTGGTCTTTCCAGCTCCTGGATTATGGTCCCTACAGGCAGTACCAGGTACGGGCTCTCTCCCGTGGCATGGTTCTCGGGCTGGACCAGTCATTGGTTGACTATTTTCACAATTTTTATGCCATCTTTTCCCTCAGTGCATTTTATAATCTGGACAGATTGCAGGTTTTGTGACTGGGTTGGTATCCCAGTCCCTCTGCTGGAAGTCTTGCCTGGTTACAAGAAATGGCCTGTTCAGCCTACCTCTCCCTCATTGCTAGGGGTGCTTGTTTGGGCCATCATATCATAGATTCCTTGAAGGTTCCACTGAACTAGGTTTCTAGCTCTTTCTAGAGATGCACCACAATTCCAGTTTTCTCTCCCTGTACTCTCTCCCTCCATCCTTTGTGATTCCCCCCTCTTCCCATCTCCCTCACTCAACCCCCTGCAATCTTGGTATCTATTGTATTTCCTCTTTCCAGGAGATCCTTTGCATGACTCTTTCAGTCCTCCTTGTTACTTAGCCTCTCTGGGTCTGTGGATTGTAGCATGATTATTTTTTTTCTTGTTGGTGGTGGTAGATAATTTTTTCCCTTGGTTTCTGTCTCCTCTCTTGTCTTCTGGCCTGTGGTTCCGGTAAGCAGTGAATCTTCAGGCCTAGTAGTACATCTTCCAAACACATATTTTTAACTGTCTATAAATCTAAGCATTCCCAAAATGAAATTGGAATAAGTAAATCCAATATTTCTACTTGCAAGTTCCTGAGTGTTTGCTTTGCTTGGATAAATGGTAAACAAATGATTACTTCAATCTTTAGAGTTAGAAGGAAATAAGGGAAAATGCGGTTGTCCTAAAATTTTTAGTTGCCTAATATATTCACAGCGTACCTTCCCAACAGAAGTGCATATACATTCTACTTACAGAATAAAACTCAGATTGTTAAAAAAAAATCACTACTCCATAAAGAATAATTATTCTATTCCTTATGAATAAATTTATTATTTTATATTTAGTACAATATCATAAAAGTCACCTTACTACAACACCAGTAAGACAGCATGATTTGTGGAAACAGTATGTGTTATAGAAGGTGTTTAACCCATGCACAGCTTCTCCTTAGTTGTCTATATTTGTGTTCAGTGTTGATTTTTTGTGGCAAACTTTAAATTAGAAATGGCTTTTCTTGTCATTCCTTAACAATATGAAGCTATTTCTCTCTGCCCACTCACATTCTCAAGTATATATTTTGGAAATAAAAGCCCATTTATTACTATCCTAAGTAAAATTAACTCATTATGGTGCCTGTACTGCCAATATATCTTCCAAAGGGAAACACAAATTATTTAGGTTAATTATTTTAATCTGCATCACTATTTCCTTCTATAAAACTATATATATTTCTGTTTCAGTTACCATTTCCTGTTGTTTAACCTCTTATTCATGCTTGAAATTAGCATGTGGTTTACATAAGTTTATAGGACAATGATCTCAAACTTAGAATGTATTTGAATATTCACTTAATGAACATGTTTTTTTTTAATGAAGATTCTCTATACTGACTAGCTTTGTGTCAACTTGATACAAACAAGAGTCATTTTGGAAACAGAAATTTGAGTTGATAAAAGTATTCCCACTCTATCAGCCTGTGGGCAAGCCTATGGTGCATTTTCTTGATGGACAGTTAATGGGAGTGGAGTCCAGCTCACCATGGTTGGTGCTACCCTTAGGTTGTGGTTCTAAGTATTATAAGAAAGCAGGCTGACCAAGCCATTTACAGCAAGCCAGTAAGCAACACTCCCATAACCTATACATCAGCTCTTGCTTCCAGTTTCCTGCCCTGTTTGTGTTGCTTCCTTGGCTTCTCTCAGTGAACTGTGTCCCAGGATATGTAAATCAAATAAACCCTTCCCTTCCCGTGCTGCTTTTGGTCATGATAGTTTATCATATCAGTAAAAATCCAAACTAAAATATTCTCAAATCTCTCTTCTAACAATGCCATCTACAAAATCCTGAAGTCTTAAAACGTACACTGTGGTTGATGCTTAGAAAACCACTTGTTTTAGGCAGATCCATATGGGCTCACTCTTGAATCCCTACTCAGCTGGAAACTATCTTGGCACAGTGGCTCTTCTGAGAGCTTTCAGTGTCTGCATCTGACAATGAAGGCCTTTTGTCTCAAGGTCAACTAAGTCAAGTGCACCTTCTTTATTTTGGGTCTTATTTTGATCTTCGCTATCAAAACCCAAATTAAGACAAACAGACTCAAAAGGAGCAATTCTAAATGTAACCTACTTAAAGACAGCAGACTTTTTATTTTTGAAAACCTATTTGCCTACATTAGCTTCTTTTTCTAAAAAGTGCATTGCTTGTAAAACTCAGCTGGGACAATTTAGTCCTCTAAGTATCTATGTAGATTTTCATGCCAGTTAGGATAATTTTCAGCACAATTTAAACCTATTTCTTAATTATAGATACAATACTTTCTAAGAGAAAACCAATCCCAAAGCTTTTAACAAGAGTAGGAAAGCACTAATTTACATGCTTCACATCAGTGGAGAAGGATTTTTTTTTCTAAAACATAGTTTTATATAGTTCATAAGGAACATCCCCTGTGCTTCACCCTAATTCTATAGGGGCCAACATACATTTCTGAGGCTCAAATAGTTGGATTGCATCACCCTATTTAGACCTTGGCATGAAGTAACTCTGGAATCTGACATGCAGTCTGGAGAACCTGGATTTTATTTTTGCTTCAGAGGAACACCTACCTAAGAGGCAAAGAGGACTTGCAGAGCTGCGGCTGAGCCACACCCACTTTTCTAGGCAAGATATAAAGCACAACACTTAAAAATGTCTGACATGGATCCACTGGGGGAGAGAGTGGGCCTCAGGATGTTCCAAAGCGGAAAGCAGATGGGTTGAGTTCAGCAAATTGCCAGAATCACCCCAACCCCACGCCCAGCAAAAGCCAAGTATGCTCTGAGATATTCCTACCACGGTCTGAGAGACTTGTAAATAATTCATCATCATTCTTTTTATGAAGCCAAAATACATTTGTCTGTGGACTTTCCCCTTACATTTAGAAATCTAAGTGTATGTCAAGAGAAATAGAATTGCACAGCTCAACTCTGTCAAATACAGTCTACAAGGGAATCATTTGAATAATAGCACTCAACTTAATTAGCTCTTCTGAGCACCCATGGGGTGCCTAGGAAGTGTCAAACAGGTGTGCAGGATACAGAAAAGACATGCACTGTGACAGAATGTCAAGTCAACAGACCCCCCAAACAGCTGTATGAATGTCACAGTTAGTAGCTCAAATCAACACGCAGAGAAAACGATTCTTTTCAAAAGGTTGTTAAGCCTAAAAGGAATCTTAAGAACATGCATCATTCCTACTTCACAGAGAAAGAACTTTGGCTCCAAAGTGGTACAATGATTGCAAAATCGGTCTCTGAAAAGTGACAAAAGGACACATTGGTTTCTGTACAAAGTCTATTTCTTCTTGCTGCTTGTAATCAAATGAAAGCTTCTTGAACTGTGTAGTCACTTTTTCTTTCACATACACTTGTGCTTCCATACTTTATCAAATGTGGTAGATCATGGAAAGACTGGGCTCTGGAATAACGAAATCTAACTTACTATTAGTTGGTCACTAACCGAAGCTACCTAGGCATTGAAAAGACTAAAGCAATGATCTCAGACTCTGAAGGGTAAGGAGTCCCCGGAGGACTACAAGTCAGTGAGCCACGAGCAACAGAATCTCTGGTGAAACAGAGCTATATGTTATCATGAAGGCATACGGATCAAAGCGATCCGGTTGTCATATTTTTTCAGGAAAGCTAAAAGTTCAAACATTGAAATTAAATTTAATATTTCAATGATAGCAATCAATTCAAAATGTTTAAACACTGTAAGAACCAAATCATACACACTGCAGACTGTGTTTACACTGTGGGTTTCTAGTTTACAATTTCTAAGTAGAACACATCTGGTAAAATAAAACCCAATGAATGAATCTACATCAGAAGTGATGATATTTTTATAAGGAAAGGTATTATTTACTTTTAATATGGAATATATGTTACTCAAACTTTCACAAATTTTCAAAAAAAATTACATCTAAATATATGGCTTCTGACTTCAATGCAAATGCTTTAAGTTTTTCTCTATTTAGGATGATGGAAACATGATCCTGTATGTACCGTTTATTATTTTGAGATATTTCCCTCTATTTCTACCTCTGTAGGACTTTCATCATGAAAGCATGTTGCATTTTATTGCTAAAACATTTCTGTATCTATTGAGATGATCCTGTGATTTTTGTCTTTAAGTCTACTTGGTGGCTTGTTGCATTTCTTGTCTTACATATGTTAATCATTACTGCATCTCATAGATAAAGCAAACATGGTAATAGTGATTAGTCATCTTTTTGGTATGTGTATTCTGTTTCCAAGTATTTTATTGAGCATTTTTTAAATCTTATTATCCCTTATTGATCCTGTATTCTCAAAAGGAATATTTGCCTGTAATTTTCTCTTTTTTGTTGTTGTGTCTTTACTGTTGTAAGTCCCTGATGACCAGAGAGTTTTCTATGAGATTGGCTTAGTGATGCTAGAAGCTACTCACATACAGTCTGACCAACATGACTGCTGAAACATAAGCTGAACAGCCACAATAGAATGCAAGGAGAGAGGGGCTTGAGGCCTCAAGCCTACACAAGGATCTGTAGGTAAGTAAAAAATGCTGAGAGTCAGAGAAACAGTCTTCTCCAGGGAAAAACCAACAAATCGATTATCTAATATCAATAACTATTCCTGAAAACATAGAAATAAGTAGAATACAGATTAAGAAGGATATATTTAGAGGTGTGTGTATGTGTGTGTGTGTGTGTGTGTGTGTGTGTGTGTGTGTGTGTGTGTGTTCATGTAGCAATAATTAAAGAAAAAGAAAAGTCCATGAATTTTAACCAGAGCAAGAAGGAGAATATGGGAGTATATGGAGAGAGGAAATGGAAGGGAGAGATTGTTTAATTATGTTATAATTACAAAAAATAAAGAAGTCTTAAAAGATGATGATGATGATGATGATGATGATGATGATGATGATGATAAAATTAACTGAAAGCCAGGGAATATAAAAGCAACATAAAAATGTCAATTATGGTATAACAGAATTATTTCTATCCTAAATAGAAATAAAGAAAAAAGAAAAAAACAAAGAAAGCAGTCTTATTTGTAATAGGTATAAAAATAAGAAAATATCCAGAAATATCCAGAATATGAATATGATATTTACATTAAAAACAATAAAACACTGCTGAAAGAAATGAAGATGTTGGTATAAAGAGATATATCCCATGTTTATAATTTAAGATAGGAGAGGGGAATAGGGTAAAAGCGGGACAGAGGGAGGAACAGGAGGATACAAGGGATGGGATAACACTTGAGATATAATATAAATAAATTAATTTTCAAAAAATAAAATATCAATACTGTTAAAATATCCAATATCAGTATCAACACTGTTAAAATGTCCAAAGACTCTACAGATTAACTGTAATCTATATTTAAATGTCATTGACATACCTTTAAACACTTTTTAAAATCCTAAAATTTGTATGAATTATGCATTTCTCCAGATACCCAGAACAATCTTGAGCAATAAGTATTGCACTACCCAAGCTCAAATAATATTACAAAAGGGTAGTAATCAAAACATCCTGGTATGGAAAAAATACAAAGACACAGACTAATGGAGCAGAACAGAGGAACTACAAATAAATCTGCTTGATTTTTGTAAAAAGGTGCAAAAAATATGAATTGCAAAAAAAGATAATTTTCTCAATAAATGATACTAGAAACAAAAAAAGGATAATCACACACACACACACACACAGAGAGAGAGAGAGAGAGAGAGAGAGAGGGAGGGAGAGAGAGAGAGAGAGAGAGAGAGAGAGAGAAATGAAGCTTGATCTTATTGGTGACTATAAAAATCTCCTTAAAGTGGATTTAAAGACTTAAATGTGGTACCCTAAACTATGAAAGTGTTAGAAGAAAACAAGGACACTGGAAATGGGCAAAAGTTCTCAGCCAAGACCTCAAAAGTACAGGAGACAGAGCAAAACCAAACAAAAGACATTACATCAAACTAAAAGGCTTCTATTCAGCAAAGAAAAAAAAAAAAGTCAAGGAACAACCTCTACAGCAGGAGAAAATACTTGCAAACTCTCTCTCTCTCTCTCTCTCTCTCTCTCTCTCCCTCCCTCCCTCCCTCCCTCCCTCCCTCCCTCCCTCCCTCCCTCCCTCTCTCTCTCTCTCTCTCTCTCTCTCTCTCTCTCTCTCTCTCTCAACATCACAACTAACTCAGAGGGAATATAAAAAGTTCATAGTGGACGACAACAAATAATGATCAAATGATGCAAAGTACAGAAAAGAAATTCAAGGGCTGTGGTTGACTTTCTGCATGCACCACTCACTCTGCTGTACTTATGGTACCTGAGGAGCCAACCTTCGCTGTGAAGCAGATTGTGCCGGTCCAATTCCAGCTTCACATCCCTCACCATGGAAGAAAATTCACTTCCTTAACTTGATGTTTATAAGATAATACACACGCACAGTGTGATTATCTCATTTATGATACAATATATATATATTGAGCAGTTGGGAAGCCAGAGTAAGGTGCCTCTAGAGTTGGTACATTTCATGTTAGAATACAGCTACTTCTAAAGGATTCTATGCATGGGGACCAGTAGGAATGAACCCAAAAAAGGAAAGGAGCTGGATCTACTTCAAGAAACAGAGAGGAAGCCAGCATGCAGGACCAGACACAGAAATAGCATGTGATCATCAATGAGGAAGACAGAGACAGAAGGTAGGGAAGTATTTGAGGTCATAGTGAGGAGTTTGATTTTCCCTCTGCACACACAAAAAAAAAGTCACTGCAGGATGTTAAGAGGAAAGTAACCTGGTAAGATGTAGCTCTTCGGTCAGTCAAGCTAACTGTTGCATGCTGTACCCTAGAGAGGGAAGACAAATGTGAAAGAAGAGGGACCAACTGGGAAGAAGTCTGAGCATTTTAGATCGCGACTGCGCTTCAGTGAGCATCCTACCCCTTCAGGTGATACGGTGTATCTCCCACGTGCTAATAAAAAAGCTTGTGGAAACAACATGACTAAGTCGGACCAGTGGTCCCTTTCACAGGAAGCGCCATGATAACACTGCTCAAGCTACATCTTCATATCAACCAATATCAGTGGTAGCCCGTGAAGACTCTCATTCAGCACCTGTCACGCCACATAATGGAGAAATTGACTCAACTTGAACTTGAGATTAACTTAAAGTAAAAGACGGTGAGTCTTTTTAGAGGGAACGAAGAGGGTGGTTCAGAGAAAGTGGAAATGAAGCTGCAGCAGCTCATCCCTAGCCCCCTATGAGCAACTCTTGGCTCTTTCTTCACTACTTTAAATAAAATTCCATAAAATGCATAGCAGTTCACATCTCATTCCGGCAAGATTTTCTTTCTACTCTTTTTAAAGTGGTAATTACGTTTTTCTCCAAGGAAATATCAACAGTTTAATTTTTAAGTGGAAAATTAAGGAACCCTAATATAGTAATTTTCCCTTCCCCAAAGGATAATTATCATTCAACAGAGTAATTTAACTTCAAATATTGCTTCTGAAATAATTACACATATGCTTCTGAGATTTTAAAAAATATCATACGACACAAATTAAGGACAATAAATTTCAAAGAAAGAAATTTAAAAATTTCTTTCTTGAGCTAGAAACACTCCTTACAGACCAGAAGACAAAGAAACAGACCACCAAACCAACCCAAGATGAAACTGTTGTTTCAAAGGCAAAATGAAAACAAGGTGGAAGGGCCTAGGGTGTAAGTCAGGAGTAAAACACTTGTCTGGCATCCTTAAAGCCTGGGGTTTCATCTCTAGCACTTCAACTTTTAAATAATTAAATACATAAATAATAATCATACATTTTTTATTATAAATGAAATGTAATCTTGGCAATATTGCTATTAAAAAGCAGAAGGAAACTATGAATTCAATTTAGGTATAAAAATCAAACTATTAGAAAACTAGAATAAAAAGTAATTTGGAAATAAAAATGTATCATTAATATTTGAAATTTATCCTAAGAATGATAGGTAATTTCACATTAGAATATTTATCAGCATACTTTATTATATGCAGTAGCTGATAAAAGAAGAAAAATAGTTGTTACCATAGTTTTATATGATCTCAAGAGATGCTAGAAGAAAGAAGCTTTAAAAAACATTATTCCTGTAAGCTGGAGAGATGGCTTGATAATTAGGAGAAATGGCTGCTCTCCCAAAGGACCTAGGTATAATTTCCAGCACCCACACACAGTTCACAGCTGTCAATAACTCTAGATCCAAGGGATTTAATGCCCTTACCTGGCATTCATGGGCCATAGACAAAAGTGGTGCATAGATACCTGCAGGAAAAATACCCATACATATGAAAGAGAAAATATGAATCAGTTACAAGGATATTGACCTGGCTGACCTTCTATATAACCTGGATTTAGTTCCCATCACATGGTCATTAATAATCATCTATAACCCCAACTCCAGAGAATCTAATGCCCTTTTCTGGCCTCCATGGACACTGCATACATGTACTGCATAGACTTACCTGCAGACAAAACATACATACATATAGAATAAAAAAATAAATGAATTACATTTAAAAAGTAATTAACTCCTGATTATTTAGACAGCTAAGAAAGTAAGACTAAAATACAGTTACCAAACCTGGCAACGAGTATGTGCTGAAGCTCACACACACAATTAATGATACTTCCAATACATCCCCATTAAATTTAGGAGGATACAAAGGCAGATCTCTCCAATGTATATTAAAGGTACTAGCCAAAACTGTAAACAAGGACAGCTTGAACCCAGGAGTTTGTGTTCGGGGGTCAATAAAATGAGACTCCACCTAAAACAAAACAAAATCTTTTCTCATTTAGCACACATAAGCATAAGAAAATATAGCCACGTGTCTAGGTCAGGATCCTACCCCCGCCTACAGTATGGAAAATGACATTAGAGCTAAATTAATGGTCTATATCAAAGAAAGACAGAATATTGTCATTATTTGGATTCTTCTCCAAACAACACTCTCCTTTTTTATACCAATAATCATGAGAACTAAGTTTAGCCAAGTTTCTTGACACAAGATCAACACTAAAAATATCAGTAACACTGTGCTTACATCAGCAAGAGTGCCTCAAGAAAACAAAATAAAATCATCCAGTACACAGTGGCAGCATTATTTAACCTATAAGAAATTCTGACCGAAATGCCTATGACCACATTGAGCAAAGTCTTTAAGATCAAAAAGGCTTGGATAGCTGGTGCACTCAGCACAGAAGAAATAATGTCTCCCAAAGTTTACATTTGAAATCATTTTAAAAGAATATGTTATGCAACTAAACATTCGAAAACTTGTATATAAACATAGATACGACAACATTGTGGAAAATATTACTTTCTACTCAACATAAAACTATTTTAGTTGCAACACACAATATCAATGTGTAATTGTCAAATAAATCTATGAGCCAGGAGAGGCAGCACAAAATATGAGCCAGGTATGTAGAGGAGCCAGGTGCAAGATGTATATGGTACATGGATCAAGAAGATAGGTAAAGACAGACTCTGTAATAGATTATGTCAGTAAAAGTGACATAAGGAAAACTGATTTTACTGTTTTTTAACAAACAAAACTCTGTTTCAGGTACACTGAATATTTATATATAACAAAGAAATATTTAAGACTTTAGGTAATATTATGACATTATAGCTGAAAAAGACATCCTAAAACACCTGGATGATTTTTATTTATAAAATTTAAAATTTAAGTCAAAGAATAGAAAATTCTGCCATTACCCAACAAAGCAATGATGTACATAATATATAAATAACTTCCACTAGTCAATGAAAATATTTTAAATCAATATAAGACAATCAATACATAGACACAAGTAATTCACAAAATAATAGCTATGATACAATCATGAAAATGTGCTCAGCCTTTCTTGCCTGTGGATAAATAAATACTGATAATATGTATGATACATTTCTTTTATCACATACACAAAAAATTAAGCCTATTAAAATGTTATCCATAATTCTTAAAAAGAATATTTTTACACACAGTCAAAAAATAAAAGTGTTACAATTACCTTGCTTGGGACACAATATTTAGAGAAAATGTAAGTCTACATCTTCTACTTATATTCCCACAACCATAACCCCCAAAACAGACCTTATAAACCACACATCTGCATTAAAACATTTACTGAAGATACAATTGAAAAAAGAAGTCACACTGCAATATACATATATACATACACACACACATATGTATAAAATAGTAGCTATTAAATGAACTAAGTCTGATAGTTATACAAATGAGTAACACAAGACAATAATATGCATAAATATGATATTAAATGCCAAATATGCATAGCATTTACACATGTGCACACATCATGCTCATGCATAGATAGTGTAGTTAATATATACTAAAAGCATCTAAAACATGAGAAGGTACTCACCAAGTTCACAGCAATGGTTCCATCTGCAAATGGAAAGGGCAAAGGAAGCTAACAAACTGACATAAAACTAACAAGATAAATGTCGTGTGTGTCAATTAACAGTCATAATACTACTCCTCCCTCCCTCCCTCTCTCTCTCTCTCTCTCTCTCTCTCTCTCTCTCTCTCTCTCTCTCTCTCCCTCTCTCTCTCTCTCTCTCTCACACACACACACACACACACACACACACACACACACACACACAACTATCAGATGATAATGCCCAGGGAAGTCACATTAAAAAAATCCCTGGGAATTATAGGAATGGCTGTTATTCATCAGCCCAGTGGCAGAAATGTCTCTGTCTGTCAACACACTCAACAATAACCTCTGTGCTGAGAATATCAGTCTTCTCCTTGCATGCTTGTTTGTCCATTCTGATCACTGCAAGCACCCAAGGCAGGGTTAGAATACAGTCTGAATAACAGACAGACTGGGCTAAGAATCACGATAAGGATGTTTTGGTTCCTTGCAGTGTTTCATCAGTCTTGCTTTGTAACCAACACTTACAATATATAGAAACCTCATCCATCTTTCATGTTACCTCTGGAAGGAACACTGTGAACTGAACCACAAACTTAACTATCTTCACTCTTAAATGCTTTTGGTTTTCTGCTTTTTCTCTTGAAATAGTAGCGAAGTCCACAGGAGTAAAAGAAGGATTCAGTGTTTTCTGGGTAAAGTAGAAATGTTTTTACAGATCCTGGTTAAACTTACTAAATGAGAGTCCATCCATGTCTGGTCTTTGTCTCTTCCTAGTCCATACACACACTTCCCAGACAAAGAAGTCCTCTCTCTACAATCTGACTTCAGCTCAGTTTCTGGGATTTTCTCTTTGTCACAAGGCAACTACATTTACACACAGAGCAGTATTCATCCAGCAACCATCAACTCTCCATTGTAGTCAAACACTGGGCTGCATCATGGACCTGCAAGTGAGACATAGTTCACCATCACAAAGAGGTTTCTCAATGTCTGTTTTCTGTTTCCTTGGCATTTTGTGAGCCTACTATGCTTACTTCTGCCCCTTAACCTTTCTGTTCTTTTACAATCTGTAGTCTTGTTATCCTGATTTAAGGACTGCTTAAATAAGGCATTTCTAATTAAAATGCATGACATTCAGATTTTAATTTATATCAATAACCAAGCTTTTCACAAATCTATTTCCCAAATAGTACATTTTATGGTGTTACATAGTATATACGAAATGCGTGCATGTGTATGTGTATGTGGGTGCATACACACACAAGCACATATGTGTGTGTGTGTGTGTGTGTGTGTGTGTGTGTGTGTGTGTGTGTGTGTGCATGCACATGGGTGCATAACATAGAGGAAGTACCATGCCAATAAAATAGGGGTGCTGATGCTCTAAAGCTGAGCATCAACAACAATAGAAATAACAAAAAAGCTACAAACACATGGAAACTGAACAATCTTCTACTCAATGACAACTGGGTCAGGGATGAAATGAAGAAAGAAATCAAAGACTTCCTAGAGTTTAATGAAAATGAAGGCACAAAATATCCAAACCTTTGGGACACAATGAAAGCAGTGCTAAGAGGAAAATTCATAGCCCTAGGTGTCTTCACAAAGAAACTGGAGACATCGCATATAAGCAACTTAATGGAACACCTGAAAACTCTAGAAAAAAAAAAAAGAAGCAGACACACCCAAGAGGAGTAGACTGCTGGAAATAATCAAACTCAGGGCTAAAATCAATAAGTTAGAAACAAAGAAAACAATTCAAAGAAGCAACAAAACCAAGAGCTGGTTCTTTGAGAAAATCAACAAGAAAGACAAATCCTTAGCCAAACTCACTAAAAGTTAAAAAAAAAAAAAAAGAGTACACAAATTTAAAAAATCAGAAATGAAAAAGGAGAAATAACAACAGATACCGAGGAAATCCAAAGAATCATTAGGTCTTACTTCAAAAGCCTATATGCCACAAAAATTGAAAATCTAAAGGATATGGGCAATTTCCTTGATAAATTCCACTTTCCAAAGTTGAATCAAAATCAAGCAAACAAATTAAGCAGTCCTATATCCCCTAAGGAAATAGAAGCAGTTATCAAAAGTCTCGCAATCAAAAAGAGCCTTGGGCCAGATGGATTCAGTGCAGAATTCTACTAAACCTTAAAAAAAGAATTAATACCAATACTCTTAAAACTATTCCACAAAATAGAAACAGAAGAAACTCTACCAAACTCATTCTATGAAGCTACAATCACCTTAATACTAAACCACACAAAGACCCAACAGAGAAAGAGAATTTTAGACTAATCTCCCTTATGAACATAGACGCAAAATTACTCAATAAAATTCTCGCAAACCAAATACAAGATCACATCAAAAATCTCATCCATCATGACCAAGTAGGTTTCATACCAGGCATGCAGGGGTGCTTGAATAAAAGAAAATCCATCAATGTAATTAATCATATAAACAAACTGAAGGAAAAGAATCAGAAAAAGCGTTCAACAAAATCCAACACCCTTTCATGTTAAAAGTTTTAGAGAGATGAGAGATACAAGGCACATACCTAAATATAGTAAAGGCAATATACAGAAAACTTATAGCCAACATCAAGCTAAATGGCGAGAAACTTAAGTCAGTCTCACTGAATTCAGGGACACGACAAGGCTGCCCACTCTCTTCATTGCTCCTCAATATAGTGTTTGAAGTCTTAGCTAGAGCAATAAGACAGCTAAAGGAGATCAAGGGGATACAAGGAAGAAGTTAAAGTTTCCCTATTTGCAGATGATATGATAATATACATCAGTGATCCATAAAAGTCAACCAAAGAACTCCTACAGTTGATAAACAGCTTCAGCAAAGTGGCAGGATACAAAATTAACACAAAAAAGTCAGTAGCCCTCCTGTATACAGATGGCAAAAGGGCAGAGAAAGGAATTAGAGAAACCACTCCCTTCACAATAGCCTCAAATAATATAAAATATCTGGGTATAAATCTAACCAAGTAAGTGAAAGACCTTTATGAAAAATACTTCAAGTCTCTACAGAAAAAAATTGAAGAAGATATCAGAAAATGGAAAGATCTCCCACGCTCATGGATTGGGAGAATCAATATAGTGAAAATGGCCATCCTACCAAAAGCAATCTACAGATTTAATGCAATCCCTATAAAAATACCAGTACAATATTTTACAGAACTGGAAAGATCACTCCTCAAATTCATATGGAAAAACAAAAAACCCAGGATAGCTAAATCAATCGTATACAGTAAAAGATCTACTGGAGGAATCTCCATCCCTGATCTCAAGCTGTACTATAGAGCAACAGTAATAAAAACAGCATGGTACGGGCATAGAAATAGGCCAGTTGACCAATAGAATCGACCTGAGGACCCAGATATACATCCACACACATATGGCCATTTGGTTTTTGACAAAGAAGCCAAAACGATACAATGGAAAAAAAGAAAGCACCTTCAACAAATGGTGCTGGTCCAACTGGATGTCAACATGTAAAAAAATGCAAATAGATCCATATTTATCACCCTGTATGAAACTAAAGTCTAAGTGGATTAAAGACCTCAACATAAAACCAGACACACTAAATCTGTTAGAAGAAAAAGTGGGTAAGACCCTAAAACTCATTGGCACAGGAGACAAATTCCTGAACAGAACACCAACAGCTCAGGCTCTAAGATCAACAATTAATAAATGGGACCTCATGAGGCTGAGAAGCTTCTGCAAGGCAGAAGACACTGTCAGCAGAACAAAGCGACAGCCCACAGATTGGGAAAAAATCTTTACCAACCCTACATCTGACAAAGGGCTGATATCTAAATTATATAAAGAACTCAAGAAATTAAACACTACCAAACCAAACCACCCAATTAAAAAATGGGGTACAGAACTAAACAGAATTCTCAAAAGAGGAATATTGAATGGCTGAGAAACACTTAAAGAAATGCTCAACATCCCTACTCATCAGGGAAATGCAAATCAAAACGACCTTGAGATTCCATTTTACACCTATCCAATTAGCGATGATCAATAACTCGAATGACAATACATGCTGGAGAGGATGTGGCAAAAGGGGAACACTTCTGCACTGCTTGTTCAACCACTCTGGAAAGGACTATGGCACTTTCTCAGAAAACTGGGAATAGCTCTACCCCAAGACCCAGCTATACCACTCCTGGACATATACCCAAAAGATGCCCCACCATGCAACAAGTCATTATTGGTCTTATACAGAGAAAAAATTAAGGGCAATGCAGGAACATCTCTCTTTGCCTTTATCTTGCATACATAGGCAAGGAGATGGGAGCTGAAAAGAAAGAAAGGGAGATTTAGGAACATAGAGGAAGGATAGGACAAAAGCTAGATGATTGACCCTACTCTTTAACTCA
The DNA here is from genome assembly GCF_964271855.1 of Acomys minous. NCBI lineage: Eukaryota > Metazoa > Chordata > Mammalia > Rodentia > Muridae > Acomys > Acomys minous. The sequence goes on along the minus strand of NC_140491.1, from coordinate 89,887,785 downwards.
AGGCCTTAATTGTTACTTATAATGAAGGTTATGTCTAAGTCATTGCTATAGAATTTAGTATATTGACACAAAACATGGGCATGTCAAATACTTGGCAGATTTTAACACAAGAATATATCCAGACCAGATAGATATGACTCTACCGATATATGAGATAAAATAGTTGAATAAGGTCTTTAAAAGCCCCAGAGACACACAGAATATGGCATTTAAAGTTGTTCTTACAATCCTAAATTTCTTCAAGAACAAGACAAGTTAACTCCTGACCCAGCCGACCTCAGAGAAGATGATGAGCATCAAAGAGCCTCCTTATGGACATGGCTTCAAAGGTGGCAAAATAATCACTGGACAAAATGTCCTCATTCCTGCCACAAACAGAATCTGCCTAAAAATGGGCAACTTAGATGCAAGCAGAGTCGACGGCCGCACTCTGCCAAGTCAGGGTAAGCAAGTCCTCAATAGTTCCTGCCCTGCGAACAACTCTGGCAGAGATATTAGGCCAGATAGCTGAAGATGAGGCTCCAATGTTACAAAGTGTATTGGGTGACTGGTCAGGAAGTAAACTGTCTTAAGTCAATGTACATTTTGGAAGCTGCTAACCCATACTGCTGGTTCACTCACGAATTTAAGTTTTACTCCTTCTCAAGTCTCTGAGGGGCATTGAAGACAAGATAGTATAGTTCTATAACCAAGTTTAGCTGGTTAGGGGACAAGATCGTTTTAGATCAAGATAAAGAAGTTAAGCTATTAGAGTTGAGATAGGATAGATATTGAATCTCATTCAGAAATTTAGAACCAACAAGACAGGAAAAACACTTACTTCAAGTGAGATGAATGCAGATGGCCAAGTCACTATGAATGTAACATGTATAGAACTTATTATTCTCATGATTGTCACATGATTCTCCCTGCTGTATGTAGTTTGTTTTATACATGTGTAATAAAATAAAAGTATTTAAAAATAGGGGTACTGCCCTTCAGTTCTAGGAGCTGATGTTGGAGTGAACATCATTGCTAGTGGTGAGTGGTAAGAAAGGTATTTGAGAAATGAAGGAACCTTGAGTTACTTTTTCAACACACAGCTTTTATTATATTTTTAGTAAATTCTATACTTAAATTATGTTTTAGTTGCCTCATCTGCAGACTAAATAGAAGTACACCAAATAATGGACCCAAATTCCATGTTTAGTAGCAGAGAGAGCTAGTAGTTTGAATTCAGCCATAGAATGCTTATGCCATGAAAATAGTGAACATTCTCAACATTAAAGTTTATTTTTCCCCAAAAACCTGATTGTTAAACATTAAACATTCACTAATATACGTTAAAAGAAAAATAGAGACAGGTTTTTTGCATTACACACTTTACACAGACATTCATAAATAACTTAGAAGTATATATCAATATGTATATAATTTTGAGTAGCTAGTAAACACTATTATAAGCCATCATAACGTCTTACCTTGTATACATATCCTCAGTTGCTAGTAATTAGGACACATACTATATTCTCATGTTATTGATTTTAGATCAAACAGAACAAAGGTAAATGCAAAATAGTCTCTTATTTTCAGGAAATATGAAGCAACAATACTGATAATCCTACAAAAAAAATGGACCATGGGCAACATTTAAGAATAATAGTTCTTCTTTTTTCCAGAACAAATTTCCCCAAGTGAAATTGTTTGAAAGTCCCTAAATTCACATAATAGGCTTCTCTGCAAAGCTCTGGGTATCCGTTTCCATGGACAGATGGCAGAATGCTTTAATTACGTCTGCTTTTGTCTGTGGTCTGATGTGAAATGAATGCTTCCCTTCTCGTATTTCACTGCTATCTCTGTGAGCCAGTGCCACTGCAACCTACTGCATATGCTCATCAGCCTGGAAACCACATGCCAACTTCTGCCATGTATTCTGGAGACAGGGGTCTAGAGGGTGCGATTTTGTAATGTCTTTGGTATACTTTGTGAGACTTCCATGTCTGTTGGACTTTGGTATGATACACTTTGAGAATTAAGCAACATTTTCAAAGGAATCTGGGTTTGTGTATACTTGCTTGTTGCTGTTGTGTCCCTGGGGCGTTCACCCAGGGACTCATGGAGAACAGGCAGGCACTGTACCACAGTGTTTTATACAAAATTCTAATCTCTGAGTTTGATTGTTCTATTTGTGTTACTAATAATGTTACCACTAAATAAAAATCGAGGGAAACACATATGACAACTTAGTTATTATCAGTCTCTAATTTTATACACAATAGGAATTAGGTTACAAAATCAGCAATTACAAGTACTGAGGTGCCTTCTATACTCTTCATTAGCCTAAGACATATTTATGGAGTTCAACGCTAATTCTACTTATCCAGTTTCCAAAATGTCACTTATATTTGTCATTTTTATGGTATGGGGAAGACATTGAGAGAATAAAAAATTCACAAATATTAACTTTATAAAACTGTGTGTTATATAAAATGATCGAAGAAGCTAAGAGAAATAACATGTGCTTTGTAGAAAATTTAAACCCTGCACCTTTGTACAGCTTGAACTCTAAATCTTAGTAAAATGATAACTTTTAGCTACATATAACATAGTCACCCAGAAAAGACCTAGATGATGCCTGAGCCATGTCAGTCATGGGAACAGAGGCCTCATCTGCTTTGCAGAAATGTGGAGGCCGCTTCTCCTGCCTGTAGATGTCTGTTTGCAACTGAGATGGAAATGATCTGAAGTTCTTCTTTGTACTCCCTGTTCTCTTTGCTGCATTAACCTTTGAATCTGACTCAACTCAAGTCTGTGTAACTTATCTGTCATTTGCGAAAGTTTTATTCAACACAACAATGCAAGCATGACCCAAACTTGGCTAACCTCCTTACCCCTTTCAGGGCTAAGGACACCACCAACCAGCAGGAAACACTACGTGTCAGAGGAGTGAAAAAGAAGTCGCATCACACTGTGTGATAGGGAAATATCCAGGCCCCTTTGGTCCCCTTTCCAGCAGTAACCTCAGTTCTTAGGCTCCTAAAAGAGAAGGTAAATAGGACACAATAGTAGATCAGGTGGGCGAGAGTTTGATTAAAGCAAAAGAGAAAGTGAGAACGCTCTAGAAAAGAGTCCATCCCAATCCCAATACGCATGGAGCTTATATTTATGCCTGCTGTCCCCTCCCCTGTGCCTTCTCTTTGGTGGGCACATTCAAGAAAGGAATGAGGCTTTCTGGACGCCTATTTAACACAGAGTTCTGTCTGTTATAGGTGGACGTATAGGATGCAAGAATGTTCATCTGCATTTAAATAACCCTGAAGTTGGAAAGGTCATCAGTAGAAAGGGTAACAGCACTTCAAATACATGCTTTCCTGATGAAGAAGTTTTTAAAAACCAGTTTTAACAAAGCCAGATACCAAACAACAACTAAAGATAGAAAAACATCTATCTACGCAACCATAATACATTTCAGGAAATGCTGGCTGCCTGGGATACGATGCAAACTGACAAGACAAAAGCTAACAACACATACAACTAGTAAAAAGCATGAAATATCTCATATTGCTAGTGGGAATGTAAACTATATCAAGCCCTCCTGACAGAAATGTGGCATCATTAGCTAAAAATACATTTTTAATATTTCTTTCAATTTTTTTTTTAGATAATACTTATATCATTTTTCCCTTCTCTTTCCCCCTCATATTCTTCTATTTGATTTTTCAAATTCAGGGCATCTTTTCTTATTACTTATTATGGGTTGAAATCCAAGCACTTGGGAGATAGAGGAAAGGGATCAGGAGTTCAAGGACAGTCTCATTTACATTGTGTTCAAGACCAGCCTGAACTACAGGAGACCCTGACTCAAAAAGAAATAAACAAGCCAAGAATGTGATTGCATTTAGCCTTTGACACAACCTTTTCTTAGAAATCTATTTTAAAGATTCCTTGGCAAAAAAAAAAATTACAGTGCTTTTTATAAGGTTACTGGGGCAGTACCACTTGTAACAAGATAAATGTAGAAATGCCCATCAGTGGCAGACAGACTACACAACTCTACAAAAGATACAGAATACTACTGTTTTCTTCCCAGTAATTTCCAGTTCAAAGTGTTCAGTGAAAAAACTGGGAAAGGTATAGAACTATATATAATCTACTCTATCATTTGTCTATATAAAATGACAACATAAGTATATATAACATAAAATACAAGCACTACATTTACCTATTGATTTTAAATGAAAGTATCAACTACAAAATGTTTTATGGTTACTGCCAAGGAAGAGAGAAGTAAAGTGGAGGCCATAGAATAGAACCTTGATTTTTTTCTATATATATCTCATTTTCATACAGTTGATTTTAGAGTAATATAAATATTATCCTATTGCATCAGCCTTTAAGCATATTGGGTAAAGAAAAATCCTTGAAAGTTAAATGAGTTGGGAAGTTGGGAAGATGGCTCAAGGAACAGAGTTTGGAGCCACAATAGAAAGTTTAGTCAATATTTTATTCCTACAATAAGCCCCAATAGACTCTGATAATGATATCCATTTTACAAGTGCTAGGTACGATTTCCTAATGTTTTGCTAACAATTTAATATCTGTGTTCATGAATTGTACATGTACATTGTAGTTTTAAGTGTGAAGTTTGTCTAATTTTAGTTTCAAGATTATGTTTACCTAACAAGTTGATCTGAAAGATTTTCAGAGAGTTTTTATGAACATCTAAGTAGTTTTTATAAGCTTAGTGGGTTATTTTATATGACTTTATGAAAGACTACATATCTGTGGCAAAATGTTAATGGTTTCCCACATCTACATGATTGTGTTTAGTCATATTATATTATGCACTTTATGAAAATAATTATCTTGACTTTTATTCCTAGTAGATACACACCATGAAAAGATGAAGTCTAAGAATAAAAGGAATAGGAGAGAAGTTTCTCACCTCCAAGGTCCAGAAAAATTCCTTTTTAAAAAAAATATAAAGTCTATTTACTCTAAACAGCAGCACAGAAAAAACACCATATAAACACAAAGGAAGTGGTGCAGAATGAAGGAAATGCTGGCCAACTTTGGATCTGAGGCTCATATGCAACAGTCCAGGTTTCTGAGAAGGACAAGGGTAGGGAGGGAGGGACAGTGTGGTTCTGTCATACAGTTAGCTGGAAGCCAGAGCTCTGAACAGTAGGAAGCATGACTGCCTACGAGCATGAAGAAACTAGCTCCTAGGGGCTTACCAAATACAAAAATTTATCACTTTACAGCAGTTGAAATATTAACATCAATATTAATATAAAAGCAAATTTTACATAACAATAAAAAGGCTGGTTGAAGGAAGAGACCATGTATGAAAAATTGGGGCAATTCAGTGAACTGAGACTGCATATGCCAGTGGCGGAAATGGAAAATGGCACCCACTCAACCCTCCCAGGTGACTAGTACCTATATAGAGGAGCGACTTAGATCTGCAAAAGGTTGTAAACAAGCTCTTGCCAAGACAAGCCCTTCCTTGTCATGGGGTCACAGGGCCATTGCTTATGAGGGGACAAACTTCTTCACTTGTGCTTGAACCCTTTTTCTCATATTCCAATCTGTTTGGCAGTAAGTTGTGTAGGCCTCTGCTTGAGCTGCGTCTTGAATGTTTGCTTCATTTAGAAGTTCTTGTATTCCTAATAAGATCTGTTTGATTGTGATCACTGGCCTCCAGTCCTTGTCTTCCTCCAAGATGGACAGGCACACTGTGCTGGAAGGATACATGCTTGAATGAAACAGTGGCAGCATTTTGTTAGTGAGAATGGATAGTCACCTTTGAAAAGCATCTGTAGCTTGAACAAGCCTCCTTCCCATGGAATCCCCTTCTTTCCAGAGATATCACACTCATAATTCATGAGGTTCATTGTGCCATCAGTGTTTTTTTGTTAGGATAGCCACAAAGCCAATAGGGTGGTCCTTGCTTGCACAAATTGCCTGAGGACAATCCCAGACATAGTCAAAGTCCCAGGGAACCATGGTGTGGACTGCCATGGTGGCAGAGGCAGTCGTGTTCCTTTGTGTCCCAGAAAATACTTTCAAGAAAACCATAGAGGAAAATTTCCCCAACCTAAAGAAACAGATGAAGAAACTGGACCACAGATGATATTCCTACCTTGTTTAATCATTTCCCCAATTTTATCTGGGCCACTACAAAATAATTATTCATCCAAAATCATCCAGAAGAAACCCTAAGAGAACAGCACCCTATTTCCCTTAAAGGGGCATGGGTAAGCTATTGGTTGCTTTCTTGGGTGATAGATGTTTATTTTCGTTGGGAGTTGGTTATAAGTTACTATTGGTCTTATTTACAGAGAAAACAAGGTAGGACTCAGGGATGTCTCTCCTTTTCTTTATCTTTCTTTCTTAGGTTTGGAGATAGGGGCTGAAAAGAAAGAAGGGGTAATATAGAAATATATAGGGATGATAGGACAAAAAGTAGATAATTGAGTTGATTCCTCAACTTGTGGTCTTAACTGGGCCCACAGGGCTATTTTTAATTCTACAGAAGATACTAGAAGGAAATCTTCAACCCAATGAGGTCAACTGCACCCAAAAAAACATAGGATACAAATAACTTCACAATAGCCAAAACAAAAGAAGACAAGAACACAAATATTATCACCACCAACATCATAATAAAATGAACTAATAGTCATTGGTAACTAATATTTATCAATATCAATGGACTCAACTCTCCAATAAAAAACACAGGCTAACAGAACGGATGTTTAAACAGCACCTAACATTCTGCTACATACAAGAAACACATCTCAGCAACAAAGATAGACATTACTTCAGAGTAAAGGGCTAGAAAAAGGTTTTCCAAGCAAACGTAACCAAGAAACAAGCTGCAGCAGCCATCCTAATATCTAATAAAATAGAGTTTCAAGCTAACTTAATAAAAAGAGATGAGAAACAACACTTCATACTCATCAAAGCAAAAATATACCAAGAGAACATCTCAAACCTGAGCATCTATATATACCCCCAATACAAGGGCACCTACATTTGAAAAAGAATCATTATTAAAACTTAAATCACACATTGATTCCCCACACATCAATAGTGGGCAACTTCAACACCTCACTATCACCAGTGGACAGATCATTGAGATAGAAAGTAAATAGAGAAATAATGAAACTAACAGATGTCATGAATCAAATGAATCTAAAAGATGTCTACAGAGCTTTTCACTCAAACATAAAAGAATATACTTTTTTCTCAGCACTGCACAGAACCTTCTCTAAAATCCACCATTTAGAATGGACAGGACATTCTCTACAGTTGAGTGGAGAATAGGGACTGACTTTCACATGAACTCTGGTGCCTCATATTTGACCATGTCCCCTGGATGGGGAGTCCTGACGGCACTCAGAGGAAGAATAGCAGGCTACCAAGAAGAGACTTGATACCCTATGAGCATATACAGGAGGAGGCAGTCCTCCTCAGTCACAGTCATAGGGGAGGGGAGTAAGGGGAAAATGGGAGGGAGGGAGGAATGGGAGAATATAGGGGATGGGCTAACAATTGAGATGTAATATGAATTAATTAATAAAATATATATTAAAAAACAGAAAGCGAATCTCAGCCAACACAAGAAAATTGAATTAATCCATTGTTCTTTATCAGAACACCATGAATTAAAGCTGGAACTCAACAAGAGAAATAGCAAAACATCTACACACTAATGGTAGCTGCACAACTTCCTGCTCAATGACCACTGGGTCAAGGAAGAAATAAATAAATTAAATACTTCCTAAAATTCAATGGAAATAAAGATGAAACATACTCAACTTATGGGGCACCACTAAGAGGGAAGTTCATAGCACTAAGTGCTTTCATAAAGAAATTGGAGTAATCTCATACTAGGAACTTAACATCTCATCTGAAAGCTTTAGAAAAAAGGAAACAAACACATCCAAGAGGAAAGACATCAGGAAATACCACCTTTGGGGATGAAATCAATAAATTAGAAACAAAGAGAACAATACAAAGAAACAATGAAACTCAGATTTGCTTCTTTCAGAAAATCAGCAAGATAGACAAACCCCTAGCCAAACTAACTAAAAGACAGAAGGAGAATATTCAAATCAACCAAATGAGAAATAAAAAAGGGAATCATAATGACAGACACTGAGAAAGTCCAAAAAATTATTAGGTCTAACTTTTAAAGCCCATATTCCCCCCAAAATTGGAAAACCTGAAATAAATGGATGTTTTTCTTGATATATTTCACTTTCCAAAGTTAAATAAAGATCAAGCAAACAGTTTAAATAGTCCTATAACCCCTAAGGAAATAGAAGCAGTCATCAAAAGTCTCCCAACCAAAAAACCCACAGGACTAGGTGTCTATTTTTATATTTTAGTTTATTATAATTTATTCAGATTACAACCTGATATTCTCTATCTTGTATCTTCCCATTCCCATCTTCCCTCCCTCTTCTTCCCTATTCCCCTCACCTAGACCACTGACAGAGGGGACCTTCTCCCCCACCATATGACCACAGCCTATTAGTGCTCATCCAGATAGCCTGTTTTCCCTTTCCTCTGTGTACCTGCCAGGCCTTCTCACCAAGGCGAAGTAATCAAATCATGGGAGAACCAGAGTTCATGTCAGATGCAACCTCCCCTCTCCCCACAACCATGGATAGTGAATACTTCATGAATTCTACATCTGACAAAGGACTGATATCCAAAATATATGAACTCAAAATGTTAAGTACCAACAAACCAAATAAGCCAATTTAAAAAAATGAGGCACAGAGCTAAATAAAGAATTCTCAACAGAGGAATCTTGAGTGGCTGAGAAGCACTTAAATAAATGGTCAAAATCCTTAGTTATCAGGGCAAGGTAAATCAAAAGTACTCTAGCTTCCATCTTACACCTGTCATAGTGGATAAGATCAGAAACTCAAGTGACAGCACATGCTGGCAAGGATGTGGAGAAAGGGGGACACTCCTCCATTGGTGGTGGGAGTGCAAACTTATACAACCACTTTGGAAGTCAATCTGGCCCTATGTCAGAAAATTGGAAATAGTACTACCTCAAGACCTAACTATTCCACTTCTGGGCATATACACAAAAGATGCTCCACCAAACCTCAAGGCATTTGCTCAACTATGTTCATAGCAGCTTTATTCATGATAGTCAGAAACTGGAAACAACCTAGATGTCTCTCAACCAAAGAGTGTATAAAAAAATATGGTACATTTATACAATGGAATACTACTCAGCTATTAAAAAACAAGGAAATCATGAAATTTTCTGGCAAATGGGTGGAGCTAGAAAGGATCATTCTGAGTGAGGTAACCCATACCAGAAAGACACACATGGTATATACTCACTTACAAGTGGATATTAGCCAGAAAGTACTGGATAACCATGCTACAACCCACAAACCTAAAGAAGCTAAGTAACAAGGAGGGCTCAAAGGAAGTTGCCTGACTCTCATTCAGAAGGGGAAATAAAATAGAAGTGGATAAAGGGGTGTGGGGAGGAAAATGAAGTTGGCAATTAGTTGTGGGGAAAGTGGGTAGGGGACATAGGGCAGGCAGTGAGAAAGAGAAAGAAGGGAAACATCTCAGAGAACCTGGAGAAGAGTGACAGGGTAGGCTCCTCAGAGGATCTGGGGTGACTCTAGCTGAGACTCCTAGCAGCGGGGGGGACATGAAGACTGAAATGGCTATTTTCTAGCCAGTAGGACTTCTACTGGAGAGAGGGGAACACCAACCTACCCTCAAAACCTTTGACCCAATATTTGTGTTGCCTACAAGAAGTCCAGGGGTAAAGATAGAGCAGAGGTTGAGGGAATGTCCAAGCAATGCCTGGCCCAACTTGAGACCCACCCCATGGGAAAGAGCCAAGCCCTGACACTATTAAAGATACTCTGCTGTGCTTGCAGACAGGAGCCTAGCAGAGTTGTCCTCTGAGAAGCTCCACCCAGCAGCAGATCAAAACAGATGCTGAGACTCACAACCAAACATTATTAGGCTGAGCTTGGGGATTCTTGTGGAAGTGTGGGAGGAAGGGTAGAGGACCCAGAGGGGACAAGAACTCCATGGGAACACCAACAGAGTCAACTAACTTAGGTCCATGGGGGCTTACAGCAACTGGTCTCCTGCACAGATGTAGCTGATGGACAGCTCAGGCTTCATGTGGGTTCTTAGCAAGGGAAACAGTGGGAGGTGTCTTTGACATGGACTCAATTGCCTCCTCTTGGATCACTTCCCCCTGGTGGGACTGACTCACCAGACCACAGAGGAAGAGGATGTGCTCAGTCATGATGTGACTTGATTGCTGGGGTGGGTTTTAGGGGGTAGGACCTATTTTCTAAGTAGTAGGGGAGGGGAGAGGGGAGGAGAAGAGGAAGGAAGCTATGATCAGGATGTAAAGTGAACAAATAAATATTTTAAAAAATAACGTTTTACACACACACACACACACACACACACAGAGAGAGAGAGAGAGAGAGAGAGAGAGAGAGATCTGAGGCAGAAACCACAGAGACGTAGTGCTTGCTAGCAGGTTTCAGTTCATACTTAGCTAGCCTTCGTTCATAGCCCAGGACCACCTTCTTTTTTAAAATTTTTTATTAATTTACTCTTGTTACATCTCAACGGTTATCCCTTATATCCTTTCACTCTTCCCTCCCTCCCATTTTCCCCTTATTCCCCTCCCCTATGACTGTTCCTGAGGGGGATTACCTCCCCCTGTATATGCTCATAGAGTATCAAGTCTCTTCTTGGTAACCTGCTATCCTTCCTCTGAGTGCCACCAGGTCTCCCCCTCCAGGGACATCAGGACCACCATCTTAGGAAATGCAGTCTACCACAGCAGTCTGGTTTCTCTTCCATTAGTTACCAGTCAAATAAAGTCAGGCCCATAGGCGAGTCTCATCTAGGCAATGCCTTAAACAAGGCTCCATTCTCAGGTGACTCTAGGCTTCGCTGACAGTTAAAACTAAATAGGATAGAGGGCATATGCAAATGTTGAGATGAGAAAATCTTTCAGAACTTGTCATTAAGGTTCAACAGTTCCCCAATTTTGTGTCAAGTATTCCATATATCCCACGTTTATTTGAAGGAAAATTCTGCATATACACTTATTTTCCTATTTCAGTATGCATACATAATAGTTTGACATCAAAGTGACAGTTCAGTTATTGTCCAGATATTTAATAATAATTCCTTGTTTCCCTCAAATACCCAGCCAGTGATTGCATTTCTGCACTGAACACAGTTTAAGGCTACTTTGTGCCCGAACTGAATGAGATCAGTTATAATATATGTGTCTGAATGGTTTCCTAAACCTCATTGAGTCTTTAGGATGCATTGGATCTTTCCTCCCTTTGCTCTTTCCAGTTTAGCTCCTTAAAGAAAGAGGACCACACCCTGGGAGCCCACAGGCCACTCCTCTCAGGGCCACAGGTAGGCTGACTGCCGACATTCACCTCTCTGTCAGCTCCTCCAGATCCAGCTTCCTGGTCCCATTCCTAGCTGAGGACTCCATTATCCCTCCCCCATCTCCAGTTGACTACACAGGTCTTCCACTGCTAAGCTGGTTTTCCCACTCCGTTGTTTTCTGTTACCACCCCCAACTCAAGTAGGCACTTCCTGTGAACACACAGGCCCCTCAAACCAGGGAAGCCAGGAGGCTAACTGAGGTCTTCACCTCTCCCTCCATTCCTCCGAGTTCAATTCCCCAGTCTCATCCCCAGCTTTGTAGCAGCTTTCTTCTGTGGCTTCTCTGTCCCCATTTCCAGAGGACTAACTAAGCAGCTCCCAGGGGAACAGCCTGCTTTCCTGCCGCCCATGAACTCCCTCTGCTCCTCCAACCCAACCCTATTCCTAAGTGTCAGGTCAACATGAGCTCATAATGAAATTTCTTATCAAATGAGAAAGGAGTTTCTTCCACTTGCTAACATTCATGAAATAGCTACAAGTAACAGCATTCATTTTTTTAAACTTAAATTTGTTTTCAAAAACTTATTCACTTTACATCCCAATCATTGCCCTCTCCCTTGCCTCCTCCCAGCTCTCTCTCTACTCCCCCCATTCCCCTCCCCTACTCCTCAGAGAGGGGCAGACCTTCTCCCCTACCGATTGACCCCAGCATTATCAAGTCTCATCAACACTGCCTGCATCCTCTTCCTCTGTGGCATGGTAAGGCACCCCAACAGGGTGATCAAAGTGTAGGCAACAGAGTCCATGGCAGGGACATCCCGTTCCCCTTAATAGGATACGTAAATGGAGACTGAGCTGCCTATCAGCTATATCTGAGTGAGGGGCCGAAGTTCTCTCCAGGCATGGTCCTTGTTTGGTACATCAGTCTCTACTGGTTCCCCTGGGCCCAGATTTCTTGGCTCTGTTAGTCTTCTTGTGGAGTTCCTGTCCCCTCCAGGCCCTTCTATCCACCCCCACCCCCACCCCCACCCCCACCCCCCACTATCCACTATCCACAAGACTCCTTGCTTCTGTAAAGCAAAAGACATAGTTAATAAAACAAAAAGACATCATATATATATATTACTGTATATATTGTATATACTGTATGCTACTATTGTTCAGCAAGACTTGGCTGGGGAGACCAGTAGAACTATGGACCAGAGGCTGGGACCCTGTCCCTGGTATCTATGAGTTGTCCTCAGAGAGGTGGGAGGAGTCTGGGATCTGGATGCTGAAGCCCTGCGTTTCGTGAATTCGGGAGTTGTGTTTGAGTAGGCTGAAGGTGGCCGGTGCCAGGAGCCTAGAATTATCTGAGTGGAGCCTGGAACTGTGTGTCCCCAGCTCCCAGGATGCCTCCTCTTGTCTGGGACACACAGATATTGGCATTTGGAGTCAGCAGCCAGGTTACTCGCTTGGTCCGCAGTCTCTGATCTTCTGCCCCTCATATACGGTATATACCGGGCACCGCTATTTGCAAAGTCTATTTAAGTGATTTAAGTTGATGGAATTTTATATTAAAGTTGACAAAGAGTGGCGTGTGCTAGTTAACTATCAACTTCACATTGCATCGAGTCACCTGACAGGGAATTCTCAATTAAAGAACTCTCCAGGTCAAATTGGCCTGTGATATGTCTATGGAGGATTGCATTGATTGTTCACTGATGTAGCAGAGTTCAGCCTATTACGGGCAGCATTATTCCCTGGCAAAGTTGCTTTTCATCGTGGTTATTTGTTACAGCATCAGAATTAAACTAGAGTACTTGCCATTTTGCCTATGTTATCTAAGAAGTTGCTTGCCACCCAGCCTGAAGACCTGAACTAAATCCCAAAAATTCACATGGTAGAATGACAGCAAAAGACTCCCTCAAGTTGTCCTATGACTTCAACACATAATCTCTGGTATGCAAACACACACACACACACAGACACACACACACACACACACACACTTGTATATACACACTCACATGTAAACATTGTATTTTAAAAATAAATACATAAATAAATAAACATTTATACAATTCAGTGATTTCCTTGGTTCCAAATTCTTAATTCTTGTCATCTATTGTACCATTAACTCCCAGTTTTTTTGTACAAATATAAGAAAATGTTATTTTTATTTCTATTACTTTTATAAGTTTGTTACTGGAGAAAATGCATGAAACGTAGCTTTACTCAGAAAAAAATATGCCAGTAGCAATAAAAGTTTATAGGCTGAGGATCCCAAGCCCACTTTCTTGATTACTTTGAATTTTATTAAGAAAAGGAAGAAATGCATATGAACATTTAAGAAATCAATGTAAAATCTTATTAAATAGATGTCTCCGCTATTTCCACAGCACATTATATTTCGAGTGTGTAGTCTACTTATGATGTACTTCATTAGAAGTATTATGAACATTCAACAAGATACTGCCTGAACAGCACTTAGGATATTAAAAAGTGACTACCTAATTATGGATATAATGCCAACAATTTTTAGCTTACAGATATGATTATTAAAAGTCACTACCATTAGTGCTGAGGAGAAACTCAGTAAAGTGCTTGTCACATAAACATTACAGTCTAAGTTTGAACCCCAGAACCAAGGTTTAAAAAAAAAAGTCCAAGCATGATGACACATGATCAGTGTCAAGAAGGTAGAGACAGACAGAACCCTGGGGCTCATTGAACAGCTAGACTTACATAGTTCAGAAGCTCTCAGTGCATTAAAGACCTGCCTTTAAAAAAAAAGAAAAAATAGAAGAAGAAGAAGAAGAAGAAGAAGAAGAAGAAGAAGAAGAAGAAGAAGAAGAAGAGACTTTGAGTCCCAAGTAATGACTCCCAAGGTTTTCTTCTGGCTTTAACACATATTTGCATTTACATACATATACACACATACTTATTCCCATACATATATACATACACACACAATTGCAGTATATTGATATAAAATTTTAGTGCATAAAAAGATCCCAGTGGAACAGAGAATAAGACACACAGGTTGGTTTTTTAGTTTAAACACAGTTCTTAAACAGATTAATTTTGAAATGGTCCTTCCTCAATGTCAGATTCTTAAGTGTCCCCTGAAAGTCCATGTGTTAAAGATATGGTCACCAGAACAGAAATATGTTGAAGGAACAGAATCTTTAAGGGACAGGGCATATAGGAGGAGAGACTTTGGAACACTCAGCCATAAACAGGATGCCTTTATCAAACTCCTCACCTCAGGGTTCAAGGATCTATGTGGAAGAGAAGGTGGAAAGACTGTAAGAGCCGGAGGGAATGAACAACACCAAGGAAACAACATCTTCCAGGTCTAACAGGGATTATACACATATAAATTCATGGAAGCTGTGACAGGACACAAAAGACTTGAACAAGTTCTAACAAGACAAAATCCAAGCACTGAGAAGGGGAATTAGACATGAAGCCACACCCCTAACCAAGAAGTTGTTCACAACTTGCAGCTACTTGGGAAGGAAGAATCAGTTTTCGCCAATTGAGTGATACTAGGCATATCAACCTTTCACGGGCAGGGCCATGCCTAAGAGTAGTTGGCCAACACAAAATGGACTCTGTATTTTCTGCATGCTTTTTGTCATGTTTTGGTGTTTCTTGTATTGGTGTTATTTATTTGTTTTGAGGTTTGCTCTTTTTCTTTAGAAGGGGGAAGAAGGAGGGATCCAAAATTGTGTGCATATAGAATGTGAGAGGATCTGGGAGGAATTGGAGAGGGGAAAGAATATGATCAAAATATACTGAAATTTTTTAAATAAGGTAAGATATCCTAGACTTATCAATTTTTATATTTTTATATTCTTAAGCTGAGGTTAAAAACACTGGAAAAGCTGAGATAATGACATATTATATGTGCTAGTCCATATATGTTCTTGGTGACATTATTTTAATAATTGAGCATATAAAATATTTCTAGCTCATAGGCAAAAATAATAGTCTTAGAGATTAAGTACTTTCAAATAAGACAAAATAAATATGAATACTCTAATATTAGCTGATTTCTCTTAATCAATGCAATTTCTCAGTTAAACCAACTCCGGGACTCTATCCTAGATGAAGGGTAAGAATCTCTCTAATACTACTTAAGGACTCTATGTACACTAACCACATTGTTGGTTGTTCAGCATAACTGTTAACTTTGGAGAATTGTATAATGCTCTGCCTAGAAAATTCATTACTGCTGTAGACCAGCACTTACCTTCATGAGGTGCTGCCCAAGAGTTTTTATGTAACTGCCGGCACAACTTAAAGTTTATAAAGACTGGGTCCAGCCATGCTATACCAGGAATATCGAGGGTTCAGCTGCACGCCTGTGGCCTGCTGCACAAGAAACATCCCAGGACTAGCAGATGGCCAAAGGCCTGCAAAAGTTCAATTTCCAGCAACCACATGGTGGTCCATGACCATCTGTAATAATGAGACCTGGTGCCCTCTTCTGGTATGCAGGTGTACATGCAGGCAATATGGCACCACCAAAGTCGAGCTATCCTACTACAGCAAGCCCTGGATACACTAACACAACCAAAACACACGAAATGATGCTAAGTCAAATCTTATAAAGAAGATAGAGGCCTTAAAGAAGAAATAAGTAAATCCCTTAAGAAATACAGGAAAATACAAATTAACAGGTGAAGACAATGGGTAAAACTGTTCAAGACTTGAAATTGGAAATAGAAGCAATAAAGAAAATGCAAACTGAGGGAATCCTGGAGATGAAAAACCTAGGGAAGAGAAGAGGAGCTACAGGTATAAGCATCACCACAAAATACAAGAGAGAGATAGAAAGAGGAAAGGCCAAGTAACATACAAAGGTAGAACTACATCTGACTTCTCAGTACAGACTCTAAAAGAGAGAAGAGCCTGGGAAGGTGTTCCTAAGAGACCACAGATATTGGCCTACACTAGTATACCCAGGAAAACTTTCAATCACCAGACAAAAGATAGATGAATAAATTGATATATTAATTAAAGAAAATGTAAAATCTAAAAGATTTCTGACACAAAGTATCCAGTATCTAGTATATATATATATTATACTAGATATCATCTATATATAATCTATATATAGTATATTTATAGACAGTAGTATTATATAGATTATATAGGGATCATTTATAAATATTATATTTATAGATAAATGATATTTATATACAAATAAAATAAATAGTATCTATTTAATAATAAACCTAACCTAAGAATAATAGGAATAGGAGAAGGAAAAAAGTCCCAGCTCCAAGCCCCAGAAAATATTTTCAAACAAAATCATAGAAGAAAATTTCCCCAACCTAAAGAAAGAGATGAATATAAACATACAAAAAACACCTTACAACAGCAATTAGACTAAACCAAAAATGTAAATCCTACCATTACATAATAATCAAAACACTAAATGTCCAGAACAAAGAAAGAATGTTAAACTCTGTAAGGGAAAAAGGCCAAGTAACTTAGTAATTTACAAAGGCAGACCTATCAGAATTACACCTGCCTTCTCTACAGAGAATCTAAAAGCCAGAAAGGCATGAGCAGCCTCTAAGAGATCACAAATGCCAGCCAAGACTACTATACTCAGCAAAATTTTCACTCACAATTCAAGGAGAAAAAAAGATATTCCAAGAAAAATCAAATTTAAATAACATCCATCCACAAATCCAGCAGTACAGAAAATACTAGAGAAAAACTCCAATCCTAGGAGAGTACACACAAGAAAACACAGAAAATAAATAACTCAATGCCAGCAAAAACAAAAGAAGGGAAGCATGCGCATGCACAAGTGTACACACATGCGCACGCACGCGCACACACACACACATCCCACATCAAAATCATTTGTCATTAGTACCCCTCACCATCAATGGACTCAGTTCTCCAATAAAAGACACAGGCTAACAGAATGGATGCAAATATAGGATCCATCATTCTTCTGCATACAAGAAACATACCTCAGCAACAAAGGTAGGCAGTACCTCAGGGAAAAGTCATGTAAAAAAATTTCCAAGAAAATAGGCCCATGAAGCAAGCTGGAGTAGCCATTATAATATTTAGTAGAAGAGACTTTCAACCAAAATTAATTAAAAGAGACAGGGAAGGGCACTTCATACTCATCAAAAGAAAAATCCATCTCAATTCTGAATATCTATGCCACAAATGCAAGGGCACCCACATTTGTAAAAGAAACATTACTTAATCTGAAATCACACATTAAACCCTACAACTTAAATAGACCTATAATCCCTAAGGAAATAGAAAAAGTCATTAAAAGCCTCACAAACAAAAAAGCCCAAAGCCTGAGAGCTTTAGCACAGAATTCTACCAGAATTTCAAAGAAGAGCTAATACCAATTCTTTTCAAGCTATTCCACAAAATAGGAACAGAAGTAACATTGCCAAACTCATTCAATGAGGCCACAGTCACCCTAAACCATACAGAAACCCAACAAAGAAAGAGAATTTCAGACTAGTTTTCCTTATGAACATTGATACAAAAATACTCAACACTATCACAAACAAAATCCAACAGCACATCAAAAACATCATGTATCATGATCAAGTAGGCTTCATCCCAGGAGTGTAGGGATGTTTCAACATACAAAAATATATCAACCTAAACATAATAAAGACTATGTGCAGCAATCCAATAGCCAACACCAAATTAAATCGAGAGAAACTTAAAAACAATTCCAATAAAATCAGAGACAAGACAAGGTTCCCCACTCTCAAAATTTATTCAATAAAGTACTTAAAGTTCTAGCTAGAGCAATAAAGCAGCTAAAGGAGATCAAGGGAAATACAAATTGGAAAGGAAAAATTAAAAGTATTATCATTGGCAGATGATATGAAAGTGTATACATAAATGTCCCTAAAAATTCTACCAGAGAACTCCTACAGCTGATAAACACCTTCATCAAAGAGGGTGCATATAAAATTAACTCAAAAAAATTGGTAGCCCTCCTCTATACAAATGATAGATGGGCTGAGAAAGGGATCGGGAAAACAACACTCTTCACAATACCCACAAATAACATAAACTAAACAAGTAAGTGAAAGACCTATATGACAAGAACTTCAAGTATATGAAGAGAGAAATTGAAGGGCCAACCAATGACTGACCTAACTTGAGACCCATGCCATGAGAGAGAGCGCACCACTGACACTATTAATGATATTCTGCTATAGAAGTCTAGCATAATTGTCCTCTGAGTGGCTTCACCCAGCAGATGATAAAAAGAAATGCAGAGAAGAGACCCACAGCCAAACACTAGAAGGAGCTCAGGAAATCTTGTGGAAAGCAGAAAGGATGAAGTGAAGGAACCAGAGAGATCAAGGATGCCATAATAAAACCTACAGAGAAAACTAACTTAGGCCCACAGAGACTCAACCACCAACCAAAGAGCATGCTTGGGATGGATGGTACTAGGCCCCTACACATATGTAACAGAAATGCAGCTTGGTTTTCATGTGGGACCCCTAACATCAGGAGCAGAGGCTGTCTCTGACTCCCTTTCCCCTAACTGGGCTGCCTTGTATAGCCTCAATAGAAGATGCTCCCAGTTCTGCTATAACTTGATATGCCAATGTGGGTTGATATCCATTGGAGGCCTCCCCATTTCAGAGGAGAAAGGGAAGGAGTATGAAAAAGACAAAAACTGGTGGGACAGGAGGGAGGAATTGTGATCTGGCTGTAAAGCAAATAAACAAAATTATCAAAAATTTATAAAGACTAAATACTATATAAGAAATAAGAATGTAGAAAGACATAAACTTTACAGCATTGTGCTCCTTAGGCAGCATATTCTTTATAAAGTTCAGATTGTTTTACGTTGACCTAGATATGATACATTCAATTCCATGTGTTTTCATTCACATTAGTTTCCATGGTTTTTATTTTAAATTTTTCACGAGTTTTCATTCACAATAATTTTCTCTTGTTGCATCAGTATAGTCACTGTATTTGTAGAAAGTTTGGTAGATGAAAAGAAACAAACAAACAAGTTTGAGGAAGGATTTTTCTTCAACTGTACTGTGTCTATGGGACTTGGACCCTACAAAACTGGATGTTTAACTGTAGTTATTTACGATTTATGAGGGTTAAAATGCCTATGAGCTAAAATAAAAAAAACTAAATGTTTTATTCCACTGTCAGTTTCATAAGTCATATTTGAAGAAACTGTGTTTCCTATTGCCTTGAGCTAAGTTCAAGATTAGAGATATTTCAGATTTAAAAGGAAAAACTGTTTAGAGGGTTGAGTGATATGAGCAAAGGAGATTTCTGACTCTAGGTCATCTCAGACCTAACACACATGTGCACAGTACCGTGTGTGTGTGTGTGTGTGTGTGTGTGTGTGTGTGTGTGTGTGGTTTGTGTCTTGTGTAATAAGGAGCTCCTTGTCTCCTTGCTGCTTCTACTGTCTCCATATGTATTAAACAGCTCAAAAACACATTGGTTCCTTAAAGAAATCTATCTAATGGAATTTATTTTTAGGGCATTTTCAACCTTTTTAGAAAACTTAAGGCTAAGTACGCAGGACTATTGTTAAGATGTTGTATCTGTACAGTTAATTTATTATAAGTAATGACCCCATGGTGATATATCATTATTGATGAAGTCTATACCTTACATTGGACTGCTTCCAGAATGTGGTGACTTTACAAATGTGTCTTGCATTCACCTTTATGATATCACATGAGTAGTTTCACTGCCCTGAAAATGTCCTGTGTTCCCTTAGAAACGTCATTCACTTTTTCCCTGAGCCCCCAGCACCAATCAATCAATAATTCTACTATCTCCATGGTTTTGTCACCCTCCAGAATGTCATATGGAATTTTAGTATAAGTCTGACTCATCTTGGCTCCTTTCATTTAGGAATATTCATTTTAATTTCTCTGAGTCTTTTTATGACTTGGTAGTTTCTTTTTGTTTGGTTTGTTTGGTTGGTTGGTTGGTTGGTTGTTTGGTTGGTTGGTTTGGGTTTTTCAGACAGAGTTTCTCTGTTTTAGCTCTGGATGTCTTGGAACTCATCTGGTAGACCAGGCTGGCCTTGAGCTTACAGAAATCTGCCTTCCCTTGCCTCCTGAGTGCTGGGATTAAAGGCATGTGACACAACTGCCCAGAATTCCTTTTTTTTAATATCAAAATAATTTTATTTCTGATATTTTATTTTTTCTTTTTTCTTTTTAAATTTTTTTTATTAATTTATTCTTGTAAGGGGAATTCCTTTATTTTTAAGAGCAGAAAGTGTAATTACTGATGAAGTTATGATTTCACAAATTATATTTCTTGGGGACTATTAGATAATTGTTGGTGAGCATTTGGGTTTATTTGCCGGCAAGCTAAACATTATCTGCCAAAAGTTATTTTCAGAGGTTCTTCACACAGGAGTTACTACTCAACTTTTTAGGCAGAATTTTCACATATAGTAGAATTCACACAGTAATAAAAATGATGGAGGTATATCTGGCTCCCATTCTGGGTTCTGATAAAGGTCAAGGCACCAAGAGACAGAATGATGGTCATTGTGCCTGCCTGTTTCCAGAGATGTGTCTATTTGGGGAAAAAAGTGCAAATGGCCTCAGGAATAAATAAAACAAGTTGTTTCCCATTATGTCTGTCCTCTGTAGGATGCCACATTCTCATAGTGGAGGTCTACATCCTGCAGCTAATGTCTCAACAGTGTTGCTCGAGCAAGCATGGGGCACATAGTTCCATTCTGCCACTTAATATGTCTGTAGTTTTGCTGATTCCTTTTCCCTGTAGCACGGAAAACACGGGGCTGATAACTCCTGACTCAAAGCTTAATTTTAAGGATCAAAGGAGATGAAGATGATCAGAGTGGTATGTGGGGAAATCCTTCTCAATGCTTGGAAGGGGTATTCCACTGCTCTTGTAAGTATTTAATGGACTCACTGTCCCAATCCCTTTATCACCTTTCTACCATCAGACTCGTTGTTGTCAGAGAACTTTATGAGGATCTTATCAAGTCTGGAAACAAGTCTGGAAACAAGTCTGGAAACAAGAAAACCTAACTCCAAAAATCACAGAACAGACACTAGTTATGCCTAAGAAAAGCAGCATTGAAATCTATCAAAAAGGAAAGGTGTAGTGGGAACAGTGCATATGCTAGCGATGATCTGGGCTGGTAGGCTTCCTTCCATAGGACCGGAGCTGTCTTGAGAGCAGCACATGCCTCCTAGAAGGGAGAAGGCCACAGCAAGCATGCCCTGGACATCTTCCCCAAAGTACTCACAGCAACAAGTAAAGCTTTAGCTGCTTTCAGGTAGGTGCTGGATGGTGAGGATGCTGAGTTCTTCCCATCGCTCTCCTACAAAGGTTCACTGACCTAACTCACCCAACAGGGAGATGGTTATTAAAACCACAGCTCTCCCTAAGTGAAACCAATGGCAAGAGAGCTGAAATCAACCAACCCCATTTCTTTTCTCTTTATTTTGTAAAAGGGGAGGAACATTACAAAAAATAACTTACCAAAAAGAGTGGAAAAAACTGTTGAGCACCCCCACATACACATACACAAAAAACAAAAACACTACTACTAGACCAGAAGAAAACTTGTACCTCTAGGTTCTTTAACAATATTTCTTAGGAATAAAAAAAAATATATATCAAGGCCTTCGCAACAACACGGACTAAGCGCATCACGGTAAAGCAGGTTACTAATGTTAACACACACCTTCCACACACCAAACTCATGGGTGCAGATCATCAAGGCTACTCTAACAGTGGCTTTTGAAGCTAGGCTGACAGTTCTGACCGAAATGACAATAGCTCGTGTTCATATCAGATCTGAATGGTAAACACAGAAAAGTCATAGAACATTAAAAAGTAGTCACAAGGCACATTCAGATACAAAACTTAGATAAACATCTCTATTTTGTAGGGATAGAATGGACTAGAAATAGAAAAACACAAAGGAGAAAAAAGAACTGAGGTGCTAGACCCACTGAGTTCTTCTGAGTCTGAGGGTTTGCAGTGGGTGGCAGTTAAGTCTTGTCATGCTAGAGGCCAAAAGATGCTCCCAGATGAAAGAGAATGTAGGTTAGCTCGTGATTGGGCAGCAGCAGTTGGAGGTGCCACAGAAACAGTCATCAGAAACAGAGCTAAATGGAAACTATTACCAACTACCACCCATGTCTATTCTTGTCATCTTGCTATGGGACCTAGAAAGCAAAAGGTCACAAGCAAAATTGAAAGATTAAGAAATGAATCAAGCAAGCCACTGACTCTGATAACTCCAATTGAAATTGTTGGTCTCCATGGACAAGAGCCCTGAAATGGCAATAAAAAAAACCTCTAGTTCAAGCAAGGGATTCAGGGAATAAGAAAAAAGAAAACAAAAGAATAAAGAATAAAACTGCACACAGAATAAAACCATATACACTATCACAACACAAGAACACGAACATCCTGCAAGGATAGTTTTATGGAATAATATGACTCAGGATTTAAAATTAGTATCCTCAAGATGCTCAAAAAGATTTTTTTAAAAGAATAACCTTCATTTAGAAAACAGCAAGAAATAAAAATGAATGCCCAAGGTAATAAAAAGAGCACAATATTACCTTTGAAAAGAAAAATGAGGCCATGGAATAAAAACAAAGCATAACATTATAAAGTAAAGAAGGCCACATCAAAATACAAAATATAGATCTAGATAATTATAAGGTAAAAAGAATAAATTTACCATAAATCGGTATGAAAGAGTGCTTGGGAAGTATCCAGAGAGGTTGCAGAGCAAGCTCCGTGAAGGCAGAAGTGTGGCACCATCTGAAGACACAGCAAAGGAGAATTTATGAGGACTGAAAAATAAAGTACTAGATTCAGAGTTGTATTTTTAGTAACTAGCAGCAGAGGAAACCACATCTCGATATAGCATATTGAGGCTGAATGTTTACGAGAAACCTATAGTGGGACGTGCACTAAGTCCCACATTTTGCCACACATTCTCTATTGTAAATCCTAGAAAAGAAAATCAGTTCAAGCCTTGCTCATGAATTCATGTACTGGGAAACATTACATACAAACCAATACCTCAGTCCTCAGGGCCTCTCCATGTGATTTGCTGAAAGACCCAGAGAGGGGAAGGTCAGCTCTTTAGAATCCTTAATAGGATATTGAAAGAAAAGTTCTCTCTCAGCAGGCCCAGAAATCCATAAACAGAATACATTGGGGCAGACAGCTACGGAATATGAAGTTTTTAAGAGATAGCTCGAAGAGAACAGATTAGATAAGAAAATCACAGGGAAGGTAAAAACTATTTCCCGAAGAAAATAAAGTTAGAGAAATCAAAACCGAGAACCTCTCATCATGTTGAAAAGATAAAAATAGTAAAAAGTAGAAGATTAAAAAACACTGACACTACAGAGACTACATGGTGGTCGAGGACACTAATGATGATGCACAGACACAAAGGAGTTTCTAGGTTAGAAAGAAAGAAACTCAAATATGCTGATGAAAAGGACTCACCACCTTCCAGGGGACATCATTCTGGGCTCTCACCAAGCTACAAAGTGTCAATAGGGCTGGGCCCCCTTTTGGAGGCTTCAAGTGCATCTATTTCCTTTTCTTTTTAAGCTTCCAGAGGGGACCCCTCCCCCATCTCCCAGGTCACACATTCTGACTATTCCCTGCCCTTGGCCTTTCATTTCTGAAAACATTAATGATGAGAGTGGGCCCACCTGTCCAACCACGCTGTATTGTCAAGATCACCCACTTAGTATCTTCATGTCCTTCCACAACCTAAATTTCCCACTGTCAGGCGAGACAACGCTCAGTTTTCAGGTATGAGCAATCTGTGTACCTCAGCTTCCTGGCGCTCACTATATTGTGTTTCAGAAGTCATGTTCATACTGCACCGGTGATTTATTTAGCTCATAATTCATAAATATCTGAGCCATTTTCTACTTAGGTCTTGAGCAACCAGCTTAAGTTTGTTTTCTTCCATGAAGCCTTTCTTCTCCATATAGCCTATCTACCTGTTAATTACTTGGCCAAACCA
The DNA here is from genome assembly GCF_964271855.1 of Acomys minous. Classification (NCBI taxonomy): domain Eukaryota; kingdom Metazoa; phylum Chordata; class Mammalia; order Rodentia; family Muridae; genus Acomys; species Acomys minous. Next base: position 89,863,322 of record NC_140491.1, on the reverse strand, counting down.
AATTCCTGTATAATTGCTAAGCAACAATTCTCCAATTTATTCTGTCACTTTTATAATTTTATTCCACTTGTATTTTATCCCTAAAATAAGCTTTAATATCTTTGGGAAAATATGTATACACAAAGCATTTATAATAATATATGCAAGGATTATAAATCAGTAGAGAGTTAAGAAACCAAATGTAAACTAGAAACTACAGTATAATCTAGTTAGTAAGGTGCAGAGAAATATGACTAAGAAATTCATAACACTACTAATAATGGAATTGAGGCATTTGTATCTTTCTAGAATGTTTGTTTTCTAACCCAGAGCTGTGTATTGTGTAAGTCACAGCATACAGCCTTCTGAACATCTGTGACTTTCCCTGCAGCTGCTCAGATTTGATGATTAGACTTTCCTCCATTTTCCTCCAGATTCTCTAAGCTTTAACCCCCACACAAAACATCTTATAAAGGCAAGGGAATGAGCGATGATAACTCACACCAATGAAGGGCCAGAGGTTAGGAGATAAATAGCCCAATTCACCATCCTAGGGTAAGCCTTGGGGACAGAACATAGGATTCATTGTGGGATCTTCTTTGCCCTCAGTCCATGTCCACAGGAGTAACCCACTCCCTCAAGCACAAGCTGTTGGATGTTCTGCCCTGTTTGACTTCCTAGTTGTATCGCTTTTGCTTCCTGGAATCAGTTTCAATGAAAACTGACTGTTTTATGAAAATGGATCATGTGCGGCACTTGGCACTCTTGCAGATATCCACATAAAAGTAAACATTGAATCACAAATTTAGAGTTCTAACAGATGCCTTTTATGTCTGTTCTTACAGTGTTCTGTGTGAGAAGCTATTGCATTCTATGTGAGGAGTTAAGGTAGACTATTCATTTATCTCTTTTTAGCTGATGTAAGACTATTTCTCATCACCTTCCCTTCAGCCTCAGACCCCCTCACAACAGCTCAAAATATAGATAATCCCTGGTAGCAGTTTAAATTTGGATTTACGAATGGTGCTTCAGTTTTCTGTAGTCTTTGTTTCAGTTGTGTAAAACAAGAAATAAAGGAATGACCCCTGTTTTTTGTTCTTCTTGGCACTATGTGGCCTATTGGCTTGACCACGAAAGTCATCAGACCCTGACTTATTTTACTTTGTATGCATGAGCACCACACCCACTTCCAAGTATTTGTCATAGTATCTGCATTGGTAGAAAACAAAATTAAGACAAACATACATCACTTCTACAATGTTAACTAGTCACATAAAAGTATCGGCAAGAATAAAATGCAATAATAGCATTAAAATTTATCAATAATAATTTTTATTATTACTAATATTGTTATGTTATTTTCTTTTAATAAGATAAGTATTACTAGTAATAATGTAATAATTTTAATTATCACTAATAATAATAAACTGACCATGATATCGAACAATATGAACTTTTAATTTTTATTATATGTATATATTTTGTGCCTGAGTGCATGTATGTGCACCAGATGTTTGCAAATACCCACACTGGCAAGAGAGATTCCCTGAAACTGAAGTTATAGGCAATTGTTAGCTACAATTTCAGTCGGGAACTGAACTCAGATCTTCAACAAAAGCACCAGTGCTCCTAAGTGCCCAGCCATCTCTCAGGCCCCATACAATATAATCTTAAAAACTTAAAAGTTTAAACATAGAAAAAATTGTATGAGTTTAAATGTGTAAGTAGACAGTAAATGTGATGGTATGAAAGCTCAAAAGATAAAGTCTGCAAAATGTTAAGAACAGTTCTATCCAGGAAGAATGTTTTAGTCAGGTATGGCTGCTGTAACAATATACAATAGGCCTTTTTTAAAAATCACAGTTCTAGAGCATGAGAAATCCAGTGTCAAAGCAATGGTAGAGCCAGGGTACAGGGGAGACCCACTTCTTTGTTTACAGATGGCATCCAGCTTGCTAGATGTGAGGGTGCTCCCTTGCCTTTTCTCCTAAGGGTACTAATTATACTCATGAGGGCCCCGCCCCATAAGCAAATCACTTCTTAAAGGCCATTATAGGGCACTTGTGGCTGTGATTTGAAAATGTAAATTTGAGGGAACGATAAAAATTCTAAAGCAAAGGTGTTTATTATGAATTTTGTTTTTGCCTATATTTTTCATAATTTCTAACTACTAAAAATGAGCATTATTACTCTTATAATGGGAAAATAGCTTAAATTATATTGAAGAGAATATTTCAAATATACATGAGTAAAGCTTTTGTTCTTTTGAATAGAGATGTTTTATGCATCAGCATGTAAAATGTAACTATGTGAAAATAAAAATAAAGGACATTAAAAAGCTATTTACAGACAGACAGACAGACACACACACACACACAGACACACACACACACACACAAATAGCTTTTTAAAAATGGGGGGAGGGAAGCTCAACTTTAATCAGATGTAAGGACCAAAACATCTTAATCAAATAGAAAGTTAAATTAAAACAATGAGATGCCATTGAAGTCACTGAACTAGCAAATTAAATGATGCTATCTGCTGCTTGCATGGGTGCAAAGGAGCAGGGCACTCTCATACACAACTTCTGGGAGTGCAAACCGGCCCAGGTTCCTGAAGCTCTTTCACAAAGGCCCACTGATGTTCTTTTTTTTTTTATTACACACACACACACTATATCCTACATATATGTAATATATACATACGTGTGTGTGTGCCTCTGTGTGTGTGTGTGTGTGTGTGTGTGTGTGTGTGTGTGTGTGTGTAGGTGGGATATAAATGAACTCAAGACAACTTTCTATTTCTCTGGGCCTCCAAACTCGGTATTCCAATGTCACTTTTCCTGTATTAATAAATTCTCATTTATCATCTCGGAAGCATATACTAGATATTCTCAATTACTACATAAACAACAAAGCTATAATGAGAAGAAAAATATCTTCCTCTCAAAGCATGATGATCTTGATTTTAATTTAAGAGCAAAATGTTTTAATATCCATCTCTTTGTTTGATAGAGTGGGCCTTTCTTGGCCTTACTAACAGAATACTAAAGATGATGTGAAAATACTCAACCCTTATAACATGAAGGGGCATTCTTGTATTTTCAATTAAAAATTAATCCATCACTTCTGGTCAAATCAACAACTTTGCATACTTTGAAGTGCTATATCTTTCAAATCTGTGATATCATATGTTGTAGGAATGTGGCTTTATATACCATGTAATATACCATGAAAAAGTCTGTGCCTTGATTATAAAATGTACCCCATTTTATGGATGCTAGAATAAGGGAGTATCTGACAATAAAAATGGGATAATGGAATATTATGCACTTTGGCCACAAACCAAGTACAGTCCTCCTTCATATGTAAGAAGGTTAAATTGTCCAGAATTTTATGAGCCAGCTGTTAGAGGTAACTATTAATAATAGTAGTTTGTATACTTTCTATAAACTCAAAACAAAATGGATTCTAACAAAAGCAGAAGTTATACTAAGGACTTAAAAGACATTGTCAACCAATTATGACATTTTTATTATTCTGTATTCTCTTGAGGTTAAACATATTGTGTTTTTACATTGGATATATACAAGTGGTGTGTGTGTGTGTGTGTGTGTGTGTGTGTGTGTGTGTGTGTGTGTGTATTATGGTTGTTTGAATGAGCAATGATCACCATAAGTTCATATATTTGAACACTGATCTTCAGTTGTGGTTCTGTTAGAGGAGGTGGTGCAGCCTTGTGAGAAAGCACATCACTGGACGTGAACTTTTTGAGGATTTATAGCCTTGCACTCTTCTTGCTCATTCTCTCTGCCTCCTGTGTGTGGTTGAGATGGTTAATGTATGATCTCTCAGCTTCCTGCTGCCATGCCTACTCCACTATTATGGACTCTAACCCTCTGGAACCTTAAGCCAAATAAACACTCTTCTTTAAATTGTTTTTGGCCATTGTATTTTGTCACAGCAACAGAAATGTAGTGTTTGTATGGGGGGCAGAGTAACATATAATATAGATTTGGTACACATCTTTTTCCAGCTCTACATTCAGTGACATGACTTAGCCTCAAAAATAAGCCTTGATGAAAATATTGACACTGCGGACATAAACAATATGCATCATACATCAGGGTTTCTCCCATTCCCTTCTGCAGAAAGCCTGCTCTTTCCTGTTTTTGTTTGTGTGTTGATTGGTTGGTTAGTTAGTTAGTTTTGATTTTTGAGACAGGGCCTCCCTACATAGTCCTACCTCTCCTTGAACTCACCATGTAGACATAAATGGCCTTAAAATCTCAGAGATTCACCTGCCTTTGCCTCCCTGTTTCTGGAATTATGGAATGTGCCACCATACCTGGATAGAAAATCTGTTCTTAAACATGTACTCACCCGCCACGTCTTATAACAACAAAAACCTATAAAAATGTTTTTTATTCTAAAATAAATACAATAGTCATGTTTGATATCTATGAACACAGACAAAAGCACTGAATTATAGAAAGAATAAGAGAACCTTTAAAGGGAAATAAAATGTCTAAGCAGTGGCATTTAAAGCAGTTGAAAACTTTCTTTAAAATACAGGATTTATACTATCTAACCTTTTTCAAACAGTGGATTCATTTGGATTTCAGTATTCAAAGGCCTAAGCAGCCTTCTTACCTTTACCACTTGAAAATGTAAGTGCTATATATTGCAGCTCTTTATAATGTGCAGTCTCTAATTTGAGTGGGATTATATTTTGCCCCATGCCTTCCATTAAGTGAGAGAGAATATTGCTATAATTTGTCAGTGATGACAGCCTAGACTGAACCTGAGTCCCTCCAGTTGCCCTGGAAATGACCCACCTCATCTTCTAAGCAATGCCATCCTGCTGGGTCAGGAAAACATGTATCTACCAGACTCAGACGAAGTGCTGTGGTGGAAGCCACGATCTTTTAAATTTTTCCATCATTTCATAGAGCATGATAGGAAGTGATTTCTGAATTAGAAACCACCCCTCCCCATACTGCAATCTCATAAAATGTCAAAGATTGAAGTTCACTCTCCCTTGCCTCATATCCCAGGCAACCTGAGGAGGTTGATTTATGAGAATTAATGTGAATCCCTTTAGGCTCTGCTTAATACCCAGTGGCACTTTCGAGCTAATATATTTTATTTTATTTGCATTTACATAATATAATTTGATAGTCTCATATTGTGTAATCTCATTTCTTTCTGTTCATTTTTTTTTTTTTTTTTTTATTTTATTTTTTTTTTAATACATTTTTATTAAATTATACATATTACATCTCAGTTGTTAGCCCATCCCATGTATCCTCCCATCCCTCCCTTCCTCCCACTTCCCCCCCCTACTCCCCTCCCCTATGTCTGTGTCTGAGGGGGATCTCCTCCCCCTGAATATGCTCATACGGTATCAAGTCTCTCCTTGGTGACCTATTATCTTTCCTCTGAGTGCCACCAGGCATCTCCATCCAAGGGACATGATCAAATATGGGGCACCAGAGTTTGTGTGAGAGTTAGATCTTCTTCTCCACTCAACAGTGGAGAATGTCCATCGGCTAGTCCGGGTAGGGGTTCAAGGTTTTTACTGCCTATTTTTTCCTTGGCTGTTGCCACAGTTTGCGGAGGACCCCAGGGCCCAGACTCGCCTGTAGTTTTCCAGGACCCACTGGATCCTTCCATTTCCTCTTTCTCCCAGGCTTCTCACACCTAAAGATTCAATAGGATGTCCTCCCCTCTTACCCATTATTCTGGTAGGTACAGTTTTTCATGGGGACGTACACCTTGGGCTAGTGTCTCGATATAAGTGAGTATATACCATTTAGCTCTTTTTGCTTCTGTGTGAACTCACTCATTATGACAATTTCTAGATCAATCCATTTGTCCACAAATTTTGGAAATTCCTTGTTTTTAATAGCTGAGTAGTATTCCATAGTGTAAATGTACCACAGTTTCTTTATCCATTCTTCTGTTGAGGGACACGTAGGTTGTTTCCAAGTTCTGGCTATTATGAATAAGGCAGCTATGAACATGGTTGAGCATATGTCCCTGTTGTGTGGTAGTACATCCTCTGGGTATATTCCAAGGAGTGGAATAGCTGGGTCTTGAGGGAACCCTATTCCCATTTTTCTGAGAAAGCACCAGATAGCTTTCCAAAGTGGTTGTACTAGTTTGCATTCCCACCAGCAATGCAGGAGTGTTCCTCTTTCTCCACACCCTCGCCAGCATGAGGTGTCAGTTGAGTTATTGATCTTAGCCATTCTGATGGGTGTAAGATGGAATCTCAGTGTCGTTTTGATTTGCATTTCTCTGATGACTAAGGAGGTCGAGCATTTCTTTAAGTGTTTCTCAGCCATTTGAAATTCCTCTGTTGAGAATTCTCTGTTTAGCTCTGCGCTCCATTTCTCTATTGGGTTATTTGGTTTGGTGGTGTTTAATTTCTTAAGTTCTTTATATATTTTGGATATTAGACCTTTGTCAGATGAAGAGTCGGTGATGATCTTTTCCCAGTCTGTAGGCTGTCGCTTTGTTCTCTTGACAGTGTCACCAGCCTTACAGAAGCTTCTCAGCCTCATGAGGTCCCATTTATTAATTGTTGATGTTAAGGCCTGGGCTGTTGGTGTTCTGTTCAGGAAGTTGTCTCCTGTGCCTATGAGTTCCAGACTCTTCCCCACTTTTTCCTCTAACTGGGTTAATGTCTGTGGTTTTAAGTTGAGGTCTTTAATCCACTTGGACTTGAGTTTTGTGCATGGTGACAAATAGGGGTCTAATTGCATTTTTCTACATGTAGACATCCAGTTAGACCAGCACCATTTGTTGAAGATGCTGTCGTTTTTCCATTGAATGGATTTGGCTTCTTTGTCGAAAATCAGGTGAGCAAATGTGTGTGGATTCATCTCTGGGTCTTCAGTTCGATTCCATTGATCCACTAGCCTATTGCTGTGCCAGTACCATGCTGTTTTAATTACTGTTGCTCTATAGTACAGCTTGAGATCAGGTATGGAGATTCCTCCAGCGGATCTTTTATTGTAAAGGATTGTTTTTGCTATTCTGGGCTTTTTGTTTCTCCATATGAAGTTGAGAATTGTTCTTTCAATATCTACAAAATATTTAGTAGGTATTCTGATAGGGATTGCATTGAATCTGTAAATTGCTTTTGGTAAGATGGCCATTTTTACTATGTTGATTCTTCCAATCCACGAACATGGTAGATCCCGCCATCTTCTGATGTCATTTTCAATCTCTTTCTTCAGAGGTTTAAAGTTTTTTTCAAATAAATCCTTCACTTGCTTGGTTAGGGTTATTCCTAGATATTTTATATTGCTTGTGGCTATCGTGAAGGGAGTAATTTTTCTAATTTCTTCCTCTGCCTGTTTGTCATTTGTATATAGGAAAGCTACTGACTTTTTTGAGTTTATTTTGTATCCTGCCAATTTGCTGAAGGTGTTTATCAGCTGTAGGAGTTCTCTGGTGGAATTTTGGGGGTCACTTATATACACTATCATATCATCTGCAAATAGGGATAATTTTACTTCTTCCTTTCCCATTTGGATCCCCTTGATCTCCTTTTGATGTCTTATTGCTCTGGCTAGAACTTCAAGAACTATATTAAAGAGGTATGGGGAAAGTGGGCAGCCTTGTCTGGTCCCTGATTTTAGAGGGATTTCCTTGAGTATCTCTCCATTTAATTTAATGTTGGCTATTGGTTTGCTATATATAGCCTTTATTGTGTTTAGGAAAGTGCCTTGTATTCCCGATCTCTCCAGAACTTTAAACATAAATGGGTGTTGGATTTTGTCAAATGCTTTTTCTGCATCTAAAGAGATGATCATATGGTTTTTCTCTTTCAGTTTGTTTATATGGTGGATTACATTGATGGATTTCCGTATGTTAAACCATCCCTGCATTCCTGGAATGAAGCCTACCTGGTCATGGTGAATGATGTCTTTGATATGCTGTTGTATTCGCTTTGCGAGTATTTTGTTGAGTATTTTTGCATCAATGTTCATAAGAGAAATTGGTCTGAAATTCTCTTTTTTTGTTGGGTCTTTGTGGGGTTTAGGTATCAATGTGACTGTGGCCTCATAAAAGGAGTTTGGTAATATTCCATCCATTTCTATCTTTCGGAATAGCTTGAATAGTATCGGTATTAGCTCCTCTTTGAAGGACTGGTAGAATTCTGCGCTGAAACCATCTGGCCCTGGGCTTTTTTTGGTTGGAAGACTATCAATGGTTGCTTCTATTTCTATAGGCGAAATAGGGCTATTTAATTTGTTTATCTGGTCTTGGTTCAATTTTGGTAAATGGAATCGGTCGAGAAATTTGTCCATTTCCCTTAAATTTTCAAATTTTGTGGCATAAATGTCTTTGAAGTAGGTCCTTACGATTCTTTGTATTTCTTCGGTGTCTGTTGTTATGTCTCCCTTTTCATTTCTGATTTTGTTAATTTGGATAGCTTTTCTTTGTCTTTTAGTTAGATTGGCTAACGGTTTGTCTATCTTGTTAATTTTCTCAAAGAACCAGCTCTTGGTTTTGTTGATTCTTTGGATTGTTGTCTTTGTTTCTAATTTATTGATTTCAGCTCTGAGTTTGATTATTTCCAGGCGTCTACTCCTCTTGGGTGTTTCTGCTTCTTTTTTTTCTAGGGCTTCCAGATGTGTTGTTAGGTTGTTTATGTGGGATGACTCCATTTTCTTTTTAAAGGCACTTAGTGCTATGAATTTTCCTCTTAGCACTGCTTTCAATGTGTCCCACAAATTTGGGTATGTTGTTCCATCATTTTCATTGAATTTCAGGAAGTCTTTTATTTCTTCCCTTATTTCTTCCGTGACCCATGTGTCATTAAGTAGAAAGTTGTTTAGTTTCCACGTGTTGGTATGCTTTTTGTTATTTCTATTGTTGTTGAAGTCCAGCCTTAGACCATGGTGATCTGATAAGATACAAGGTATTATTTCAATCTTCTTGTATCTGTTGAGGTTTGCTTCGTGACCAACTATGTGATCAATTTTAGAGAACGTTCCATGGGGTGCTGAGAAAAAGGTATACTCCTTTGCGTTTGGGTGGAAAGTTCTGTAGATATCTGTTAGATCCATTTGATTCATGACATTGGTTAATGAAGTTATTTCCCGGCTTAGTTTTGAAATCAAAGTCCTATCCTTGAGTGAAAGTGGGGTGTTGAAGTCTCCCACTATTAATGTGTGGGTATCGATGAATGGGGCAAGCTTTGTTAATAACTCTTTTACAAATGTCGGAGCCCTTGTATTCGGAGCATAGATGTTCAAAATCGTGATGTTTTCCTGGTTGACTTTACCTTTGACAAGTATGAAGTGACCATCCTTGTCCCTTTTGACTAATTTTGGTTGAAAGTCTATTTTATTAGATATTAGAATAGCTACCCCAGCTTGTTTCTTGTGACCATTTGCTTGGAATATTTTTCCCCAACCTTTCACTCTGAGGCAATGTCTGTCCTTGTGGTTGAGATGTGTTTCTTGAATGCAGAAGAATGTTGGGTCGTGTTTATGCATCCACTCTGTTAGTCTGTGTCTTTTTATTGGAGAGTTGAGACCATTAATGTTGAGAGATATTAATGACCAGTGATTGGTAAGTCCCTTCATTTTTGGTATTTATAACAATCGAGTTTTTGTGAAGTTGTGATTTTGCAATGGTGTAGTTATTTATTTCTTATGTATTTTTGGTTGTAGTTTGACCGGTTGGGGTGGAGTTTTCCTTCTAGTAACTTCTGTAAAGCCGGATTTGTTGCTAGGTATTGTGTGAATTTGTTTTTGTCATGGAATATCTTGTCTTCACCTCCAATGGTTATTGATAATTTTGCTGGATATAGTAGTCTTGCCTGGTATCTGTGTTCTCTTAGCGTTTGCAGAACCTCTGTCCAGGCCCTTCTGGCTTTCATGGTCTCTGCTGAGAAGTCAGGAGTGATTCTGATAGGTTTGCCTTCATATGTTACTCGTCCTTTTTCTCTTGCCGCTTTTAATATTTTTTCCTTGTTCTGTATATTTTGTGTTGTTATTATTATGTGGCGGGAAGATTTTCTTTTTGGGTCTATTCTATTTGGTGTTCTGTAGGCCTCTTGTATGTTCGTATGCATCTCCTTCTTCAAATTGGGGAAATTTTCTTCTATTATTCGGTTAAAGATATTTTCTGGGCTGTGGAGTCGGTTAGCTTCTCTTTCCTCTATCCCTATTATTCTCAAGTTTCGTCTTTTCATGTTGTCTTTTATTTCATGAACGCTTTGTGTCAGGAACTTTTCAGATTTAGCATTATCCTGGATGATTGTTTCCAATTGTGCGATTGTATCTTCAAGTCCTGATATTCGTTCTTCCATTTCTTGCAATCTGTTAGATAAGGCCACCTCTGAGATGTTTGCTTTCTTTTCTGATGCTTCTCGATCGCGTTTTTCTTCCGTGCGTTCTTTTATGATTTCTTCCATTTTTATCTTCAGGTCTTGAACTGTTTTAATAATTTCCTTCATCTGGTTATTTGTGTTTTTCTGAAATTCTTCAAATGCCTCTTTATATGACTCTTTTAAGTCATCAGCCCTCTTGTTTGCTTCCTCCTGCATTTGTTTACAAAATTTATTTGATTCTTCCAATATCATCTTACTTACTAAGGATTTGAGGTGGTTTTCATTTATATCCATTGTTGTTGGGTTCTCCAGGTTGTTTTCATTAGGATTGCTGGGATCTGGAGATGCCATCCTGTTTTGGTTTTTGTTAGCATTCTTTCGTTGTCCCCTTGTCATTTTGGTGACTCTAATGTTGGGAGGTGGTTTGTAGTGACCTTCCCTGTTTGGGAGTGGATAGTTGATGTCTGCTTATAGGTAGGGTGCCCTTATCTGTGGGGAACAGGGAGTACTTCCCTGGACCAGGCTGGTGATTCAGATTCTACTCCTGTAGATTTTTCTCAACACCTTAGGCTCGAGGCTGAGTCCCGCGAAGTAGGTTTCTGTTTGGGCCTTTTCCCCTTACTGCTGTATCTCAAGTCAGCAGTATTGGGATCTAGAGTAAGGTCAGCACACAAGCTCTCTGGTTGTGTAGGTTGATCCCAGCTGTCTGTCTTTCCTGTTGCTTTGTAGCCAAGACCCCAGGTGGATCAGATCTTCTGGGTTGTAGCTGTCTTAGGAGCGTTCAGCCTTTCCCATGAATTTGGGAGTTCTTGCTGGGTCTGCAGGAGCTGACACAGCTAGGATCTGCCTGTTGGAGATTACAGGATCTGTGCCTGTAACCATACGGTTTCAGGCCACTGGCAGTATCTGAGGAGGTAGCAGTTTCCACGCCCCTGTATGCCAGGCCACTCCCAGCTTGCTATAAATTAGCGGTTATACCCTGCACATATGAGCCTCAGCTCCCTATATTGTGGGATACAGCTAGGGAGAGCCCAGTCAGAGCCAGCAGTTCGTCCCCGTGGCTGGGGACAAAAGCAGGTTAGATCGCTCCCAGACGCTTTAAGGCAGCAGTTATTCCCTGCCAGCAAGGCCCACAGCTCCGGATAAAGTGGGCGGTCCTAACGAGGGCGCGCAAGAATGACCCCTGCTAGGTCTATTGATCAGGTAGAGCCCAGTCAGAGCCAGCAGCTCGTCCCCGTGGCTGGGGACAAAAGCAGGTTAGCCCGCTCCCAGACGCTTTAAGGCAGCAGTTATTCCCTGCCAGCAAGGCCCACAGCTCCGGATAAAGTGGGCGGTCCTAACGAGGGCGCGCAAGAATGACCCCTGCTAGGTCTATTGATCAGGTAGAGCCCAGTCAGAGCCAGCAGCTCGTCCCCGTGGCTGGGGACAAAAGCAGGTTAGACCGCTCCCAGACGCTTTAAGGCAGCAGTTATTCCCTGCCAGCAAGGCCCACAGCTCCGGATAAAGTGGGCGGTCCTAACGAGGGCGCGCAAGAATGACCCCTGCTAGGTCTATTGATCAGGTAGAGCCCAGTCAGAGCCAGCAGCTCGTCCCCGTGGCTGGGGACAAAAGCAGGTTAGACCGCTCCCAGACGCTTTAAGGCAGCAGTTATTCCCTGCCAGCAAGGCCCACAGCTCCGGATAAAGTGGGCGGTCCTATCGAGGGCGCGCAAGAATGACCCCTGCTAGGTCTATTGATCAGGTAGAGCCCAGTCAGAGCCAGCAGCTCGTCCCCGTGGCTGGGGACAAAAGCAGGTTAGACCGCTCCCAGACACTTTAAGGCAGCAGTTATTCCCTGCCAGCAAGGCCCACAGCTCCGGATAAAGTGGGCGGTCCTAACGAGGGCGCGCAAGAATGACCCCTGCTAGGTCTATTGATCAGGTAGAGCCCAGTCAGAGCCAGCAGCTCGTCCCCGTGGCTGGGGACAAAAGCAGGTTAGACCGCTCCCAGACGCTTTAAGGCAGCAGTTATTCCCTGCCAGCAGGGCCCACAGCTCCGGATAAAGTGGGCGGTCCTAACGAGGGTGCGCAAGAATGACCCCTGCTAGGTCTATTGATCAGGTAGAGCCCAGTCAGAGCCAGCAGCCCCTCCCCTCGGCTGGCGACAAATCTCCTGTATTTTCCCTTTCTGCTAGAGAAAGGCAGCGTGCGTCGCCTTAGGGCAGCAGTTATTCCCTGCCAGTAAGACCCACAGCTCCCGATAACCTGGGTGGATCTGTCGCGGGCCCACAAAGATGGGCCCAGTTAGTTCAGTTGTTTGGGGATTGCCGGCAGTCGGGCCACGCAGCTGGCGCCAAAGGCAGTTCAGACCGCTGGCGTGAATCTCCTGGCGGAGTACTGCCAGTTCCCTTTAGGGCAGTAGTTAGTCCCTGCAAGCGTGACCCTCGGCTCCCTATAACGTGGGCGGACCCACTGGGCTGTGGGAGCAGACCACGCCGGTTGCTAACTGCCCCAGTTTGCAGGGTCAAACCTTTGTGTCTGGCTTCAGCTTGAGCGCAGGACGCGGACGCGGTCCCCAGATCTAGTTGGTTTTGGTGAGACTCGCCACCTGTGTTTCCACCCGGGTTAGGCAGGTGCCGTCCGCAGTTCGGCGCGGTGTGGATGTACAGGATCAATGGTAGTTTCACCCTATTCGCTGAGACTCCTCAGGCTTGGGGCTCCGGAAAATCTCCTCCCCAAATGGCGAATTTGGGTTTTTTGTGCTGGCTACAGCTTGATTGTGGATTCCTTTTCAGAGTTTGGGGAGTGCGTTTAGCCCTCGGGGCTGTCGCTTGTCCCGGGGTTGGACCCCCTGGTGGTCTGCGGAGTTTGGGGTCCCACTCACCTACAGTTCTCAAAATCCAGCAGTCTGTGGTTCCATTCAAGTCCCTGGTCTCCTCAGAGAAGATCAGCTATGGTGCCTACTGGTCGGCGCCATCTTGGAATCCCCCTCATTTTTTTTTTCTGTTAGGAAAAACCAATTGCTTGCAGCTTTTCAACAAAGGGACTATATACAAACTATACCCAGATAACTTGCAGAAAGCTGGTTGCTATCACTGCACAGAATACCTGAGATGTATTCTTAAAAGGAATGTTGAAAAGACAGATTCTCAACCTGGTTCCACGATATTGGTTTCTTGATTCTACCAATTAATGGAAGGCAGCACATCTATTCAAAGAGCCAGGGACAAATATTCATTTCTATGTTTCTTTAACGAAGAATGTTTCAACATTTATAAGCAGACTGTTAATAATATACATTAATAACATATATGTACATATAAACAGGTGTGTGTGTGTGTACGTGTGTGCATGTGTACTAATGTTCCTTGTGGTTGACTCTTAGTTTCTGTCTAGAATATTCTTTTCCCCTTAATGTAACTGAATTTGTCCCCGTGGTTTATGTCTGTGACTGCTGGTGTTAGTGTGAACAAAGAGAGTCCAGTCATATAATCAAACACACCCCCTGCAGGAAATGTTGGCAAACCTCTTGTTGCTGGGCAAAGTTCCACAGAGAGGTTGCAGAATAATAATGATAATGGATAACTGGGTCTATAGCTTGGGGAAAGAGTGATTGCATAGCATTGCTAGGACCAATTTCTAGTTGCTACACTTGAGAAAGAGGGAGAGGGAAGGGAAGGGGAGGAAAGGAAATGGAGAAATATGGGAAGGGAGGGAAATTGAGGAAGGAGAAAGAAGGGAAAGGGATGGAGAAAGGGGGATGGAGAGACAGTGAAGAGGGGATGGCGGAGCAGAAAAGGGAAGAGAAGGGGAGAAAAGAAACTGTGAAGGTAGATAAAAGCATAGTGGGACATCGTGAAGAACCAGGGAGTCATGTACAGGCTGTGCTCAGAAGCTGAGCGTTTTATTGTCATGCAACTAAGACTCATCAAATGTTCAAAAAAATTAAAATAAAGCACAAATTTTAAGGTGCTTTAAAATTAACATCAGTTTGACAACTAACTAAAAATCTTCAGAGAGATTTGTCTCATTATGGGATACTGATTTATTTATTTTTATTTTTATTTTTATTTTTTTATTTTTAGGCCACAACTTCCAAAATCAAAATGAGAGAAGCTACCTGTTAAACTTTCCATTCTAAAAGTTTGGGCCACATGACGATAACACAAGAACTTGAGAGCTTCCCGAGGCTTGAAAGACCCTCAGTATCACATGCTCCGGTCACAAGCATTTGTCTTGGGAAGGGACTCAGTGAGGGCAGCTGGCCTCTTTCAGTTCCTAGAATTTTGGAGAGCAGCATTCTACCCATTCTTATCACATATAGGTGCATGTTTATGCTCCAAGTATAACTGGTAACAGTCTATTTATTTTACACATTGCCTGTGCCTCCTCATAAGATCAACAGTGCTGGATTTTCTTTCAAGCTCTTTCAGGGCCTCAGCCGAATTCATTAAAGGTGTGGCTTTGTCTGTAAACCACTTAGGAATGGCCAGTCACTTTCTGAAGTCGCCTAGTGTGCTCTCTACCCAGCCATGCCACAAAGATCTTCTTCTTCATGTCCCATGAAGGTGTATAAGCATTCGGGAGTGATTCCACCCACATCTTTCCATCTCCTGGGGCTTTGTGTCTGAGGTGAAACCTCAGGAACCATGTGTGGTAGTTGCTTTGCTCATCCCTTTGACAAAATATATACTATAAACAATTTACCTCAGAGGATTGGGGGAGGCTCATGGTTAATGAATATTCAGTACCTATTTGCTTGGTCCTGGCAGTGTGGACAGAACATCGGGTTGTCGGAAGCACTTCTTAGTGGACAGGAAGGACAGGAGAGACAACATACTCGCTAGTCCCCTACTTCCTCCCGTTAGGTCCTACCACCTGGAGTTTCAAAACCACACCATTATCTAAAGACCAAGTATTTGATACATGAGCCTATGTGGGGCATGCCATTAATCAAACCTTTGATCATGAGGGTTTACTTCAGACCAAAACGCCCCAGCAGACAGAGAGCTATGAGCAGAAGCACTTTTAAATTCTTAGGACTTCATGGGAAATGAAGGAGAATGTCATCGTGGCGTGTGTCGGCAGAGAACTCATCTGGAGGTTTTAGTTTCTGCTTTCTCCAGGAATACCTACATAATCAACAGAGAATCTAAGAGCCAGCTTACTTTTTTTTTTTTTTCCTTGAACTTCTCTCCGCTCAATTATTCAAGTTTTATCTAGTTTGGGTGATGGAAACTGTCTTTGGCAGCATGTTTCCATAACTTGTTTGTGGCATTCTTTGTATCCTGGGGACTTAAGTACTTTTCCTTTTGAGTCCAGTAAAAATTCACAGACTCCTCAAACTCTGAGACATTCTGATCTCTCAAAGCTATTGTTTTTCCCCTTGCACACATAAACCTGCCTGTGTAACTGAAAGCAACTGAGTGAGTAACTGATTCTCCTATGCTGCTGCTGTCACAGCCTTTCCTTAGGGCAGTGCACAGCCAGGCTAATGTCTTATCTTTAATAAAAGAAAGGCTGTAGGGTAAAGAGGAATAGCCAGCCATGAATTTCATTTCTACCAATAGCCCAACATTATTTCTAATTCTTAAACCTAAAAAGATAATAATTTAACAAAATTTCAAGGGAGTGTGTGTGTAAATGGTGTTTATACTGGCATATACAGTTAGTTTTTAACTCAAATCCTTTTTGCACTTGAAGCTCAGATGAAGCAACTCTTTTACACTTTCTTTCAGACTTTATATGTTATTTTTAAAAAACCTCTGAGTATGTATGTGTATGTATGTGTGTGTCTATATGTGTGTGAATGTACGCATGTGTGTATATACACATATGCCCCTAGACTTCAGGCTGATATAGTGTCAAACATTTTACAGTAGCCTTGGGTTTCATTTTGTACTAGATAAACTGTACAGATTTGTTTGGTGCAAAATAGAATGCTGCTAAATTCTCACCTGTGGTATAAAATTTGAAAAAAAAGTTCAACTTCTTCAGATTGTAAAAGCTCACCAAGAATCCTCATTTCAGACCTGTCAAGTCAATTTTTTAAATGTATGTATAATACTTCCAAATAAATGACCCTTTCATGTTAGTCGAGCATATCTACCCACAATCTTCTGGCACATAAATCA
The DNA here is from genome assembly GCF_964271855.1 of Acomys minous. Lineage (NCBI taxonomy): Eukaryota > Metazoa > Chordata > Mammalia > Rodentia > Muridae > Acomys > Acomys minous. The sequence goes on along the minus strand of NC_140491.1, from coordinate 89,846,876 downwards.
CATTTTGTTTACTGCCATCAAAACCAGATAAGGAATTCTGCAGCTGTTTTATGATTATCACACTTTAATTTTTCTCCATACACATAATGTACTGTGTTACACTGATTAACTGATAGGGCTAGTGTTAGTGCCTGAGTAAGAGAAAATCAAAACTCATGGAAAACATGTGATAAAAGACCTTGAAGGAGACCAATCAATTGCTACAATACCTTGTGCTAAGGAAACAAGCTGGCAATGTATTTAAGCTTATGGAAATTTAGTCTAGAATTATGTGCATTTTGAATTACAGGTGGCCCTCAAAAAAAAAAAACAACTCTTGCATAAAATGCAAATACCTGATACCTAAACTTCTTATAACCATGGCAAGAAGTACTTCAGAATCAGAACAGTTTCTGATGGCTGTTATTTTCCTCAAACTACCCTACCATCAAAGTGATTTAAATCACCACATCTATGACCTCATTCTTTTAAAAATATTCCTGCCTGTATGAATTATCAGAAGTTGGAAACGTGATTGCATCTTGAGACGCACAGCCAAACATTAGGCAAAGCTAGGGAGCTTTGTGGAAAAGTTGAGGGAAAAAAGAAGGGCCTGGAAGTAACAGGCAAATCTCACCACAATGTAAATCTAGTAAGCAGAATTTTGAGTCATTTTATATGTATGTATCTACATAGATTTAGTAGTAAATTGCTCTGACCTAATACACTCTATAATGTAGATTTAAGACAGATAATCTAGCAATATGATAATTCAGCATAATTTCTTCCATTCTAAGTTTTACATAACGGCAGCCGGAATAAAGGACAGAGAGAATCTGTATCACATTACCATTTTTAGTTAGTCATGCTCAGGTGACTTTATTCTCAAAAGTTCTGGTTAATGTCTATGTGGTTTATAAGTGTATTTCTTAATGTGTGTAAGACAATGCAATTTCTATTTTTAAATTATCAATATGCTAATGGAGCATATATAATCTGACTTTCATCCCTGAGCCATTAATATGATCAAACCTGCAGGAATTCGAGCGTGTGCGGAACTTCCTGTTAGCTAATGACAATCTCAGCAAATATAAAAATCAATTCCCCTGATCTTCAGCAAACTACAAATGAAAAAAAAAATAAGGCTATATCAAGCTTATTGATTCCTTTCCAACATTGTTCTCTAGTATGCTGCTTCTATCTCATAAATTAAAATAGTTCCATGGATCATCTAAAAGTTATACTTAACTATTAGCAAACTCCAACTCTCTGCTAAATGTTACCTTTGTTGTTAAAGAAAAGGACTTCACTATATACCCAAGGAGAGGGAAAGTGCCAGATAAATAACACTAAAGCTTGGAAATGCCTTAAGAAATCATTTATTTTACGCTTACTGGAATCTGCATAAGATCTTAAGGGAGTTCATGCCACATGGGGTGACAATGCTCTATCTAACAAAAACTCCAACACTAGTCAGGAGAAATCTCCCTTCTAGTTGTTCGGGCTCATTCAAGAGACTCCCAAAATACTATAGGCTGCTTGTATTACCCTTCTTTGCCTCCCAAAGGTGTAAGGTATTGTCCTAGGTTTCCATCAGCCCAGGGATAACACCCTCCCCCCCCCACCCCCATGGGCTGGGCCCTCTCCCATCAATCACTAGTTAAGAAAATCTCTTAGGGCTAGATCTTACAGATCTTTTCTCAATTGAGTTTCCTTCCTTTTAGATGGCTCTAGCATGTGTCAAGTTGGCATTAAATTAAGCAGGACAGGTAAGAAAGACCCTATTGCCGAAGAAACTATCTACTTTGGTCAAACAACTCAGAAGCCTCCAACTGAAAGCTTCGACCCTGAGAAATGGCTTGCATAGGACCAGAAAGGGCTGAGCAAACTTCCAAGGGAGAAAACGGCCTGTAATTCTACCCAGTGGCGACCCCTGTGGATGAAAAAAATGACCAGCATGAGAAGATATTCTTAAGCGTGCAATAGTAACATTTATGGCAGTAACCAAGAGCTGTCTAATTTAACTAAAAGCCCACTAAAAAGGAGGGAAATCATGCCCCGTACTGGAAACCTAGTCAAGTTCTTAGGCTAGATAGGTCATGGATTTTACAGAACGACTACCAACATTTTACTGGAACAGCATAATTCTTAACCAAATTCTAAATATTTATCCTTTTACCCACACATAAGTGTAGTTCTCACTTCTCATTAAAAAAAAAAAAAAACAAGAACAACAACAAAAACAAAAAACAAAGAAACAAACAAAACACTTCTTTGCAGCAGACAGTGACCATTCCCAAAAATCACAACTGGTCAAAAATACTGAGACCAACTGACTATGGTGTGCTCAGGCCCAATGGATACAACCACAAAACAAATCCTGCACCTTACAAGGCTAAGGGAATATCAAGAAAAAGTGGTTGGAAAGATTGTAAGATCCAGAGAACCAGGAAGTCTGCTGTAGGATCATGGCTTCTATGACAGGAAAGCTAAACCCATGACACTTCAGCAATATGGCAGCCTAAACAAGACACTCCCCACCAACAGACCAATAGAAGTTCTAACATAGGAGGGCCCTGTCCCTAAATAAAGACCTGCAGGCAATGACTGCTGACAAGGAAAATTTGTCTTCTCCGAGGATGAGCCTCCTAAGTGTATATCCAATACTAAATAGTCAGACCTGAAATGGTATATGTGTGTGTGTGTGTGTGTGTGTGTGTGTGTGTGTGTGTGTGTGTGTGTATAATAGTTAGTAGTTAAGCCTGAAATTGTATGTATATTTATGGTAAAGATATAATATATAAATATGTGTGTATGTATATGTGTGGTAGAGGTGTGCGCTTATATAACAATAACAAAGAAAATGAGATCATGAATTGGAGAGGGAGTAAGGGGTGGGGCATGGGAGGAATTGGGGGTAAGAAAAGAAAGAAGGGAAACAAAACCAGAAAACAAAGAAAAGCAGTTCTCCCCCTGAGGACACCCTGTAGATGTTTTCAATGAATGAGTGTCCGCTCTGCAATACCCATTCGCCTCTAAATATTATAGCTGAGCTAGGGTACCTCTTGCACCTCTTCTCGTCTCCTCTGAGATCCACTCATGTTACTTTACAAGAGTACTATTGGGCTATGGCTTGTTACCCTTTGCATTGCTGGATATCTAACCCAGGATTTTATACATGTCAGGCAAGCATCATCCCACCACCAAGATTTATCCCAAGACCCTACATTGCTCTTTGTCAATGATGATTACCAAGTTCCTGGTGAGCCCCTCAGCATTCACTGAAGACTTGACAAAGAAATAACTGATGTCACCTTATGGCATCTTCTTCTAGGATCCGAGCTAGTTTTAGAAGCCAAAGAGAGAACAATTAGTACATTAATTTTTCATTTCAACATCCTTCTCCTTCACTCTGTTCTAGTCACCTAACCTCATGGGTATCTTTTAACTTACTTTTAGCTGTAACTAGCATCATACACTCAGGACTGTGCTTGTTAATTTTGTGTCACAGTGATGTAATACTTAACAGAGCAACCTAAAGGCCAGAATACTTATTTTAGCTCACAGCCTCATAGTTTCAGTCCATAGTTGCTTGGTTCTATGCCCTTGGGTAGAACATGGTGGTTCTGGAAATATATGGAGGAAAAAGCTGAGTGCACCATGGAGGCCAGGAAACAGAGACTGGGGAATCAGGAAGTCCCCCTTCCTCCCACCCCGACCCCCATTAAGGAAGAGCCCACAAGCACATACTGCTGTGAGTCTCTGTCCTCCACTGAGGGTGTTTCTTTCATCATCCCCCAACATTGGCTTCATGCCATGAATCTATTAAAGGATCAGTCCCTTCATTAGTCTCTAGAAGCACTGTTACAGACACACCCTGCTTTGCTTTTTCCTAAATGTTTTCCAATCTAATCTCATGGACAGCGTTAACAACCATAAGGACTGTACGTTCTGGAGTTAAATGTTCTTACTATTTTGGCTTGTTTTCAAATTTGGCTCTCAACACCTTCTCAATTATTGTCAAAATACTTCTCTTTCTTGACCCTTTCCTCAAAGATTAATTTGCAGTCAAATATTTTAGTAACCCTTCATCACCCTATCACCCTTGCCTTATCATCCTCATACAATTTTAGGCCAGGAAAACAGCAACCTTGAATGAACCTAAATGCTCATGTGGTCACACTACTGAATTTTTTGTTGTTAAAAAAAAAAAATTCAACCATCTAGTAGGTTTATGTACTGTGTCTTAAAACCACCGGTATCTTTTGGAGGCACAGTTCTGTCCATTCTTTAGAACATCCATTAACTCAGACAACATTGCTGTGTTGCCAACTCACTTCCTCTCAGCAGCTGACCTGTCTTTTACCTCAATGGCAAGACGCAAGCTCAATAGAGTGGTTCTCCTGTACCTACAAGTCCATGGATCCACTTTGGTCTTTTTCTTTTTCCTTCTGTTCTCCCTCCCGGTGGTCCACATTTAAGTCTAATGATCTTCAAAGTTGACTTTCTTGATCAGACACAGAACTTAAAGGAAAAAGAAAAAAGAGATACACATCCTTTTGGTCCACCTCAGGCCTGCCAAATCAGAACATGGGTCTGCGGACCCAGTAAGACGGCACCAACAATACAACTCCAGCCCCCACCTTGTCTAACACCTGACTATGTCAACAACCTCCTAGCTCACGTCTCTCCATCCTTCTTGTTCTCTTGGAGTCAATGTGCCACCCAGCAGCCAGCATTATCATTTGAGTTATAAATAAATTGGTGCGTGCCATCCTATTTTTTAAGGTGTAACAAAGTCTCCTCTTCAGCAACTATACGAATCAATTTCAACTATTTTGCAAGGAATTTCAAGGTGTGATGCAGTGTCTCCCAGGTCCATGCTGCAAAATCCATCTCTTGAATTTTAACAACCTGGTAATCAGACACTCTTTCCATGCCTTTGAGATCACGCCCTCATTCTTCTTGCAAATTTTTATTCTAGCCAGCTCTGTTTAACCCTTCATTTCTCAAGTCAGAACACACATTATTGAAGACCTTGGCCTGAACCTCAGACTACATTGAATTTCACTTCTAAATAATTTATGATCTCCATATTTATTTTCTATGTTAATTTTCTTCCCATCTTAATGCCTGATAGTGGCATCAGACTACTAAAGGCATTTCAGGACAGGGAGTGAGTCATACCCATTTGCCACTAAGTAGTCTATACCCACCATAATGTAAGGTGTAAACACTCAATAGAGGGCGAATGAATTAATAATTCAAATAACCTCAAAATATAGGCTGTAATTTGCACATTAATTTTCATACCATTAATTTTTTTTTTCTTCTGGAATGGCTAGAAGGCTCTGTGGCTAGAAGCTCTTGCCACAAAACGCTGATCCAGAGTTTGATTTCCAGATCTCACCATGGCAAATGAGTACCAACTCCACAGAAGCTGTCACCTGATCTCCACACGTGCATGCTTGTACACACACACACACACACACACACACACAGACACTTCATACATGCCCCCATGTCCTCATTCTCTTTCTTTCTTCATATACACACAACAACAATAACAATATCAACACGCTTTTAAAACAGTTTTTCAATTAAGTCCTCTTCCCCTCCTTTCTTTCCCCTTTCTTTTTTCCGACAATTGTTTTCCTTATTCTAAAATCTGCCCTGCAGTTTTCAGTCTATTTCCCTACTTTGGCACCTAAAGTGTCTCAGCAAACTCACAAGGCACCCTGAGAAAGTTTGTTTTCACCCAATCATTAGCTTGAGGGAGTTTAAAATTTCAGTATTAGATAACTATATTCCTTTCTAAAAGACCATGTTTTTTATAACTTGGTTTTTCTCCAGTGGGTGTAATAAAAAACAAAAAGAAGTATCTTATGGAAGGAAGAATGGTACATAAATGAGAGTATAGGTGTACAGTTTTATTTAGAGTTTGAGAAAAATATGTCATGCCCAGTGGGTATTAAAGTGCTGACATAAATATTCATAGAGTTGTTTGTACCTAATGATTTAATAAAGAAAACTTTTAGCTTTTTCTTTGAATTAAGAGACATTTTTTTAAATCCTGAATTATTAAAGGAACTTCTGAAAACTTAGAAGGGATCCTAATTTTGTCAGTTGTTAAATTTTCTCACTTTCTGATTTACTTTTATTTATATTACTTCTCCTTTGTTGCTTATCATGATTTATTTCAGTTTGTTCCTTCTGGTAATTGTGATGTATCTATTTACTTTTTATCAATTCTTATTTATTTCATTCCATTTGCATAATTTATATTGTAACTCTTCTCTCTTCTCTGTAATGATTTTTAAGTCCTTCTGTTACTATTACCACCCTTCTGATACACTGGAATATTATATTATAAAGAAAATAAATGGGCTTCAGAAAGCTCTCTGTGTTCACACATAAATATCCATTTTACAAGTGGTGAGAGGAAGAGAAAGAGGGTTAGTTTAGTTACTTTGTTTTGATCAATTTTAAGACTCACACACATAAAAAAAAAAAATCACCAACTATAGAAAGTGCAGCCAGGCACAGGCATGGTGGTGCATGCCTTTAATCCCAGCACTTGGGAGGCAGAGGCAGGTGGATTACTGTGAGTTCGAGGCCAGCCTGGTCTACAAAGTGAGTCCAGGACAGTCAAGGCTAACACAGAGAGATCCTGACTTGACAAAAAGGGAGCGGGGAAGAAAAAGAAAAGAGAAAGCGCGTAGCTCGATAACATAGCATTCACCTCCAGCTAGTCTTACTATATAGATAATACTTCTGATGTTGGAAAATGCTTTTGTTGAAACTATTGGCTCTTGACTTATGCCTACAAAGGGATCTAATGATGACCTCTTTAATGTTAGGGTGTTGGTAGCAACACCATTATTTGGTTTGGGCATTTTGTTTTTAATACTTTGTACTTATTCATTGGAATTTGCATACATTTAAACCATGTATTTTTTTTTTTTACCAATTCTATTCATTGTCTCCTCCTCCAACTCCCCCTGATGTTCTGATCTTGTCTTCTTCACAGCTTCATGTCCTTTTCTTTGTTGTTGTTAATAACTCCCTGAGTTCAATTAGTGTTTCTCACATGCGCTTGAGTATGGGGCCACCCAATGGAGCTTGGGCAACTTAACAGGGGTTACATCTGCAAAGGAGAGTGACTCTGTTTTCCCCAGTAGCCATCAGCAACTAATAAGTCCTCGGCCAAAGACTGAGCCCTAGGGGTTCTACCCCAATTCATGCTAAATTTTTGACTGCATTGGTCTGGTACAGGTTTTATATAGGTAACCACAGCTCCCATAGGTTGATGAGTCCAATATTCATGTCATTTTCAGAAGCCAAGATTTCACAGCTGTTTCCTTTTTGCCCCTTCTTCCATGATTTCTCCTGAGACTTGGATGGGGGGGAAATTTATGTGGATGACTCAAATTTACCCTCAACTGAGTACTCATGTTTACTTACACTCAGTCCTTTGCCACCTATGAGTTTCTGCATTAACTACTAACCATTTCACAAAGAAATTTTCTCTGACAAAAGTTTAGAGCCACATTAACCTTATGGGTATGAGCAAAAACTATTTAGAATGCAGTTTGAAGCATGGCCATTTAATATAACAACAGCAGCAGATTTGCCCATAAGGCCTATTATCTCCCCAATTATGTGTGTTAGACCATGTTTACAGGCAGGCATTAGTCCTATGGAGCAGGTGTCAAAAACAATCATAAAAAGGCTAAAAAACTCCAAAATTATCAGCCCACTATTGTAGGCACATCTTCCCGGGAAAGTTGGTATTATTATAGCATTCAAGGTCCCTAACCGGATGAGGTCATTGATGTCTTTTGTCCCTTAGCAGCATGCATAGCACCTTCTGGCACTATGCAAGCTAACCAGCGGAGTCTCCTGGTACATGGATGTCAATTTTTCGACAGTCAAGTGAACATCCTTTTTTAATGTGTATCATGAAAATCCATAAGTATTGATCGCACATGTGTGCGCCTCTTGCTACTTCTTCTCAAATCACCATTGTCCAAATGTTAAGTCTTTCTTTGGAGAAGCACACTTGAGGCTTGATTTGTGACCTCTACATTTGACATCATGAATAAACTATTTCTCTTTTGTAAAACTCAGCATTTCAGTGATTGGCACACAAATAGCTAGGAAAACGAGCCTGTTTTAGCAGCACATGTATGTTAGGGAAGTCAAGATAAAATGTTAACTCTGGATTAAACTTTCTCTTGTTTTTGACCATTGTGTCACAAAGAGTCCTTCCAATCCTGGGTCCCTGCCTAACGGAGCTAAATACACTAACATCTGAAATCAGATCCAGGAAGTGGTAGAGTAGTTCCAGGCCCAGGCAAAAGCCAATGGCTTACAACAGCAAGGATAAGTTGCCACCAGCAAAAACCTATGTGAGCTTCTGAATATATATGGGTCATTTCTTCCCTTCCAATACTATGTCTGTCTTGTGGCTTGCTTTAATTGGAAATGTGCAGGAAAGAAAAACTTAGTTTTGCTGAGTCCAGTGGAAACATTATAAGGCCACCACAAGCACTGTACCTAATTTTTTTTATTAAAGTAGCTTGCAGTTATGGCTTCAGGCAAATACATGTTTGTTGAAAATGAAGCATCAGAAATTCAATACATGATAAATATTAAATGAGTAGCTTCAGGAGAGATGGAAAGAAATGCAGATAATGGTGCGTAGAATTGATGTATGGCTAGATTTCAAGTAGGTAAGTGGGTTTGGAGAAGGAGTGCTCACGTGAAAGAAAATGGAAAAGTCCCAGAGGCAGGACTAGCCAAGAATTCCAAGACAGTAGCAGATCCACCCAATCAGACCGCGGGTTATTAAATGAGGGCTATGTGAATGTGTCTGGAAAGGAAGGCTGGAGCCAGACCACAGCCTCTGATGCCCAGACCTCCCCATCTGGCATTATTGTCCAGGCATATGGTTCTAAATTTATGCCTGGTTTAAATCTTTATTCCTCCTCCGTCCACTTAATTCTTGAGTTAGCATCGTGGATTAATTAAACTGAAAAACATTGTGTAGAAAAACGAAACTGGCTTGGGGTTTGGCCAAAGGCAAACGAGGCATGAGACACAAAGAAGATTTTAAGAAAATGACCAAGAAAAAAACATGATAGGGTGTGGAAGGGTTTGGGCCGAGAGGATACTAAAGACAAATCTTTCCCAGCATTCCTCAGAAACTAATCTAGAGGTCAGTTTTTATTTTGGAGTATTCATGTGTCTCTTAACTTTTCTTCACCCATTTTGCCCACAAAATCACTGCTGCTCTCTCTACCAGGGCAAGGGTAAAGCGTATCCTACCTTCATTCTCATGCCCATTGTACGAAGGGGATGACTGGGGGAACGCTGAAGCAGGAGCTAGTGGAAAGTATGATGACGTCAAAGCAATTTTCTTTAGCTTAATGTCCTCTCCCAAGGAGCTTCTCATGGAAGGATAACCATTTCCTTCTGGAGTCTCCGTCTTCCCTCTGACCTCCTCCCTGAGCAGAAACATCCAGGAAAAGACAAAGATTCAATAGGTAACACAGGCTGCAATCAGCGATATATTCAGCTTTTGTTGGTCAAAATCCCACACTCTCCCCACCAAGTTGTGTTCTGTTGGTTCCACCTTAAAAACTGCAGCAAGGAACTCCTCTGAGCTTCTTTTAATGGAAAGAGCCCTTGGAGGAAGTCCAGGAGGATTGCTTTCTGACCCTTGCTCAGCAGCTCAGCAGCTGAGAGAGCTGTGTACCACCTGAGACATCACTTCCGTGAGGTTCATGAAATGACGTGGTTACATTAGGTAATTCCTTAGAATTTCTTTCAAGTCAATTTTTTTAAAGTTTAAGACATGATAGTAATTTCAGAATATCCAAATTTTATGTATCAAAATAAGGACAAAATGTGCAAAACATACTGCAGTTTTGTACTGGAGCAACCTCTTCTGCTACAGATAAGAGGTCAAGTTAGCAAGGAAAAAAATGAGTGTTTCCATTACACGATAAATCAGTTAAAATACACATGCTATCAAGTCTTTTCTCTGTATTCTCAGGATAATTAGTTTCAAAAAGTTACCCAGTATGTACCCACCCAATGTCATAAAATAACTAGTAATGGGTTTTTTTTAACTTAGAAATAATACAACTGACTACGAAGAAGCCATTGGTTGCTTGAAATATAGCATATCCACGCATGGCTGTAACATAAAGTTATGTAGAACGACACGCTTGAAAACCATTGAAAGAGGGTGAAGTGTTCTCCATATTGATATACGAGGAAGTGATTTAGTTAATGTTTCTCGAAGAGCTCCGAATGATCTCAACACAATTGTGTAATATATATTTACATTTCCCAAGCTCCGGCCCGCCTACTGCTGATAATAATGTCATGCTGTTTTAACAGCTCACTGACAATGTACATGAGGCTCTTTCTGCTGAGTTCTTTGCATCGAGTTCCTTAACCAGGAAGATATAGGACTGTCAAAAGGAAACCTTACTTCCTCCATAAATCTACTGCAGTCAAGGATCTGGAGGTAGACGTAATTATCACTTCTAACAGAGGCTTCTCCGTTCCCCCAGTACAGTTGGCTCCAAATGCAAAACTATTTAACCTAAAAAGAATAATCCTCAGAGCCTCAGCCTGGTTATCCACACTCTACTAACCCCTCTTGAAACTGTAGCTTGCCACTGCTCTAAGAATAAAGATTAAAAACTCCTTAAGATTTCAACAATTTTCTAAACTTTAACTTTATCATACCAGTTAGTTTTGTTAATTTGACACAAACTGAAGGCACCTGAGAGAAGGGAGCTTCAGATGAAGAATTCCCTCTATCAGATTGGCCTGTGGGCGAGCTTGTGGGGCACTTTCCTGATAATGGTTGATGTGGGAGGGCCCAACCCAGTGTGATGGTGCCACCATTGGGCACGTGGTGCAGGGTTGCATAAAAAAGGCAGCTGAGCAAACTATGAAGAGCAAGTCCAGGAAGCAGAACTCCTCCGTAGCCTGGTTCAGTTCCTGCCTCCAGCCAGGCCCCTGCCTCGCTTTCCTGCCCTGACTTCTCTTCATGATGGACTACAAGCTGTTACATGAAATTAACTCTTTCCTTTTCAAGTTGCTTTTTGTCCTGTTTGTCATAGCAACAGAAAGTAAACTATGACAATAGGTAACTTTTTTTTTCTAGACAGTTTGCATAAAATTTGATTCTCAGGCCCTAAAAACGTTGCCACGTTTCTTTATGCAGAACTCTTTCTCATTTTTATGTATATAAACTTAATTTCCCTCAAGAATATGTATCTCCTTCTAAATAGTAAGAATATCCAAGTGCAAACAGGTAATTGCCTAGTGCAAATGTAACCAAGAGAGACACTGAAGAAGAAATAAACTCTTGCTAGCAAAAACAAATGGAGATCTCTAGGAAAGACATAAGGAAAATGAACTCTCATGTGGACGATAAAGACCTGAATGTCTCTCATTGAAAATGCACGTTGGCATCAAAGAATAAACTTCCATTTTAGCACTAATCCGTGAAAGTGTCCCTATAGAAACATAGTATTTAATCTGTCTTTTAGGAAATATGCAGATACATCTTCCCCTCTACTAAAACCACATGCAATTGCTTAAAGCCTTTCTGTTTTCTATAAGGAAAACTTTTTTCAGAACTAAACATCTACATAGCACAGTCAGGCCACCTTAGAAATTCCCCCAGTAGCAATCACTTTGTACTGTGTGAAAGAAGATAATAACAAATTCAAGAGATGAGTGAAAATGATGCAGTTTTAATATACCATTCTTACAGAAAGGGACACCAGCATAGAGAAAAAGGCAAAAATTACTGTCAGGCTGACTTGGCCTAAGACAGTGGACTATAAATCCCTGAGAATAAGCAATTCCTGCCTCTTTCTTCCATAGGCTAGACCTTTGAGATTTACAATCTAGCATAGTCCCCTTCTCAAACTGCCCCATGTGTTTGAATTGGGAAAAAAGTCCTTATTTAATGAAGTTGAAGATGGTCCCTATTGCCCCTTTGCTGATTGCAGCCTCAGCCACATAGCTGACTGGCTCTGCCTTTTATACTATTGGGACTTGAAACAAGCAGGAGCTAGCTCACAGGGAGGGGATGGAGCTGCCTAGAGCCTCTTACTCATCTGTAACGCTGGTGAATTGCAAGTACACCTCATACTGAAAGTGGAGCATACCAATTTATTTCTTGTAATATTTAAGGATCTGGGTATCAAATTTATATATGGATTTTATTCTCTCCATTTTCATGTAACTTCATGAGTCAGATAGTATAGACAGCAAAAACAATTATACATTATTAACAACAAAACAGACAAACTAAGAAAAAAATAAGACAGAAGACTCACAGCAATTTAAAAAAATGAAAAAAATACATTACAATTGATGGCATAGAAATTAAAGGGGATTATAAGCAACTATTATAATCATATAATACTAGATTATAAAGAAGTAAAGAATGTCTTCACAGGAAATAACCAGTAAAGAGGGTGAGAGAGTAATCAAACACTTACAAAGAAAAACCCAGGCCCAACAATCTCGTTCCTAGATAATTTTGTGACATATTCGGATGCCGAATAGTCCTCCTGATAGAATTGGATCAGCCCACTTCTCCCCACCTTCTTGTTGATGTTTAATGAATAACTATAAAATGTGCTTGGAATACACTTTATGTAGGAAAAGTAAGAACTTCCTGAAGCAGTCCGGGAGATGTCCTTTTCCAACCTACAGAATGTAACATCCGAGAACCAGGAGGAACTGACAAGTTATGATGCAGGCTTTGTTCCTCTCCCCCTTTGAGCAAAAATATCCATTAAAGCTTTGCCAAGTCTGTCATGTGTCCCTATTGTATGTAATCTAGGAAGCTTCTTGGTCCCTAGACTGTGGTACATGTAGAGGAATGCTTGGTGAGGTATCTTTCTACTCCAGAGAGCTATAGAATGCCTGCTCACAGTGCAACCAAGACATTTTCTGTACCTCAATGCATACTTGTTAATAATAAACTCGTGTTTTTTAATTTTCAAATACCTTGGCCATATAGTTAGGCACTTCTCTTACTAGCTCATAGCTTAAAATAACCTATTTATACTAATCTACATTCTGCTCTGTGGGTGGTTACCTCTGCTCAGGTACCATGCGTCTATGCTCCTCACGTCTTACTGAGCGAATCTTGTGTGCCTCCCACTATGCCAGAATATCCCATCTGGATATCCCACCTTCTAGTCTACCATTCCCTATAGAACATAGGATTTTCGGCAGTTGATGCATCCATACAATACACAAGATATTCCTTCTACATGTAATAAACTCATTTTTTGCTGAACTTGATGTATAAAAATCTGATGCTCCAGATTAAGAAAGATTGATCATCAGTGCATCTAGTGGGTATAGCTCAGGATGCGGTGGGCTCACACTTCTGGTAGTTGACATAATGAAGATACTTGTTAATTCTCCATGCCGTGTGAGTCCCCTTGTGAGATTCAAAACAAGTGAACTTGCTTTGAATTAATAATAGTAAAGAGGGCACAGGGAAGAGCTAGTTAATTCTACGTAGCAAGTCTGAAAGGTGTATGGAATAATGAGAAATGCCATACTAACACTACCCTCTGAGTCAGACTGCGAAAGAAAGATGAACTTTAGATAGGGAGAAATGAAAGCACATACTGAGAATCATTTGAAGATCAGCATAAAGGCAAAGTGAAACGGGCCACGTTAGGGAAAGGTAAAATCTTGTACTTGCTAGAAGATGACGTGGCAGTAAAAGAAAAGAAGTAGTAGTAGCAAGTAAAGTTGCTGCACTGGGTAAGAAAAATACAAAAAAGGATGTCACTTTTGCATGTTGTATTAATTCATGTATTTTTAACTGACCAAAGGGGAAGATAGAAATAGGTTTTAAAAACAACAATGTCATATCTGAACCCTGGGAAAAGATTTAAAATATTTTTAAGTAGATGTAATACTTTAGTAACTATATTAGAAACCTTAGCAGAGAGAGTGGGCAGAGTCAGCTAGAAGTGGAAAGGGATCACTATTACAAACCTGGAATGAGAAGAGGAAATAGGCTCTAAACTTTACTCTTGTCACTGGGACTACATTTCTGACAAAGTGACTTAAGGGGAAAAGGGCTTATCTTGGCCTTTGCTTTGAGTGCATAGACCCCATCGTGATGGAGAAGAGATGTCAGAAGGCTCTAGCACTGTGGGAATATTGCTGGGCCCCTCACCCAATCACATCTCAGAAGAACATGAAAAAAAGATGTAACAAGAGCCAAGCTGGCAGGGCAATGGTGGCACATGACTTTAGTCCCAGCACTTGGGAGGAAGATAGGCAGATCTCTGAGTTCAGTTCGAGGCCAGTCTGGTGTATAGAGTGTGTTTCAGAACAGTCAGGGCAACACAGGAAACAAACAAACAAACAAACAAACAAACAAAAAGTGTGGCTGAACTATAAATCTTAGACCTCTAACCAGTGAGCAACCTATAACATTCAGATCGGCCTTCATTATAAGTCACACAACCTCCCAGAATAGCACAACGATCTGGAGGCCAAGCGTTGAAACACATGACCCTGTGAGAGACATGTCACAGTCAAACAATAGCAAGGAAATACTAGTGGGGAGAACGCAGTTGTGTTCTGAAGCTGGGAGGCTGGTGGGTAAGACTAAACAAAGCCGACTTTCCAATTAAACTCAGAACACAGGTTGGAAGAGGACAAGGACATACAAAGGGTGAACTTTCACTTTTTTACTTATAACATTTTGATCTCTTCAAATGCTTTACAAAGAAAAGGTATTAGCTTTTATCATTTAAAAAAATGTAAAGAGCCAAAAGGAAAAAGGAAAAAAGAAATGATTGTGGAGGAACAACAAAGCACTATGACCCTTTGAAGTCCTTCAAATAACTGTGCCAGCCTGACTAAGTCACAGGGAGTAAGACTTGAGAGGAAACTGCCTAAAGAAAAGAAATGGAAATTTAGTGACTCATTAAACTGATTAGATCGTAAGAGGCTGGACGGTGCTTGGCTGTATGTGTTAGCGTGAGAATTCTGTCCCTCAAAGAACCGTGGCCTTATAATACAAGAGTTGCTACACAAAGCAATCTCAGTGAGATGCTGATGGTTTGTTAGAATGCCACATCCCAAGACTAGCCATGGCCAGGGACACAGTGGACTCGAGAGCCGAACTGTGACATTGGTCTGCTGTTAAGGCAGGCTTTTTATAAGAAAAAAAAAACTGTAACCAGCTAACAATCAGGTAACCAGGTGGGAAGCAAGGAGGAGAGCCGCATTACATCATTTTGATTAGCTAAACACAAGAGGAATCTATTTTGTTCTGAGCACAATGTATTCAGGTGGCTAGACAAGGCGTTTTCAGCTGACTGGCTGGGATTTAGGGTAGAGGAGCTCTTGGGTGCTTTGCAGCTCTGTGGGAGTAAGGAACACAGCAGCATCACTTACCACACATGGCGTTGGCTATGGGGAGCAGGAGAAGCCTTGAGTGAAAGTGTAAGGTGAGGACGAAGTCCCTTGTGAATATGGGTTGTTGGCAAGGAACAATTCCTAGAGGGAATTGGCAAAGCCCTCCTCTGGTCCAGCGGTGCAACAACTAGTGTCTTCCTCCCCAAGGCTGGCTAGCTCCTCCTACATGCGCTGTATATAATAGATGAGCTGAGGACACGCATTGTAGCATAATAGGTGATGCCGCTTCATCGGAGCGAGCATGGCTGACCAAATCGCGGCTTCTCTGTGTTGTTCCCTTGTGTCTGCTCTTTCTCCATTCCACTAGCCAAGTCAGGCTTCCAGGACGAAACTCTGCTGAACACTGTGATTTGAAAATATTTACCTCATTCTTAGATCTTCCTTTTCACCCTGTTCATAGTTTCTCTCGACGCACAAGTTTTTGGTTTTTTATGAAGTCAAAATTGTTTACATTTGACTAATTAATCACTTGCACCTTTGGCATGCTTCCCAATAGAGATTGTCTTTCTTAAAAACAGAAGTTTGCTTTCTTGTAGAGCTGTCCATGAGTACTTTCATTTTGCACTTACCAAAGATCTTTAGAAACACAGATGTGTAGCTTGTCCTTGAATTCAGGATAAAAATACTGTTAAAGGTCTCAGTTATACTATCCAATATAATTCTGGTGTGTGTGTGTGTATGGGTGTGTGTCTGTTTGTTGTGTTAACTCTTCTTAGATATGAGTAATGTTTGTTCACCACAGATAAAACACAAACAACAGACTAAATTAATTATTTCACCTATGTCTAGCTTAGTGAATCAATAAAGGACCTGGGGCTCTTATAGAAAGAAGTAAAAGGGAGAAGTTACTTTCAGGACCTTGGAAGCTTCAAAAATGCATCTTGAAAAGTCCCACACTGTGATATGCGATGGCTTCCCAAAACTGCATACATGGAATCCAGCTTTCAGTTATCCTTTTCCTTTCTACGTATTCTACCTTTTACCTTCTACATATAATCCAGCCGAGGCAGGATTGCATGCAGCTGGATGGAGGGCAAAGGAATGAGTAGATGGAATCCCAAGTGAGTGTCTGATGGCCTTCATCACCACTTTATCCTATGAGGGATGCCCTGACCTTTTCACAGGTCTGTTGGTTCTCTGAGTAAGATGGCACCAATTTTTATCCTTGGAGTATAGTATTCCACAGTAGATATTAACTGACAGCATTTTTGAGTTGTTAGTATATCAACCTACTGTTTCACACAACACAAACATTTCTACTCTAAGTTATAAGTATACATGTTGCAGTAGTTTCTACCACTAGTTTGTTTGGTGGGTGAAATATTAAGTTAAGTGATGCAAAAATTCCAGCTGAGTTCTAAAAATTTCCCAAGTGTGTTTGTTGGTGGTTTGAGTTTTGTTGCATGTACACTAACAATTCAATGGCAAGATTCTTTCCTTTGATACATCAATGTTATAAACTAAGAACTCATTAATTTCATGCTTGGTTGGTATAGAATAAAAATTAATGTGCATATAAAGAAAGAAACATAGACATAGCTATTGAAATAAAGATAAAGTTTATTATAGATTCTGTGGTGTGGCAACATAAAATACTTCACATAATATTATTATGAACTATGCACTTCACCCATGTTCAATATACGCTTCAATTTATGGAGTGAATCTGGCTTCTAGACACCATTGAGGTTTGGAACACCAAAGTAAGACTATTCTTTCACGTCACACATGAGCATTAAGCATAAAATGCTTACCTTCACGATGTCCTAACACATAGCCCCATATCCCAGCAGCGGTCCTTTCCAGCAGGGAGTTAACACTAACAATTACTGAAATCCTAAATTATCTGCATCTCTTCACAGATGAATATCAACATGGCTATTATAATCTAAGGGTGGATGGACAGTCACTGATCACCAGTGTGCATAAGGGGTTTGCAGGCTTCAACACAGTAACTCTTCCTGAACGTCTTGTAAGGTTTGTTTTCATTATTTCCATTTCCTCTTTAAATGCTTCACTTTTATCAATTCAATGTTCTCTTACAAGTTTTCTCTTTTATCGTTTCCATTCTAAAGTGCAAGTAGGAATCACCAAGGTTCAATAACCCAGCTAACACAGAGCTACCGTCAAATGTAGCTAACCCAGAATTGCTGACTTGACTCTATACCATATCAGTTCTCATAAAAATATTTTCCTGTTTTTTAAATTTTTTTTATTTTTTACATATATGTTTATCTTACTACACATACATACAATAAACTACCTACAGCAAGAAGAACCATGAAACAATCAGGAATTACACAAATGTTACATTCTTAGTGTTTTGGCTATTTGTATTTGGCAGCCTTGAAGAAAACATCTTTTCTATCTTCCTGAGCCTAAAATTCTGAATGTAAATCAATATCTATCATATCTCATCATTATCAACTTAGAACATCTATGTAGAACTAAAAACATCTTAAGCCCTAAACAACTAGGCTTAATTGTAAAACTAAACTATCTGGTCTTCAACCCCATCATCAGTGTCTTTGGAGGATGAGAGTTTTATTGTATTATTCTCAAATACTCATGCTGACTTCACACAATGACAGAAAAAGAGACAAAATTTTTAACACACTATAATCTCAAAAAGTTACACTTCCCAATGTTAGTCCTTTTTATACAAATAAACTTGAAGAGTTAGGACATGTCTTAAAAGTTAGTAAACCACAGTCGGAAGGTGCTTCTTCTAGCAATTGTTCCTACAAACAACACTGGGGGATATCTTGATATCTCTCTAGGGAAAATCTGTGTTCTTCAAGCATTATGCTTTAAAATATAGGAGGAAATACAAAATACTTAAAGAAAAAGTTAAACATTTCATATTTATTGCTGAAACTGAAAAAGCATAGCTACATATCCTCACATGAAATATATTGTACTCAGTTTTTAAAGAAGTTATTGAAATACATCCAGGTACTCACCCAAGTACCCCAGGCACAGGGTAGCAAGAAGAAAGACAAGCATCTACTCTGGTCCCCTTGGTTCAGTGTAGCCAGAAGAGAGACACCCAAGCATCCTCCATAGGTACCACTATGATGGGCAAATGTGTGATGGAAAGATGAAAGAGGTGGAGAATGAGGTAGAGAAATGGGAGAGAAAAATGCTGGGGGGGGGGGGGGTTGGTTCATACACTTTGGAGAAAGGTGGAAATGGAGACTCAGTGGTGGTGAGGAATAGGCAGATGTGAGGAGCCTGCACAAACACCTGAGGTAATGATGATGTCCTAGCTCAGGATGCTAGCAGGAGCCATGTCTGGGTCCATGCTGCAGCTGGGGTCTGTGTCGATACCTATGGTCCAACTTACCACCAAAGGTCACGTGGATATCCCTGTCCAGTGGGAGACCACGTGGGCCATGCTGCCGAGAGGGGACATGCTGAGTGGTCTACACTGCCACCTGAGGCCATGTCAACATTCGGGCCCATTCTGCTGCTGAGGAGCAAGAAGTATGTCTGGGTCAGTGATCACATCATATATGGGGTCTGTGTTGATGTCCAAGGCTGGTCTTACCACCAAAAACCATGCAGATGTCCCTGGTCTGGGCTGTCACCAGAGGCCATGTTCAAGTTCAGGCACTGTGCTGAACTGGTCCCACCCCTCACCTGGGCAGCATGGGAGAGCTGGCTCTGGTAATATGGGTCCTAAATAGATGGCCCCATCGCACCTCCCTGGCTGCAGAGAGTGGGCCCTGTGCCTAGCCTGAGCATCACAGTAGAGATGGCCCTGGAGGCATGGGTGCAGGTGAGCCAGCCTAAGGGCATGAGATTGAGAGAGCTATTGCTGCTCCTTGCCAACTATGGCATTGGGTGAGCTAGCCTGGGTATACCATTGCCCTGGTAGTGTGGGTGCAGGAAAGCTGGCCAAATCAGCTACCACCAAAGCCCACATCCAGGCCTTTGTGTTGGCCCACCCTAACATATACGCCATCTACAAGCTGCTGGAGTATGTGAAAGGGCTGGTACTGCAGATCCAAAGCTGCAGGATCTCCATGACACAGGGCAACAACAGGATATCCTAGAGGAGTCCCAGTAAGGATCCAGTATTGATGGTGTAGAAGAAGCCAGAGGCCTCAAACAGATGAATGACCCACTGTAATGAGCATCTGCAAGTCAAGATATGTGGACAAAACGGTACACTGTGGCACAAGGTGACACACTACGTGACAAGATTTATTTTCTTTTTGTGGGGGAAGATTATAG
This sequence comes from Acomys minous, assembly GCF_964271855.1. NCBI lineage: Eukaryota > Metazoa > Chordata > Mammalia > Rodentia > Muridae > Acomys > Acomys minous. The sequence goes on along the minus strand of NC_140491.1, from coordinate 89,827,157 downwards.
GGACAGAGGGTGGATGTGGGGAGAAGGGGAGCTGAGTGGTACCGAGGTGCATGATGTGAATGAAGTTCACAGAGAATCAATGGAAAGTTTAAAAATATAAATTAACTGATTAGGTAGGGTGAAAGTGGAAGGGAGAGAGGAATGAGAGGATACAAGGGATGGGATAACAATTGAGATGTAATATGAATGTTATCAATTTAAAAAAGAACATATATATATATATATTAAAATTTAAAAAGGAAATAATTTCTCCTGCTCTTCAGAGAAACAGTGAAAAACAGGATAGAAAGAAAAAGTAGAGGTGGGCTAAAAAGTCCTTGATGGAAGCCATGTAAAAGAACAAATTAATGTATATTAATATGTTAATTATAAAGTTTTATGCATATTTGAAGATTTAGATAAGCATCTGGGTAAAATATAAAAAGTTAATGGTGAGAAGGTGATTTATAAAGGTTCAATTAAAATTTAGACTTCATAGTTCACTTGTAACAACTCTTGTTGCCTAGTTACCACCAGGCAGAGAATGAACTTCACAAAGAAGTTACCACAATTATGGGAAAAATAATGAGTACTGCTTATCTCTGTACTCTGCTCTTAAGTAAAGACGTATAGAACAAATGCAGTTCTGTTAGCAGCATAATACGTGTTATTTACTGTAAAAGGTAAAGCTTTCTCTTTCTTTGTTGGCATTTTGAACTTTCTATATACATAACTAGTGAATATATATATATAGTGTGTGTGTGTGGGAGAGAGAGAGAGAGAGAGAGAGAGAGAGAGAGAGAGAGAGAGAGAGAGAGAGACGCTTGTGGCATCAACAACAATCATACCTGTGATGTGGGGAATAACAGTCTGGGAATAAAATGAAGAAGCAGAAACATCAAAGCTGTGCAAGTACACAACATTTAGAAGCAGTCTGCCCACTGTCTTTCATAAGCACAGAGAACAACTTACTTGCTTTTTTTTTTCCCCTAAGCTGATTTGATTTGAATTGAGTTGTTATTGCACGTAAAAATTTCACAGATACGATATTCCTACCTCAAAGTTCCTTAATTCTCTTTTGAATTTGTTTGCATTAGGGAACTTGGGATTTAGACATGAGTTGTTTTAAAGAAAAACAGTTAACTGAAATATATTTCCTTCTATTTGTCTTTAAGGTACCTCAAATATCAGGTAAATACTAATAGAAAATTAAAATTCTACCAATAAATACAATATAGCTCTATGTACACATTACATTAATTTATATTTAGGGAGAATAATCATTAAAAATTTTCTTCTCAAAACTGTCTTATTTAAGAATCACAAATATTTAAATTAAATTATATCACTGGAAGCTATTTCCAAGTGGCAAATCTTGTCATGTTACCACAGTCTTCTTCAAGAAACCAAATTATATGAGCTACTTATTTTAGTGTGAATTTCTCAGATAACTTCTCCCTATCGCAGGAAAAATAATGGAAAATTAGATATCACATAGTTTCAGAAAGATGAGTAAAATGTAAAAGGATGGAGGTAATGAAAAATCAAGTCATTGAGTAAACATCTACAAAGGACATATCTGCTAAAGGACTGTTTGTTAGTTGGACGCTATAAAGAACTTTTAAGACTTAAGAGGAAAATAGTCTCCCCAGAAAACACATACAAATGATAAGTAAGCATATGAAAAGATTCTCAATGTAATGTGTCACTGGGGGGTTGAAAATTAAAATGACATAGCACTGAACATTTATTAGAATGGCTAAAATCCAAAACCCTGAGAGACCAAATGCTGACAACAGGAGCCAAAGAAACACATCCATTGCTATCAGGGATGCAAAATGACACAGTCATTTTAGAAGGCAGTTTGGCATCTTCCTACAAAACATATCCATGCCATAGAAGCCAGTGATTACACTCTTGATAGTTTTTATATCTGAAGGATATAAGAATTTATGCCTACACAAAAACACACATCTTTATAAAAGAACTATTTATAGTTACCAAAACATGAAGATAGCCAACATGTTCTTCAGCATGTGAATGGAAAAACTGTAACACATTCAAGCAATATAAGAACAATAATAGGAACAATAATAAGAACAAGCAATACAAAGAAATGAACCATCAAGGTACAAAATGGCATAGAGGAATCCCAGGAACATATTAACAACTGAAAGAAACCACTCTCCAAAGGCTAAAATGCTATGTGATTTCAATTACACACACTCTAGAAAAGGAAAAAAGAAGGCAAAAAAAAAAAAAAAGATACGTAATTGTCAAGGGTTTAAAGTGAAAGAGGAAGCACATGGGTCATATGAAAGTTTATTTTTATGATATTTTAATGGTAAACATATGTCATTGCACAGTTTCCAAAATCCACATAATGTACAAAATCAAAAATAAATCACCTGTAATGTATGGAAAAACTTTTTTTTTACTATGGTCATCCACTACTTCTGGCTGTTAAAATCTTTCTGCCCCCTTTCCATGGAGACCCTTGAGCTATTGAAGGAAGTGTGACATAGATGTCCTCCTGAGGGTTGAACACCCACAGTCTCTTATTGCCTACCCACTCACTGTCCAAGGGTCTCCACATTAATTGCCACCTACTGAAAAAAGAATCCTCTTTGATGGGGATTGAGAGATGCAACTGCATCTCCATGCAACAATTTACAACTACATATTTTAGTTGATAATGATGAACTTGTGTTGGCTCATTGATGGTGGCTAATGGATCAATTTGGGCTCTACTGTGAAAGATTAGGGAAAGAAATGGAAGAACTCTTTGTATTTCCTGGTGAGCTTTGTTTTATAACTAATAGTTCTCCAAAACTAAAGTCTATTAAATAGAGAAAAAAGGGGGGGCGCTAAGTAGGACAAGAGACTTGAAGGCATGGTAAAGGATAGAGTAGAGTGAAGGATAAAACACTAAAGACCTTTGGTTTGGTTTGGTTTGGTTTGGTTTGGTCTGGTCTGGTCTGGTTTGGTTTGGTTTGGTTTCGTTTTTCTTTTTTTTTTTTTTTTAATACATTTTTATTAATTTATACATATTACATCTCAGTTGTTAGCCCATCCCATGTATCCTCCCATCCCTCCCTTCCTCCCACTTCCCCCCCCTACTCCCCTCCCCTATGTCTGTGTCTGAGGGGGATCTCCTCCCCCTGAATATGCTCATACGGTATCAAGTCTCTCCTTGGTGACCTATTATCTTTCCTCTGAGTGCCACCAGGCATCTCCATCCAAGGGACATGATCAAATATGGGGCACCAGAGTTTGTGTGAGAGTTAGATCTTCTTCTCCACTCAACAGTGGAGAGAAGCCTGGGAGAAAGAGGAAATGGAAGGATCCAGTGGGTCCTGGAAAACTACAGGCGAGTCTGGGCCCTGGGGTCCTCCGCAAACTGTGGCAACAGCCAAGGAAAAAATAGGTTTGGTTTTTCAAGACAGGGTTTCTTTCAAGACAGCCTTGGTTGTCCTGAACTCACTTTGTAGACCAGGCTGGCCTCAAACTCACAGAGGTCTGCCTCCCTGAGTGCTGGGATTACAGGTGTGCACCACTGCACCCTGCTCAAAAGATAACATTTTAATATAGGAAATAAGTGGCAAATTATAGACACAAAGATGACACTGGGGGTTGGAATCAAAATACATGTAAGTTGATTATTTAATTGGAGGGGAAATCCTCCACTGTGGTAGTAAATGAGTAGAAAAATATTTGCAGAAGCACTATCAAGTTAAAAGGTAAAGGCTTTCCCATTACACAAACAGAAATCTTCTTCAAGAGGCAAATTGAGTTAAGTGACAGAGGAACAATACACTGGAATAATATTTTATGAAATATAATAAAATCTGGTACTAGAGTCATGGAAGACAAAGTAGAGTTGTTTAAATGACCACAGTGACATTCATAATACTATTCTTACACAGGTGTCAGAAGTCATTCCTGCAGATATTAAAGTTAAAGCCATGCTAACAGGAGAATACATACCTTTGTATGAGTTGAACTGTATACTCTCAGAGCTTTCTAGAAGCTTTCCCTCATAGTCTGGGTTGTTAATTAAGCAATGAGAAAGCCAGTGACTGTAGGACTTTTACTGGAAAAGCTGACCTGAAGCCAGGGTACCCAAACTGGGCCACACCCTTGTGAAACAGTTCAGCTTTGACATCAGCAGCAGCCATGCAGACAAAAAAATTCACTAGCACCATCAAAGCTGAAAATTTTGTTTATAAGTTAAGAGGAGGAGAGAAATGAGAGGTAGTATTGTCTGAACCAGTGTGTAGACCTGAGCAGGACTCAAAAGAATTGACTTTAAATGTAAGGAAATGGGAGTTAATGAGCACTAAGATAGAGCCACCTGGAGGTGTGTACCTGAAGCAGCATCTTAGGTCTGACTATTTCTTTTTTTTTTCTTTTTTTTTTTTTTTTTTTTTTTTTTTTGTCTTATCAAGATAGAGCACTAACTCAGATGATGTGGATCCTAGTTTTCAGCACAACGCAGACTTCCTGAGGTGCTTCCAGTGCATATTTGCCCTGGAGAGCATAGAAGGAAATGGATACATTCTGGGGAGTGGCAAGCACCACTCACCTCATTCTGGGGCACCACTCACCTCAGTGGATTATCACAGGTTAAGTGACATTAGCACAGAGGTCGAGAAAGAATAATGCCCAGGAATGGAATTACTTTTTCTTGGCCCATACAACAAGAATATTTGCTCAACCACGTTCCTAACAACTTTATTCATAAAAGCCAGTAGCTTGAAACAACCTAGGTATCCCTCAACCAAAGAATGGATAAAAAAAACTGTAGTACATTTACATAATGGAATACTACTCAGCTACTAAAAACAAGGAAATCTTGAAATTTGTAAGCAAATGGTTGGAGCTAGAAAAGATCATCCTGAGTAAGGTACCCCGGACCTAAAAAGACATACATGGTATATATTCACTTATAAGTGAATATTAGCCAAATAATACAAGATAACCACACTACAATACACAGACCTAAGGAACTAAATAACTAGTAGAACCCTAGGGATAATGTTTAATTCTCATTAAAAAAGGGCAAATAGCATAGACCTCGGAAGCAGTTGAAGAGAAGGAACAAGAAGAGAGCCTACCACAGAGGTCCTCTGAAAGACTCCACCCAAAAGGAGATCCAAGCAGATGCTGAGGCTCCCAGTCAAATTCTGGGGTGGAGCACAGGGAATCTTATGGAAGAGTTGGGGAACAGAGGAACCCGGAAGGGGTCAAGAGTTCCATGAGGAGACTAATGGAGCCAACAAATCTTGGCAGAGGGGAGAGCAATGACTAATACACTAACCAAGGACCAAGCATGATGCAGACCTAGATCCTCTACTCAGATATAGTAGATAGGCAGCACAGTCTCCTAATGAGTTCCATAATAAGGGAAATAGTGTCTACTTCTGATATGGACTCTGGCCCTAACAGGTTGATTACTTCCCCCTGGTGGGGCAGCCTTACCAGGCCACAGAGGAAGAGGATACAGACTGTCTAGATGACACTTGATAGGCTGAAGTCAGATGTTAGGGGAGGAGGGCTCCCCTTTCTGAGGACTAGGGGAGGGCGGGAGAAGGTATAAAGAAGGAATGGTGGGATCAGGAGGCAATATGTGAAGGTGCTATAATTGGGATATAAAGTGAACAAATTAAAAATAAAAAAATTTTAAAGGAAAAAACAAAACATTATGAATGAGGCCTTGACATAAGTGGACACAGAAATGAGACACGATCCTCATAGAGAATTTGAAAGAGACTAACTGAGAGAAAGAGATGCCTGAATCACACAGACTGGGAAGGACATGGTCTACAGGAAAGAAGGTTGTTTGTGCTGTCCTCTTATAAGTCCCACCAAACAAGAGTAAAGATAATTACCCAAATACTTTGGTCAAGTTATCCAAGCTTTATGCTCTGCCAAACAGAGCTATTTGAATAAACAGCACTGAATATGGGAGAAGGTGAGGTTTATCCCCCAAAGTGCAAGGCTAGAGGGTTTTCAAGAGTTTCGGGTTACAGAGAACTTGGCAGGACATTTTTTTAAATTATTTGGCAGAACATTTATCTTATCTGGATGGAGGTTAGAGTGTATTTTGTGGAACATGTCAAATTCCAGAAAAGTCAAGACATGGTCAAACGCAAGTTTTACAGGAAACAGGAATGAACTTGTTATAATCTGGTAATGATAGTTTTTAATCTTAAGATGGAATCAAGCTGATTCATCATTCTCTCTTTGTCTTATGTGTTCCTTTCAAATTCTTTTTTTTTTCATTCATTTATTTATTTATTTACTTTATATCCCAATCAAAATTTCCCATCCCTCCTCAACTCCCAGTCCCTCCTTTCCTTTCACCTCTGAGAAGGGGAGGCTTTGTATATATATCAACTCACCTTGGCATATAAAGATGCAGTAAAACTAAGCACATATTCTTCTATTGAGGATAGACACAGCGGCTCAGTTAAGGGAAAGGAATCCAAAGGCAGAGTCTGAGACAGCCCGTGCTCAATTTGTTAGGAACCCACATGAAGACAAAGCTGCACATCTGTGACATATGTGTATACACACACACACACACACACACACACACACACACACACACACACATATACATCCATCTGATGCAGGCTCTTTGGTTGGTGGTTCAGTCTCTATGAGACTCTATAGGCCCAGGTTATTGATTCTGTAGGTTTTCTAGTGGTGGTGTTCAAATTATTGAGAGGGAATACTTATTTTTATTAGTTGTATGGGCTGATAATGCCAGAGGGAGGCAAGTATCTTAGTTTTTTTTTTTTTAATTTGGTGAGAGATAGAATTTGTATCATGGTTAAGATCTCCTGATTATGTCTGATTGGTTAGCATAGAAAGGATAACCATTGAGATGTAACAAGAATAAATTAATTAAAAAAGGGAAAAAATAAATGGAAAGACCACAAAAAAAAGAAAGAATAAATTTGTCTGAAAGCCATCCTTTTTGTTTTGCATAGGGGTTGAGCCCTATCATATTATAGAACTATTTTATCTAATTAATTTATTTGTTGATAGATCTTGGTCGATTTGGTTTTGAACAGGTATCTTTCTGATAATGAGGAAGTCTAATATTCCAATAGGCATTATATCTAGTCATTTTTGTCCTCCTTGCCAGGGAGTTTTCTTTGGGTCTAACATTCGAGCCTTTGCTGAGGGTAAGGGGTGATGGGTTCTCTTCTGTAACTGCTTTGCAGCTGAAATTAAGACATCATTGTCAGGGCCCAGGAAGGCAGAAATGTTAGTCAAAGGCTAGGAGGGGATATAAACAACAGGGCATTCATCAGCAGCATCTAGCTTGTTGACCCAGCTGAAGAGACAGGGAGCAATCATATTATATGGACTGGTTTATATCAACTTTCAGCAAGTCCAGAGCTCATAGCCATTTGGAGAAGTTTATAGTGTGCAGTTGATTACTGGATTCTATCTATCAGCCAAGTGGAAGTCTATACAGGCAGATAGAGACTAAGAATAGAAGTTAGAGTTAAAGAACTAAAGGAACATCTCACATTTGGAGATTCTAGGCCCATAGTCCTGATAGCTGGGGGAGGGGAGGAGTACCAAGACTAGGTGAGGGAGAGACATCCTGCCCTCAGGAATAGAAATGTTGGGAAACTTAGGCCATTGGCTGACAGGAGTATTTAACTGTAGTGGCACACACCTTTACTTTAACAGTCAGGGTGGCAGAAGCAGGCATATTTCTATGCATATATCTATCTATGATAGATACGTGATAGACAGATGATAATGATAAATGGTTGATAATAGATAGATAGATAAATAGATAAAAGATAGATAGATAGATAGATAGATAGATAGATACCCTACTTGAGTCACTTCTTACAGAACAGGAAAAAAATGATCCTTTAAACATAATTTTTGTTGTATTTGACTATTGTACTTTATGAACACAAACATTTCCAGTGGTTTAAATTTTTTTCACCAATCATTTTATAATGAAGTTCCACATTATTGTTCTATTTGTTTTACCAGTCACAGTAGTGATCACTTAGCAGAACAATATCAATAGTTGTACATTTCATTTATCTTGAAAATATCCTACTGGAAGCTTCAAAAATTATGTAAGATCTCCTATCACTGCAATCTTTTTTTATTTTTGAGGTTATAATAAAGTTACATCTATTCCTTCCCTTTCCTCCCTGAAAATGTCCCATTCTCCTCATTCGCCTTCAAATGTATGGCCTCTTTTCAATATAGCCTAAATGTGAGCTGAACAAGGACAACACAGGTGTACATGCCTAAGTGCAGAAGGAAAAGATCGTAATGCCTCAACCCTACACAAAGAACTATCAGCAAATAAGGAAAAATGAAAGCAAGAGAGATGATTTGTATCAGGGAAGAGCACACCAATTGATTATTCACTACAATCTTTATACGGAAAGGGAATGACTTTCTGAGATGTCACTGGAAATGTTCCTCCAAGGATATTACTAGTTCATCTTTTTAAGTATCTGTTGCTTTCCCAGGAAGTCCTCCTTCTTTACACATGAACACAGATCCAATGAAAACACAACCTGAGCCTTTTGCAGATCCACAGCAAAAAAAAAAAAAAATTTGAAAAACAATCTCTATTTTTCAGAGAATTGTTTTTCAGCTGCAGTGAAAACACACAGCTCAGATACCAAACCACAAATAAACTTGATGCCTCCTAAGATAGAATATGAGGCCACAGCCTATTTTGAAACAAAGAAAAGATTGAAAATATACCAGAAATATATGTAGGACCAGGTCAAACCACCCACTAGAATAAAGGAATCACAAAGAAAAGCAATCTCATCCCACATTCATTACATTTGAAAAAGACAATAGACTAAAATGTACTAGATTTCCCTAGGAGAACATCTGAGTGAAAATTAGTTTCAGACTCTGCCTGAATACTGTGGGGAGCCATGCTAAATTCAACCATGTTACAAATCCCATGCTTAGGCTGCATGCTGTGACCTTCGAGTTGTTGACCTTTGCTGAAAGAGGTCCTATGTTTAGGCTATCTTTGGATTGTTTACCTTTGAAAGAAATAGGGAAATTCTCACAGGAAACTACCCAGAGATGTAGGGAAGTTCTTACAGGGAACTATTCAGAGGATTGTATTATTGCCTGGGGTCTTGGGGAAGTGAGATTACAATAGAACTTGTGTTGACCTTGTTATATAAAATCTACTCGCCTGCATTAAAAAGAATCTTGATCGGAAATCTCCAAGCTTGACTCAGTTTTCATCATGTCTCTGTGCCCCACTTTCAGTTCCCCACTCCCTCTTCCAGGGAACCCTGCTTGATTTGTCCCGTGGGCTGGGACAGAATACTATGGTTTCATAGATGTTGTTTTGATTCCAGGAATCTAAACTGGAGACATCACAAGTCTCCATGTCCCTTCATTCAAGTCTTACTACCAAGTCACCTAAAATTAGTAAATAATACATCTCAGTTTAAACACCTGCAGAGGAATAGATGAATAAATCTTTCTTAAGAAATGAATAAAGTCCTGGTCAGAAACAATATATAGGTTGGGTATTGTGGTGGTTTGAATGAAAATGGCCTCTCCATAAGCTCACATGGAGTGGCACTATTAAGAGGTATGGTCTTGTCACAGACCTAGGGGAGGAGAATAGGGTGAAAGAGGGAGGGAGTGGGGAACGGGAAGATACAAGTGAGGAGATAACACTTGAGATGTAATCTGAATAAATTACTTAAATTTTTTTAAAAAGAAAGAAAAAGAGGTATGGCCTTAGTCTTGATACGAGGGTCTCTGCCTAGTCTTACTATAACTTGTTATACAGTGTTCAGTTGATGTCCTTTGGAGGTCTGCTCTTTCTGAACAGAAGTGGAGCAGGAGGAGATCTGGGGAAGAGATGGCATTGGGAACAGTGAATAGAGGGGAAATTGCCATCAAGATGTAATGTGTATGATGAAAATAAATGCTTTAAAAAAAAACATTATGGCCTTGTTGGAGTAGGTGTGGTCTTGTTGGAAAAAGTCTGTCACTGGTGATGGGCCCTGAGGTATCAAATACTCAAGCCAAGGCCAGTGTCCTTCTCTATTCCTGCTGCCTGATGATCCAGATATAGAACTCCTGGATCCTTCTCCAACACAATTCTGCCAGCATACTGCCATGCTTCCCACATGTCAATGATGGACACTAAACCTCTGAACCTGTAAGGCAGCACACCAATTAAATGTTTCCCTGGACAAGAGTTGCCAGCTATAGAAACCCTACCTAAGACAGAAGTTGGTACCAGGAGTGGGGTGTTACTGTGATAACCCTCACCATGCTTTTGTTTAGAGGAATGTGGGCTTTGGGACTTTGTATTAGAAAAGTAGTTGAATCCTTTAAGAGAAGATTAATGGACCAGACTAATAGGAGCACAGAAGATAGCCATGCTGAGGGTAATTTGAACTGTGGGAGCCTAGCTCAAGAAGTTTCATAAAAGAAGAATATTAGTATATAGCCTAGAGACCATTTTGTAATGTATTGGCAAATAATGTGGCTGATGTTTGCCTTTGCCCAAAAAGTCTGCCTGATGCTAAATCAAAGAGTTTTGAATTAACACTTTGGCAAAAGGAGATTCAAGAAAAGCCAACTATTGATTATGTCTCTGGTTACTAGTAGCCAGTCTTATACAGATCTATAATGAAAAGGAGCAGCTGAGCAAGAAAAAAAATGTATAATGTACAGTTTGAGGAGAAAAGAAGCACCAGGAAAAAGTTTAAAGAAAATCCTGATTCTGGCAGTGGGCGTGGGTCCACAGGGTTCAAAAGATGAGGTCCTCAATGCATTCTGGATGATTGTGTTCCAGAGCTACACAGAAATGTTCACCCCCAAGAGCAGCCTGATTGGAAGGAAACACTTAGCACAACATATTAGAAATAAGGCAATGTATTAGAAATATCCAAGATGAGATCATCCAAGATGGCATCTAGATCACATACTGTGTCTGATCCACAGAACAGTAGTGACTACACAGCCACCAAAGGACCATACTGAGAGCTCCAAAACACAGTGTTAGTGTTTCCCAGAAAGAAAGCCTGTCATGCCCTCCCACTACAGGACCATGGGACCAAGTTCAGGTGAGTTCCCAGGGACCCTGGGCCGCTGCAGTTGTTTTTCAGGTTGCCGCATGGCACAGTGCGGACCAAGGAGATGGTATTCGAGGAGCCCGAGCAGGGACTGCACCGCCCACACCACAGGCCTCATGGACCTCCTCTCACAGGCCAGGGCCATGCTCAGCGCTGAGAGCTGGATCCTGCAGAGGTGGATACTAGGGGCAGCACCAAGGCAGGGGCCCATGGCAGATGGAGCATGCCATAGAACCAGAGGCATGAATCAACAGAGCCATAAGTTCCCTGAGACAAGAAGCTGAGCTGGTTCAATATCAATGGAGCTACTCAACAAAGACTTTGAGGGACCTCCACTTGCTACATGCTTCATGGCCCACAAGATCCAGTACTCAACAGAAGTGGGAGGCCATCCAGGCCTTGACGCCAGCAATAATCTGGCAAATTGAACAGGAGCAGGAGAGCTGGTCCTGAGGACACAAGGACAGGAGAGCTGGCCCTTAGGATGCAGGAGCAGGTGAGTCAGCCCCTGGGGACATGGGAGCCTGAGAGCTAGCCCTGCCTTGAGGACACAGGAACTGGAGAGATGTCCCTGCCTTGAGGACATGGGAGTGGGAGAACCAGCCCTGGCCTGAGGACACTGGAGAGGGAGAGCTGGCCCTGCCCTGAGGAAAAAGGAGTGGCCCTGATCCAGGGTTCTGAGTGAACCTCACCCCAACATCTACCCCATGTATGACCTGCTAAAACACATGAAGGGGTTGGACCTGCAGATTCAAAGATTAAGAATCTCCTTGACACACGGCAACAACGGGATATCTGACAACAGTCTCAGTGAGGATCCAGTAACGATAGTGTAGGCCTCCAACCAGACCCATGACCCAACAATGAACATTAGAAAGTAAACATATGTGGACAAAGGCTATACTGTGTGATACACTACAGCTTCTGTGACAAGATTTTTTTTTTTGTCTGTTTTATTTTACTGGGGGGAAGAGAGGGATTTTTGGTGCATAAAGTGTAAATCATAAACGTTCAATAAAAGTAAAAATAAAAAGATAGAGAGAGAAAAAAAGAAAAGGAAATCCTGATTCTAAATAAAATAAAGGGAATGGAGACCTCAGGTGCTGTAATATCACACCCAACTAAGTTTCCAATGTGTGAAAAATTAATTAATAAAAAATTTAGAGCTGGGTATAGCGGTGCACACCTTTAATCCCAGCAGTCAGAAGGCTGAGGCTGGCAGATCTCTGAGTTCCCAGCTAGCCTGGCCTACAGAGTGAGTTCCAGTTCACCCAAGCTTAGGCAGTATTTGACCATGTCCCCTGGATGGGGAGACCTGGTGGCACTCAGAGGAAGGATAGCAGGCTACCAAGAGGAGACTTGATACCCTATGAGCATATAAAGGGGGAGGAAGTGCCCCTCAGTCACAGTCATAGGGGAGGGGAGTAAGGGGGAAAATGGGAGGGAGGGAGGAATGGAAGAATACAAGGGATGGGATAACTATTGAGATATAATAAGAATAAATTAATAAAATAAAATAAAAATAAAAGTGTAAACACAGGGGAAAAAAAAAAAGAAAACCATCAAAAACAGAAAGCTGGTGAAAATGTATTTGAATGAGGGGCCATGTTCCAACCCCAGCAATCAGCAGGACTTGGCAGATTTTACCACTTGTCTTTAGAGTCAAGGATACAAAAAAGGGGTTGGCCAGGTATAGTGGCACACACCCTTAATCCCAACACCCATGGCGGCAAAAGCAGGCACATTTCTATGAATTTGAGGGCACTCTGGTCTACAAAGCAAGTTCAGAACATCCAAAGCAACACAGACAAACCCTGTCTGAGGGAAAGAAAGAAAGAAAGAAAGAAAGAAAGAAAGAAAGAAAGAAAGAAAGAAAGAAAGAAAGAAAGAAAGAAAAGAAAGAAAGAAAGAGGTTATGGAATTTCTCTCCGTGACTAAGAAAAGCCACAGAAGCCTGGCATGTGTCAGGATTGTTATTGCGTAGAAAGGCCTGAAGAGGCCATTGTGTGACGCTATGAGGGTGAAGCTTAGATTGGCTGAAGGTCACAAGATATTATTAGAGATGCCATAGCTGTGGGATACCTGCCAAGAAAAGCTCCAGACCAGCTCAGGAGAGAGAAGTGTGTTGCAGTCAACAAAGCTGGAAGAAGCTAAAGCTATGGAGAATGTTTTCATATCAGACATGGAGATGAGGAGTTTGGAGGTTGACAGCTGGTTTTTGGTCTTCTCAGTGTGCTCCCGGGCCTTCCTCTTGGAATGGTGGTGTATACCCTATGCCACTGCATGTTGTGTAGTTCTTTAATCTGCTCTTCTATTTTGATTTTACAAGAGGTTATCATTACGAGACTGCCATGAGTCTCAGAAGAGACTTTGAGCCTTAGACTTTTAAACACTCTGAAGACTGTGATAGACTACAGATGGGAACTTTTGGAGTTGAACAGAATGCAGTTTTGCATTATGATATGGCTGAAAGACTGTGGGCCAGGGAGCGGAGTGTGATGGTTTTAATGAAAATGGCCCCCATAAGCTAATAGGGAGTGGCACTATTAAGAGGTGTGACCTGGTTGGAGGAAGTGTGTCACTGGGTGTGGGCTTTGAGATACCAAATGCTCAAGACAGGTCCAATTGCGCTCTAGCCCTCTCCCTCTCCCTCTCCCTCTCCCTCTCCCCCTCCCCCTCCCCCTCCCTCCCTCCCTCCCTCCCTCCCTCTCCCTCCCTCTCTCTCTCTCTCTCTCTCTCTCTCTCTCTCTCTCTCTCTCTCTCTCTCTCTTCCTCCCTCCCTCCTGCCTATTGATCCAGATGTAGAACTCTCAGCTCCTTCTCCAGCACCATGTTTGCCTGCACGGTGCCATGCTTCCCACCATGAACACTAAACCTCTAAACCTGTAAGCCAGCACCAATTAAATGTTTTCTTTCTTAAGAGTTGCAATGATCACGGTGTCTCATCACAGTAATAGAAACTAAGATGGGTATATTCTATTTCATCTTGTATTGAAATCCAAAACTAAAATACTAGTGAGCATAAGGTGTATCTTTGTCAAAACCTTCCAACAAAACCAGAAAAATTTAATAATTCCTGAGGCATCTTGGATATTTAAAATAAAAAAAGAACATATCTATTCCTATGAAACAGACACAATGTAAACACGTGAATTTTAATTTTGGCATTTAAAGTATGTAAGAAACCTTGAAAACTCATTTTATTTGCAAGCCTACACATTCAGTATTGTTAATATATGCTAAACCAATAATTTCCAAAGGGTTGAAACCTACAGATACTAACTGTGTATGTTTGAATTTGATTGTAAATGACACATCAATAAAAGTTAGGGAATAACTCATATTATCTCCAGCTTTCTCCAACACCTTACTCAGGTGAAAAAGGCAAATAGTCCAGAGCTAGACTATAAAATAGATACAGATCCCTCTAATTCAAACAGTAGTCTAATTGTTGTTACTTTATAATTTTAAGATGGTATGAAAACATACATGGATTCTGATTTTCAACTTAATAACAATATTCAATTAGTCAGTACTGTATTGTGAACTAAGCTTTGTGCTGGATGATTTTGCCAAACCACAAGCCAGTTGAAGTTTTCTATTCATATTTAAGATAGCTTAGACTCTGAGCTTTATTTTAGGCACATTAAGTGTGTATTTGACTTCTTGTATTTTAAAGTATGCTGGGTTGACCTTGACATAATTCCGTCATAAACAGAGTATCAAATGTAATGTTTTTTTTCTTCTGTTTATTTAGTGTGTGTGTGTGTGTGTGTGTGCGCGCGCGCGCGCGCGCGCGTGTGTGTGTGTGTGTGTGTAGAGTACATGCCACAGTATAAATGTGGAGATCAAAGAATCACCTTGTGAAGTTGGTTCAGTTCTTCCACCTTTCCAGGGATCAGGTTCTGGTAACCAGGCTTGCATAACCATTGTGTCTAGCTACTGAGCCATCCTAATGAAATATGTAGTACTTTGTTGCTAAAAATATGTATTTTTTAAAAGAGGTAGTTTGGCAAAGGGAAAGGAGGCATTAGTCACACTTAGGTGTTGCTGTAGGTAGAATATTTATGCCATCTGTACCTAAATACAAGTCTAGATACACCTTACTCACTTCTAAATTTGCCTTTTCCAGATGATTGTGCAATGAGATATATATGGCTTTATGATCCCCACTCTATCACATATTTCCAAATAACTGGTCTTTGTTTCTCAGGACCAGTGTTCTATTGTGCATATTGCTTAGTCTTAATTTTGTCTGACGTTTCCAATATAGAAATAACTGACCATCAACTAAGAATATACTAATAAAGTTTTCTTTTTTCCTTTTTTCTTTAAATAATATATTCAAATTATATCCCAATTGTTATCCCTTACTTATATTTTCCGATTCCCTTCTCCCTCCCTCTTTCATTCCATTCCCCTCTCCTAGGCCTGTGACAGAAGGGGACCTCCTCCCCCATCATATGATCATAGGCTCTCAGGTCTCATCCGGATACCCTGCTTCCCCTTCCTCTGAGGGCCACCAGACCTCCCACCAAGGGGAAGTGGTCAAATAGGGTACACCAGAGTTTTCTTATTGGTGCAAACCCCAAGCTTTACATCCTTTTTCCTGACGCATTCCTCTTTGCTTCCCTCGTCTGGCACCCAGTGAACATAGTTCTTGATGGGCTGCAGATAACTTCACCCAGTCCTTACCTTGATCCCACGCTCATTTACCCAGCACCAAGCTTCTCTATGGATACACGGGCACTCATATTGCATGACATATATGCTTTAAGGTGCTACCCATGGAGGAAAGTTGGCCAACATTGGCAGAAAGAACTGAGTACAAGCGATGGTCCTGAGTTAATCTTTGCCCAATCTCTCAGTATGGAAAAGAGCCCCCACCCTTGTACTGTACCCCATCTCCCCTGCTTCAATCCTCCCTTCACGTCAACTCCCTGAGACTGTGATTCGGTGAAATACCTATACATGTGTCAGCCTAGGCTCTTGTTTTAGAAAAACCTAGAGAAGACAAGCATTCATTTTCTTTTTAGTTTTCTAGAATTAGTTTTTCCTTTCTGTATCCACTGTAGTCATCAGAAGAAAACAATAGCAATTATATTTTGGATATTTCTTCTCAATAAAAACTTCAGAAATAAACACCAGCTATATATTCTGGACTAGTTCCAACATTATCCAACAGGACTGCATCCTTTCTTATAAAAATCACACAGAATATAATGCGACTTAAAAACAAAAAAACGAAAGAATACCTAAGATATGGGAGTTAGAATGAAAAGTTTCAATATGTCCAATATGAATTCAAATAAAAGGAAATGAATAGATTTGGAAGCATAAGAATGACTTTAAAAATAATTGAAAAGAGCAGAGAATTTACTAAAGCAAACAGTAATAAACCTCTATGTAAACATAGCAAAGTAAAACTGAAATTGTCCTAAGGCAATGGGAAAAAATATTTAAAGGATACAGAGAAAACCCCTGAAAGAAATGACATTGAGACTTAGATACCTCATACTGATTCTCAATAAATAGCAAAAACAAATAGGATTAGCCTTTTAAAGTGTTAAAAGAAAATACTTGCTTGACTTTGAGTATGTAAAATCCCCTAAGAACTCATGCCACCCCGCCACCCCCACCCCCGCCACACACACACACACACACACACACACACACACACACACACCAATGGTAGCATTGTTTTGGAAAGTCATGGAGCCTTTATGAGCTTTGCTCTAGTTGGAAGCAGAAGGTGGCTGGAGGCCATACACTGAGGCTTGTAGCTGGACCTGCACCTGGGACAAACTGTCTGCTTCCTAATCGCTGATGTAATGTTATGGGCCACCTCATAATCCTGAAGCCATAGCCATCAGCTTTGTCCACCACGCCTTCCCCACAACCATTGTGAACCAGAGCCAATCCTGTCTCTCAAAAGTTGCTTTTGTCAGCCTATTCTGTCATATCAACAGGGAACGAGATATGCAAGTGGTATCTAAAAGTGAAGTTTGTTGTTATGATAAAACTGACTCTGTGGCTTAGAGGCCGTTGGAACAGGTTGGCAGGGAAAATGTGCAAGAGTTTGGAGATGTAGCTTTGAAAAATCATAGAGTGCTATAAGCAGAGCTTAATAAGGCATTATGGTGGGATGAGCAACTCCACAAAACATGTAAAGGCTGAGGAGTACGTGAAGTTTCAGAGGACAACCATGACTTGACTGGGAATTTCTTTAACTTTCTTGCAAAGAGACTAGCTATAGTCTGTGCATGTTCTGAAAACTTGAGTGAGGCTGGATTCTGAAGTCATTGACTCGTGGGTTTGATAGAGGAAATTTCAGGTAGCATGCTTTGCAGGTTATAGAGCGCTTACTGCTCGGTGCCTTTAGTCAGATTTACAGTAAGAACTCTGAGCAGAAAAGGAAGAGAGGGAAGTGACAGGTGTGCAGTGTGTGAGTGTTGCAGAGCAGAAGCCAGGCAGCTGTGGACAAGGCCGCAGTCACTGTTTAAGAGACTGGCAGAATTCAAGGGAAACCTATCCCTCTGTACAGAGACAGTAAGAATGATGCCCTGGGGTCAAGACCTAATTCACCAAAGGCTCATCCACAAATATGCAAATTAATGATGACCAGAGAATATGCGAAAGATAGAGCCTATAAGGTGCTTTGATGTCCTGCTGAAAGACAGCTAGCTTGGGGCTCCTCTCTATTTTTATTGAGGTGGTTGCTTTTCTCTTTGGGGCAGCTGGAAACAACTTACGGTGGGCGGGGAGAAGGTATTTTGACCAAGAAGTTGAGAGCAGACTGTTAAACAGAGAAAACATAGCAGTGGGAATGGTATGCAGCTGTGATGCCAGGAGCATGAGACTGCATGCTGATGTCTAAAGGAAGCAGAGAGAAGGGAATTCTTGCACTCCGTGCTCTCTTCTCTCTTTTTCAGCCCTGGGAGGGTGACATCCACACTCAGGTAATGCTCTCTGAAAGCACCTTGGAGACATACCCAGAGGTATCCTTCCTGGTGGTTTTCTGAACACAGTCAGGTGGGTAATAAATAGCATCCAGCGCAGTTTTCTTGGCCAGTTGCACAAGCACATGGAAGCTGCTCAGCTGTGTTCGGAGCGGGACAGGCTATAATCTTGAGAGCCATCATCCATGTGGTGGGGTCTCTGCGAGCAGGAACATAGAAGCATTACAGAGCTCTCGACATTGCTTCCAGCCCCCAGAAAGCTTACAGAGCAGGGCAAAGTGTAGCAGAATCAGATTCCCTACATGAATCTCCTAAGATGACTCTGCATGAAACCATGAAGATGATGCCTAAATTGCAATGGGGAACCTCAGGATGTTATCAGCACCACAAACATAGGGCTTCTGTTAAAGAAAACAGAAGGTACTGAGTGGCGCCAGTCAAAGATAGAGTTACATATATTACAGGTGGCCTACAGGGTGAAACTGTTCAAGACTATTAGAGGCCAGTTAATGCCAATACGCCCCAAATGATGGGCACGGAGCTGCAGGTGCTAGCGCTTGTCTTATTGTGTTTGTCTTTGGTCCAATCTTTCTTCGCTGTGGCTCATTTATTTACTTTTGGAGTGAGAGCGTCTACTTAGTGCCATTGCGATCTCAAAGTGTGTGACTTGTTTGACATCTCAGAGGGGCTCACAGTTGAAGAATTATTTGAGTCTCAGAAATCAAAATCTTTGGAATTTTGAACATCTTTGGAATTGGAAGTTTGTGGAGAATCTTGAAGTCAGATCAGAAAATGCATTTTTGCAGTAGCCATGAGCCTAAGGAGATCAGGGGTTCCGAGGCAGTGGGCTATGTTTTGAATATGAAATGGCCTCTGAAAGCTCATGTGTGCATACACTTGGTATCCAGTTGGTGGCACAGTGTGGTGGCTTGAAAAAGAAATTCTCCCATGGCCTCATGTGTCTAAAGACTTGATCCTCAATTTCTGGCTGCTTGAGAAGACTGTGGAACCTCTAAGTGATCCTCATAGTTGCTGGAGGAAGTCCATGACTAGGAGTTCTCCTTGAAGATTTACAGCCTTGTCCTACTTCCTGTGCGCTCTCTCTCTCTCTCTCTCTCTCTCTCTCTCTCTCTCTCTCTCTCTCTCTCTCTCTCTCTCTCTCTCTCTCTCTCTCTGTCTGTCTCTCTCTGTGTCTCTCTGTCTGTCTCTCTCTGTGTCTCTGTCTCTGTCTCTCTCTCTCTCTCTCTCTCTCTCTCTCTCTCTCTCTCTCTCTCTCTCTCTGTGTGTGTGTGTGTGTGTGTGTGTGTGTGTGTGTCTGGCCTTTTCTCATAAGGATCGAAATGTGATCAACTAGATTCCGGATCCTGCTGCTGTCATAGTTTCCTTGCCTGATGTCACGCCTTCTCTGCCATGATGGACGCTATCTTTCTGAAATCCTAAACTAAAAAGACTTTGCCCTCCTCTAAGTTGACTTTGGTAGTGGTATTTTGTAGTTCTGTGACCCTGCTGTCGCTGCTGCCAGGCAGGAAACGGAAGTGCAAGCTTACTCAGGCGGAAAGGGGAGGAGCATCGAGTGGAGCATAAGCCAGGCAGTATTGTAGGCCTAGCCTGACTTTGGTAAGTGGGTGGCTGAAAGAGCTGTTGGTGGAGGCTGGCTCAGAGCTCCGAAACCAAGGGAGGCAGAGGCTGGAGCCACGTTTTGTCTGGGCAGACAAAAATGGCTGCTTCCAGAACAGCCAGCAGCTCCTCAGATGGACACTGTGGTGGGTAGAGCGTAGAAGAATAGAAGGCAGAAGCAATCAGCCTGATGTGGTCTTGGTGAAACAGATGCCGCTGCCCTCCCTACCCCAGACCCCGTTTATTTTGTGCAAAACATGGAATTATAAACCGTGGGCAGTAGGAGGGGTTTTGAGGGGGGAATGTGTTTGATTCAATAGAGCCAGAGGTGCTAGAGATATTTAATCTACATGTAACAAAACATCCCTATCATAAGAGGGGAAAGCAGCATTTAATTATCCTAATGGGTTGAGGAGAATCTCCAGGTGCGGTAAAAGGTCATTGGTTGAAAGCAAAGACACCAAGACATTTTATTAGCATCGGGTGGGTGTCTTCAGGAATCCCCAGGTGCTTCCTGAACAGGTTTCTTACCGGGAAAGGATTGGCTTATAATCTTCCTATGTGACTTGCCTTAGCGGGGTTGGAGTTGCTCAGATGAAACGAAGAGGAAACCGCTCTGAGAAAGGGAGACCATCGTTTAATACCGAGCTCAGAGGCTTCTTGCAAACGCCAGACTTTGACCTTAATAACAGAGTTCCACAGTATTTTACCACAGAAACAGAAGAGAAGCCATACACGGCGTTAGGGATGCTTTTGCAGCGCTAAGGCTTTGGGGCCTCACTGGAGGAAATGAGCTGCCCTCAAAGGGAGCATCCTAAGGGCTGTCACCTGCTCCTGCCTCTGGCTCATGGGATACAAATTTGCCTTTCCCTTTAATAAATTATAATATATGTAGAGCAAGGAATATTTTAAAATAAGTTTGTTTATGATTCATTATCATATACACATACACACACATATATGTGTATACTTATGTATACATATGTATATATATATGTATATTTATGTATACATATGTATATATGTGTGTGTGTATGTATATATATATGTGTGTGCATGTGTGTGTATATGTGAGTGTGTGCATGTGAGTGTTCCCTATAGTTTTCACATGACAGCCACAAAAACTGTAGGTCAGCCCAGAGGATTTGGTTTGGGATCTGCAACATTTCAACCCTTCACAATCATTAAGTTCTAATCTGCCAGTCAACCTTGTAGAATTTTTAACAAAGTTTTATCTTAAGTTCACAAGCCCAAGACATCCAGACACTTAACAAATAATGAAACGTTCTATGTGCTGACTAGCACTGATTTAAAAAAAAATTTAAAGGAACATCTCCTTTGATTTCAACCAAATTTGTAAAACTTAAGCTGAGTTTAAATTTTTCATAAATATAAACAATGAGAAATCTTAATATAATACAAGTTGTTATTAAGACTTTTGAGTGAAGTTTGCCAAAATCCAGGGAAATTTAAAATATGTTTAGTCTAACACACACACTGAAAGCAATCTAAAATCAGATAAATTGTGGTATACAATAACTACATATTATACAAGAATAAAAAGTGAATGAATTATACAACCCGATTTATCTACAGAAGTAATGTTGAATTAAAGAAGAAAATTAAAGAATATTAAATATATCACAGTACTGTCCAGGTAAAGTTTTAAAACTATATAATCTATATACAGGTTTATAGCAGCACTGCCAATAGAAAATTAGCACTGTTTTCCTACTGATTTACTTTTGACAAATATAATTTGCATTTAATGAAGAATAAAAAAGGAGGTTTGGGTTTACAACTGGTCTAAGACAGATTTTGTTTCTGATTTATGGAGAATCAAAATTGTTTTAAAATACTCCCAAAAATGAAAATGTAATACTCCAAAGTATTTCATATCAAACAATTTCCACAAGAAATTTTAGGAAATGAATCATTTCAACACATATTATATTTAAGTATAAAAAGGCTGGTAAGCCAGAGCTTTAGTACAGTCATGTACCTTGACCATAAGCAATTCTGAAACTCCATCACCAGAAGCAAGAGCACTCACTCATCCAGGGATTTTTTTCTGTGTAATTCCAAGTCACATAAGTGAGTTAGAATGCACAGCAGGCTCCCACTGCAATACCAGAACTCTTATACAAACACTCCCTAACATTTTATTATTTAGTCCGTGCTCAAATACAGCAGCATTTCCACCAAACTAGGAGAACCCTCTTTATTTTCAAAAATCATGAGTAAATGCACGGTTTACAGATGACTGATGACGGGGGAAAATGATAGTCCACAGTTTAGGGATTTTTTTTTCTTTAGTCTGAAATTTAAGCTTCACTAATTACAGTTTCCTTGGAAGCATACAGGTTTTTATTAAGTCTTGTCACATTTTAATCTACATTTAATTATCGTAGATCCAATCCTCAAATGCCTGCTGAGAAAGAGAGCCCTGGCTTGTGGTTGCCAAGGAGCACGAGAAACGCCGCAACACTTGGTCTCTGTTCCCGTGGTAAAAAACTGATCAATATTCCCAAACACTATCCCAAAATAGACAAAGTCACGACACAAGGAACGCCTTCCCCCGCTAATCTCCAGGCCTTCCAGGTTGCAGCTGAGCTTTTCTTTTCCCTTTGGGCATCGCATTCCAACAGTGAAGCTCTTGGGGTGCTGTTAATATTGCTTGGGAATCTCCTGAGATGCAGGCTCCCTAGATAGAGGATTGATGGCTCAGCTCCTGACAAATCACTAGGGCCTACTGCACCGTGTACGTCAATCATTTTGCCTCTCGTGCCTTCCAAGGAAACCGCTCTACACACAGTTCCTGCTGAAGACATTTCGCCATGGCTTCCTTCGCTGCCGAGAAGCAGCAGGTTGTACCATTCATATCCCTTCCCTCCCTTGGGACAAAGTTAATTGGGATGTGGACAGGGACACCACCTCTCAGGTGCCCAGCGGTCTATAAGCTGGTTTCCTATGAAAAGCTTGCTGAGTTTATCCAGATCTCTTTTTTTTTTGTAACAAGGAAGTACGGTGCACATGGGGTGTCACGAGTGGGAGCTGAAAGCCAAGGAAAGAACAAACAAAAGCCGGCAAAACAGAGGAAGAAAAACATGAGAGGTGTAAGTTGTTATTAAGAAAGACATACACAGCTGGCCGTGGTGGCGCCCGCCTTTAATCCCAGCACTAGGGATGCAGAGGCAGGTTGGATCGCTGTGAGTTCCAGGCTAGCCTGGTCTACAAAGCAAGTCCAGGACAGCCAAGGCTACACTGAGAAACACTGTCTCAAAGAAAGAAAGAAAGAAAGAAAGAAAGAAAGAAAGAAAGAAAGAAAGAAAGAAAGAAAGAAAGAAAGAAACAACAACAAAAAAGAAACACACACACACACATACACACACACACGAAGCCAAATTTTAGCTGCAAGAAAAGCAAAGATAGGGAGAGACATGGGTTGGAACGCGGGCAGAAGTTGTCTACTCAGTCTCAGGGTAAGTATAAGGCCCTACCTTACACTTCACATCTTACACAGAGCCTCCATCCTTGTCAAGGATAACCTTCAAAATATCTCCTACTACCGGGTTAGAGGGAGGAACTTAAAAAGAGAAACAACTGCCATTTTTTCCCTACATTTACGAGGACAATAAGGCCTACCCTCATCCATCCATCACAATTGTATTGAGAAATTAATGAAAATATAATAGTGACACTGTTCATTTCTCTTTGAACTCTATTAATTTATGGACCGCCCCCCTCAGTAGTGAATGACATTTTTCCTGTCTTCCACTGCCTTTCCTGGCCAACCCAGACAAGTGGAAGTACAAAGAAAAGCAAGAACGTGGAGAAGTTTGCCTGGCATTTAGGGCAGTCACACCCCTACCTCATCACTCACCAGAGATTCACAGGCTGCAAGAGGAAGCCTATGCAGAGATGCAGAGGTGAGGGAAGAAGATTGACAACTGCCAAGAGAAAGAAAGAAGGGACAGAGGGAGAAAGTGGGGAAGGGGACAGGACAGAAAGGGAAAGAGAAAAAAATGGGAGGGAAGATAAAAGACAGAAAGCATTTGGTCATATTCCTGAACTTGCAGTATATTTTCTGATCCTCACATCTGAACCACTCCCAAGTCCAACACAAGAATGCCAAACAGAGAACAAAACAATCTCAAAAAGATCTTTAAAGGGTAACTGCATTTGCAGAAAAATAAAGAAAGTCCATCGAAGAAGTCTTTCCCCATGAGTGGTTTTTAACTCCCTAAGGATGTTACTCACAGTTTGACCCACAGTCACATCTGTGATTTTTACAGTGAAGGGGGGGGAAAGTCATCAGACCTTTCAGAAAGAGCTTCTACTTTTTTAATGGCTTAGCTATGACTCCACGTGAAGAGACGAAATCCTGTGTCGGAGAAGCAGAGAACACTCTGAAGACTGCAACACCGAACTGCTTTTCTATAAAATCTAAGTCAGTCTTAACCATGACTCCATAGCTTTCATGGTCAGCCACAAAATTACTAGTCAGCTTTAGATGACAAGCCAAAATTCTTACAAAGAATCCCTCTTTGTTTTGTTTACCATCATCTTCAACTAAAGAACTTTGATTAGATTTTTTTTTTCATGAGTCACTCCTTTAACTCCTAACACTTCCTGATCCAGTGGTTCTCAACCTTCCCAATGCTGTGACCCTTTGATACAGTTCTTCACGTTGTAGTGACCTGCAACCATAAAACTGCTTTTGTTGCTACTTCATAACAGTGATTTTGCTACATCTGTTATGAATTGTAATGTAAATATTTGATGGATGGATATATGACATGCAACCCTTGTGAAAGGCTGGTTCCACCCCCCCACCCCCGCAAAGGAGTCATGGCCCACAAGTTGAGCACACTGCTCTAAGCAATCACTATCATTGATTATAATTAGAGAAGCAGCGTGAATCAAACTAAAACAGCAATGGGGTATCATGAATAAAATAAGCTTCTTTTACCACCAACAAAACTGATAGAGACTTTATATCCCTCAAAGTTAGCTTTTTCTTTTCCTAATTATATATCAAGCTTATGCGAAACATGTCTTAAAGATTGTTTTCTGCATAATACAAAATATAGATTTATGACAGTGTTAACTGTGGTTTGAATGTCTGCTCCGCAGCCAAACCTGACATTAAAAATTAGTCTCCAGTGCAGCAGTATTATGAGTTGGACCTTTCCTAGAAGTTGGAGGTGTTTCAGGCTCTCTTCTTACAATGAATTATCAGCCTTATTTTTATTATAATTTTTTAAATGATAATTACATCACTTTCTCCCTTCCCAGCTCCTCCTATGTACTCCCAACTCCCCTTCAAATTTATGGCCTTTTAAAAATTGTTCTCTCTCTCTCTCTCTCTCTCTCTCTCTCTCTCTCTCTCTCTCTCTCTCTCTCTCTCGCTCTCTCGCTCTCTCTTGCTCTTTTTATTGTCTTTTTTATTGTGAAGAATCATCATGACCAAAGGCAAATTATAAAATAAAGCATTTAACTGGAGGTTTGGTTACAGCTTCAAAGAGTGAAAACTATCATGATGGAAAACATGGCAGCAGGCAGGCAAACATGTCACTGGAGAAGCATTAAGATTCAGTAAGCCCATAAGGAGGGTGGAACCATGGAACAGTGTGTGTGTGTGTGTGTGTGTGTGTGTGTGTGTGTGTGTGTGTTTATGTGTATACGTACTTATATATAATATATATATGTGTGTGTGTTTCAAATTATTTGTTAATAGTGGCAGTTATGAATTTCTTAATTAAATTTAAATTAAAATTTAATTTTTATTATCAAATTTTTGTGTTCACTTACTTGATTCATAATTACCCAGGGCTACAAGTGCAATGAACTAAACTTGCAACCCCTAAGTTTTTATGTTGTATCTACAGCACCTATGTGACTGTGCTTGCAGATAAAGTCAGTAAGGAGGCAATCAAGACCATTAAGATTCGGAGACCTGGTGGCACTCAGAGGAAGGATAGCAGGCTACCAAGAAGAGACTTGATACCCTATGAGCATATACAGGGGGAGGAGGTCCCCCTCAGTAACAGTCATAGGGGAGGGGAGTAAGGGGAAAATGGGAGGGAGGGAGGAATGGGAAGATACAAGGGAGGGGATAACCATTGAGATGTAATATGAATAAATTAATAAAATAAAATTTTTAAAAAAGATTCAATAAGCCCATAAGGGTGTAACAATGGAACAATAGGATTAATATTCCTATAAAAATAAGCAGTAGAGAACTCCATCTTTCCTGCTTTCCTTCCCCACAACCAAGCCACAGCATCCAGTAAGATGATAACTGACTAGAAGCCAGGAAAAGAATATCACCCAAAGCTGCCATGCTACCATGCCATTCCTGAATTTCCAGCCTCCAACTATATGAAAAAGTAAACAGAGCCATGCACAGTCAGCAACAGACCACATATGTAACAGTGGTTGTCTTAGAGTTTTATTGCTGTGAAGAGACAACATGATCACAGCAACTCTTATAAAGAAAACCATTTAATTGGGGCTGTCAGAGGTTTAGTCCATCATTGTCATGGTGGGAAGCATGGCAGCACACAGGCAGACATGGTGCTGGAGAGGGAACTGAGAGCTCTGTGTCTTGATCCACAGGCAGCAGAAGGAGACTGTGTACCACACTGCGCATAGCATAGTAAACACAGGAAACCTCAAAGCCAGCCCTCACAGTGACACACTTCCTCCAATACAAGGCTGCACCTCCTAATAGTGCCACTCCCTGTGGACCAAACACTCAAGCATACAAATCTATAGGGACCATTCCTACTCAAACAACCACAGTGGTCCTGTAAGGTTATAATAGAACTGAAAATTTGCCATCATCTGGTGATAGCTAGCTCATGAATTTATATTTCTACATTTTTATTGTTATTTTAGAAAGTATTTCTTCTCTAAAAATGTTTCCTATAAAACACTGTTTTCCCACTCCCGCAGCAGCCTCACGTTTTGATAACCATGTCTCCTGACTGCACCAATGGGCCATGGTACAGAGTGACTGGCTATCAGAGAGATGCACATGAAAACCGTGATGATGAGCTGTCACCTCATCCATTCTGAATGGCTATTATCAAAACCAAAACATAACAAGTGCCAGTGTGGATACAGAGGAAAAAGGAGTAGGCACACACAGCTGATGAGGATGCAAATTAGTAAGTCAGTACAGAGACAATCTGGAGTTTTTTTTTTAAAGAGCTTAAAATATTAAAAGTACATCTGCTGTGACCCAGCTACCCCACTTTTAGACACACAAGAAAATAGAATCTGCATATAAAGGGGTACCTGAACTTCCATATGACTATAGAACTGTTCACAGCAGCAAAAATACTAAATCAAACAAGACATCAGGGATGAACAGATGTACTAGTTGGCATTCCTTCACTGTTGAGAACATGTGTGAGGTTAAAAGAAAAGAAAACATTTATTTGGCTCTTTGTCTTAGCAATGCTAATGCATGGTCAGTAGACCCCATTACTTTGGGACTATTGTAGCTTAGTAATCAATGTCAGATGCAAGTAGTGTAGGAGGCCTGTTCGCCTGATGACAACTGGGAAGCAAAGAGAAAAAGAAGCAGCCGGGGGCGTCACATTCAATGACTTACATAGCTTCCTTGCACAAGGTCTTCGTCTCTTGAAGTCTCCTCCCAGCAGCACCATGGGCTGGACATCCAGCTCAACACGTGAGCTGTAAAAAGATACGTACCGACATCAGAGCAATGGATAAGTGTGTAGCTATGACACCCCTACAAATTTCATATTTTTCTGCCATATAAATTTTTTTCAGCAAAATACGTGAAACTGGGATACTTTAAATGAAATAACTCCTTCTCTGAGAGATGTATAAAAATGTGTTTTCTCTCATACGCAAGGCTAAAATGTTGATATATGTGCAATAAAGTACTATTCAACCATAGAAAAGAATGAAAATACGTTACTTTTTTTTTTTTTTTTTTTTAGCAAAATGGATGGATTGGAAGTCATCACATTAGGCTAGCTAAACCACACTCTGAAAGACAACTGTCACATATTTTTTTTTCATATGGAAAATCTAAAATGACAATAACAAGGCAAACTCTTACAGAAGGTAGGCAATAGTAAGATGGCATGACCAGAATACATATGATCATGATATGCGTGCATAAGAATATCATGTGAGTAATATGCATTACAATCAAATAAATATTAAATGCTTTGAAACATACAAATGTTAAAAACATACTGCTGAGTAAGTAACAGTAAAATAAAACTTCCTGAACATGATAAAAACCTGCACAAACATACATGAACATCATCTACCTTAGAAAAACTTTAGACATATGTGCCTCAAATCCTGAAGAAGGAAAGAAAAGGCAAAGGCACCTGTTGTTCTTGCTAGTGATCAACAGAGCAGAGGGTTCTGGGAGCTGCTTCCCCCAGGAACACTGTCCCAAGCTCTGTCATTTTAACACCACAGCAAGGCTGCTTGTGGCCACAGGACACTCACCATGTCTCTAGAAATTTTGTCTTTTGTCAATACGTGAGAGTTCTAATTAGATTTTTTTTTTCCCGCAGAAGAGAGAACAGATCACGCATCATTGCCACCAGTGATTCTATTTTAAAAAACATGGTTCATTTTTATTTTATGTATATGGTGTGTATCACACGCACGCAAAGCCCAGGGAGGCTAGAAGAAGGTGTCGGAGCCTCTGGAGTGTCAGGTGGTTGGCAGCTGCTCTGTGAGTGTTGGGAACCGAACTCACGTCATCTACAAGAGCAGCAAGTGCTTTTAAATGCTGAGCCATCTCTCCAGCCCCCAATCAGAGGTTCCAATGCTCTATTTTTATAAATGAAATAAAACTAACAGATAAGATAACCCACCTAAGCGCGTAACTTCAGATTACACGTTATAAATTTAAATTGCATTATGTCCACACATATAAAGTCTTTACTGTATTGTCAAAGGATAATAAATGGAACTCGGAACTCCTTAGACAGCACTGCTGTAGAAGGTATGATGAAAGCAGGTGATACATACGTGGAAATAGGAAATCACAACACCTGAGATCTCCATAAAGTCTCATGCTAATATCATGCATCAGCATTTCCTTCAGAGGAATACTTCAAAATAATGAGCAATTTTTTGTAAGGTGATGAGTTCAAGTGAAATCTTCCCTTGACTTACTCAGCAGTTGAAGTCATGAAAAATGCAGCATATATAAAGCCATGCCATCTTAGGTCAAATTCTTTGGAAAAATAAACCAAACTGAAGATTCTTGTTTGAGTTTAAAAAAAAAAAAAAGCAAAACAAAAAAAAATGTGCTGACATATGGATAAATGGCAGCTAGATTCAATTATGACACATGAGTGTCTGGTTAGAAATCAAAATTTACGGGAGTCGTGGGACAAGTCTTGATTGCATGGGAGTTCCTGAGCACTGCAGAGAACCTAGCAGCCTTGACAGCTGTTTCTACAGTCATCTCTCACAATCATGAGGGCCTGAAGGGCCTCACAAATTTATAAAAATGCCCTCATAAGTTTCTTTTTTAAATATTTTATTATGCTTTTGATAATTTAATACACAGAAGCAATGTATTTTGACCAATTCATCCCACTACTCACTCCTCATCCTACCCCTTGAAATTTTGTGTCTTTTCTTTTTTTATGAATCATGAAGTCCTATTAATTCTGGCCCATACTCCATTGAGTGTAGGGCTAGCCACTGGAGCACTGTCAACCTGCCAAGTATTAGACTCTTAAAGAAAAGTCACTCTCCCTCCCTGACTCTATCAACTGTCCATAGCTCCTCAACTAGAAGGTGGAATCCAATGAGCTCCTCTCCCCTCCAAACTGGAATAGTGACCAGCTCAATCCTGCTCAGATCTTACGCAGACAACCACAGCATCTTTGAGTTCCAGATTGCAGTGTCCTGACATGCGCAAAAGACACTGCTTTTCTCCAGTTCTCCGAATCTCTGGCTCTTACAATCTTTCCACTAACTCTTCTAAGGTGATTCCCGAGATTTTGGGGTGCAGGGTAACAAGCATGTTCCATTTATGATTGAACACTTCACAGACACCTGTTTACTGCACTGTGACAAGTTGTGGCTTTCCAGGTTAACCACTGCCCACATCTCAAAGGAACTTCTCTGATGGGGTCTGAGAGTGGCACAAATGACGCTTTATATTATTTTCTAAGTTTCAAAGTACCCTCTTGGGAGTGGCATCCATTTTTTGGAGCTCCACAAACAGCTATATCATGTCCCCAACTTTGATTCTTCCCCAGCAAACTCACCCAAAATCTCATTATCCTATCTATGAAGCATGGTAGATTCCTTAAAGCTGTGGTGATGGCCAGATCTGATTTAGCAAATAAATGTGATTTGTTCTGATCATTTAAAGGCAGGGTACTCTTCAGAGCTGAAAAATAAATTGGAGTAATTGGGTGCTTTGTTTAGTTAAATAATCTGTTCAGAACTCGTCTGGAAACTTTCTCATGTGGCACAGCACTGTGCACATAATAAGTGCATTATAAACACTAATTGAATAAATATTGTCATGGTTTTCTACTAGCATAATCTTTCAATGGTTTTCTCTTTGTTTCAGAGAACTTTCTTACAATATAAAATCCTTTAATAAGCTGACGGCATTCTACTGTTTAAAATTCATATAGTCCCTTTAGTTGAAGTTCATATGTAGCTAGAAAGCTCTCTTGTGTGGCACAAAAATAATCATTTTTTTGTCAGCTTCTCCAGTGAGTTAACATTGCTTCTTAAATTCAATGTACTATCCTATTCTAATCGTTAAATTGTATCCCATGTTCATATCTTGTGAGTGTCAATAGATCACTGGTTTAATGGAGTGTAATAAATGAGTTCTTAATTGATTATTGTTCTCATTAATCATTGCACATCCAGCAAGAAGATCCATGAGACACATAATACACTGCCTTGGAGCGCAGCATAAAGTCTGCCTGAAAGGCACAGGAACATAACTCTGAAAGCTAAGAAACCCCAGAGCACCACATATCAGAATGATATTGACATTGGGATTTTTAATGTAGTCAAAGTGTAATTTGGTTTCTCAAAATGTCTATAATAAAAAGAAGTTTGGGGTGTAATTTCCTGGTAAGAATGGATTTTTACCAGAGAGAGAGAGAGAGAGAGAGAGAGAGAGAGAGAGAGAGACAGAAAGCAGTGTTTTGAGACACCCCTCCAAAGAGTTTTAACCGAAGGCCACTGGTGTTTCAGTAGGGGACTCAGTGCTGCACTGACTCAGGCCCCATAATACAAAAGTTTAGCTCTTGACATCCCACCATCACTACTACATAACCAGTAACAAAGAGATATTTCCCAATGCCTCTAAAACACAGTTCATGAAAAAAAAATGTCCTTGCAGGGGAGTGAGATGCAAGTCCTTTCATTTTAAGTAGTTCAAAGGAGCACTGCAAATATTGAGGAAATTGTGCTTATCTCTTTTGAATAGCAAATCTATTGCTTCACTTTTTATAATTTTCTCCTATTGTTGTGCTCACAATGCTATTTTGGCTATCCATTTCAGAGGGGTCATTGTTAATCTGTTATATTGCTAAAGAAGCTGGAGGTTAGAAAGCTAAATTTAAACTGAAGCCAAAAGGCTAGAACATAGTAAGAGCAAAGCGTAATTCCTGATGTTTTGATCCATAGTGACATTCTCTTTCCATTATTTCCTCACACATTAAATACTATGCATATAATGTGCTCCATACTATAATCCTCTTTACTCATAACTGTATATTTGTCTTATATTTCTCAAATCTTAAACCCCTATTGTGTGTGAATGGATGAAGGCTTAAGAGTCATCAGAATTTTTTTCTGACCATGTGAACAAAATTCTTTCTTTCTTTTTTTTTTTTTTTTTTTTTTTTTTTTTTTGAGACAGGGTCTCTCTGTGTTGCCTTGGCTGTCCTGGACTTGATTTGTAGACCAGGTGCTGGCCTCGAACTCACAGCAATCCACCTGCCTCTGCCTCCCGAGTGCTGGGATTAAAGGCATGCGCCACCACGCCCGGCCGTGAACAAAATTCTTAATAACACTTTGGTGTCTGGAGAGAGAGCTCATGGGTATGGCAAAGTATTCACAGGACAAGCATGAGGACTTGAACTTAACCCCTGGCATGCAAATTTAAAAGCTAGGCATCATGGCACATGCTCATAATCCTCACGCTGGAGTACACTGATAGCGAGCGGATCTCTAGAGCACAGTAGGCAGCCAACCTAACCTAACTAGCAAAATCCAGGTCCCAGTCAGAGACAGTCTCAAAAACAAAATGTTAATAACCATTCCGATGGGTGTAAGATGGAATCTCAGAGTCCTTTTCATTTGCATTTCCCTGATGAGTAAGGATGTTGAACCTTTCTTTAAGTGCTTCTCAGTCATTCGAGATTCTTCTGTTGAGAATTCTCTGTTGAGAATTTATTTATTTATTTATTTATTTTTAATTTTTAATTTGTTCATTTTACATCCCAATTGTAGCCCCTCCCCTCATCTGCTGCCAGTCCCACCCTCCCTCCCTTAACTCCCCACCTCCCCCCTCCACTAGTCCTCAGAAAGGGAAAGCTTTCCTCCCCTATCATCTGACCACAGCCTATTAAGTCTCATCTGGATTGCCTCATCCTCTTCCTCCATGGCCTGGCAAGACCACCCCACCAAGGAGAAGTGATCAGTGAGTGGGCATCAGAGTCCATGTCAGAGGTAGCCCCTACTCCCCCATATTATGGAACCTATAAGGAGACTATATCTACTATAGCTCACCATGCATGGTCCTTTGTTGATGCATCAGTTTCTGTAGCACCTTCCCGCAATGGCCCAGATTTTTTGGCTCTGTTAGTCTCCTTGTGGAGCACCTGTCCTCTCCAGGTCCTTCTATGCTCCAACTCTTCCCTAAGACTCTCTGCACTTTACCCCAAAGTTTGGCTGTCAGTCTCCACCTCTGCTTTGATTCCCCCACAGGGTGGAGTCTTTCAAAGGACCTCTATGGTAGGCTCCCTTCCTGTTCCTTCTCTTCAACCACTTCTGGTGTCTATTCAATTTGCTCTTCTGGATGAGCAGTAAGCATTCTCTCTAAGGTCTCCCTTATTATTTAGCTTCTTTATGTCTGTGTATCATAGTGTAGTTATCCCATATTATGTGGCTAATATCTGCTTATAAGTGAGTATATACCATAGGTGTCTTTCTGGGTCTGGGTTACCTCACTCAGGATGATTGTTTCTAGTTCCATCCATTTGCCTGCAAATTTCAATGTTTCCTTGTTTTTGATAACTGAGTAGTATTTATTGTGTAAATGTACCACAGTTTCTTTATCCACTCTTCAGTTGAGGGACAATATAGAGTGATGATAATAAAAGCTGCATGGCAATGGTATATAAACAGACAGGTGGATCAGTGGAACTGAATTAAAGACTGAGAAATAAACCCACACGCCTATGGACACTTGATTTTTTGACAAAGAAGCCAAAACCATACAATGGTAAAAAGATAGAATCTTCAACAAATGTTGCAGGCCTAATTGGATGGCTACATGTAGAAAAAATGCAAGTAGATCCATATTCATCACCCTGAACAAAAGTAAAGTCCAAGTGGATTAAAGACCTCAACATAAAACCAGAAACACTAACTTTACTAGAAGAAAATGTGGGAATGAGCCTTGAGCTCATTGGCACAGGAGACAACTTCCTGAACAGAACACCAACATCTCAGGCTCTAAGGTCAACAATTAATAAATGGGACGTCATGAAACTGAAAAGCTTCTGTAAGGCAAATGACACTGTCAACAGAACAAAATAATAGCCTACGGACTGGAAAAAGATCTTCACTAACCCTACTTCTGTCAAAGGGATAATATCTAAAATATATAAAGAACTCAAGAAATTAAGCACCACCAAATCAAATAATCCAGTTAAAAACCAGCATACTGAACTAAACAGAATTCTCAACAAAGGAATATTGAATGGCCAAGAAACATTTAAAGAAATGCTCAACTTCCTTAGTCATCAGGGAAATGCAAATCAAAACAACTCTGAGATCCATCTTTTTTTTCTTTCTTTTTTTTTTTTACTTTATTAATTTATTCTTGTTACATCTCAATAGTTATCCCATCCCTTGTATCCTCCCATGTCTTCCCTCCCTCCCATTTTCCCCTTACTCCCCTCCCCTATGACTGTGTCTGAGGGGGACTTCCTCCCCCTTTATGTCTGAGATTCCATCTTATACCCTTCAGAAAGGCAAAGATCAAAAAGTCATGACACAGCAGATGCTTAAACCTCACTTAGAAAGGGAAATAGAAAGACAGAAGCAGTCGTTGGAGAGAGGGAACAAAGTAGGAGAGGAAACACAGAGATATGAGTGGGGGAGACCAGACCTGGGAGAACAGAGAGCAGGAAGACAAAAGGCCTGTAGAGAAAAGAGAAACTGTGGCAGGGGGCATCTCTGTTACAACCTGGAGACCTAAATCAGCATAGGCTTCCAGTGGAATATGAGAGAGAATCTAGCACTGACTCTTAGTAGCAGGGGCCATAGAGACTGAAGAGGACACCCTCTAACTAGACAAGTCTCCTAGCAGAGGAAGGATAACACCAACCCACCCACAAAAACTTCTACTCAAATTCATCTTGCCTATAAGATGTGCATGGATAAAGATAGAGGCAATATACCTGAGACTGAGGGAAGGTCCAAACAATGCCTACCCCAACCCAAGACCAACTCCATGGGAGAGAACCCATCCCTGACACTATTAATGATACTCTGTTATGCTTTTAGACAGGAGCCTAGTAGAGTTTTCTTCTGAGTGGTTCCACCCAGCATCACCTCAAAACAGAAGCTGAGATTCACAGACAAACATTGTCTGATATGTAGGGAGCCTTGTGGAAAAGTTGGGGGGTGGAGGAGTACCTGGAGGTGACAGAAACCTTCACAAGAAGACCAACAGAGCCAATTAACCAGGGCCCAAAGAGGCCCGCTGAGGCTGAGGCACCATCCAAGCATCATGCATTCACTGGACCTAGACCCCCTACAAAGATGTAGCCAATAGGCACCTCAAGAGTCATGTGACTCCCCCTTGTAAAGGGAGCGGGGGCTCTCTATGACATGGACTCTAATGACAACTTCCCGCTGGCAGTACTACCTTGCCAGGCCACAGAGGAAGAGAACACACTCAGTCTTATTGTGATTAATGAGTAAGGATGGATGTGAAGGAGGGGGCTCCTTTCTTCTGGGGAATAGGGGAGGGGAAAGGAAGGAAGGATGGGACTAGGAGATAAAGAGAGATGGGGCTATGACAATGATGTAAAGTGAATAAAAAATGAATTTTTAAAAAGAAGATATAGATATTCAGCTCCTGAAAAACAACACCCTAAGGTGACCTCTGGTCTTTGCTCACATGTGCACATGAACACCTGGATGGACACACACATACACTTGCACATGGACACACACATTCACACACGTATACACATGCAGGAGCATACACTCGTACCCACCTGCCAATACACATAAATACTTCGTGTCTTTTCATACAAAGTCTTTAGTGATATAGCACAGATGGCTACCTAATATTCAGTATACTGTAGATGGACAAGGAAGTCACACTTTGTTGACGGCTGACTGCCAACTTGTCCCTTGTGAGTACTTTGTGATACTAGGACTAGAACTTCAGCCAGACAACAGGACTGATATCGAGGCTTTCCTATTATAGACCCCACCAACGCTAACAATGTTCATAGAGCTGAAATCTATTTTACTAACACCGCTGTTTTGTGTTTGAGACATGGCCTCACTGCATACTCTAGGCTAGGTCGAAGCTTGCTAAGTAGTTTGGGCTGTCCTGAACGCCTCAGTCTTCTCGAGTGCTCTAGCTACAGGCCTACACCACCATGCCCGGCTTTAGATGGCCATCAATGATGCTACCAACTAAGCAAAGGCAGACTACGGTCAGGTAGCTGTCCCTTCTGCTATTTCACGCCACCTCTGTAGTTCTCCCCGTGGGGATAAAGGGGAGACTGTTGCTGAACCTCTGACATGCACTCAGGTGCCCACAATTTAGTCATTGCCCCTTGGCATGATGGCTTAGTGGGCACACAGTGGAATGGGATGCAGGCTATCTTGATGAGATTTAATAGGCTGTTGCCAGAGGTCTAAGGGAGGGGAATAGGCAGAAGAGGGTGGGAGGGAGAGTAGAAATGGGAAGATAAGAGGGAGGGGATAACAATCAGGAGGCAGTGTGAATAAATTATAAGAAACAAAATATACATTTAAAAAAGCAGGGCGGAGGAGAGCATTGCTGCAGAGACTGATGCACTAACCAAGGACCATGCATAGCAAGAGCCTAGACACTGCTGTGCTGTACATAGGCAGCACAGTCTCCTTGTGGGTCCCACAGTATGGGGAGTAGGGACTACTTCTGACATAGACTCTGCCCCGCCCCCCAGTGTTGATCACTTCCCTCTGGCTGGGCGGCCTTGCCAGGTCACAGAGGAAGAGGATACAGGTAGTACAGGTGAGACTTGATGGGCTGAGGTCAGATATTAGGGGAGGAGGGCTCCCCTTTCTGAGGACTAGGGAAGGGGAAAGAGGGGTCAGGGAGGGAAGGGGATCAGGAGGTGATGAGGGAGAGGCCTACAGTTGGGACACAAGGAATTTAAACTGCAGAACAGAACAAGCAGGTAGCTTATCTTCCTAATCTCAATACATGGAAATAGCTCTGAGACTGGCTGAGATATAAATGTCTATGCATAGACAGTGCTTCTCATTGCTTACAGAATCCATTCTATGACTTAGGATTAGATGCCACGCCATTGTATTTTAAGGGCACTGATTGCTTTAATATTTGGTATCACTTCGATGCAGTTCTCACTGAACTGTGAATACATCAATATGACCATTATACAAGCTTAAGATTTAAGTGAAAATAATAGGACATATAAATATAAAAATTAAAAACATGGGCCACAGAAGAAATGAGAAAATGTTCTGAAAGTAGTGCACTTGTGACATTGCTCAACACTATTCTGACTGCCAAACAGATATACAGTAAACTCATTTTTAAAAAAATTATTCAGTTTATTGTGACTAATGAGAACTGCTCTGCATGTCTATGAATAGAGTTTGATTTCAGGGATGTAGGGTTAATCAGCACACATATTCAAAGATGACTAGTCTTTAATGACAAAAAATTACTTTATCCCAAAGAATAGGTAGGATTATTTAATAGCTCTTTTTTTATGAAAATTACTAAACTCATATGCCCCTCAAATCTATTTTTCACCTTTAACTCATCACTTAGGAACTCCGCCATCATCCCAAATCTCATTAAGAGATTATTTTCATAGGTAGCTCGGTACCATGAATTTCATTCCTTTGAATAATCTTTTTATGCTCCAACTGTACTTTTAAAAACTTTGATCTATAAGAAAATCATTTTCAAATTATGTTGGTTTCGTTTAAGTTGAATGACAGTATTTATTTCAGTTCCTCATTGTGTATTCAGATCTCTATTGGAAAGAAGAATAAAAATCCCATTTAGCTCAGACCGTTTTTTTTTTCTCTCTCTCTATCTTTAGGATTATTTACATGAAAAAAGCAGCATCTAAACATTATAGATATTGAATACTATTGTCTTCCCTCTCCACCACTGGAGAGAGACAGAAAGCTGGCAAAGACCCAGAGTGAGGGTGGGGGTTGGGGTGGGGGAGAGAGACAAAGACAAAGAGACTGCTGGAGCCCAGCTGGGGAGGAGGGAGGGGTCAGTAAGAGAGCAGCTGCAGGAGAGTCTCCGCAGAAAGGCCCATGGCCCCCTGTAGTTGCACGGAGCTGCTGACACTGTGCCCTTCTAGTCTAGGAATGACATACAGCAAACTGCTCTCTGCAACACACTGAGATCCCAAATCTGAAAAGTCAGCTAGGAAACAGCTCCTCAAAACCCACTGCCTAATTCCTGAGGATCCTACAAGGGCATTCAGGATAAATCTTGCATATAGAAGAGAAAGGAGGTAGAAAGGTCAAAGGAAAATTGGTATCAAAGGGAAAACGTTGGGGTTTTTTTTTTCCCCTAACAGATCCTAGAACATGAATTAATCGCTGCTCTGAGAGCAGGATCCAATACCAAAGGAGAATTCATAACACCTTTCAGGAATTGCAACTATGGTTGAGATTTAGCGAAACTGTCCTCTCAGGGTATACTTGGTTGTATAAAATCAAACACTATACATCTGTCCTAACTTGGTCCCAATACCACCTTCTCCAAGAAGACTGCAACTCAGAGTCCGTTATTCTTTCTGAAGGATAGTGGTCCTTAGTCTGTCTCCTTATGCTCTCAAATCCTCTCTCACTCAACATCGTGTGATTGCTGTTTATGTTCATGTCCTATCTTTCCTGAAAAAATTATGAAATGCCTCCTCTGATGTTGCTTTATCTTAGATAAGTACTTTTTACAATATAAAGCGCTGGATAAAAATTTAGTGCATGAATGGAGGATCAGATGAGAGAATGTTTAGATCAAAGGTCAGCCAGCCTAGCCTACATGTCCATAGGTAGAGGAATGGATAAATTAAAAACCAAAAAAAAAAAAAAATGTGATACATGTACACAATGGGATTTCATTGTCATAAAGAAAGGAGAATAAATGGCATTGAAAGTCATTATGCTAAGCAAATGAGCCAGATTTGGAAAGAGAAATACTATGGATTTTCTCCCCATATGAGGATCTTAGATTCAGAGAGAGAGAGAGAGAGAGAGAGAGAGAGAGAGAGCGCAAGAGAGAGAGAGAGGGTGTGTGTTGTGTGTGTGTACATGTATGTATGCATGTACGTATATGTATGTATGTATGTATATAGCCTCTGTGTGTAAAATGGTAGCGTGTGAAATTATCTTTTTTATATTTATTAACTGAAATTATTCTATAAAGAGTCATTTTAAAGGCATGTGTATACTCAGTCGCAGAGTGCTTTTTTAGCACACACAAGCCCCTGATTTTGTTTTGAGACTTACAAAATGAAAGAAATAATAAAAAGGCCATTCTTGAGTGTGTTGTATAGGAAATACACAATATTTTCTGATTGTCACACTATTTCACTGGTTCCTAGCATGTCCTAGAAGTGAGATTTTGTTGTAATTCTGTATTTATGAATTTCAATCTACCTAATGTATGTCCATCCATTGAAGTTTGTATTCTTTTTGACAGTAAAATTCTGTGGCTCATGAAAGAGCCTTCAGGGCTAGACTCTACATGTGACCTCATCCTATTAGAACTTGCTTTAGAAAAGACTCTTGCAGTCTTGCATAAGATTCTCCAGACTTATTCCCACACGCATTTATTTATTTATATGGGTGCTTGATGGTGTGTGTGTGTGTGTGTGTGTGTGTGTGTGTGTGTGTGTGTGTGTTATTCCCACATACATTTTATTTATTTATATGAGTGCTTGATGTGGTGTGTGTGTGTGTGTGTGTGTGTGTGTGTGTGTGTGTGTGTGTCCACCCTGCAGCATGCATATGGAGGTCAGAGAATAATTTTTCAAGAGTCATTTCTCGACTTCTATGGGGGGTTCCTGTGATCAAGCCCAGGATGTCTGGCTTGCATAGCACTCAAACCACTGAGCCCTATCACTGGCTCCCGTACATTTCTTAGTTAATATCTGGAATCAGTTAATTCATCAAATACCCAGCTTCTCCCTGTGGACAAGGTCTTTCTAGATCAGCAGTAGCCTCTATAATTTTCTGTGTCTAAAACACATGAATCTAAATATATGGAGTGAGACTGCGTCATGAGTTTACCCTGGTATTTTCCATCCAAGTATGCAACTGTGTTTTTAACTGTATTATTTTCCTTTATATTTGTTTTTTCCTTGAAACTGTTGGCTGCTAGTGATGCTTTAAAAAACATTTCTTACGTGTAATAAATAATTTCAAAATAACAATGACGATATTTTTATTAAAAATATAACCAATTAAAATAGGTAAAACTGTGCTCCCAGTTATCTTTGCTTTTTATGAGCATCTCTCTAAGGATGTTCAGATGTACTGCTTTGTCTCCTCCAAGTGCTTAAGCCATAAATTCAACATGGATTATGACGCTGGCTCACTTGTTTCACTGGTTTTATATTTCTAGGCTTTTAAATTCTCATGCTAAGCCAGGCGCAGTGGCGCGCGCCTGTAATCCCAGCACTCAGGGAGGCAGAGGCAGGCAGCTCTCTATAAATTTGAGGCCAGCCTGGTCTACAAGGTGAGTGCAGAACAACCAAGGCTGCAGAGAGAAACCCTGTCTCAAAAAAAAAATCACTCTACTTTTATAATTATATTTTTAAAAAAATACTTTCCAGAACTCCATAGTCAACTCTAATCACTAATCATTTCAATCTTGCCATTATCAATCGTATCTATTTTTATTTCACTCTGCCCCATACGCCCTATCCCCCTTCAAGCAGGATGGCGCTGTTGTTCAAGCTAACCTCAAACTTGTTCTCTCCACAACTGTTTTACAGATGTGCAATATGCTACCTGGAACCCATTCCTTCTACTCTGCAAAGCAAGACAGGGGGCCATCTAGGCCACCTTGCCAAGGGACAGTGACCAAATCATAGGTATCAGAGTGCATGTCAGAGGTTCAGCAGCAGAAATATCTGCTACTAACTTTTTTAAAATGGGATTATGACAAACTAGTAATATGTACTGAGAATAAACTTATTAAAGGGGGAAAGAGAGCAATTCACATCCATTCAAGGAGA
The DNA here is from genome assembly GCF_964271855.1 of Acomys minous. Lineage (NCBI taxonomy): Eukaryota > Metazoa > Chordata > Mammalia > Rodentia > Muridae > Acomys > Acomys minous. The sequence goes on along the minus strand of NC_140491.1, from coordinate 89,786,723 downwards.
CACCGTGGTTCCTTTGAAATACTTTAAGTTAGGAGCTGGTTCTTGCAGGATTAAAAAAAAAGTATTTAAATAAATGATGAAAGACAGGACATTTAACGTAATAGGACTCAGATGACAAGAGAAATAAAAGGAAATTTTTTTTCACCGTACCAAAGAACAGAAAGAAATTCTGCACAGCTAGAATATACACTATGCACTAGAAAGACATATTTTAAAAACTATAATGAGAATCAGAAAGAAGATTTTAACACGGGAGATTTTAACATGGTCTGACATTTCCATGAGGATTCAGTATGCACCCTGAAAGACAGTTTGAAGGAGAAAGAAATTCCTGCCAAGAAGAGACTTGACAGTAGTCCCCGCAGAGCTGACGAAGTTTGGCACATGATAGCAAGTGGAGTAGAAATGAAAACATAACTTGATAATGTGTCTGAGCTATGAGGTTAAAAGAAAACTTGTAAATAGATTGGATGTTCGGGGTCTGGGAATAGTAAACTGTCCGACTCTGGAGGAAGTAAAAGAGTTTTCGTTTCCTCCCCGTTTAAATGCAACAGCAAATTCCATGGCTCTTCCCCAACTGCTTTTTACAAAATCCTACTGCTCCAGACCTGCTTTCTTTAAAGGGGATACAAAATTGAGAAGAAAATGAAGGCTTTCTAAAAATCTGATTGCATCAGAAAGCTATTGAATAGGATATAATCTTATTTGTTGATTTTCACAGGGAATCTTGGATCCTTTCCCCCTGAACCTCTTGATCTGGAACTTCTCTCTCTTTTCTCAATCCTTATGCCCTGTTTCACAACGTGCTTATTTAAACTGATTGGCTGCGAGAACACTCATCTGATTACAATAGCATGTAGTGGAATACAGAAAAACTCCTTGATCACAATTCTGCGCTGATTTCTCCTAAGTAGGATGTTCACAAACTACCATTTAAAGGAGCCCAAATAAAAAGGCAAGGTCACTGCCCTAGTGAAATGTCAATATTCATATACCAATAATAATTACTTAAGTATAGTTCAATCATACCTAGGCACATCAATCATCTCAATATGTTAGTCCTCCTGAAAATGGAAATAGAAAATTTTAAAAACAATTACTGTCTTTCAGGACCTTTGTGTCCCACTAGGAGAAGAGATGCTATTTTATAATTTCAGGCATACACTACAATCAAGTGTAGTTAAGAATTCAGAACAGAATTCTGGTACACTGACTGAAAGACAGGGGGTACTCTTTTTTTTAAGGGTTTTTATTTTTATGAATATTTTATTTATTATAATTTATTCACATTACATCCTGACTGTTATCCCCTCTCTTTTATCTTCCCATCCCTACCCTCCTTCCTTCTTCTGCCTACTCCCCTCCCCTAGACCTCTCTGATGGGGGGCCCTCCTATCCCAACTGTCTGGCGACAGCCTATTAGGTCTCATCAGGATAGCCTGCATCCCCTTCCTCTGTATGCCTGCCAAGCCATCTTGGCAAGGGGCAGTGACCAAATCCTGGCCACAAGAGTGCCTATCAGAGGTTCAGCAGCAGTCCCCCCTCCCCACCGCACCCCCCACATGGAGAATCGGCAGGCCATCAGTTACATCTGAACAGGGGTCTGGGTTCTCTGCATACATTGTTCTTGGCTGGTGTATCAGTTTATGAAGACCCCTTTGTGTCCAGATCCACAGGCCTTGATGGTCTCCCTGTGGAGTTCCTGATCCTTCCTGGACCTTCCATCACCGAACCTCCTCTTCCCTACAGAAAGGAAAGAGATTTCATGGTTTGTGAAGAGTTACTCTGCTAAAGAGTTGTGAAGAGAGAGAATTCTGGAAGCAAATTTGGAACCAGATGAGCCCAGTGCCCATGAGAACAGAACAGATGTCGACTTAGAGGACATGAAACTATAATGAAAACATTGTGTTATCAGTCAGGGTGGGGGAGATAAGAGACTTCTCAGCCCTAAAAGTGATGTCTGCATCACATCCCTTCCTCTCAGTGCTCTGGGACCACTATCAAGGAGAAGCAGAAAGATGGTGATTTATGGACACAACAGGGAAGTTGCACATATGAGCTCACAATCATTGTGAAAAAAGCACACAAGGTCTGTGCGATCTCAAACCAGATGAAGTCCCAGCACGGAGGGTGAAGGTGGGTGCAAAGTCTCACCACTGGCGGGGAGCTATTGCCAAATGACAGCTCCAGGTCAGGAATGGTCAGCTTGCTTTCAGAGTACATCTCCTGGAAGTTGAACCACCTGTTAGAGGAAAGCCACAATTTCAAGAATGCTGGGACACTACAAATTTGACTCAATTGGGCTAAAAAAACAAAACGAGAACACAACGGTAGGTGAGTAGAAAAGGGGAGGTAGATCAGGAACAAGATGTAGAAAGGGGTGAATATGATCAAAACGCATTGTATGAGCTAATTTTTTAAAGCTATCATAAAGGCCTGTTAAACATAATTCTGTGACAATGAGAAGCACTCAAATCAATTAGCAGGCATCTAGGATAACCCAGGAGCAAATGATAGAAGAACGAGCTCACAGGTGTATTCATGACCACTGGAGTGCTGGAGGGAGGTTAGGGGAAGAAAGGGAAGTTAGGAAATCAATATTTACTAATAGAGTTTTAAATAATAATTCAATAAGCCTATTGTGGGGATGACAAGATATTCTGAATGAATAGAAGACAAAATAAAACACTAAGAGGGAAAGGTCACTTCCTCCAAAAGAATTTCCTTTTCTGTTTGAACTACTAGGTGTGCTGCAAATACTGGTAACAGAAAAATAAAAACTTAGAGCTAAGGTCTTCTAAGCATGTTCAATTGAATGTTCAATTCAAGGAAGTTATTTTTTCATCCTTAAAAGGCTTTTTCCCGCATTTGTTCTTTGGATTCTACCATATTATCTTGGCGGACCACATCACACGAGAGAGGTAGAGGACTAACATTAACTTGAAGTTTCAGAGCAAGAGGGAACTTTGTTCAGAGAACAACGTGAAAAGTTTGGGCAGAGTATAGCACCTAATTTTTATTGGTTTGAATTTTATATCAGCAATTTCATCTTTTTTTCTTTTTTTTCAATTTCATCTTAATATATAGTTATGTATTGAAATTTTGTAACTATGTTGACTTTTCTGTGGCATGTCTGTGCCTACTCTTTTCTCTTTTTTCCCCTGAGTTGCCTTTTCTTGATTTTAGGAATTTCAGATTGAAAAAAACTTGCTACTTACATAATATGTAATATTACATCTTCTTAAGCATGTATCTGAAATAGAAATAGATGAATGGATAGATAAGAGATAGAGATAAATAGAGACAGATGATATACGATGATGATGAAGAAGAAGAAGAGGAAGAAAAAGAAGAAAGATAGATAGATAATACATACATACATACATACATACATACATACATACATACATACATACATATGATATTTATTGTGTTGTTGGGTTTGTCCATATGTTTTTAGTGCAACAATAATCAAACATAAATGTTTTGTTCTGTGGATTCTGAGGGAGTCCATTTTCAACTGCTTTGAGCCAGTTTTACTAATTTTCATATTTCTAGAATTTATTTCATTTTGGTTTCTTACTATATTCCATAATGGACACTTACCTGACTTTTCTCATAACTATTACATTTCCTTATTTTTTTACATTCAACAATTCCTTTTGATTTTTGATTCCTTTAAGTTAAATAACATCCTTAAACTATAGTTCTCAAATTTTCCACTTTAGAACTTATTACTTGACACCTTGCTTTGAAAAGTACACTTATCTCATTGATGCTAGCCCTTTACTTCTCCCTTGTGACATGGCCAGCCAAAATGGTATGGTAAAATCCAGGGAACAAATGAGGAAAAACAGTCCTTTAAGGGTGAAATTTTTACTTACTTTAATTCAACATTTAGCTGCTTAGAAGGACTTAAGGTGTAAGATTTTATTTCTCCATTCCCAGTATTTGTAGCACACCTAGTAGCTCACACAGAGATGGAATTCTATTTGAGGACTTGACTAAGTCACTATCATAAATAATGACTTATCCACGGTCGGGTGTAGTCCTTTGTTTAGGGCTGGAACTGCACTGGATTTTTCCTCATTCACTTAACACGTCCTTTGATATTGCTGTTGTTCCAGTCTGTTTCTGCAACCATTTCTAGGAGAGACTGTCTTACAGAAGGCTTCTGGTACTCTGGCTCTTACTCTTCTTTCATTAATTAATTTACTCTAGATTACATCCTGACTGTATAGTCCCCTCCCTCCTCTCTTCTCAGTCCCTCCCTTTCCCATCACACGACCACCTACTCCCTTTCTCTTCAGAAAAGAGGAGCTCCCTCGCCATGGATATCAACCAGCCTTGGCATACCAAGTTGCAGTAGGACTAGGCACATCTTTTCCTATTGCGGCTAGTCAAGGCAGCCTAGGTAAGGGAATGGAATGCAGAGGAAGGCAACAGAGTCAGAGATAGCAACTGCTCCTGCTGTGAGGGATCACATATGAAGACCAAGCAGCACAGCTCTTATATATGTGTATAGGGACTAGGTCTTTCACATCCTTTCACTCTAGTTGGTAGATCAGTCTCTGTGAGCCTATATGGGCCCAGTTGATTCTATGGGTTTTCTTGTGGTGTCCTTGACTTCTCTGGCTCCTTCAGCCCATCCTCCCTCTCTTCCACATGATCTCCTGAACTCCACCTAGTCTTTGACTGTGGGTCTTTGCGTCTCTCTCCATCAGCTGCTGCATGAAGCCTCTCAGAGGCCAGCTATGCTATGTCTCCAAGTATAGCGGAATATACCATTAATAGTGTCAAGGGTGCCTCTCTTTTATGGCATGGGTCTCAAGCTGGGCCAGTCATTGGTTAGCCTTTTCCTTAATTGTTGCTCTCTCTTTATCCCTGTGCATGTTAAAAGCAGGAAAATTTGTGGTTCAATGGTTTTGTGGATGGGCTGATGTCCCCATCCGTCCATTGGAGGTCTTGCCTAGTTACAGGAGGTGGCCATTTCGGATTCCATATGCCCTATTGCTATGAGTCTTAGCTAAGGTCACCCTCATAGATTCCTGGGTTTACATTGCCCTATGTTTCTAGCTCACCCCAGAGATGCCCTCTCACCCAATGCTCTTACAATTTTTAACACCCTCTTCTACAACGGTCCCTGAGCCATATATGCAGGAGCTGTGACATACATGTATTCATTGGGGCTAACCTGCCCCACATTCATTGGTCTTTGCATTGTGTCTAGGTGTGGTCATTATGTTAATATTAAAATAATAGTTATGCCTTTATTTCCCTCTACTTCACTTTTGATTTCCATCCTTCACTATATTAGATTACTATTTTTATTGTCTATATTCATCATTTAATTGAAACTGTGACCCATAACCACAATTCCTATAATTACTTTACCTAATTCTAATATAAACATAACATTATCCATCTTCTAATTCTAGTTTCCTTATTTCAAAGATCTTTTTCATAACTTGGTTTCTGAGGGCTTCATTTTCATCATGCTTTTTCAGCTTAACTTGTGCTGCTGTATCTTTGACAATGTCTGTCTGTGATCTTTTTCTTTGGTAAATTTTTTAAAAATCATTGAGTCACACTTTTTCGTTCTCAGCACAAGATGTCTTATTAAAGCCATCACATCTGATACATTCTAAGTGTGCTAACACTCTTTTTCTTTCACCCTACAAGTTATTTTCAGATCCTTGAAAAATCACTGGCTTGTCTAATATATAATTTTATATATCTTTTCCCTCATATATATTTGCCCTTTGTCAGCAGGTTCCTTTCAGTACAAGATTCTTCTATTCTCTGTTTTAATATTATTTTTATGTTTCTTGCCATGTTATTTTTTTCTATTTTTGATATAAAACAACATGACCAAGGCAACTTATAAATGATAATAACTCACTTTGTTTATGGTTTCAGAGTGTTGGGGTCTATGATATAGGGCTGAAGGAGCACCTAAGAATTCACATCTTGGTTCATACTCAGGTGGCAGAAAGGGAAAACTGGGGGTGGCATGAGTCTTTTGAAACTTCAAAGCTCACACCAGTGTCATATCTACTCCAACAAGATGACACCTTCCAATCCTTCCCAGCAATTCAAACAACTGAGGACTAACTATTTAAATATATGAGTCTATAGGGGTCATTCTCACTCAAACCATCACATTTTACTCCATGGGTCCCATAGACTTGTTTCCATATCATTACCCAAAATGTATTTAGTTCAACTCCAAGAGTCCCCATAGTCTTTCACAGTTACAACACCATTTAAAAGTCCAAAGTCTCTTCTGAGACTCAAGGCAACCTCTTAATTATAACCCCTTCTACAGTTAAAAAAGATAATTATATACTTACAACATACAATCCAAATGGTATATATTACCATTCCAAATAAGAGGAATTGAGGCATAGTGAGGAATCAAAGAAAGGCCAAAATCCATCAGGTCAAAATTCAAACCCTGCAACTCCATGTCTTATGTTAGGCAGCATAGATGAATCTGCCCCTCCACCGTTGCTGCCTGCACAATGTTTCTCTCTCTTGCACTTGTTCTACTCCTTGTGTACAGATGGAATCTTCCACATCTTGGAGTCTCTAATGTCATTTAATTAAAATTTTATTTTAAAATAAACAAGAATAAATATTTTTATACTCTCCTTATTCTTATCTTTTTTATCACAATCCTTGGCTCCAACATCAAACTTCCTACTACTCTTTTTCTCTTTAAATTGTATATTTGCAGTTCTTTTTGCCCCACTTTCTTCTTTTCGTTGTAGATCAACATAAGAGTGAATTCTAATGACCATACAACAGAATCAGTATTAGGTTGTCTTGAAATCTCTCAAGCAAGGAAATCAGTCCATTCACTTTCAATTTAGCCTCAGGTAGAGTCTTAAAACATGAGCAGAAGACAGCCACATTCTTTGCCAAGATATGAAAATGGTTTCTATTCCAGTTGTTAATAGTGTTCACTGTGAAAACATTCTGAGCTGAGCCTCCATGGTACTCACCTTTCAGCACTAATGACTTCCAATCTCCTCCTAAGATGACCCATTACGCTTTACTTACAGAATTTCACCTCTTTCTAGTCCACAGTTCTAAGTCTTCCACATTTCTCAAAAAAAAAAAAAGCATAGTTAGGCGGATGCTTATGGCGTTCAGCATGCTTGATAAGAAAACCCAACATGATTGAAAAACAAGAAAGCCCACAAACACTGCAGAAGCAGAGGACATCTGACAGAAAGCCTCAGAGGAGAAACCCAGCTGGGACCATCTCCAGAGGAAGATTCAGTTCTTCAAGATCATCTGGATGCCCAGAAAGACTCAAGAGAGGAGACCTCAAAGCAGTGGGAGCCTCAAGCCCAGAGCAAGGAATGACAGAGGAACCTCTCAGACAGTGAAGCACAGTAAATCACCCCAAAAGACTATTTAAATTACATAGACAGGCTTCTCCTGCATTAAAAATGGAAAACTCCATTTCAGATCCCTTGAGAACAAGGGTAGGAGGTGAGGATATAAAAATGCTGCTTGAAAAAGCCATTGCAGTACTCATTGCAATTATGACCACTGGAGTAAACCCCTCTCTGCTGTCAATTGCAATCTTCATGTGCTTCCTCTCAAAAAAAAGGTTTAAAAAATAGTTATACAACAATAAAAATTAGCTATGATAATACAAAGGCTTGAAAGACAAGAAACAGAGGAACCAATTATGAACCCATAGTACTTAATGAAATTGATGATCAGGTAGACAGCCCATTGATAATGGGTAAGAAGCCTGGCTCACTGGAATGGAGTCCAGATCACTGGCATGAAGCTAGGCATATGAGACCAATGTCTACTTTATATCTGGACTCATAAAGATCTGATTGTACCTTGATGAACAGAAAGGGAGAATAAGATTATCTAAAAGACACCGGATTGTAAACTGGGTGTGGTGGTGCATGCATTTAATCCCAGCACTCAAGCAGAGAGAGGCAGATCTCTGTGAATTAGGAGGCCAGCCTGGTCTACAAAAAGTCACAACTCAAGGAAGAGCTGCAGAAAGACAGCAATGCAGATAATGCAGAAAGCAGATCCGCCTTCACGGAGACAGCTTAACAAACCAGCTGAAGAGGGACAGACAGTCCGTCAGACTAGCAGACTGGAAAACCTTGATGCTGAAATGTACTGTTGCTGAAGGATCGATGACCAGGACTGCAATTATGGAGGATCATTAAGTCAATGGCTGAGTGAGTGGGTCTTCATAGAGACATTGGGACTGTTTTAGATTGTGGGATTGATGCTTGATTCATTGTAAATTTTAAACTGTGTACATTTTTTTTTAATCTTAAACAGAAAGGGGGAGTCTATAGAGGAATGTTAATTCAGAACATGGCTGTTCTGGCAAGAGATCACATCCAAAGACCTTCTAGGTCTATGTGATCCAGCTGGCAAGGAATCAGTCACATCCAAAGATTTTCTAGGTCTGTCTGATTTGGCTGGAATACAAGCACTCCTTTAATGCAAGAAACAGAGGCAAACAGATCTGGGTTCTAGGCTAACCTGGTATAGAGCAAGTTTGAGGTAAAGAAAAGCTTAGACCCTGGCATGGTGATAAATGCTTTTTATCCCAAAGGTAAAGTTAGTTTGTAGAAGGAAGCACCCATGTTTGAAAGAGATGTCTAATTGAGAGGCAGAAAAGGTGGCATATCAGAGGTTTGACAGTCTAGGATACACCCAATTTCCACAAGAAGAGAGTAGAAAGAGAAGCTACTTACGAAGGAGTTTTTAAGAGAAAGGAAGCAATTTTTACCAGGATGGTGATAGAGGGATGGGATGCAGAGAGAGAACGCCAGTGATGATGGAATGAGCCAGAAAATAAGAAGTTAGAAGATTAGAGCAGATGGCTGAGTTAGTTTGAGGCCAAGCCGAGCAATTCCAAGTCAAGAGAGAAGCCAGATTACATATGTCAGCTGGGAGAAGAGTTTGAGCCAGAACAGCTGAGTTGAACCAGCCAGCCCAGAGCTAAGAAAAAACAAGTAAGTGTGAGTTCATTAAGCAGTTAAGGCTCAGAAGCTAAAACATTCTAGGCCAAGTCAGATTGTATGGAGGCTAGAAGCTTCCAGGACCCAGCCTAGGTTAGCAGAAAGAGACAGTAAGCTTTCCAGATAACTACTGAGAAAGGAGAATAAAAGATACTTTTATAGTCAAGACTGTCACAGCAATAGCCCACCCTGCTGTGCCAGTTTCTTTTTCTTATTACAATTATAAAATGCCACCACCAAGGCAACTTAGGAAAAAAGTGATTAATTTGGCTTACAGTTTACAGGCCATGACAGCAGAAGAACAAAAAAACAAAACAACAACAACAAAATCTGAAAGCTCACATCTTGATCCACAAGTAGCACACTGCGAATGGCATGAGTCTTTTGAAGCCTTAGATAGAGCCTGACTCCAAGGACACATCTCCTCCAACAAGACCACACCTCCCAATCCTTCCCAAATAGTTCCAAAAACTGGGCACCAAGGATTCAAATATATAAGCCTATGTGGATCATTCTTATTCAAACCACCACAACTCATTTGATTTCTTCAGTAATACCAATTGAAAGTTATTGAGAATATTCTCTTTGTTTGAAAATTCAGACTAAGAACCCTATCAGAAGGCACAGAATACTGTACATATCACACTTTAAATTCTAATATTTAGCACTTTTGGTTACAAGACACATCTCTGCTGAGCTACTTGAAAGGACTATTTAGATAGAGGACAGCTAGCTTAGCTCCCACAACTACTGAGTCTAAGAACCAAAGTCAAGAGAAAAGACAGTACTTTTGAGTGAGCTGGTACAAAGGAAGGAAAGTAATTTTCTCCTCCCCCTCCTCCCGTTAGATGAAAAAAAGCCAAAATCACCATGAATAGCATGGAGATGAACTTTAAGGACATCAAGGAGGATACTCATTTCCAGCAGTGGATACACACACACACACACACACACACACACACACACACACACACACACACACCTGGGAATGACATGAGTCTTTTGAAACCTCCTCACACACGGCATGTACAGACTGCTTTTGTCACTTTATTTTATCTAGAGGACCTCTACTGATCTCGAGAGTGCTAATGACATTATGTTTTCTTGCATTATGCAGTTCTTGCATTTCCTAATGAGAAGGAGATTCCTGCTGTGTAGGGCTTGGTGGGAATCAAGTTCTCACCCACCTGTGTGAAACAAGGGTTTAGCCCCAGGCTCTGCCCTGGACTTTGAATCTGGAACAAGTGATGTAAGGAAAGGGAAAGGCTGGGATCAGCCCTGAGGACGTTGGCCAGCAGCATCAAGTCAGTGCTGGTTGTCCAAAACACTCATAATGAGGATAACCCGACATTCTTCTTTGTTTTGCATATATCGTATTAACTAAAAATATGTGTGTATTTAGTCAAGCATAATAATAAGCCTGTGAAGCACTTCATATACTGTTTCTCAGACCCTCCTCTTTTCCTGGCATCATTTTTTTTTTAAAAAAAAAGGATAAACATAATTGTAACTAATGGATGCCAAAATAGCATCCTTTTTAATAATTTGAATTAGGTGACATATAAATGAGGTTATGTGTTTCTCAAATCAGATTTCCGTAAGTTTGTTCTGTAAGTATTATTAACTGTGGCTTGGCATGGAGTAGTTCAATGAAAGTGGCTGTATTCACAGAACCTTCCTACTGCTAGGAATCCTTCTGTTAAATCACTGTACATGTTACCTACCCATCACAAGTAAGTGAAACCCACCTTTATCTTATGCACTTTTCAAAGAGAATAAAATTTGCCAGCTCCACATACCCTTACTTTTAGAAATTCTGCCCCATTTTTGTGGGGATACAAAATGCCAGACACTTCTTAGAAAACCCAGGCTCCTTTGAATAACGACACTAAATTACAGAACAGTTGATTCTCTGCTTGTAATAAGATTTAGGTACCTTTGCTTCAGTAGACTGTCATTAACACAACTCTCCTTCTAAATCATTTCTAAGAAGTATCTTTTTAAAGGGTCCTGTTGTTATCTTATAAAACCATCTTGAATCTTGTTACCTTGACAACAAGGTAGCATATGTGGCCCTCATGAAGAGCAATCACTGAAGACCGCAAAGGCAAATTCAGCCCTTCTCACTGTTCAAGAGCTCATGTATGGAAGATCTGTGGCAGAAAGTTAAAACCTTTACATAACCTTCCAGACATGTTGAAATGAGTTTCTTATTGACATTTTTTTCCAGAGATGTCAAAGTGTTTTATGTAACAACACATAGAGAGTACATATATGTGTCAAGAAGAGCTATAAACCTATGAAATTAAAATGTAAATTTCCATAGTCCTCTGAATGATGCACTCTTATCTCCATTTTATGAATAAAGTACAGAACATATAACATACTCAAGGCCATGGCCTATATCAGCTTTCTTTTACCACTATTAGAAATAAATCAACTTACAAAGAAGGGCTTATTTTAGATCACAATTACGGAGGTGTCAGTTCATGATCAATTGGCCTCACTGCTTGGTTTGTGATAAAACTGTGCATCATAGTGATAGCATCTAATAAAACAAAACCTCTCAGCTCACAGCAGCAAAATGCCAGAGGGGAAAAAAGAAAGAGTCCAGAGTCCCAGTAAGAGCAAGATTCTGATGATCTAAAGACCTCCCCTGGAACCAGTCAATGGTGGTGCTGAAGCAGGCAGATCTCTGTGAGTTCAAGGACAGCCTGGTTTGCAGTTAGTTCAAGGACAGCCAAGGCTGCAGTAAGAAAGCCTGTCTCAAAACACACACACACACACACACACACACACACACACACACACACACACACACACCTTCCCCGAGCCTTGATTCTTAAAGCTTCCAACACCTCTCAATGGTGCCATGGGCTGTGGCACATGCTTTTAGCACGGGGACATTTGAGGGACACTTAAGAACTACACTATAGGTAAATGTCAGAATCTAGCTTCAATTCCTGGTTAGTTGGAACCCCTCGTTGGTTGCTGAGCTACTTGGTGTTTGTATATAAATGAACACTGGCACTGCAGTTGGCATTTAAACCAACTATCATGGCTGGCTTTTTTTTTAAAAAGTAAAAATTAACACTTCTTTCATAGCACAAAGAGAATTGTCACAGAAGAGGCCCAAGGCACCCTTATCTGTGATTCTGCCACAATGCTTTGGTCTTTCTTGCTCTATTATATATGAAAGGCATGAAATATAGAGATGTTTGTCTTATTTTAATAACTCTAGCAGAATAACCTTCTTTATTTCTGCTTAATGATGTGAAAACTAGCATAATCAATCTAAAACTATTCAGAGGCAAAGGAACTGAAAGCAACCTGGTAGCTCTGTCATTGATTGCCACAATCTTTACCAAATTAATTACCATTTAAAGTACAAAAGCCATAACTAAAATGAAGGCTCTTTGAAGTCATAGGACTTTCCTCCTTTGTTTCACATGTCGCATCTTCAGTACTTGGGCACGGCACATGCTCTAGGCAGCGAAAGTCACCTGTATCTCAATGCTCAAGCTGTCTGATTGTTTCTAGGATTTCTATATTGCTTATTATTATTTTAGGACATTTTACTCATTTCTAAATATATTTACAAAGCTTCAAACACATATCTTTTATTTCCTTTTTTTATTAATTTACTCTTGTTATATCTCAATGGTTATCCCATCCCTTGTATCCTCCCATTCTGCCCTCCCTCCCATTTTCCCCTTATTCCCCTCCCCTATGACTGTTCCTGAGGGGGATTACCTCCCCCTGTATATGCTCATAGGGTATCAAGTCTCTTCTCGGTAGCCTGCTATCCTTCCTCTGAGTGCCGGAAAAAGTCATTACACCGTTTTACAAAAATAAGTGAAAATATATTTTTTCTCTTTGTTGAACTTGAACCCTTGACTAAGGATTTCCAACTGGTTTTGTACAGTGTCCAGCCAGCTTTTGGAGGGCCTACTTTTAGGAGGATTTACCACTAAGACACTTAGGCTGGACTTATTGGGCAGGTTTAATTATTTCCTTTTATTGGAGATAGATTTTTTTCATACACTACAGTCTGATTATGGTGTCCTCACTTCTAACGCCTCCATAGCCTCAGCACTCCTCACTCCTAAAAACCCACAGCCTTTATATCTTTCAATAGAAAGAAAACAAGAAAAAATAAGTAGTAATAAAAGTGATGATGATGATGAACAACCAAAATAAGATAAAATTAAAACAAACCGATTAAAAAGAGCCTTTTAAAAAAGCACTAGAAAACATACAGATACAAAGACACATTCATTTGTACACACATAATTTCCATAAAAACACAAAACTAGGAACCCCAATATACAAGCAAAAGACCTGTAAGGTAAAAAGAAAAGAAAAAAAATGCCCAGACAAAGCATTATTAGACAAAAACCTCCAAAAATACCACTGAGGTTGTTTTGTATTGGTTATCTATCTACTGCTGCACATCTGGCCTGCCATTTTGTGTGGTTTTTACACCTAGTGAGACTCCATTGAAGAAAGCTAAGTTTTCCTTTGCTAGCGGTGATCAGTTGGCGATAGCTTCGGGGTGACAGGTGGGGGCTGTGTTCACTACCCCTGTCAGCACTGGGAGCCCACCTCACTTAAACCTGTGCAGGTGCTGTGCATGCTGAGCATGCTGCCACCGTCTCTCCCCTCCTTCCTCATCTATCCACAACTGTCTATTCTATTTCCCCTTGCTAAAGAGATCCTTCCACCCCCATTAGTCCCCTACACTATACCTAACATCTGTGGTTATATGTATCATAACCTGATCTTTGAAGACTTAACTGCTAGTATCCAAATATAAGCAAATATATACCACATTTGTCTCTTTGGGTATGATTTACCTCATTCAGAATGATTTTTTTTCCTAGCTTGATCTATTTACTGACAAGTTTCAGGGTTTCATTTTTTTAACAATAATATCCCACCATATAAATGCACCACGTTTTCTTTAGCCTTTCATCTATTGATAGACATCTAAGATCTCTCCAATTGCTAGCTTTTATGATTAGAGGTGCAGTAAACGTGGTTATGCAATTGTCTCTGGAATAGGATTTAGAATCTTTTCGGTACAATGCTCAACAGTGGTTCAGTTGGGTCTTGAGGTAGATCTATTCCCAGCTTCCGGAAGAACCACCACACTACTTTCCATAGTTGGTGTACAAATCTATACTCCACCCAGCAATGGATGAGGGGCCCCCTAACTCCACAACCTGGACAGCATGAGCTGCCATTTGTTGTATTGATCTCGGTAATTCTGACTAGGATAAAATTAAATCCCAAAGTACTTTTGATTTTCCTTCCCTAATAGGTAAAGATGTTGAATTTTTTAAGTGTTTCTTGGACATTTGTGTTTCTTCTTTTGAGGATATTCTATTTAGGTCTGTGCTCCATTTTTTTTACTTGAGTTGTTTGTTTTCTTGATGTCTAGAAGTTTTTTGTTGTTGTTGTTTTGTTTTGTTTTTTTGCGGGGAGGGGGGTGTTCTTTATATAGCTGAGATATTTTCCCTCTATTACATGTCCAAAAAGTAATTTCCCATTCTATAGGCTGCTGTTTTGTCTGGATGATGGTACCTTTTGCTATACAGAAGCTTTTCTGTTTTAGGTCCCATTTATTAATTATCAGTCTTAGTGCCTGTGCAACTGATGTTCTGTTTAGAAAGTTGTCTTTTGTGCCAGCGAGTTCACAGCTCTTCAAAGCTATTCCCCACTTTGGCTTCTGTCAGAGTCAATGTATCTGCTTTTATGCTGAGATTTATGATCCATTTGGACTTGAGTTTTTTGCATGGTGATAAGTATGGACTTATTAAATATTTATTATATATTAATAATTATTCGTATTCTCCTGCATGCTGACATCCAGGTTGACCAGAACCATTTGTTGAAGATGCTTTCTTTTTCTGTGTATATTTCCCGGCTTCTTTATCAAAAATATGGTATCCATACATGTGTGGACTTAATATCTCTGTCTTCAATTCTATTTCCTTTTTAATGTGTCTTACTTATGTCAATACTGTATCACTATATCTCCGTATTGCAATTTGAGGTTCAGAATGGTGACATCTCCAGCAGTTCTTTTATTTAAAATGTTCCAATTTTAATACCATTATTATCACTTTTCTAAATTTGAACGTTAGATTTAAGAAAATGAACTTCATTATGGTACTTAAAAGATTTCTATAATTTACTTACCAAACAAATCTACCTAACTTCTACCACAAACATATAAATCTAAACCATTAACTAAGACATAAATGTGATAAGAATTATATTATAGAGTTGGATGTTTTATTTTATTTTATTTAAGACAAAGTCTCTCTCTGTAGTTCTAGCTGGACTAGAACTCACTATGTAGACCAGGCTGGCCTCAGATTCATTCACCTGCCTCTGCATCCCAAATGCTGGTGTTAAAGTCATGCACAACCACATCCATAATAATTGGATATTTTAGCATTCAAAAGCTGTTTCGCTAATATGGCACAAAGTTTTATTATAAATAGTATTCATCTGTGTCATTTCATAACATCTTTAATTAGAAAGGAGAAGCTACACATCTAGAAATATAAATAAAACACAGAAGTTTCCTAGTCAAAGACAGTTTCTAGTGGAATCCTTTTCAAACTTCTAGGGAAAGGTTATGATACAACCGAGCTCATTTTCTGGAAGGACCAGGATAGCCACACTCCTCCCCTTCAATTACTCCCTTCAATGCGACCAAAGCTCATAAATACAGGAGGCTTTATGAGAGCACCCAGCAAGTCATAGGTTCTGAGTGCGCTCTAGCATCTACTGGCCTTTCCATCCCCACTGCTGAGCAGTGCACGTTGCACACCATGTGCCCAGATGCAGGCCATATGATAAAAGTAATGCTTGGAGTTGTAGGGGTGTGCAGAATCATTTCATATGAATCATGTGTAGTGAGAAAATCAGAGCTTCGGATTTCAATTTTCACTTAATCCTTCTTATTAAAGCAAGATTAAAAATTCAATTTGCTGACAAAAAAAATGTCCTTATTATCTCTCTACCTATTGAAAAATCCCCTTTATTACCCAAGAGAACAGATCTCAAACTGACGAGGCATAGAATTTAGCTAGAATAATACCAAGTTCATTTGTTTTAATAATATTTGCTTCCTCAAATACCTTTTATTTCTTCCATGTTTTACTAATCTTTTTGGTTATAGAAATATGAAGTGTTCAAATAATATGACTTTAAATTTTAGGGAAATGTTAAAGAAAATATTAAATAATAAGTAACAAGCGGATTGACAAAATAAAGGTGATTTACATAAAGACTCCAGTCTGGGTAAGACTCGGATGCAGTAATTTAAAACCAGAGGTTGACAGAGGTTTTCCCATAATGGAGTCAAAAGCTATTCTTTGTGCTGTGGTTCAGTCTCTGAAGCAACGACTGGGTTCTGGGTTCTGTCCTTTTGTACGGACATCAGAAAAATGAATATACAAGCCTTCATTACAATAAGTCACGTGTTCTGATTTATAAATATTGGACACTGTTGGGTTGAACTCATAGGCCACAGTTTATGATCTCTAAGCCATGAGAGACATTAGTCTTCTAAAATAAATGCTTGCTTATACTCAAATCACTAATTCTAACATCTTACTTATTATATAGAAAAATAATGACTCACTTTTGTTTAAAATTATAATAGCCTTAAATAAAAGTTATTAGCTGTACATATTATAATATGTGATTCTACATATTTCTGAGGAATGCTGTGTTATTTTAATACATGTACACATGGTTCAACAATTAACTCAGGACATTTATTATACCCCTCAACTCATACTATATAGCATTTCTTTCTGTAATCACATTAAAACTGTCTTGCTATATTGTTAACCATAGTGGGAACTTCAAATCAAAAATATGAAGGACTTTAAGAATCTCTTCTCAGAATTTAAGGAGCGAGAGAGAGAACAGAGAGCCAGCATCCTTTCCTAATTCCTCTACATTAAAAAAAAAAATCATACCAGACATGCTTGCACAGTTACATGTCTAAACCCATTTTTTTCCCTCATAACAGCCTTTCAAAGTTGGCAGTGCTATGTTCCATTTAAAGGTGAGTAAGCATGGAGTATATAAACACATAGCAAGACACAAAGGTGCTATGTTTTTAAAGGCCCAGATCTAGGTTCATTTACTGTGTGTTTTGGGCTGATGGGTTTTTTTACTCTTTAGTTCTTTCCACTACTGCATCACTAACATGAGATTTCACAGAGGGTGATGTTGTGAACTGCAGACCATTAAGGGTGACAGTGATGTGTCAGAGGAGGTTTAGAAAAGAAAGATTCTGGATAGCATGTTTTGATAAGTTATAGCTAAACCTGTCCATTTTGTTGGGATTTGTCTATACACTGGGCATAACAAAATTGTGTCTGAATCTAAAGGAAACCTTCAATACATTTAAAATTATGGCTGGAGACTATCATACTGCAATTTACTTCTCAGTAGGTTTTCTTGATGTTCCCTTCATGTAATGTTGTATCTTGCATGTAAATTTTGTGTTTTCTTTTTTTTTTTCTCTCATGAAAAATTTTAGCCAACAATTCCTGTACATATTTATGGAACAAGCTCAATATTCCAATATTTCCAAACAATATGTATGATCAAATCAGGGCAATTCCACCACAACAGTGGAATTTGAACATAGACAGAGGGTTCTATCTTAGCCTTTGTCTGAAAAAAAAAAAAGATCACCCAATATGATACACAATGCCTGGCTGTTCAAAGCTTTTGCCTAGATTAAATCCTGCTCAGTGTGGTGGGGATCTTCTTGCTGATTCAACAAGAGAAGCTCAGAGATTTGAAAAGGAAGTGCATTCCCTAAGTAGGCATGAAGCCAGCTGAAAACAATTTTACATCATGTTATCAAAACATCCACAGGCTCCACAGAAATTGTTACCAATTATTCAGAAAAATTTTAAACACTTTTCCTGAAAATCTTAATATCATTTTTAAATTTAGAATAAATAAAATAATCCCACTAAACAGGAAAGATAGGTTTTGTAACGTTTTCTTGTTGTTTCTCTCAATTTGATTTCAGTGGTTGTCAGGATAGTTAAAATACAGGACGTCTTGGCCTGTTAGGATCTGCCCAAGCGGGTCAACTGCAACCACTCACAGAGGCATCAGAACTGCCGTAAAAGCATCCACAGTGGCAGAAATGGGCTGAACCGTTAGCCTCCACCTGTCACACTCTGGTGCTCCCACTTAACTACGCCTCTCTTCCTCCTTTTCTCTGTAGCTGCTACTCTGCACTGTTGGGACTTCTGTCATTCACAGAAACTAATGTGATTACCTTTCCTAGGGCATGGGTAAGAGACCAAAGGAAAGAATTATGCAGAATGTCCACCCCGTGGCCACAACTGTCCACCTTCTCACTTATTCAAAACCTTGAAACGGCTCCCAGTGCTTCTCTGAGTCATTCTCTCAATAAACAAGACTTTAAAAGCAAAGGACAATTACTGGTGCATATTATAGATTGAAATAGATTGAGAATTTGACCATAGAATTATTTCTATGTCACCTTTTTTTCCAAAAAAAAAAAAAAAGTAGGTTTTTCAAAGACATTCAAATTAGCATCACCAAAGTGTAATAAGTTTGTAGAGTTATTCGGTGATTGATAAATATGAGTATGATTGGGGAACCTGCAGTGACTTCACACAAAAATACGTTCTGCTAAGCCATTGTTTTAATAACTAGGCCACAAACACAGCTTTACAGGGGTCAACTAAAGAGGAAAATATAATCTGTTATTCATGGCAATCCTACAAATAAATTATTCGCCCAGTTATGTCTCAAGACCACAGATAGAATATTATGAACAATATTATAACAGGGAACATAGCAATAACAATGGTTCACATCTCATATTACCACCCAAATCAAAATTCGTAAGGTTCTATGAAAGAATTAATAATGAGACATTCCAGTGAAGAAATATGCCAGGACATACTGAAATCACTACTGATTAAGAATTCTCCAACTACCTTTACAAACCCTTCTTAAGCCAACAGTAACAAGGCACATCTAGACTTACAAATTAGTTGAAAATATGGAGCCCTATTTCCTGACTTTGGCCAACGTTCTACTGTCCCCCCACAGGCCCAATGCACATCTTTGGCAGAAAGAGTATTTTTGAAAAATGAGGCTTCCATCGTCTTAAGTTGCACACCAACATTTCTCCACACTCTCTTGTGAAGGAACTAGGTTCCTTTGCAACCCTGCTCCATATAGCCCTCTATGAGGTAGTCTGAGTGCTTATGAACAATCCATAAAAGAGGCAAATGTCCCAAGCGTGTTTGCTTTCTGAATTGGTTTTTTTTAAAATATCAATATTTTTATCCCTTATAAGATGTGAAAACAAGTGTTAGCAAAGCTCACCCTTTATCTTCCACCACTGCACCTTTAAATTGGCCTCTTTACGTATCAGACAGCGCAACACAAAAAAGGAATCACTGCTATCAACAAGGATGGAGCCAATTAAACAGAGCATCGGTTTGCTCTCATAAAGAACAACTCTGACTAAGATGAGGAATCCAGCTTCAGAGCCATAATGAGATAACGAGTTGAGGAGGGAGCCTCATTATAATCTCATGGAATTCTGCAATTTAACAGAAGCAAAATTTGCCTTCCGTTATAGAATCTAACTGAACACTTAACCCAAGAAGTGCAAAGTAAGCGTGCATTTGGCTCTTGACATACTATTTGAAGGTAAATAACATTGTCTCACAGACCCGAACAAGCAACTACATGTATCTGTGCACGTGGGCGCATGCACACACAGACACACAGACACACACACACACATACATGCACGCACGCACACACATACACACATTTTAGGGACAATGACAGACAGAGTGGTAGTACTCTCATATCAGGAGTAGTGTGTCAACACTTACCACTGTGCTAGCTCTCTGACAACTGATGGTGACAAGGACTAAAGAAAGCGGTAATCATCCGTGAAAGAAATAATTCATTGTAGCAGGCAAAAGTCAACAGATATGTTAAGTGTGCATAGTACGGGGAACATAACAAATGTGTTTTAGAATTCTCTCTGACTCACTCTACCATACAATCTAGAACATACTCAGGGCAGAACACAGGGGTTAGGAGAGAGTACACAGGTCTGCATCAATATTCTCCTGGATTCTATCTCTGAAAGAACATGGTTTTCCCAGTCACTTTCAGTGTCATGTTTGACTGAACTTAGGTGAGTCCTTTTTTCTTTTCACCATCTTCAGAGTTTTTTTTTTTTAATTAGTGCTGAGTGTTAGTAGACCATGCAGATAAGCTGATAAATGACCAAAAACATGTTAATAGAAAGCTGTTCAAAATCCCCTTGCTACCAATCAGAAATAATTGGTACCTTTCTTCAAGCTTTCTGAGGAAAATGACAAACCAAGAGGATACGCCTTTAATTTCAAAGGACTTCTGTCAGCCCTGTCTCATAAAGCATGCCAACTCACTTCTTTATTATAAAGGGAAAATAACAACAATTTTTGAAGGAATATTGATCAAAGTTAAGGGCTTAATATCTGTCAAAGTACAAATCCCAGTGCCTCTAGAGCATTCAAGGTTGCTAAACATCCTGTGCCAGCTCCTTTGCAGATGGTCACGCTAAGCAAGTCAACCTTTTTTGGTATGGAGACACAGAATCTCTTCACGCCAATAAATGAACTCAGAATGACCTGTCATCCTGCAGAAATACATGTACAGACTGCTCACTGGTGAGACACACAAAGGGAATAAATTCAGTGTCTGCTCATGAAAAAAAAAACTGCACTGTAAAGACATAACGTACTTCTGTTTGTTGCCCAAGATAAAGAGAAAATCAGCTCACACAGCTCAGACATCTCTGAACAAGACGCAAGGCAGAGTTGACAAGAGCTGGGGGAATCTGTGGAGAGCTAAGAACACTTTCCTTCAGAGCTTACAGTATCTAAGAAATACTATTGTGGTTCTTCCTGCTGTACGTAGTTTATTTTACTCATATGTAATAATATAAATGTATATGTTAAGAAAGAAACATAATAAAAATATTTTTCAAAAAGAGAAAAAAAGAAAAACATGCTATTAACTTCTGAACTATTCCTCCATACCCAGGCAAATGTTACCATACTTACCTGGTATTTCCTGCTATCTGCAATGCAAATGGTATTTTTTGCCATAGTTTTTGCTGTTCAAATTTGGCTCATGTTAAGCCTTAGTCTAAGGCAGCTTTGAGCCACATGTAGTTAAGATCCAGTATAAACCTTGTTGGGTCACTTGGAAGCTATGAAAACTGTTTCCCCATTTCAACTGTTTATCTCTCAGTAGGCTACATAAATACAGCAAAATTTAGTTTTAAAATGTCACTGGTTTTGGTATGTAAAATGGAAATAGAGATTTATTTCCAAGTATCTACAATTTTATTTGAAGATACTGTGGCTATCTCAGTCTTTCATGTATATGTATGGAAAAACATTTGGGCCACCAGAGTTTGAACACAGGGAGCTAGGTAGATTAGAATGCCAGGTGCTGTTGTCATTAAACTGGTGTTGCTCAGACAACCAGATTTTCATGAGATTATGGGTGCATTTTTCCTTTTCATGTCTAGGGGACACACACTCTCTATCAACTGGTGTCCTGAGCCTCTGGCTCTTACAGTTTTCCACCCTCCCTACATCATATATTCCTGAGCCTTAGGCAGATGTGCCAAATTCGGTCAAGAAAAATTCCACATGGTCCCACTCCTGGACAAAGAGCTACAGGAGGTTAGGGTTACTAAGAGAATAAGAGTCAGCTCCGTCCAGGGATGAGCTCCCATGTAGGCCATCCAACCCTAAGTGATCAGCCTGGACATACACATATATGATCAAAGCTAAATGGACTCAGTAGGCCTGATATATGTATATATAATCGTAGCTAAGGAAGAGAGCATATATTTAGGAAGAAGGAGAGAGGAGTTGGAGGAGGAAAAGGGAAAGAAGAGAACGACGTAGATACAGTGTTCATGTGTAATGCTTCAACATGCATATGCTGTGTAAGTTTAAATAAATTTAAATGTGCCCATTTCCTCAAAACATTTGTATTTATCTAAAATCCTTTTCTAGGCTTTTGAAATACTAAATACATTATATTATCGTCATTCTCTATCATTCCCTGGATGTACAATAACACCCGAAAACTTCTTGTTCCAATCTAACTGTAGCCTAGAACCCACTGACCAATTCTGTTGCAGACCCCGACCCTACTAAATACTGTCGTCTCCTCTCTGACAACCAATGTTCTACTTTCCGCTCCTATGCAATCAACTTTTTGTTCACACATATTAATTCTATTAAGGCTGGCTTCATTTATATTTTATATATCCGTGTAACATACTCATCCCCTCACACGGTTTCTCTTGCTAACTCTAAATCTCTTTTCTAGTATTCTTCTGTGTGCTTGTCTGTTTCTTTAGATTCCATATGTAAGGGGAAACATGTGATGTCTATTTTTCTAAGTTGGACTGATTTGGTTTTATTTCTACCCATATTTTTCTGCAAACGACATAATTCCATTCTTCTTTATACCTGAATAAAATTCCATTACGCATATGCAAGATATTTTATTTATCCACTCACCTGTTGACAGCATCTAAGCTATTTTAGCTTTGTGAATATCAAAATGTGGATACGCAAGTATCTCTGTAGAAGTCTTCCTTAGCTTCCTGGGTTATATACCCAGGAGTGGAGTAACTAGACCCTATAGTAGTTCTATTTTTAGTGGTACCTTTCGCGAAGAAAAAAAAAATCCATGCTGGATTCCATTGGTAGCCATATCAATTTCTATTCCCATTAGCAATGTATGATACTTCTGTTTCCCCATATCCTTCTTTGTGTTTTCTTGGTGATGGCTGTTCTGACGGGAGTGACATGGAATCACAAGGCACTCTTGATCTGGAGGTGACCTTCTTAATTTCTCCCACCATAGGAGGGAGGAGATCACTCGGTCCTTGTTTTTACGTGCTCACTTATTTCTCTTACCATAATGAACTCTAGAGATATCCACGCTTTCATAAATTTCAGGATTTTATTCTCTTATGGATGAGCAGAATTCTACTTGTATATGTAGATCATTTTCATTATCTAACCCTGGCTTGATGGGATTAAGCTGTTTCCATTTCTTGGCTTTTATAAACAAGGAGGTGACAGACATGAGATTCTAGTGGTCTCTTGTACTTGGTGGTTTCATTTCCTTTGGACAATCGCTAGTAGTAGAGGTGTTGGAGCACATTGTAGATTTATTTCTGATTTTGTAAGAAATATCTGTACTGTTTCACACAGTCGTTCTACTAATGTGCTTTCTTCTTAAGTGTTTTTAATTGAATTAGAATTACATCACTGTAATTACATCTTTTCTCCCTCCAACCACTCCCAGGTACCTTTCTCCAACTACTTTCATGTACCCCACTTTTAAGCTGATAGCCCCTTTTTCTTTGATTCTCACCAACAGCTTGCGAGATCCACGTTTCTTAATATGCTCAGAGGCATGCCTTGTGTTTGCTCTTTTTGCTAAAAGTGATTCTTTCTGTAGTAAAATGATATTCCAATACGGTTTTGGTATTTCACTTGCCTGATGACTAGTAGTATTAAGTATCTTGTCCTATAGCTTCTATCCTTCTGTAAATGTTTTTTTTATAATATAGAAGTCAATTTGGGGGCCAGAGAGATGGCTCAGTGGGTAAATGTTCTTGCCACATGAGACTGATAACCTGAATTTAATCCCTGAAACCCGTGGGTGAAATAAAACTAACAAAAATAAATAGATCATACATCTCTGATCCTAGCACTCCTACAGTAAAACGAGAGACAGACATAGAAAGAATCAACTAGAAGCAGATAAGCCAACCAGCCTGAACCACTAACCGCAGAGGGAGAAACAAGAGAGGTCATGACTTAACAAAAGCTGTCCTCTGATCTCCACGTATGGATCATGGCATGCACATGTCCATACTCCCTCTCATACTCACAAACATAAATTAATACATATTTTCAAAAGTCAGTGTTGATTTATTGCACACTTTCTGATTGCATAATTTATTTATTTGTCTTTATTTGTTTTGTGGTTATGGGGCTTTGGAGGATAGAGAAGTAGAGAACGTGAAGAAAATCATGCAGTGATCTCCATAGACGTACCAATTTGAACAGCTAACAAATTTCACAGAGCTGTGGAAAGAGGGTGAGAGACCGTTACATTTGGTCTAAGTATAATAATAATAATAAAGACACATTGAGGACAGAAAAGACAGAGTCCCTTTTTGTTACTCTCTCAACTCTAAGCATCATTTTAAAAGACACCTTCTGCTTAGAAAGAAAAGGAACACAGTCTCAGCCCCACACCAAGTACCAGGACTGTCATGGTGATGCACAATGCCAGGCAGGGCCACATGACTCTTTCCTTTATGCCAGTACCCACAGGACCTTCTGCTGGAACCCTGATATTCTGGTAGTTTAGTGACTGCCAACACAACTCTTCCTCAACCTCAGGCAGCAGAGAAGAAAGCAAGACTCCACCTGCTAAGGATCAGGGCATAAGTGTTAAAATAGGACTGTGTCTGAAACCGGTGTCAGGTCTGCTACAATGAGACTGGGCATCAATAAGAAACAAAAGGCTCCTATATGCTCACCAGTGCTGGCAGACAGACGGCTATCCTGAATCAGCACCATAACTGAGACAGCACCAACACTGTCCGTGGTCCTGATGTGAGAACTAAGCATGTAAATCAGGCTTGCATGTAACAATAAAGATGATGTGACACAAATCAGTTCCATCAAGATTTGTCTAAAGCTTCAGGAAGGAGATTTTAGCTGCAAGAACGGTGTACATTTAAGCCTAGACTGAGGTCCAGCTTCACCTTCCTAAGTATGAATGACACTGACCCAGATAAAAGCAAAACTAAGAAACCAAGCAGATGAATCAGACTCTTGATTACATCAACATGAGCTACCCATCTGCATTCATCAGGTTTAAAGCTAAGTTGTCCACTTTAATTTTCTGATGAAGACAATAAATTTATTCATTTATAAACAAATAAACTTTTCCAGAAATATGCACACTATATATGCATATATGCATATGCATGTATGTGTTTAAATGCTTATACATAACTATATATGTGTCATCTATGTATTTGTGCATATATACACATGCATACATAAAAACTGAGTTTTGTTGGCCACAACCAAGAGTCTTGATTAATGCAGTGTTTAACAAATGTGAGCCACACAAGCCTCTTTTCCTTCCTCCATAATTCTATGGCACAGAGGGCTGCGAACATGAATATATTAGACCACAGATTATATTGACTACATAATAAACCATTTTGCATAAGATTGAAACATTTTAAAAGGAAGAATAAACATTGCATCAGAGGTTTCTTAATTGCTGTTTTCACATCCGATTTGCCTTTAAAGATAAAGAAGACACTGTTTTCTGGTTTCCATTTAAATAAAAGATAAGATACCATGAATTCTAAGAAACCTTAATGCAAAAGACATAGTTTGCTTTGTTCTCATTTGAATCTTCCCTTGTTTTAAAGCTTTGTTTTAGTTTTTAAGTATGCGTGTGTGCGCCTGTATGTTTGAATATCTACACATGAATGTTGCTGCCCTCTGAAGCCAGAAAGGAGCATTGGGTCTCCTGAAACGGGAGTTACAGGAGATTCTGGGCCAGTCAGTGTGGTCTCTGGGTACTGAATTTAGATTCTCCAGAAGACAAGCAGGTGCTCTTAACCCCAGAAACATCTCTCTAGCCCCTGTTCTATCGTTTTTTGAGACAAGATCTCCCTCTGAATCCCATGATAACCTTTAATGCACTGTGTAGCCTAGGCTTGTCTCAAACTCATTATATTCTTGCCTAAGCCTCTCAAGCACTGAACTTACAGGAATAAAGCCACCATACACATATATACAATAAACTATGCATCACAACATTAAATCTGAAAACTTACTAAAATGCTCCAGAGAACACACACAACAGAGTGCCGCAGCAGTATTTAATTGAAAGCTCTTGCTTTGTGCTTTTCGAGACCTAACTCCAAAAAGCTATATCAATTTTCAACTCCTTTGACATTTGAAAAGTAAGTGTGCCATACCTTAAATTGTTTCTCATGCAGGCGTACAATCCCACTGTGTTTCTTTGCTAACCTTAATAGTAGATTGCTACACTGTGTACAAAATAAGAAAAGTCGGGGAGAACAGGATGGTACTGAGTCTCGCAGAGGAGACTAAGGAATAAATAGAAAGTCACTCCTTTTCCTGCTGCATCTTTTCTGGTTCGAAGATGTTGGGAAAATCTAGAGGGAGTGATAGGTCATCAGGGGCTCCCTTTTGCTATCATAAGAAAAAGAAAATAAAGAAAGGCTATTTGGCTCCGAAAAGCACCATTCAGAATAAGGAAACTTACTTCCCATGATGCTCCCTTTGACATAGAATTGGATGCTTTTCTAAGCACACACAACATGTTTGTGCCTAACCAAACGTTTTTGGTTGTATGATTCTTCCGGGTACGGTCACTGTTTCTCATATACCTACTTATTAAAGAAAAAATGCTTTTGTGGCCCTCGGATTTAGCACAGATGGGGCAAGCTTTAAATAGTGACCAGAGGTCTAATAAAGAGCAAGCAGCACTTCCAAACACTACAGTATACACACACACACACACACACACACAATCAGTGCCACCTCTTTTCCCAGCTAATTCTTGCCTTCTTCCCAGTGCATATATTATGTCTCCTTCATCCTCGCTTTAGCTGCTGCATTAAGAGGCAGTGTAAGAAGAGACTATGTGCAGCCAGTCTGCTGCCGGTGTCAAGGCTCTGTTCAATATTTCAGTGTTTCTAAAAGTGATGTGCTGCTAGTCTGACTTTGCCTGCAATCTTGTTTTCAATTTCTATCCGCCTTGGGCATCTTCCTGCTGCCACACAGCCATATGAGCCTAACTGTGCCACATGCGGTGCCAGATGCTGAAAATGCCAGGATACCAAGGCATGTGACAGGAGGACGGTCTGCTCTTTCCCTTATAATTAAATGAGGAAACTGTGAGTATATTGTCTCCCACTTGGACCTATCAGAACGCAGCCAACAGATGTCACTGCACATGACTCATGTTAAGTACAAAGCAAAGATGTAACTCTGTCCCCTAAAAATGACAAGGATGAAACCTTATGGAGTTTTGTGAAAAAAAATCAAGTGTTGAGGTGAGAGAGAGAGAGAGAGAGAGAGAGAGAGAGAGAGAGAGAGAGAGAGAGAGAGAGAGAGAGAGAGAGATCCCAAAGTAACTAGCTTCTTGTGGCCTCTGTCCAAAGCCAAGTCACACCCTTTCCTGATGCTTTAGTGCACCTGTCATTTCTTATTGTGAGCTGCCAGGCACTGTGTTGGCGACAAGCCAAGATTAAACCCCCTGGCAACTGTTCATCCCATGTCTACCAGCATGTGCTCTGAAAAGGCCTCAGACCCCTCAGTCTTGCCAGCAGCAGCAGCGTGTGCTTCCTTTGATAACTGCTCCCTCCAAGCAAACAGCATTCAGAACAGAAAATGATATGAGAACACAGGCTTTCTTCTCAGCACCCCTTTCCTGCTAACAAGCTTTCTTCTCGTAATCGGACAAAAGCTGACTATGCCATGTTGAAAATAGGCTTCTCTTAAAAATAAAACCAAGTAGTGCAAACAAGGTTTGCAGCATAAATTATTGCCATTAGGGCACTGCAGATAAATTGCAGGTGATTCGAAGTACGTGCAACGGTTCAGCCTCAGAAGATCAGGAAAACAACAACAACAACAACAAGAGACCTTGAATTGTATAACTTCACTGTGAGTTTACTCTAGGTTACCTGAGATGCCTTGATGGTGATCACTGATCTTCAGTGTTATCATCTATCTTTTCCAAATTGACTTTTTTTCTCCTGGGATTAGTGCAAGCAGCAAATAAATCACAGTAGTATGTTAAGTTTTTAACTTTGATTATGTGTATATCTGTGAGTAAGTGTGTGCGAGTGTGTGTGAGAGAGAGTGGGGGGGGTGATTCTGTGTGAATGTGTGTGAGAGTGTTGTGTGAGTCTGTGAAAGAGTGCGTGTGTGTGTGTGTGTGTGTGTGTGTGTGAGAGAGAGAGAGAGAGAGAGAGAGAGAGAGAGAGAGAGAGAGAGAGTGAGTCTGGGTGTGTATGAGTGTGTGTGAGATTGTATATTTGGATGTCTTTGTGTGTGTGTGTAGGTGTGTGTGAGTGTGTGTGATCTGTGTGAGTGTGTGTGAATCTGTGTAAGTCTGTGAAAGAGTGTGTGTGTGTGTATGAATCTGTGACAGAATTTGGCCATTGACTCTGCCTGCATCCAAGCTTGCCCATTTTTAGGCAGAGTTCTGTCTGTGGCAGAAATGAGAACATTTTGCCCAGCAGCTGATTTGCTACATTTGAAGCCATCTCCGTAAGGAGGTTCATTGATGCTCATCATCTTTGATGTAGGCTGGGTATTGCCAAGAGTTAACCTGTCTTGTTGTCAAAGAATCTTTAAACTAATAAAAAAAAATCTTTAATGTCATATTCTGTAGGTCTCTGAGGTTTTTGAAGACTTTATCTAACTATTTTACCATATCTATCTACAGAATCCCATTTATCTGTAAAACCTAGGATATATATTCTTGTAATAGAAATAGACTAATAATTGACATAACCATGATTTGGTCAACTAACAATTAACATGCATTACTTAATTATCCTAAGCAGTCTGAAATAGCACTTTCAAAGTATTAGGAGTAAGCCTTGTATTATAGTTGAGTGGTGTGGGTACAATACTTCGTATATAATATATGTATAGAGAAAATATATATGTAGAATATATATATATATATATATATATATACTGTGTTTGAAGAATAACTTTAAATTTGAATTCTATACCAATGTGTCAAAATTAAACTTAATTTGCATCAATATACAAATTTCTATATCAGTTAATTTAAAATAACCTTTTGAGTAACAATTAAGGAATTAATTTGAGGAGTAGATTCAACAATTTACTTTTGTCCTATCATCCTAATATATTTCTATATTCTTCCTTCTTTCTTTTCAACCCCTATCTTCAAACCTAGCAAAGAAAGATAAGGGAAAAGAGAGGCATCCCTGATACCAACCTTGATTTCTCTCTAAATAAGGCCGTTAATAACTTATAACCAACTCTCAATGAAAATAAACCTCTATTTTTTTATTATTATTAATTTATTCTTATTACATCTCAATGGTTATCCCATCCCTTGTATCCTCCCATTCTTCCCTCCCTCCCATTTCCCCCTTATTCCCCTCCCCTATGACAGTTCCTGAGGGGGATTACCTCCCCCTCTATATGATCATAGGGTATCAAGTCTCTTCTTGGTAACCTGCTGTCCTTCCTCTGAGTGCCATCAGGTCTCCCCATCCAGGGGACATGGTCAGAGGTGAGGCACCAGAGTGTGTGAGAACGTAATATCCCACTCTCCACTTTACTGTGGAGAGTGTTCTGTCCATTGTCTAGATCTGGGTAGGGGTTTAAGGTTTACCGCCCCAAGCATATGGAAGCTATAAGCGTGTTGAGAAACACTCTCATACAAGTTGCTGGATAGTAACAGAGGAAGGCCCAAATGTCTGAAAGAAGCTCAGATCAACTGAGCCATCTGAAGAGGTTGTGCAGCACATTCAAAGACTCCAGCTTTTGTGAGTTGTCAATCTGGATTGGCGTTGGTGGTGCGATTTTTTAAAAAAATCATGTCTACTCCAGTATATAACCCCTCACCTATATAACTGGAAATAAAACTCAATGTCTGTTGTTATCTCTCCCTTTTCATTTCTGATTTTGTTGATTTGAATACTCTCCCTTTGCCTTTTTGTTAGTTTGACTAAGGGTTTTTCTATCTTGTTGATTTTCTCAAAGAATCAGCTCTTGGTTTTGTTGATTTTTTTTAAATTTTTCTCCTTGTTTCTAATTTATTGATTTGGGCCTTAAGTCTGATGGTTTCCAGCCGTCTACTACTCTTGGGTTTGTCAGCTTCTTTTTGTTCTAGAGCTTTCAGGTGTGCTGTTAAGTCGCTAGTACGAGATCTCTCCAGTTTCTTTATAAAGGCACTTAGTGCTATAGACTTTCTTCTAAGCACTGCTTTCATTGTGCCCCATAAATTTGGGTGTGTAGCGCCTTCACTTTCATTGAATTCTAGAAAACTTTTTTTTTGTTACTTACCTGAATATCATTGAGTAGGGAGTTGTTCAGTTTCCATGAGTTTGTAGGATTTCTGTTGTTTCTGCTGTTATTGAGTTCAAGCTTTAAACCATGATGGTCTGATAAGATGCAAGGGATTATTACAATCTTTTTGTATCTGTTGAGGTTTGCTTTGTGACCAAGTAGATGGTCGATTTTGGAGTTCTGTGAGGCTTGGAGAAGAAGGTGAATTCTTTTGTGTTTGGGTGAAAAGTTCTGCGTGTATCAGTTAGGTCCAATTGATTCATGGTGTCTATTAGTTTCATTGTTTCTCCATTTAATTTCCACCTTGATGAGCCATCTTTTGGTGAGAGAGGGATGTTGAAGTCTCCCACTATTAATGTGTGGGGTTCGATGTGTGATTTAAGCTTTAGTAATGTTTCTTTTATGAATGTAGGTGCTCCTACATTGGGGCATAGATGTTCAGAATTGAGACATCATATGGTGTACTTTTCCGTTGATGAGTATGAAATGTCTGTCCCATCTATTTTGATTAGTTTTTATTGAAAGTCTATTTTATTAGATACTAGGATGGCTACTCCAGCTTGTTTCTTGCGTCTGTTTGCTTGGAATACTTTTTTCCAAACCTTTACTGAGGTGTGTTTCTTGTATGCAGCAGAAAGATGGGTCCTATTTTTTTTTTATCTATTCTGTTAGTCTGTGTCTCTTCATTGGGGAGTTAAGGTCACTGATGTTGACAGATATTACTGACCAGTGGTTATTGGTTCCTATTTTTTGTTGTTGTTGGTAGTGAGAGTGTGTGTGTGAGTGTGTGTGTGTGTGTGTATGTGTGTGGTGTGTGTGTGCATGTGCGTGTGTGTGTGTGAACTTCCTTTTGTTTTTGTGGATGTGGGGTTTTCTATTTCTTTTGTTTTCCTGTTACTTTTCTTGGATTGGAGTTTTCCTTCTAGTACCTTGGTAGGGCTGGATTTGGGGCTAGGTGGTTTGAATTCAGTTTTGTCATGGAATATCTTGTTTTCTCCATCTATGGTGATTGAAAGCTTTGCTGGTATAGTAGTCTAGGTTGGCATCTGTGGTCTCTTAGTGTCTGCATAACATCTGTCTAGGCCTTTCTGGCTTTCATAGTCTCCATTGAGAAGTCAGGTGTACTTCTGGTAGGTTTGCCTTTATATGTGACTTGGCCTTTTTCTTTTGCAGGTTTTAATATACTTTCTTTTTTCTGTATGTTTGGTGTTTTTATTATTATGTAGTGGGAGGATTTTCTTTTCTGGTCCAATCTATTTGCAGTTCTGTGGGCTTCTCATACATTTATGGGCATTTCTTTCTTTAGGTTAGGGAAGTTTTCTTGCAGGATTTTATTGAAAATATTTTCTGGACCTTGCAGGAATAAGTCTTTCTATCTGTATTAGTCTTAGATTTGGTCTTTTCGTAGTGTCTCACATTTCTTGGATGTTATGTGTCAGGAGCTTTTTAGCTTTCACATTTTCTTTGACTTCTGTATTGATTTCTTCAGTCATATCTTCTACACCTGAAGTTCTGTCTTCCGTCTCTTAAATTCTGTTGGTAAAGCTTGTGTCTGTAGATCCTGTCTTCTTCCCTAGGTTTTCCATTTCCAAGATTGTCTAGGATTGTGTTTTCTTCATTGCTTCTATCTCCATTTTTAGGGCTTGATTCTTTTTATTTATTTCCTTCTCCTGTTTGATAGTAGTTTCCTGTCTTTCACAAATTTCTTTAAGTTCAATTCTTTCACCTCTTTGTGTATTCCTGTTCTAGTTTGAGTGATTTATTTTCCTTCTTTAAGGTCTCTATCATTTTCATAACCTCAGATTTGAGATCCTTCTCTTGTGTACCAGATGTAATAGTATCTCCAGGGCTTGTTGTGATGGTGAGACTCCTGCTTTCTAGTGGGATCAAATGGCCCTGGGAATTGTTGCTAACGTTCCTACATTGACCTCTTCCCTTTGTGATGTCTCTCATTGGAGCATGTTCCCAGTGCCTGCTTGTTCTCTGGAACTTTCTGAGGCTTTTCTGAGTTACCTGAGGTCCGATCCACTTGTGTTCCAGGCTGTGGTGTCTGCTCAATGCTAGAACCCACAGGCTCTGGTGTTTTTACTAGCCACAGCTCTCTTTGCACCTCTGGGAGTTCAGTAGTTGCCTATCTACCAAGTGAGTGGTGTGGGATTCCAGTGGCCACTTGGGCTCTAGAGTGGAGATTTCTGTGGCTTTTCCGAGTGATCTGAAGTCAGATCGACTTGTGTTCTAGACTGTGGTGTCTGCTATGTGATAGACCCCACTGACTCTGGTGTTTTTGCTAGCCACAGCACTCTTTGTGCCCCCTAGGAGTTCAGAAGCTGTCTGCCAGCCAGACTTGTGGCAGCAAACTTCAGAAGCTGTGCACCAGTTTCTTCAGGGACCCAGGATCTTTCTATTATTTTCCTGGGTGGCTGGAGGCTAGATCCAATTGTGCTATACACAGTTTGGACCCCACTCACCTGTGGGTCACCAGTACTGGTGTTTTGTGGTTCTCAAAACAGTCCTTATGTTGTTGAATAAGTTGCTACTGTCCTGCTGATCAAACAAGGTGTGTGTTCGGTGCCACCATCTTAGATCCCCTTATATTGTATAACTACAGAGCGATAGCAAGAAAAATAATATTATATTGGCACAAACACAGACATAGAATAATAACACAAACTAAAAGACCCAAAGATGAGTGCATGTAACTTCAGCCACTTAGTATTCAACAAAGATACTTTAGTGGTTTGAATGAAAATGGCCCCCATAGACTCATTGGGATTATTAGAGCATTGCATTATTGGAAGTGTGGCCTTGTTGGAGGAAGTGTGACCTTGTTAGAGTAGGTGTGTCACTGGGAATGGGCTTTCAGGTTTCAGATGCTCGAGCTAGGCCCAGTGCCTCTTTTTTTTCCTGCTGCCTGCTGATTCAGATGTAAAACTATCAACTACTTCTTCAACATCATGTAAGTCTAAATGCTGCCATGCTTACCACCATAATAGTAATGGATTAAACCTCTGAACTGTAAGCCAGCCCTAGTTAAGTTTTTCCTTATAGGAGTTGATATGGTCATGGTATCTCTTCACAGCAACAGAAACATTAACTGAGACAGATGCCAAAATATATGCTGGATATTTATTTATTTACTTATTACATATACAGTGTTCTGCCTCCATATACACCTGTGCATCAGAAGAGGACATCAGATCACATTATAGATGGTTGTGAGCCACCATGTGGTTGCTAGGAATTGAACTCAGGACCCCTGGAAGAACAGACAGTGCTCTTACCCACTGAGCCATCTCTCCAGCCCCCAAGAAAGCATTTTCAATAAACAGTGCTAGGAAAATTGATGTCCACATGAAAACAAATTAAATTAGATCTGTATTGAGCACGTTGTACAAAAAAGGAACTCCAACTGGATCAGAGATCTAAATATGAAATCTGAAACTCCAGAAGGAAACATATGGATGTGATGGAGATGCAGGAAACGGCTTTCTGAATAGGACTCCTTCTGCCTAAGCATTAAGGCCAGAAACTGAGAAGTAAGACTTCATGAAACTAAAAATCTTCTGCACAGCTAAGGAAAGGACCAAATGGACAAAGAGGAAGCCCACAGAATGCTAGGGAATCTTTGTCAGCTATACATCTAACAGAGAATTTTGATAAAGAACCCAAAAAACAAACAGTTAAAAAAAAAGAAAAAAATTTTAAGTTATCAGTTCAAAATTGGTCCTATGACATAAAGAGAGTTTTCAACTAAAGAAAAAAGTGGCTATGAAATATGTCCAAAAATGATGAATCTTAGCAATTAGGAAAATTAAAATTAAAAGAGCTTTGAAATTACCTTAAACAGAATGACAAAGATAAACAAAACAATGAACAAGAAATGCTAGAGATGGTGAGGGGGCAAAAAAACAAAAATCACCCTCATTCACTGTTTATAAGGTTGCAAGTTGGCCAAGCCACTGTGGAAATCAGTTCAGAGAACTTGGTTTGTTTGTTTGGTTGGTTGGTTGGTTGGTTGGTTGGTTTGTTGGTTTGATGTTTGGTTTGGTATTTCAAGACAGGGTTTTTCTGTGTAGCCTTGGCTGTCCTGGTCTCACTTTGTAGACCAGGCTGGCCTTGATCTCACCTGCTTTTGCCTCCCCGAGTGCTGGGGTTACAGCAGTGCACCACTGCGCCCAGTTGAGAATTCTTAAAAAGCTACAAAAGTTAAATAAAATAGAATCTACCATATGATCCAGCAATACTACTCATTACCATATGCCCAAGTGACTCAACATCCTACTCCACAGATACTTGCTCAGTCATGTCCGTTGCTGCCCTATTCACAATAGCAAAGGAACAGAAACAAACTAAGTGTCCTTCAACTGATAAATGGATAAATAAAATGTGTTACATACATACTATAGAATATTCTTCACTTTCAAATAGAAATGAAACAATGAACTTCGAGGGTAAATTGATGAAACCCGAAAAGATAAAATTGAGTGAGGTAACCTATTACAGAAAGATAAACACCCCATATTCTCTCTCACCTGAGGCTTATAGTGCCAAATCTACAGATGTGAGTAACATATCCTGGAGTAGCTGAAGAAACCAGGAAAGAAAACAGATCATTTTGGGGCAGACAGCATGAGAGCAATACAGAGGGTACATGTGATTTTATCATAAAAATGGAAGAATCAAGGGGGAAGATTAATGAGTGATAAAGAAGGCAATAAATACAGAAGGAGAGATTATGATAAAATAACAGGGATATCTAAGAAAGTAATAAGGAAGTATACTATTAACTATCTATATAAAAGCACTACAATACACATAAGTCAGTATATAAATGGATATATGTAGTTTAAATGAGATTTTCTCACCTGGGCTGACAATGCTCCCTTCAAGAGCCTAAGACCCTCTAACAAAAGCCCCAAAGCTTGGCATGAGAAGCCCTATTTTGGGCTGCTGGTCATGGTTGTTCAAGAGTCTCCCAAAACCTTACAGGCTATTGCTGTGGTCCTTTATTTCCCTCCAAGACAGAAAATAAGTTCCTATTGCTAAAGACACAGTTCACTTTAAACACACAGCCTAAAGGTCCCTGGACTGAAGCTGGCCTAAAAGCTTCCACCTTAAGGGCTAGTTCTCAAGGTATCAGAAGGTACCACACAAGCTTCCAAAGGACCAAACCAACCAACAGGAGAAATAGTCTTCCCTAGAGAAGAGCACATTAATTGGTTATCCAATCTCAGATCACTAGCCCTGAAAATATGCATAGAAGCAATGTTGAAAATATTGAGCAGGGTATATATGTGTTTAGAAATATATAGGTATACACACATGGATGTGAAACAATTAAAAAAATCATCTATAGAAAAAAAAGAATAGTTTTTAATAGACAATGGTGGTTTGAATGGGAATTCCTCAAATAGAGTCATATATTTGGAAGCTTAGTTCCCAGCTGATTAGGAGGTACAGCCATGTGGATGGAGGTTTGTCCTTGTTGAAGGTAGTGTGTCACTGGAAGCGGGCTTTAAAGTTCCAAAAACCCAGGTCAGGCCCAGCGCCTCTCTCTACCTGCTGCCTGTGTGGGGGTCAGGATGCAAAACTCTCAGCTACTACTCCAGAACCATGCCTGTCTGTTTCGCACCATAACAATAATGGACTAAGCCTCTGGAACTATAAGCAAGTCCCCAATTAAACACTTTCTTTTATATGAGTCACCTGCTTCGTGGTGCCTCTTCACAGCAGTAGAACAGTAACTAAAACTGATATTGGTACCAGGGACTGGGGTACTGCTATGGCAGGCCTATTGTTTGGAGGAATATAGACTTTGGGAATTTAGACAAGAAAAATGAATGAATGCCAGACTGAATGGGTCTTCCTAGTGGGAGCATGGAAGATGGGTGCTGATGTATATATACATATGTATATAAAAAAAATCAAGAGAGAGGTACACAGCCTGCTGAGTCCATTTAGCGTTGCTCATATGTATATTATGCATTTAGAGTTGTTTGGAACTGCATAGCCTATCAGGGGGCTTGTCCCTGGAGAAGACTGATCCTCCCTGTACCAGCAGCTATTAAGGACCTAGCGCTCTTCATCCAGGGGTACAACCTTGTGATGTTTCCCCATCCATGTTGGCAAGTCTCGCTTAGGCATCCATATTGCTGCTAATTCATAGGTGCAAATTCCCTGTCACATACAGAAGAGTCTATTTTACAGCACACGTCTTTGTCCTCCGGCTCTTACAATCTTTCTACACCCCCTTCAGCAATGTTCCCCAAGCCTGAGGTGTCGAGGTTATGCTGTAGATGAATCACTTGGGGTTTCACACTTCATAGTTAGTTGTTCCTCACATTTTGACCAATTGTAGTTTTCTGTGTTGGTCTCCATCTGCTACAAAAGGAAGTTTCTTTGATGAGGGATTAGATATATTTATCTGTGAGTATAAGAATATGTATTTAGAATGCAGTTAGAAATTATAATGGCTTAGGAAAGCAGTAGTTCCTCCTCTAAGATCCATGATCTGCACAATCACAAGTAACTGGCTAGATTTACAGTACCAGGCATAAAGTCCCTCCTAGTAAGTGGTCCCTAAGTCCAGTGAGACAGTTGTTGATTATCCACAAGATATAAGTGACACTGTCGCATCCTGAGGGATATCTTGCTATCCATCATTATGGTTCAAAGACATCACAGCTTGGTAAGACTATTGACTGCTCCACTCTGTTGAGAGCTTGCATAACACCTTTGGATAGTATGAGAGCATGCTCAGGGACAACGCACACCAATAACTCCAGAACTTGAAAGGTTTAGGCTTAAAGATCAAAGGTTCAAAGACATTCTTGACTATATATTATGTTCTAGACCAGCCTGGGCTACATGAGACCCTGCCTCAAAACAAAACAAAAAAGAATAGGACCATGATGCAATTTACTGTTTGCCAAAAAAAAAAAAAAAAAAGATATTTTTTGGACTCCATAAAAAATGCATTACGTTATAATCAAAGGGACCACAGTGCCATCCTAAAGATTAATAAAAATGTACTAGAAGATTACACTAGATTAGGAGAACAGTAGCACAGAATAGAGCCTAAAATGTTCAGAAGAAATAAGATTTGGATTCAGGAAGTAATTTTTCTACTGGGAG
This sequence comes from Acomys minous, assembly GCF_964271855.1. NCBI lineage: Eukaryota > Metazoa > Chordata > Mammalia > Rodentia > Muridae > Acomys > Acomys minous. The sequence continues at coordinate 89,749,303 of NC_140491.1, read as the reverse complement.
AAAATCATGCCAAAAGAAATAAATTCACTGCAGATAAGCAGCATGGATTTACAACCCTGACAAATCCTCCTCTCTGCTCCGTCTTGTCTCCATGCCTGCTCATCTCCAACTGTTACAGGAGCATTGGGATCATAATTGTGCTGCCTCAGTTTGCAGAAAGACAAAACATTTTACTAAGTACATAATTTCTTGTTCACTTCTTCCTGCCAAATCTATATTCCTCAGCCATATTTTAAGGAAACTTGTTAGAGCATGTTCACACCTGGATTTGTTCCTATTCATTACCAACATTCACCTCAATTTCAGGTCCTAGAGGCAACTTTGCCTATATTCTTACATATTTGCTTTTCATTGACTACAATATCTCTGTTTGTAAATATTTACATCTCTGCTTTCTTGTTTTAAAAAAATATAATTTAATAAACATTAAGTTCACTTAGAACTCACCTCCCTTCTTCAATCAGAAACAAGTCGACCATGAATTAAAAATTTAGAGGGTTAGGACACAGCACAGTGTCTACATCATACTATACCCAGATCCTTAAGTCTGACCATCAAAATGCTCTTTAAATGTCTTTTAAAAAGAGGGATACATATTTTTTAAACTTTATGATTCATGTAAAGAAAAAAGTATGTAATAACTAAAATGATTGTCACTCTAAGCAGTCTATGAGTGAAAATAAAATCCAAGTGGTAGTGACAGGAAAGTTGACTGCTTGCAGAAGAATAAGGACAAACCAATGTTTAAGAAGCCTAGAGTGAGATTCTATGTTGCTGTGAGTCAGGCTGGAAAGCAGCTCACTGGTAAAACACTTAACCCAGCACGCACAAAGCCCAAGACAACAACAAAAGTTTGTGTCGGAGCAAAGTTAATTCTACCTATGAATACATAATTAAATAAAAAGCCATAGGTCTTGAATTAAAAACACAAAGGCTTCCAGGATTTAGTGTGTAATATTACCAAGATAATGTAAGACTCACTCTGTACTGAGACATCTAATACCACAAAGAAAATGACTTGCGAAAGGGCATTAGGAAAAGAGGATAAAAATCACTGAATATGATCTTGGAAGTCAAAATTTAAAACTTTAGAAAGAAAGAGGAAACCTGATCCCTAAGAAAATAACATAATAAAGTGGCATGCAAAGTAATGTAAGCATTTTCATATCCTCAAACTGCAAAAAGGAAGATCCTTCAGTTATATATAAGAGATTATGGAATAAGAATAGGTAGATGGGGCTGGAGAGATGGCTCAGAGGTTAAGAGCACTGGCTGTTCTTCCAAAGGTCTTGAGTTCAATTCCCAGCAACCACATGGTAGCTTACGACTATCTATAATGAGATCTGGTGACCTCTTCTGGTGTGCAGGTATACATGAAGGCAGAATACTGTAAAATAAATAAATAAATAAATAAATATTTTCTAAAAAAGAATAGGTAAATATAAAACACAAACATGCTAAAGTCAATAGATGCTAGAAATGAAGAGGTAACGGAAGCAATCCCAAGTACAAGGTAAGTTTCTGACTGGGTTCCAGCATGAGATTTATTACTAAGGAATTCACCTGACCTTCATTCTCCCTAACGTGTCTTGACATGATTCCTGACATTCATATTTTCACAATATCCTTTCAATTGCATCCTCAAAACTGTTGAAGCTCTTCCAGTGCCTTCTAAACAAAACATTTTATCTCCAGGAAAACACACCATTGATGCTAATGTGCAGACAGACACAATTACAGATACAGGAGACCATATGGCCACCTGTCTGACGAACACAAACTCTGGGTGGATTTAGCATCCTAAAATTCAACACTATAAACTCATCAACTTCTTTCTCCTATAGGCTCTTTTGCTTCACACTTATCTCTGTAACTGACTCTGCCATTTGCTCGAAACCCCACCATGAATCTCAAAGTCATTCTTTGCTTCATTTTCTCTACACCTTTTGAGGGGACTCTCAATTTCAATGTGTGTGTGTGTGTGTGTGTGTGTGTGTGTGTGTGTGTGTGTGTGTGTGCATGGAAGATGCGAGTATATGCACAGCATGCATGTGATGGAAATTGAACTCTGGACTTTGTTCATAGGAGGCAAGCCCTCTACCCTCAGCTGCATCTGAGTCCTTGGTTACTTAAAACAAAGTCTCACTATAAAGCTCAAACTGGCCCTGATCTGAGCACACAGCCTCACGAGCCTCAGCTTGCCAATCTCCTCTCTCCATGTCTTGACCCCAATACTTTGGCCTATGGTAAGGCAGTACACGGTAGCAGGAGTTAATAGGGAGGCAAAGTTATTTGCTTTGTGGCCAGAAATTGGAAAAAGTACTGAAGTAACCAAAGTTCCACTGCCCCTTCAAGAGCATGACCCCAACAACCTAAAGATCTCCCACTGGCCCTGACCTGCTAAAGGCTCTGACAAGTCTTAATTGCATCAATCGGGGAGCAAGCCCTGGCAGACACATTCCCAAGCCACAGCTAGTTTTCATTAAGCACACTGAAGTAACAGTCTGGTCCTAGACAAAATGCTTTACTATAAAAGTACTTCAGACAAACTGAGATGCTCTCGGGATTATTCTGGCAAGAGCTATCTTGCAGTTAATTTTTTATTTTTCGAACTATTGTTAATGGTAATTAATGATGATTTTTATCCTTTGTAGTTCATCAGCTTCTGGGTGCTCTGTTTCTAGCCCATGGGAAACTCTCTGCCCTCACACTTCATTTAAAAATGTTTCTTAAGTAGAATGTTGATTCACAGAGACATGGAAAGTTCTGAAACTGTAGTTATCTGGTCTATGTAATCTTGCTTTTTGTGTTGACTATCTTTGTACATGTGGGTTTGTTTTTTAATTAGATTAGAAAGTTAAATTGTATAAACTCAAAACTCCATTCCATTTGAAGGCCTCTGAGCCCAAGCCCTGCTTACTTACCACATGCAAATGCTAAGTGAGATGCACACTCACTCTTGAGCGCTGTCTGGCTTACAACCAAATTTATTCCCAACAGCAGTATCCTATAAAACCCCTTTGAAATATAAAGCTTTGTCTTTCAAAACATACAAAGCCTAGAGTTTGTTTTTCCTTTTCATTACTTAAAGTTGAAATAATTTGAAGACTACAATTTGAAAAAGAAAAAAAGGTAAACAAAAAGGTTTTCTTTTCCTAATTTACTTCAAATTATATACTTTAACCTATTCACTCAGTGGAACATTAAATAAATAATAAGTAAATAAATAAATAACAGAGTAAACAACCCTGTAGGTAAACCCTAACAATATAATAATTGAGTTAAATAGTAAATCTCAAATATTATATGCCACATCTTTATATAAAGCTAAAGCAATTGCAGATAAATTTTTTAGACTTGTTCACATATGTAGATATAGTAAAAACTACACAAAAGGGGCAAAACATTGTCTCAAGGCTACTAATGACTATTTGTGAGATGGCTCTAGAAGATGGATTAGGAAGAGGTAAAAGGCTGTTGTCAAGAACCTGGGATCAGAAGATAAATTCATAGATGCTTCTTACACTATAATAAAGTTTAAAATAACTATATCAGTCAAAATAAATTCAAGAAAGCAGAGAGGGATTGGAGAGATGAATCAACAGGTAAAGTGCTCATGCTACAGCACCCTCATAAATGCCAGACAGGTATAACCATGCAGGTGTAATTCCAACAGTTGTTGAAAGGTGACGGGGAAAACACAGGACATGCTGGCCTGTTATGGCTAGTGCAATAGGTAAGCTCTGGGTTCACCTCTGCCTCAATGTATAAGGTGGAGAGTGGTTGAAGAGAAAAGCTATCACTTCAGGCCTGTATGCACATGTATACACATGCGTACGCACACTTTCACACATATGCACAGGCATTCATGTGCACATTTGTGTCACATGCATGCATACACACATTTACACCCACCACATATTTGAAAAAGACAAAAGAAAGCAGAGAGAGTTCAACATAGAACATTTATTCATGTCTTATGATTTATATTGCTGTGCTAAAATGCCAAGACCACAATCAACTTGGGATGAAAGCGTTTATTTCAGCTTACAACTACTGCGTCACAGTCCATTGCTGACCTTATGTGGTGCAGGTGAGCAGGGCCTTCTGCTCATGCTGACGAGCCAAAGGCCCAGCTCACATAAACCCTCCACCATTGTTAGTTGTAATTGTCCTCTTGGTACAATTTTAAAATCTCTAGAAAAAGACTCTCAACCAGGGATTGCCTAGATCTGGGTGGTCCATGGTCATGCCTGTGATTAATTTTCCTGATTACAACAATTCTTGTGGGAATATCTAGCCTAAAAGTGGGCAGTGCTATTCTCTGGAATCAGGTCCTTGTCAATGCCTTTGGTTACCCTCTACAGCTTGACAGTAAAATCCTATTGCTAAAGACACCACATACTTATGGCATAGGACATAAAGAAATCTAGCTGTGCTCGACTGGAAGCTTTACACTTTCGTGGATAGTACTCATAGTGCTGGAAGGATCCATACATGCTACCAAAGGAAAGAAGTAATCACCCAGCTATGACGCTTACACACTACATAACAACCTGCCTGCAGGGTATGCCTATTTATACAATAGTGGCATGAATGTTATAGGAGTAACTTACCATTTTTTGATTGAATTTAAGGCCCATGTCATGACATGCAACCCATAGGTGACACTGCTAAAGTGGCCAACAACCTGAGACTAGATAGGTCATGGTCCTAGGGGAAACCTACTACTACATATTTGCCAAACTAACATAGCAATAAAATTATTCCTAAGAACAAATTGCTATACATCACTTAACCCACACCAGAGAAGTTTCTTCTTTCATAAATAATAATTAACAGAAACTCACAACTGTAGCAAATTCAGAAAGTGAGGGAGTCTACAGTGCTCTAAATGGGATGCCTTTATCACACCCCTCCAATCAAGCTTTGGGGATCTATGTGGAAGAGGGAAAGGAAATATTCTAAGAGCCCAAAGTGGTAGAAAACTTCAGGAAAATGGCATTTTCCAGACATATGCAAATGCACATAAGAACTCACAGAGACTGCTGGCAGCATGCACAAGACGTAAACAAAATCAAGCCAAACAAAATCTCAGAATGGAGGAGGGGAAGTGGGTACAAAGTCCCACTAGCCAAGGAACTATTTAAAACTGATAGGTTCTGTGGGAGGGGAAATGAATTCTCTTCGATGAGTTTATCAACCACCCTCCAGGAAAGGCCACATCCTCAGGAGTAGTTGGCCAACACGAATTAGACTCCAGTGTGTGTGTGTCTGTGTGTGTGTAGAGAGAGGGGGGGGGGAAGAGAGAGAGAGACAGAGACAGAGAGAAGAGAGAGAGAGGAGAGAGAGGAGAGAGAGGGAAGGAGAAAGGGAGGGAGGGAGAGAGACAAAGACAGAGAGAGACAGAGACAGAGAGAGAGAGACAGAGAAGAAAGAGAATAAACAGTAAGTTGGGTGGGTAAGGAGGTGGATCTGAGAGGAGTCAAGATGGGAGATGAAAAAAGTTTGTATGAAGTTTTTAAAATAACAACAAAAAAGCCAGGTGCGGTGGAGCATGCCTTAAATCCCAGCACTCGAGAGGCAGAGGCTGGTGGATCTGTGAGTTCGAGGCCAGCCTGGTCTACAACGCGAGTTCCAGGACAGCCAAGGCTACACAGAGAAACCTTGTCTCAAAAAACCAAAAATATATAAAGGAGAATGAAAGCCCAGCACTGACAAACATGCCTGTACTTACTGTCCGTCTGTTCTTGATTGTGGGCGTGACCAGCTGCATCACATTTCCGATGCCTAGACTTCCCACAATGATTGACTGTAACCTGGACTTGTAGCTAACATAAACCCTTTTCCTCTAAATTGCCTGCCTCAGGGTATCTCTACCACAGCAACAGGAAGCAGAACTGAGCCATTTCCACAGCCACTGTGGCAGTAGGAAGGGCATGTGAAGAACAGCACATCTGCCTTTTAACACTTTGAATCAGAAGCAACACATCCTGTAAGCATGAGGGCTTCACAGATGCAGGACAAACTACCACTCTCTAGAAAAGGGAAGTCAGAGAGAAGAGTGGGGCAGGCTTCTGTGCTCATGCGTGAGTGTCTCAACAATCCTAAAGCTAAAAAAGGAATGACTAGTGCCTTTGTCCTTATTGGCCATCTGAAGGCAAGATGGGTCACCCCCAACTCTGCTGGAGTAACCCACAGAACTTTGGCCAGGGTTCTCACTCTTGCATTGTCTGCTCTAACTGCCATGGTCTGATCCGGAAATGCAGGATGAATATGTGATGTCAGTGTTTCCATCAGTATGGAAGGACATGGGCTTCATTAAGTTGGACTAAGTGACCTTGAATGGATGAGTCGAGACTGTCTACCTAGTGAAACTGATCCTGCTAGTCTTCCTATACAAAGAATTCTTTAAAAAGTTAAGACCTGCAAAGAAAAGAGAGAAAGGAAAGAAGGAAGGAAGGAAGGAAGGAAGGAAGGAAGGAAAGAATGAAAGAAGGAAAGAAGGAAAGGATAATGATTTTTAGAAGAAACGCAAACAAGTGACAGTCTGATGATACTTATTTTCAGTCAGAGTAAGTCATGTGACTATGCCAGATTTCAGAGCATGAAATAAAGGCAAGTCCAGCAAAATGCCCAGATGGCCAAAATGCAGAAATCTTTGATAAGAGCTAGCTCTACCAAGTCAACTAAGATTGCTCTCTCTCTCTCTCTCTCTCTCTCTCTCTCTCTCTCTCTCTCTCTCTCTCTCTCTCTCTCCTGTCTGGGTAATCAAAACGTGTCATAAACCCAATGTACAATTAAATCAATTCTGGGTACCTGACACATAAAATAAAATCTACTGTAACACTTTGTCATATTAAACATAATATTCCATAGGAGTCAGCATCTAAGAGGGCATGACTAAGAATGCATACCTAAGACATTACCTTTTACAACATGTATTCTTAAAAAAAAATTCACATTTGGTAAATTTAAGTAAGGCAGTGTGACAGTACCATGCGTGCATGGGAGGGGCGTCCTGTGCATGAAAAAAAAGTCTCAGTTACAGTATTTGTTCTCATGACATGGCTGTGTATAAGGCCAGTGATTCTTACGGGTTTTAATTTTGAAGCACCAGAAGTACCAGCTGCTACTGCTTGGCAGTAATTGTAAAACGGGTGGGGGTGGAGGTGGGGGGGGGGGGGCTGGTAATCCAGCTTCTATAAGCAACACTCCCAAAAGTGACTACGAGATACTTGCTGAGTCTCTGAAAAGCCATCACTTCTAACAGGTTGTAGCCAATAAGCATGTGTCACTGTTGCCTTTAATGAGTCAAGACTCACATTTGAATCTCCAACTCTCTCTTCTGCCTGGCCAATTTATTGAGGCACAGATTAGCACTTTAGTCTCTAAAAATATACAGCATATCTTGTATCCCTACAACACTCAGATAACACAGACTAGGAGACATTGTATTCCCTGCCAGACTTCCTAAATAGGTCTCTTAGAAAAAGTAGGAAAATGTGGAAAGGCTTTCATTCCTAGTGAAGATAGTGCTTATCATCTGAGCTACAACTGTAAGACAGGAGAATGAAATAAAGGGGACACAAATAGAAAAAGAAGTCAAAATAACCATTTGCAGATTATATTATTCTGTACACAAAATAGCCTAAAGACTCCTTTAAAAAAAAAACACCTTATAGCTGATGAATACCTTCAGTCAAAGGGCACGATACAAAATTAACACACAAAAGTCAGTAAATTGTTCTTATTTACCAATGACAAACACTCTAAAAAAGAAATCAGGAGCCAGACACGGTGGTGCATGCCTATAATCCCAGCACTCAGGGAAACAGAGGAAGGAGGATCTCTGTGAGTTCAAGGCCAGCCTGGTCTACAAAGCAAGTCTAGGGCAGCCAAAGCTACATAGACAAACCCTGTGTGGAAAATCCAAACAAACAAACAAAAATCAGGAACCCTGGGGCAGATGGAAGGAAGACACCTGAGCACCCCTCCCACTCCCCATATCACCACTGCCACCCTCCCTTTCCTCCCACAGTTCTTGAAGACAAAACAGAATTATACAAAAACTAGGTTTTTTTTTTTAAAGCTTTAATTTGTGGAACCCTGGGAGACAGAAACACCACCGTGGTCCACTAGGGTGGTTACGAAGCAATGTTGCAGAATGCTTTTCCCAAATCATGTTTGGGAACATTTTCTGAGTTCAACTCCTTAGCTAAGACAGGAACCACAATGTTCTCAAAGGAACTGACCACCTCACATCCTCTACACCTTTTTCTTTAAAAAAAAAAAATCATCATGTTGTAGATAGGAAAAAGTATGTGCTCTGGTAATGGAAACAGTCCAATCAACTTACAAAATATATGGCATGTCTTGAGGTTTTGTTTTTATAAAAAAAAAAAAAGAAAAAGACATTAGAACTGTAAGTTTCAAACTTGAGAAAATAAAATTACCAATGTCAAACATGCTGCTCAGTTCATCTGAACTTGGCTTTAGGAAATGAGTTTGAAGTCTGGAAAAGCTAGAGATTAAAGGCAACAAAACAGAAATGAAGAATGAATTGTTTTGACAGGCTTCTAGTGGGTGTGGTGTATACAAGAAAAGGCATGCATGGCACGTGAGTGTCTGGATAGAAACTTCCAAATTTTAAAAGCAATAATGGAGAGAAAAGAGAATAATACAAAATCTGTGGGGCAACTACAGATGTGTGGTGTGCATATAACGGGACTAGCAGAAGATAAGAAAGAAAGTACGAAACAGAAGAAGCATTTGAAACAATTAATGACTGTGAACTTCCCTAAATTAACGTCTGACCCGGGAACACAGATCCAGAGCATAGAGTGAACAAATGCCAGAAAACTGCAGCTAGCCCTATCATTATCAAAGTACAGAAAATCAAAGTCCTGAAAGAGAACAGGTGTGGGATAATATTATCTACAGAGCATCAAAGATAAGCATTACATTACACTACCAAGAGACCGTGTAAGCAAGAGCAAAGCTCACTGGGCTATTTAAATATTGAGACAGAACTTAGGACTCTGGCTGTGGCATCGTCCTTCTAAAGTGAAAAAGAAAATCCTTCTCAGGTGAACAAGACTGGGTGACTTTACTATCAGTTTACCTGGTATGAAATATTTTTTTAATTAGGGATGTAAAATGAGTCAGAAAGTCGGGTCTAAAAAAAAAAAAATGAGGAAGGTCAAAGAAGAAATAAGTGAAGGTAAAATAAAAACCTTTAGTTTTCTTATTCTTAATTGAGCTACCGAAAATATATTTAAAATAATAGGGACAATATATGTGTATATGCATGCGTGTGTGTGTGTGTGTGTGTGTGTGTGTGTGTGTGCATCTGTGTGTAAAATGAATGAGAGCATTTCAAGGGACAGGACAGAGAAAACAGAATTCTTTTGTCATTATGCTATCTGTGAAGCAATGTAGCATCATTCAGTGTGAGCCTGGATTAGTTAGAGATACATATTGCAAGCTCTAAAGAAATCCACAAGAGGTCAATATGGAGTACAATTGACAGACTGTCCTAATCAGCGTTCTATCACCCTGAAGACACACTATGGCTGAGGTAACTCTTATAATAGAAAGCATTTAATTGAGGTTTGCCTACAGTTTCAGAGGTTTAGTCCATTGTCAACAAAAACATGGCAGCTCACAGGCAAACATGGTGCTAGAAAAGTAGCTGAGAACCCTACATCTGGACCCACGGGTAGCAGAAAGAGAGATACCCTGGGCTTGGCAGAGCCCACCCCCAGTAATACACGCCCTTGGACAAGGCCAGGCTTCCAAATCCTTTCCAGTCGTGCCACTCCCTGGTGATCAAGCTTTCAGATCTATGAGCCTCTCGAGGCATTCCCATTCAAAACCCCCACACTAACAAAGGAGACAGTGAGCAAGCCCACAATTAAGCACTTTCTTGGTTGTGGTGTCTCTTCAGGGCAATAGAATCGTGACTAAGACAGAAGTTGAGCCAGGGACTGGAGTGTTGCTGCAACAGATCTGACCGTGCTGCTTGTTGGAGATATACGGAAATTGTTGGGGACTTTGGACTAAAAAAGGCTTTCAATGCTTTAAGTGGGGCTCAGTGGGGTCCACCTAGTAGGAGTGTGGACAGTACAGAGGGCAGTTTGAATTGTGACGTTTCAGAGGGAAAGGATATAAGGAAGTGGCCTAGAGATCATTCTTGAGATATTTTGGCAAAGAATATGGTTGTTTTATCCTTAGCCTAAAACTATGCCTGAGACAAAAACGGAAGAGTTTTAGATTAATGGCACTGGCAGAGGAGATTTCAAGGCTTGATCCTATCGTGTGGTTATTAGTAATGACTCTTACCCAGGTCTGTAATGAAAAGGAGCCACTTGGACAAAGACAAACACAAAATGTACACTTTGAGGAGGAAAGGAGAACCAAGAGTTGTAATGGAGCTAAGCCCAGTCATCAGAGAGATTAAAAAGTATTCTTTAAAGTGATGCTAAAAGGAATAAAGGGAATAGGAACACTGGGCATGGTGGTGCACACCTTTAATCCCAGCACTCAGGAGGCAGAGACAGGCAGAACGCTGTGAGTTCGAGGCCAGCCTTGTCTACACAGTGAGTCTAGGACAGCCAAAGCTACACAGACAAACCCTGTCTCAAAAAAAAAAAAAAAAAAGAAAGAAAGAAAGAAAGAGAAAAAGAAAGAAAAGAAAAAAAATAAAGGGAATACGGCAAGGCCCCACCCAGCTAAGCTTCCAATTTGAGAAAAGAAAATTTTAAAAAGGAAACCATCAACAACAGAAAACTGATGGAAATGTATTTGAAAGAGGGGTACAAGCTCCAACCCCAACAAGCAGCAGAACACAGGCAGCCTTGGCCACATGATTCTAGCTTTAGAGTCAACAATACAAGAAAGGGGTTTTGGAATCCCTCAGTGGTTAAGGGGTGTGTCGGGGGTGTCCCTGCATAGAGGCCTACAGAAGCCACTGCATGAACCTGAGAGGGACAGCTTAGAGACCCAAGATGTTGAAGATGTCAGAGTCATGGAATACCTTCCTAACAAAGATGCATATTCAGTATGGAAACAGCGCAAGAGACAGAAGTGTGCTGCAATCAATAAAGCTGAAAGGAGCTGGAGGTCTGAGAAGTGCTTTGACACCAGACACAGAGATTCCCATCAGAATTTGGAGTTTGCCCAGCTGGTTTCAGGTCTTGCTTTGGTCCAGTACTTCCTCACTAGGCTCTCTTTCCTCCCTTTTGAAATGTTAATGTATATTCAGTGCCACTGTATGTTGGAAGTACGTGATCCTGCTTTTAGGTTTTTATTCTATCGAGGGTAACATTGTGCTGACTGTTTTTTGTTTGTTTGTTTGTTTGTTGTCAACTTGAAACAAGCTGCAGTTATCAGAAAGGAGAGAACCTCTATTAAGAATACGCCTCTATAAGACCCAGCTGTATGTCAGTTCCTTAATTAGTGATTGATGGGGAAGAGCTCAGTCCATTGCGTGTATGAGTGGTGCCATACCTGGCCTGGTGATCCTGGGTTCTATAAGAAAGCAAGCTGAGCAAGCCATGGAAAGCAAGCCATTTAGCAGCAGCCCTCCATGGCCTCCGCATCAGCTCTTGCCTCCAGGACCCTGCCCTGCTGGAGTTCCCATGTTGACTTCATCTAAGGAAGAACTATGATCTAGAAGTATAAGACAAATAAACCTTTTTCTCCCCCAACTTGGTCTTTGATCATGGAGTTTTGCTGAAGCAACAGAAACCCTAAGGCAGAAGTTGGTACCAGCATTGTGGGGTATTTCTGTGACAGACCTAATCGTGTTTTAGGGAGGATTGGGAAAGAACTTTGGAACTTTGGGCAAGGAGAGCCATTGAGTGCTAAGGACTCAGTGGGATGTTCTGTAGGAGCCTGGAAGATAAAAATGTTGGGAGCGGTACAGAAGATGCAGGCCTGGTTTGTGAAGTTTCAGAGAGAAGTGTAAAGACTCCATCAGGGCTGTATGCTATTTTGACTTAAGATTCTGTCATTCTGGTCAGCTGAGGCTGAAGAGTCAGAAATGACTGACAAGAGACAAGCCTCATGTAGGCAAAACCATTAAGTTACTAGGATATTTGGTGCTGGTTAGCTAGAGCTGAGAAATTAGCAGTGATTAAGAAGAAAGCCACATGCTGGCAAGGATGTGGAGAAAGAGGAACACACTCCTTCATTGCTGGAGGGAATGCAAGCTAGTACAACCACTTTGGAAATCTATCTGGTGCTTTCTTGGAAAACTGGGAATAAGGCTTCCTCAAGACCCAGCTATTCCACTCCTTGGAATATACCCAGAAGATGCTCCAGCACACTACAAGGACATATGTTCAACCATGTTCATAGTGGCCTTATTCATAATAGCCAGAACATGGAAATAGCCTAAGTGTCCTTAAGTAGAAGAATGGATAAAGAAACTGTGGTACGTTTACACTATGGAATACCATTCAGCTATTAAAAACAAGGAATTCTTGAAATTTGTGGACAAATGGATTGAGCTAGAAATGTTCATAATGAGTGAGTTAATCCAGAAGCAGAAAGACTCAAATACTCACTTATAACTGGACACTAGCCCAAAGGGCATGTCCCATGAAAGTCTTCACTTACCAGGAAAGTGGGATAGATGTGAGGACATCCTATTGGGACTCTAGGTGAGAGAAGTATGGGAGAACAGGGAAATAGAAGGATCCAGAGGGTCCTAGAAACATACAAGAAGAACATTAGGATGGACGGATCTGGGCCCAGCAGTCCTGCTCAAGCTATGGCACCAGCCAAGGACAATACGTGTAGTAAACTTCGAACCCCTACCCAGATCTAGCCAATGAACAGGACATTCTCCACAGCTGAGTGAAAAGTGGGGACTGACTTTCACATGAACTCTAGTGCCCCATATTTGACCACGTCCCCTTGATGGGGAGGCCTGGTGGCACTCAGAGGAAGGATAGCAGGCTACCAAGAAGAGACTTAATACCCTATGATCATATACAGGGGGAGGAGGTCCCCCTCAGTCACAGACATAGGGGAAGGATGAAAGCAGGAGGGAGGGAGGGAAGGATACAAGGGATGGACTAACAATTGAGATGTAATATGAATGAATTCATAAAAAAAGAGACATTTTTTAAACCTCAATGAAGATTTATTGCTCTCAAAAAAAAAGAAGAAAGCGACCAGCATTACTGAGGTGAAATCCAGGAAGTGTTTCCTGAGAGCCCGCACACAGAAGCTGTGCTCCAGAGGCAGCCAAGGTTGTACCTCAAACTGGCAGCCAAACTTAGTAGCCTAAGAGTCATCAGGTAGTACTAGCTTTGAAGGCATAAAAGGGTCATGGAGAGCAGCTGAGGCTTGGCATTGTGTGAGTGCACTGGAGAAGATCCAGTCTCCTCAGCAGTTGAAGGCCCAGCACCAAAGGGGTCATGCAGAGAAGTTAAAGTTCAATACCATGAAGAGAACCTATGCAAGGCTATTTAGGTGAAAGTGCAGCCCAGTTGGGGCAAAAGACTCCAGCATTTTGTGGATTTCAGTACCACAAGATGACCATGAAGAACATCAGTAGCCATGGAGTGGAACTATCAGGATCCCAGAAGCTTTGTGTGATGCAGAGGACAAACCCAGAAGAGTGACATAAGCCCCTTGGAAGAGTCCAGAAGATCATGAGTGAATCCCAGATAATAGATACTGAGTTATTTACAGTTGGAGTTAGGTTTTACTTTGATTTCATTGTGACTGTTCCCTGGTTCTTCCCTCTTGAAGTAAGAAAGTATTTGATTCAGTTTTGACTTTAACCACAGTTCAGAGACTTTGAATTTTAAAAACACTTTGGATTTTATGCAAGAGATTGACTATTTTAAAGATAAGGAATTTTTCTCATTTTTTAAAAATTTATATATTCACTTTACATCCCGATCAAAGTCCCTCTCTCCTCTCAGTCCCTCCTTCCTGCCCTCTTTCCCCATCACCCTCCTATTTCCTGAGAAAACGGGTGCCCTTCCCCACCAACCCACCCCAGCACATCAAATAGCATCAGGACTGAGCTCATCCTCATCTGTAGCCCAGTTAGGGCAAAGTGATCCAAAGCAAAGCACAGACTCCATGTCGTAGACAGCACCTGCTCAACTTACTAGGTGACCCACATGAAGATCAAACTGCTCAATGGTTAGATTTGTATAGGGGGCCTAGGTCCAGTCCATGATTAATTGGTTGATGCTTCCGAAAGGACTAAAATTTTAATGTGTTTATGTTTTTAAGGACTTCAGGATTTTTAAAGTTATTTGTGATTTTAATGTGAGATTATTAGGGATGAATAAGAAAGGAAGGCATGTAGCTTACTGGTGATATGTTTGTGTGTCAAGTTCATAAAGGGTCAGTTGTGCTGCCTAGTCCTTGTCAACTTGACACAAGCTAGAGGTATCAGAAAGGAGGGAACCTTGATTAAAAACATACCTCCATAGATCAAACTATATGCCACTTTTTAATTAGTGATTGATGGGGGAGAGGCCAGCCCATTGTGTGGATGAGTGATGCCATCCTTGACCTGGTGGTCCTGGGTTCTATAAGAAAGCAGGCTGAGCAAGCCATGGAAAGCAAGCCAGAGAGCAGCACTCCTCCATGACTTCTGCATCAGCTCCTGCCTCCAGGTTCCTGCCCTGTTTGAGTTCTTGTCTTGATGTCCTTCCATGATGAACAGTGATAGGGAAATGTAAGTTGAAATAAACCCCTTCCTCCCCAACATACTTTTTTGTCATGGGTTTCATCAAAGCAATAGAGAAACCCTTAAGACATGCAGTTAAGATTGCCTTGAGTTTCAGAAGAGACTTTGAACTTTAACTTTTAAACAGTAGTGAAACTATGGCAGACTGTAGGGATATTTGAAGTTGGACTAACTGCATTTTACATTATGATATGCCTACAACCCAATGGGGGCCAGTAAGTAGAATGTGATGGTTTGAATGTGAATGCCCCCCCATAGGCACATATATCTGAACACTTAATCACCAAGGAGTAGCACTACTTAGGAAGGATTAGGAGGTGTGACCTTGTTGGAGGGTATATGAAATCCTTAGAGGAAGTGTGTGCCTGGAGCTGGCCTTTGAGGTCTCAAAAGCCCATGCCAGCCCAGTCTCTCTCTATGCCTGTAGATCAGGATGTAGCTCTCGGACACTTCTCTGGTATTATTTCTGCCTGTGTAGTGCAGTTGATGTTGCCCATCAACACGATGATGAACTAAGCCTCTGGAACTGTAAACAAGCCCCCAATTAAATGCTTTATTTAATAAGAGTTGCCGTAGTCATTGCGTCTCTTAATAGCTCTAGAACAGTGACTAAGACAGAGACCAAACAGAAACATACAGTGTCCGACTAAAATATTACGGAGCATTTTAAAAGTTGAGAGCAAAACGGAAAGGCAGCAAGTAGAAGATAGTATCAGACCTGCTATATATTAATAAAACCATGTCAGTAAGCACTTTAAGTATGATGCTCTTGATACATCAATTAAATGCCAAATGTTTTCAGAGTGGATCAAAAAGCAAAACCCAAATATTTGCCATCTACAGGAAACCCATTCTAAATATAAACATATGTAAAAGTAAATACATGGGATGATATACACCATACTAATACGAGTTATAAGAAACTGAAACTTGCTCTCTGCCCCTCCCTGTTTCAGAGACAGCTACATCTTCTCCTACAGTGCCAGCCTTGTCCCTTGACATGATGGTGAAGGTTGGAGTAAACAGATTTGGGCATATTGGGCTCCTGGTTACGAGGGCTTGCTTCTTATCTGGCAAAGTGTAGATCGTTACCATCAATGACTTCTTCATTGACCTCCACTACATGGTCTACATGTTCCAGTATGACTCTACCCATGGCAAGTTCAAGGTCTTAGCCAAGGCTGAGAACAGGAAGCTTGTCATCAAGGAGAAGCCCATCACCATCTTCCAGGATCGAGATCCCGCTAACATCAAATGGGGTGATGCTGGTACCAACTATGTTGTGGAGCCTACCGGTGTCTTCACCACCATGGAGAATGCTGGGGCTCACTTGAAGGGTGGAGTCAAAAGGGTCATCATCTCCACCACTTGTGCTGATGCCCCCATGTTTGTGATGGGTATGAACCACAAGAAGTGTGACAACTCACTCAAAATTGTCAGCAATGCTTCCTACACCACCAAATGCTTAGACCCCTGGCCAAAGGCATCCATGACACTTTGGCATTGTGGCTCATGACCACAGTCCATGCCATCACTGCTACTCAAAAGTCTATGGGCAGCCCTTCTGGAAAGCTGTGTTGTGATGTCCATGGGCCTGCCCAGAACACCATCTCTACATCCTCTGGTGCTGCCAAGACTGTGAGCAAGATCATCCCAGAGCTTAACTGAAAGCTCACTGGCATGGCCTTCCATGTTCCTACCCACAACATGTACATGGTGGATCTGACATTCTGACATGCCAAGTGGAGAAACCTGCCAAGCATGATGACTTCAAAAAGGTGGTAAAGCAGGCATCTGAGGGCCCACTAAAGGGCATCCTGGGCTACACTTAGGACCAGGTTGTCTCCTGCAACTTTAATAGTGAGTTCCATTCTTCCACCTTTGATGCTGGGGCTGGCACTGGTCTCAGTAACAACTTTGTAAAACTCATTTCCTGGTGTGATAATGAATATGGCTATAGCAATAGGGTGATGAACCTCATAGCCCACATGACCTCTAAGGAGTAGGAAGCCGTGGACCACACACCCCAGCAAGGACACAAGAGCAAAAGAGAAGCTGCTGAGGAGTTCCTGTTCCAATTCAGCCCCTGACACTGAGAATCTCCCTGTACAGTTTCCATTCTAGACCCCAAAATAACTGGAGGGGTCCAGGGAGCCCTACTCTCTTGAATGCCATCAACAACGTTCACTGAAACTAAAAAAGAAAGAAAAAAAGAAAGAAAGAAAATAGAGAGAAAGAAAGAAAAAGAAACTGAAATTCACTATATTAGATTAGGGCAAAAGATAGATACAAATAAAAAATATGTATCAGAGCTAAAGTAGTACATTACATAATGATAAATGGATCAATTTTTATTATTGTGTATTTGCCTAGTAGCACCTCATCCATGTACAATGTGTGCATATATAAAAATAACACAGTAAAATGCCATTAATCTGTACAATTAAAAGCATATGTGTGAGAAAAATAAAATAAAGAAGCAGAGGCAGAAAAGAAGAGCAGTAGGAAGAGCAGGAGAAAGGGGAGAATTTTAAAGGAGGACACCTAAACCCCAGAGCTAAGACTGATAGAATTGTAAAGGGTAATAGATAAATCTATCACAGTTGGAGATTTAGACACCCTCTGTCATGCATAGGCAGATACAATAGGCAAAATAAACCCATAGAACATAGACAAATTAAACATCAATGTCAAATATCTGTATGTAATGGCTACATGTAGACTACTATAGGCAGTAACATAGTACACTCAGCATGCTGAATAACACACAAAATCATAATCACAACTGCACATTAGCAAAGAGAAAATATACAATGTAACTGTTTAAACTATAGCGGAGTTAAAGTAGAGATTAGTAACAGAAAGATAACTGGAAAATCTCCAAATACTGAAGAGTAACACCAGACCAACAAGTTTTAAAATGAGTCAAAGAACACATATCAAAAGAAATTGTAAGTATTTTGAAGTGAAAACAAGAATATAGTTTAAATAGGCAAGATATAATAATACAGTGCTTAGAGAGAATAATACAGAAGCAAATATATAAAATCAAAGGAGAAAATATATAAAAAGCATATTGAAGGGAAAACTACCTCAGATCACTAACCCAAGCATCACTTTATAAAAGAATTAAAAAATCAAATGAAATCCAAAGAAAGCAGAGGAAAATAAATGCTAAAAATGAAACAGACATTGATTAAGATATTAACAAACTAAAAGAGAAATTCAGTGTGCAAAAATATGGTTATGTTGGCATAATTTTTTGTGGACTGTGTACAGTTTATGTTTGTCCATTCAAATGTTGATTTCTCTACTTCACTTTTCACTTCAATCTGGACATTGCATTGTGATGTTTATTCTAAACATCTCCTGCCTCGAGTTCATGTAGGGGGTTGTGTAGGGTTTTGTTTCCTTGGGCTATGGATGTTTATTGTCAATGGGAGTTGGTTATAAGTTATTAATGGTCTTATTCAGAGAGAAAACAAGGTTAGACTCAGGGATTTCTATTTTTTCTTTTTCTTTTCTCTTTCTTTCTTAGGTATAAAGTTAGGGGTGAAAAGAAAGAAGGGGGAATATAGAAAATATATAGAGATGATAGGACAAAAAGTAATTATTGACTCTACTCCTCAACATAAGGCTTTACTTGTTATTCTCAAATAAAGTTATTTTTAATTCATTGGCATAAAATTTTGTAAACTGATGCAAAATTAAGTTTAATTTTGATATATTCGTATAAAATTCAAATTTAAGGTTATTCTTCACATACAATATATATATATATATACATACATATTTCTACTCTAATATGAAATATTATACCCATACAACTCATTTATAATACAATATTTACAACTATCACTTTTGAAAGTGCTGTTGCAGGCTCTTTAGGATAATTAAGCAATGAAGTTAATTGTTAGTTGATCAACTCAGGGTCATGTCAAATGCTAGTTTACTTTATCACAGGAATATACATCCCAGGTTTAACAGATAGATATGATTCTGTAGATAGATTACATAAAAATAAATAGAAAAAGTCTTGAAGAACTTCAAAGACCTACAGAATATAGCATTTTAAAATATTTTTTTTATTATTTTAAGGATTCTTTGACAACAAAACAGGATAACTCTTGGCAGCACCCAGCCTACCTCAAAGAAGATGATGGGCATTGAAGAACCTTCTTATGCAGATAGATTTGAATGTGGCAAATAAGCCACTGGGGGGAAAAATCCCTCATTTCTACACCGGACAGAATTCTGCCTGAAATGGGCAAGCTTGGATACAGGCGAAGTTGACTATTGAACTCTGCCAAGACAAGGTAAGCAAGTCCTTAATAGTTCCTGCTTCATAAATATGTCTGTCATATATGCTGGGCCAGAAAGCTAAAGATGATGCTCTAACATTATAGAAAGTTTTGGGTGGCTATTCAGATAACACACTATCTCTGTCATTTTTTTTTTCATTTTGGAAGCTGCTAACCTGCACCTCCTGTTTAATTAAGTAATTAATTTTATTCCTTCTCAAGTCTCTGATAGGGTTGAAGACTAGATTATTATACTTTTACAATTAAGCCTCGTTGTTTAGGAATTTGAAAAGATGTTTTAAAGTCTAGATAGATGTTTTAGGTCAATAGGCTGATAGAAAATAATTTAGGTATAAAACTTTAGACTGTCATAGATAGGATAGATATTTTGTTGCCAAATGCATATGGACTTGACATTGAAAATTTAAATCTTACCTAATAGTTTTCACAAATGTTCCATAATTATTATTGTGTATTAGCTTATTATTGAAAGAAAAGGAGCCTTTTATTGGACATAAAGGGGCAAACATTGTCATAATGTTCCTGTGGACTGTGCACAGTTCATTCAAGTGCTGATTTCTCCATCATGATATCTGGTTTCAACCTGGACATTGCATTGTGAGGTTTATTCTAAGTATCTCTCATCTCAAGTTTGTGTAAGCATGTCACCATTTGTTGTCTGTATTGCCAGTATAAGCCAACTAGCCAATGCTGAGCAAGACAGAGAATAGGATGGGACATCCTGGTCCAGTGAGGGGAAGAGAAAGAGCAGGAAGGACATGAGGGATGTACATGGAGAGGAATGGGAAGCACCAGGAGGAATGAGCCAGACCTAGGATATGAGTAAAAAGCAAGTATAATGTGAGAAATCTGAATGGGAGGGAAGTATACTAGCTTAGAGGCATAGAATGGAGTAATTATTGTGCAGCATTGTGCTGTAAGTTAACTAATTAGATCCTAGTCTCTCTGTGTGGTTATTTGGGTACATAATCCGGTTAAGGAATAACCACTGGTTTATTAAAATGATAAATCAATATTAAATATTAATAATATTTCTACTTGGTTACTTGGAAAGTTTAACATGTGATAGCTAGTGAAGCTGTGTCACTACGGGAGTGGTCTTTGAAGTCTCCTGCCCTCAAGCTACATCCAGTGTGGTACCCAGCCTCCTTCTGCTGCCTGTGGATCAAGATGTAGAACTCTCAGCTCCTTCTCCAGCACCATGTCTGCCTGCATGCTGCCATGTTTCCTGCCATGATGATAGTGGACTAAACCTCTGAAACTGTGAGCCAGCCCCAGTTAGATGTTTTCCTTTATAATAGTTGCTGTGGTTATGGTGTCTATTCACAGCAACAAAACCCTAACTAAGACAGAATTTCTGAGGAATTTTGTCAAATATGCAGGGAATAAGTTGTACCAGTATTCTACAATATTTTTAGAAACTATGAACACAAGAAACACTTCCTCAACTTACCATAATACTATCATATATTATTATATAAACTATAGACCAATATATCAAGTAAATATACACACAAAAACTGCCTAATAAATATTGGCAACTAAACTACAAAAGCATATAAAATTATACATCAAAATCTAGTGTGATTTATCCCAGGTATCAAGACTGTTTTAAACACTCAAAAATTAATTTATTCATCATAACAGCAATTTAAAGAAGTCACAAGACCATCTCAACAGAAGTGAAAAAAACTATTGCAAAATCTAATGTACATTATTGACCTAGAGAAAACTGTTTACTACACCTCTAATTCTGGGGAATCCTGTGCCCTCTTCTGGCCTCCTTGGACTCCTGCACACACATGGCACACATAAACTCATGCAGACAAATATAAATGCATGCAAATAAATATTTTTTATAAAAAGATATTAGATGTAAACATATGAAAAGATGTTTAATATCATATGTAAATAAGAAATTAAATTTTTAAATGGCATTGAGATTCCACTATATAGCTATTATATTGGTCCAAATCTAAAAGACTCACGGTATGGAATTCTGGAGAGAATGTGGAGCAACAGTACCCCTTACTTTGTGGCAAAATGCTAATTAGCATAGCCTCTGTAGAGGTTCTGAGAGTGGGTGCTGTTTGTCAACAGACTACCTGAGATGGGCCTCTCAGAATGTGTGTGAGGGATCATTACAAGATGGGAAGACCCACACACATTGGGAATCACCCTTCCCTGCCTGGGATTCTGGGCTGTATCAATGGAAGATAGGAACTGAACAGCAGTAAGCATTTCATCACTTTCTGCCTCCTGATTGTGGATGTGACCTGAGCAGCTTCAAGCTCCTGCCATTTTGACTTCCTTGCCACGATAGATAGTACTAAACTGTGAACTAGAATAATGCCTTCCTTCCTTAAGATGCTCTTGTTGGAGTGTTTTATCACAGCAACAGGAAAAGGAACAAATTCAGATGCCAACGTGGCAGATTCTTATGAATGAAAACTAAATACATTCCTTCCATGCAATCCAGTGATTGCATTTCTTAGTGTTTAGCCAAACCCAATTTAAAATGAATGCCTACACAAAGGCCCACATATCAATTGCTTATACCAACTTTATTTTTACTTGTCAAACTTGGAAGCAATTCAGCTATACTTCAGTGAATGAGCAGATCAACTCTAGTACGTTTAGATTATTCAACACTAAAAGAAGCTCTCACGCAATGAAAAGCCGTGGAGGAAACTGAGATGCCTCCTAATAAGTGAAAGATGCCAGCATCAGAGGCTACATCCTGGGTGGTTCTAATCATGCAGCATCCTAAAAATGGCAGAACTATGGCAACTAAAAGATCAGCAGTTGCCACAGGTTTGCAGAGTTGAAAAGATTTATAGGCAGAGCACAGGGGATCTTGAGGGTAGTGAAGACATTCTATATGGTAGTTGTGTGATTTATACATAGACACTATCCCAGATCCATTTTATGCAATTCTAAGAATGAACCATACTGTAAGCCATAAACTCTAGGTAATGATGTGTTAATATAGATTCATGAACTGAAATGGGCACCATCACTTTGGCATAGGATGTCGAAGTTGAGGAAGCTTAAACGTAGAAGCTTATACACACAAGTGGGATACGAAAACTAATTACACCTTCCATTCATTTATTGCTATAAACCTAAAAAAAACCTCTTTAAAGTAATTTGTTGATTCACAAATTAATGATAGTGTAAATATAATTCAAACCTGTTGCTCCGCAGATTTTGTGCACTCAAACGTAAACATCAGCATCTGCCATGGACCTAGCCTCTTATCTGTCTGTCTGTCTGTCTTAAAGAAGACTTTAAATCATCACCTTAATTAATTAGTCAATCTTCAATGATCACGGTATACAGAGCAGGACCTTAGCATGTCTAAAATACCCTTTAGATAGTTCAGCACTATTCCATATAGTTGTGCTGATAAACGTGTTTACAGACTCTATGTCAGCTCGTATGGTCCCTCCCAGACATGTAGTAAGAGCATGAGGACACGAATGCAAACGCCATGCGCCTCTATAAGTAGCTGAGGGTGAGTTGTCACACAGCTCTATAACACTAGTAAAGGGAGGGGAGGGAAAGGCATAGACAGGCAGCCAATCCTTAGAGTTAGAGGTGGCTGGCTTGTTGAGCATCAGATTCTCTGAGAGACTTTGTCTCAAAAAATGAGATGGAGAGTAATCAAGGAAGATCCTGACATTAAATGTCTAGCCGCTACATGTACACACACACACACACTTAGAATTTCTAAATAGTTGCACACATGCCAGGCATGGTATCAAACACCTTTAATGCCACCAATCTGGAGACAGAGGCAGGCTGGAGACAGAATCTCTGTGAGTCCAAGGTCAGCCTGGTCTGTGTACAAATACCAGACTGGTAAGGTTTAGTACACAGGAATATACTACAAAATTATGGATATTATAATTTGGACAATCTGGAGAATTTCTGAGAGCTCTTTTGACCACATGACTTTGATAACCTCACACACTTTTGTCTTAGGTGGCTGCTACCTTTGTTTGGATGTATTTTCAAAATGGTGACAGTAAAGCATAGTCTAAAGAGATAAAAATAAATTGTTTAAATTTAAATTTACAATAAGCTCTTGAATCTTGCAAAATGGGTGATTTCATGCTTAGGTTGAGATTCAAAATATCTGTATAGAATGCATGAAAAACTTGTATAAAATATGACATGTTGCCAAAAGTATTCTTATTATTCACTGAACCATTTACACATGAAATTGAAACAAGCAAAAAAAAAAAAAAAAGTAAGTGAAGAGAATTTTGGCATGAATACATGTTAACATTGATTGACATAAAAAAATAATAAAATGGCATATTCAGTGTCAAATTCAATTTTCAGTTACAATATTAAATATACAATTGACAAATGTCATATCTGTTCTGGCATAACATCACCACACCCTAAATTTGTGTGTGCAGAACTCTTCCGATGCAATCATTACCACAATTGTTTTTAAATGACAAGTAGTGATATTAGTATTTTATTTTTCACATCACAAATTCCACATTCTGAAGTTAGAATTGTCAGCCCAGAACTTTGTTTCTGCTTGTTCTTATGGTTAAAGAAGTAAGCACGAAAAAGGAAATGGGATATTTTATTTATTCCCAATCTTGAAAAATAGATTAGATTTTCCTAGAATGTATCTCCAGGTCTTAGAAGAGCAGTCTTGCAAAGAATTCGTGAACAATTTTGGGTAACAACGCATAGCATACAATTGTCTTAGAGATGCACAAGAAACATTAAACTTTAAAACACTTTCAAGTCTAATAGTAGACACTTCTGTCTCATTCTGTGAAACAATTTATCCTAGAATTACTTGAGTATGAAGGCCCGTTTGTTTAAGGTTTTTTAGTAGCAGCAAGAATGACTGTTTTTTTCAAGACCATCAATGTTGCATCAAAGAAAACTTGGTGGCTATCATTCAAAGTGTGTCTCATGTTTAAACATAGGTTCTTTTTTTAAAGTTTCTGATATTTTTTCTTTTTTAATTTTTTATTTATTATAATTTATTCATATTAAATCCCAATTGTTATCCCCTCACTCTTGTCTTCCCCGTTCCCACCTTTCTACCCTCTTCCTCCCTATTCCTCTCCCCTACATCACTGACAGGGTGGGGCCCTCCTTCTCCACCTTCTGACCACAGCCTATCAGGTCTCATCAGAATAGCCTGCATCCCCTACTTGCAGTGTGCCCACCAGGATGCCCCACTAAGAAACAGTGATCAATCACGGGCACCAGAGTTTGTGTCAGAGGCAGTCCCCACTCTCCTCCCCCATGCAAATGTGGAAAATTGGCTATCCATCGGCTACATCTGAACAGGGGGTCTAGGATCTCTGCTTGAAATGTCCTTGGTTGGTGTATCAGTTTGTGCAGGCCTCCCTGGGTCCAAATCCTTGTGGAGCACTTGATGCCTCTGGGTCCTTCCATTCCCCGTTCTTCCATGCAACTCTCATTGCATATAAGTGACTATATACCATGCATGGCTTTCTGGGTCTAGGTTACCCAACTCAGGATGATCATTTCTAGTTCTATCCATTTGCCTGCGAATTTCAAGATTTCCTTGTTTTTAATAGCTGAATAGTATTCCATTTTGTAAATGTACCACAGTTTCTTCATCCGTTCTTCAGTTGAGGGACATCTAGGTTGTTTCCAGATTCTCGCTATTATGAATAAAGCCACTATGAACACAGTTGAGCAAAGGTCCTTGTTGTGTGGTGGAGCATCTTTCAGGTATATGCTCAGGAGTGTTACAGCTGGGTTATGAGACAGCACTATTCCCCCCAATCTTCTAAGAAAGCTCCAGATTAATTTCCAAAATGGTTGTATATGTCTGCACTCTCCCCAGTAATGGAGGAGTGATTCCTTTTCTCCACATCCATACCAGCATGTGCTATCACTTGAATTTTTATTTCAGACATTCTGATAGGTTTACAATGGAATCTCAGAGTCATTTTGAGTTGCATTTCTCTAATGACTAAGGATGTTGAGCATTCTTTAAGTGTTTCTCAAGCATTCAATAGTCCTCTATTTAGCTCTGCACCCATTTTTAATTGGGATATTTGGCTTGGTGGTATTTAATTTCTTGAGTTATTTATATATTTTGAATATTAGCCCTTTGTCAGATGTAGGGTTGGTGAAGATCTTTTCGCAGTCTGTAGGCTGTCATTTTGTTCTGTTGGAAGTGTCCTTTGCCTTACAGAAGCTTTTCAGATCCTTACTTTTAAAAAAATTTTTTTTTATTTAATTTTATTTTATGTGCATTGGTATGTAGGTGTCAGATGACTTGGAACTGGAGTTACAGACAGTTGTGAGCTGCCATGTGGGTGCTGGGAATTGAACCCCGGTCCTTTGGAGGAGCAGACAGTGCTCTTAACCACTGAGCCATCTCTCCAGCCCCGAGATTCTTACTTTTTAACTGTTGAATTTTGGCCACATATGGCCACAATGGTAGGTGGAGACTCTGGTCGTAGTTGGGTGTGGCCGTTGATGTTGGTCATTCATCCAACATAGACTAAACAATTTCTATCAATTGGTATAGTGCCCAATTTAAAACAGAGAAGACTGCTTCTATTTTACTAATATCCAAAAGTTCAGGTACATGACACATTATTTGACATCAACAGAGGTTTCCTACTCACTGCCCTGATCATTGCATCACACTCAGGAAGAGACTTCCTTTCCTTTTTCAAATAGTATGTAAATAATACCTTAAAGAAAAACATTGGAAAGCTCTGAACTTAATGTAGCTGTGAATACTTTTTTTTAATTAGGCAGCAGAATGTTCTCACTAGGATAACAAATAGCCCACCACAGACAAAGCATTTTGCTATTAACTGGTACCATGGGAACTAGGCAGCTTAGCTGTCAAGAAATTTCCCATGAGGTTGCTAGGCACAAATCAGTCCATTGCTAATGAATCTCATCCTATTTACCTCACTTCTAAAACTATGGCATAAATTAGCTCAATTCTGCATGGAGGATAAACACAGTTAACAAGCTAAAGAGTAAAACAAAAAAGAGAGCTTGGTGCTTCCACACACCAACAAGCAGGCCCGCATAGAGAAGTGTTTACCAGATTAACTGAATGACATAAGCCAATCCGTGCTTGTTACTACCCTGTTAGCATTCTTAGCTGATGCTCATAATAGGTTACAATTACTGAGCTGCCAGGGTTTGTTCAACTCAGTGTCGGTGCTACCTTGATCTCATGAGACTCCAGGGCTTTAATGAGTAGGCTGGGCGCTGAACTCCACGTGGAAGGAGTTAAAGCTTACAGCAACCACTAACTTCTCAGCAGCCTCTAAAACAGCAGACCCTAGATTCCCTGCTCCAACTCGAGTTTATCATCTTAAATACCATGTATTTGTAAGATCTCATGATTACAAAATTCAACAGTTAAAAAGTCAGAATCTCGGGGCTGGAGAGATGGCTCAGTGGTTAAGAGCACTGTCTGCTCTTCCAAAGGACCGGGGTTCAATTCCCAGCACCCACATGGCAGCTCACGACTGTCTGTAACTCCAGTTCCAAGTCATCTGACACCTACATACCAATGCACATAAAATAAAATTAAATTTAAAAAAATTTTTTAAAAAAGTAAGAATCTCCTTTTACCCATGCTGCAGCATGCGCTGTCTGCTTTTCATTGA
The DNA here is from genome assembly GCF_964271855.1 of Acomys minous. Taxonomy (NCBI): domain Eukaryota; kingdom Metazoa; phylum Chordata; class Mammalia; order Rodentia; family Muridae; genus Acomys; species Acomys minous. The sequence goes on along the minus strand of NC_140491.1, from coordinate 89,722,598 downwards.
GTTAAACTCTGAGCTAGCCTCAGGAATGAGTGATCTAAAAATAGAAAATTATGTAAGCTTTACATTTTATATAAATTGTATGTTTTCCATGCTCTTAGAAGCATGAGGTTTCAATGTTCTCTGTGACCTTTGTTGTTCACTGCAAGTGTTTTGCTATTTTTAAAAATCTAATTTCTTCCACAAAGTCTGAAACAGAGAGCATGTCCATGCAAGCTTCAAAATCTATTGATGTATTTTGCCCAAATTGGGTCCTACCATAAACATCTTCTAAAAATCACAAGCACTTTGATTCTTTTGTGTTTTATAAAGTGTCCATATCTTCTTGTGAGTTTCCTAAGTCCATGAGTCCAACTATAAGAAGGCAAAACCTGGTCATTAGCAAAGCATGTGCAATGAGCTGTAGGAAAACCTCAAAATAGATTAGATAGGAAAGTAAGCCAAGGTCAAAGGCCTGTGACTACTGACTCACAACTATAAACAATTTTAGAAAGATTGTATACAGGATGTTACCAAGGCCCCCATGGCACTGTCAACCAGATGTATCTTTAATAAGTGTTTTAAATCCAATAAATATTCAATTGCCACAGTTGTTATTTCTTAGCTGAAAAATCAATTACTCAGTGTAATGTGGCTTTACCACTTGGTCTCATCTACCTCGAAATGTGGAGCATTCACAAAATCATGATCAAGGAGTCAAGCCTTTTCCTTTTCTGTAGATGAGAAAGTAGAAAAAAAAAAGAAGTATCATATCTTTTTTTTATAGCCCACTAATTCCAGTTAGTAGCGTCCATTTGTGCATAGACGTGGAGCCAATGGAGCATGGAAACTTGCCAGCAACCACATCCTCCATAATGATTCTCTCTCCTCAGAATCTAACAGCTACCAATAGAGGCTCAGGAAGGGGTCAGTCACAGAGACCACTGAACTTTACTGACATTTTCATATATTACCCATAACTTCTAGAGCAACATTTCTAGATATAGTCTTCTTAAAAATAATGATAATGATGATGATGATGATGATGATGATGATATGAAAAAACATTGATGAAAGACAGCCAGTCTCAATCGCTGACCTCCATTTGCACACTGCCCGCACGCGCGCATGCACACGCACGCATACACACACACACACACACACACACACACACACACACACACACACACGTACAAACATGTACATACACAAAGTAGAACCATTTAGACATAGCATATATTTTTGTGCCTGACTTCTTTTATTCTGCACTGTTTTTAAGATTCACCCTTGTTGTCTGGGGATCAATGGCTCACTCCTTTTTCTGGCTCTGCATCTAACATCTGTATGAACATCCTCATATAAATCATTTCTGTTGGGCAATAAATGGGAAGAGAAAAAGAAGAGCCACCACATAGGAATGTATTCAATGACAGAACTTCCTGTCAAACAGTTTCCCTATGGAATCTTACCAGCAGCATATGAGTACCAGTTGCATCGTGTATTTAGCCAGCTTCTTGACTTTATAGACCTCCTTGAAACAAAGGCCTTTCTCAGATCTGCCAGTGGCCTTTATATAAATTTCTTGTCACTCTTCAAGCCCAATTACCATCTTTTTTTTCCCAGAATTAAAACAGTGAGAAATGTTCAGTTATTCTGATCATCAATGAAATGGAAAGAATTCCTTTTTTTAATCAAATATTAACATTTTTTGTAACAGCAAATGTTCACTGGAGAAAAAAAAAAGTCAAGACTTCTGGTAGATGTGCATACACAAGCTTTACAGTGGCTCTCTAAACAAAAGTCTGTGTGTTTGAATAGGCTGGCTGCCAGGGGCTTTCAGCAGGAATTAAGCAATTAGATGATTCTATTTTTTTCCTTGCAACAAATTTGCCTTTAGCCAACACAGTTGGGAATGAGATGAGAGCTCCTCCCCCACAAAGCACAGTCCCTCTTGTCCCCATCCATCCTCATTAGCTGTCACAGAGAGTAAGAAAGTTCCACTTCCAGCAATTTATTCTTGAACCAATTTGATTATGAAGCTTATGTATGAAAAACCCATTAGTCAAAAATATAAAACACACACAGTTGGGAGAAAAAAAGATTTTGTGTAAGAGGTAGATAAATAAAATATCCCTTGGAATTAACATAAAAACATCCAAATATTTCTCACACTCTTTTCAGACTAAGCACACAGGGCACTTCTCTAAACTTCTTATCAAAATACATTCTTTCTCCTGACCTGTCGTACATACAACAATCTGTGTATTATTTTCCTTATGAACTTATTTCATCCTAGGACAAAGGCTGATTATAACTTAGTGTTCTTTCATGCACAAGGTTTCCTTTGCATAAAAAAACAGTGTCAACAACCAGTCTCTCAGATCAGTGGTTCTCAACCTGTGGGTTGCCACCCTCTTTGGGGTCACATATCCAATACCCTGCATATCAGATATTTACATTGCAATTATAACAGTATCAAAATTGCAGTTATGAAGTAGCAATAAAAATAATTTTATGGTTGAGGGGTCACCACAGCACGAGGAACTGTATTAAAGGGTCACAGGATCAGGAAGGTTGAGAACCTCGGTCTTAGATAATAAGATGGCTCTTCAAGTATCTGACATGACTATTTAGTGCTCGTCTCAAAGAAAGTCTTTGTTTCTGAAATGACAAACACAAGCTCACCAAGAGTGTGCAAAATATCTTCTCTAACATGTAAGGTTCGTCCTCTGAACATCAAGAAAGCTTTTACTATAAAAATGCAGGAAAGAATTTTCTGTTATAAAATTTTCAGGAAATAATATAAAGTTTGGTATGTATGGAGAACGGCATCTAGGAGAATTTGGGAATGTGAAAAGAATATGACCAAAGTAAATTCTATGAAAAACACATTTTTCGTTTTTTTTTTTTTTTTTTCAAGACAGGGTTTCTCTGTATAGCCTTGGCTGTCCTGGACTCACTTTGTAGTGTAGGCTGGTCTCAAAGTCACAGAGATCCACCTGCTTCTGCCTTCCTGAGTGTTGGGATTACAAGTGTGTGCCACCATGCCCAGCTATGAAAAATATTTTAATTTTTTTTAAAAAAGGAAATGAATATAACTCTCAGGAATTGGTTTTGTCCCACCCAAAGCCCTTCAATTTCTCTACGATTAGAAACCAAAGTGCCACCTTAGGCTTTTTTTACTCATCATATTAAAATCACTAAATTTCCGTTTTTTAACATCAAGGTATTTTCACAGGTTCCTCTGAACTATAATCCAGACTTTGGGGTCTATCTTCACATGATGCTGTCTAATTTCCCTACCTTTCACAGTATCTTTCCAGTCCTCATTTAAAGATGGTAGTGGGGGGGGGGGGAATCATCTTTAAGACAACACGGTTTTCTAGCTTCATCTCACTCTTGGTCCCTGTCCTGTAACACCTCCCCACAGCCCTCTTTCCTAAAGTTACTGAATTGCGTTTTCTCACATCCTAGTCACCTCTCAAAGCTTCTATCCAATAAATACATATTGAGTAAATAAAAGTCCCTAAAGTACTGAAGTCGACTTCCACTATTTACTGTTTCCCTTCTAGAAAGAGATCAGTGGGCCCAGACAGGGACACAGTTGGTGGTAGCATGACAGCTTAGCACACACAAGACCCTGGATCCAATCATCAACACTGCAAGTAGGGCGAGGGGGGGGGCAAAAATGGGTTACTTCCTTCTCCCTCCACAGAGATCACTTGTTAAATTCCAACAGAAAATCCCAAATATCCATACCTTGACCATAAGGCCCATTCGACAAGAGAAAATCCATGCCTGGTTCTATAAATCCAGTCAACTACTGGTGGCAAGAAAGGTCACAGACTCACAGAGAGAATCTATTATTGCCATTTTCCTAAACCAATATGATTTCTACTTTCTAAAGACGCATCCTTATACCTACATATAAGTGTTGCTATCATACCTCATCAAAGAAGCTTCTTTTTTCAGCAGACAGACTATCACAGAGATCCACAAGTCATCAAAATACAGAGGATACATGACTGTGGGGTGCCCACCTTCAACTGACAATATTCAATGCAACCCGTATAACTAAGGCTCAAGGAAATTCATGGAACGTGAAGCAGAAAGAAGACCAGGATGTCTGCTGTCAGAGAGCATCCCCTATATACGACCAGGAGAATATACTTGTGAGCACTCAACAATATGGTTTCAAGACCAGCATAACGACAGACAGTACCAGTTGATATGCCTGTGTAGACAGAGGAATCCTACATGGTCCCACCACAAAATTCAGAGCTACAGGAGCTCAATTTGTGCTGTGAGAAGGAGAATCAGTTGCTTCTGGAGACAGGCTCCCACATAGGTTCTCTAATCCCAATCAGTCAGCCCTGAACATATAACATATGTGTATATAATAAGCAACTTTAAATGGACTCAGTAGGTATTATTTTTATATATAGATATAGATATATAGATATATAGATACATATACACACACACATACATATATTTGACCATGTGTATATACATGTCGCAATAATTAAAGAAGGGATTATGAATATTTAAGGGGGTTCAGGAAGAGTTGGATGGAGAGAGGGAGGGATAGAAGTGATATAGATGTCATCATTGCTCATGTATGAACTTCCCAAAAGAATAATAAAACTATTTTTTAAATTGCAAAAAAGTACCTGCCTTATAAAGGTCATTACAAAACATATAAAGATGAGAGACCTTGTGTGGCTAAAAAGGAGTTTGTGATCTGATAAGCAACAAAATAAAGTCCCAATCAGCAGAAAGAATCATTAATTCCATTTATATTGTGGGAAGGTATTATTTGAAATTAAAAAAGGAAATAGTTACAGTGTTATTAAATGGGCATGTAAGCAGGGGTGGCAAAAGTAGAAACAATTTTCAGAAAATTTTTTAAAAGCTTAAGGATGTGAACACATATAGCAAAGAGTGTAAAGAATATGAGTAATATAGGTTGTCTGGAGCCTGGGGAACGGCAGTGGCTATAGACAGACTAGAAAGGTGACAGGTCCCAATCATACTTGGAACCTGATTCCAAGGGAAGCACTTGTATGCAAGTTTAATAGCAAACCATGGTAGCTTGGGCAAAGGTGCATGATTGGAAGTTTCAGGAACCTGTGCCACTCAGTAGATGCAGACTAGATTAGGAAACCAGAGGTGAAAATTTCCTACATTTTATCAAATCAGTATAAAACACAACAGAAAGAAGCGCCATTGGTTGATTTACTACTGAAAAAGAAAACTTGAAAAGAGATGGAGAATGTTCTAGATAGAAAGTGGGCAACATGGCCTCCACCCTTAAGGAGCTTCTCCTGTCATAACCAAAGCAGAAAATGTGATACAAATATAAACTATTGCGCTAGTGGGAAAATAGAATACAAGAAAAAAAAAGCAGAATCATACCACAAAGCAATTTTTATATTCATTTGTGGTTCACACTGTCAGAGCCAAACACTTCAAGCAACAATTTAGGGGAAGTGGCAAGAGCTCTAGGCACTGTAGAAAGAGAATTTCTACAGCGTTGCAAATATTCTGAGTTCTTGGGACCAAAAGAGAAGGAAAGGTTCAAGGGAATGAGCCACAGATACTATGGTACAAAACCCTATAACACACACACCACACACACACCACACACAACCACATACTCACACACCCACATGCCCACACACCACATACCACATGCACCCACACATCCATACACCCCACACACATACTCTACACAACCTCACACCTACACACCCATATGCCCCACACTACTGCACACCCTCATATTCACACAGCCATATTCACACCCACATACCTAGATTCCTATGCACCTGCACACCCACACTCTCAAACACCCACACATCCCACATTCATACACAGACAGACAGATAGAAGTCAGGAGCAAATGCTGTTTTGAGGAAAAAAAAATACATGTGTATAGTTTTGTATAGATTGTATTTTAACTTTCCAGTAGGGCAGCCAGATCAAATTTTACAATGGGAAAATGGAAATGTAAATTAAGTATTTGAGATTACATTATTAAGACAAAAACAAAAACAGTTTCTGCATGTTGGTGTCGCTATTGGACACAAGCAATAGAAAAGCTGCGTGGTAGCATGTGCCCTTTCTTGACCATTCAAAAAAAAAAACATCGTACACAATAAAACCCGGTGCTGAAAAGGAAGATATTCAGGCTTCACAGTCTACTGATATTTTAAGTGTTGGTGACTGTAAAGACTTGGAGCTACCTGGGAGAGTAAGACAGGAAGGTAGCAACTTTCGAGCTTGCTATATAGAGATTCGCAAATCTTGTTCACAAAGAAAAGAAAGCTTTGGCATCGTAAACACAGAAGAGATGTCACTGGTGTGCAGATAATAAAGATGTAGATGATGGCACTGTTATACGTTGATACAATATAAAAATGCAAACTAGGTAGTAAGAGAATAAGTCTGGAAACTTTCTTAGAAGATGAGGACAAAACCTTATTTGAGGGCTGGAGGAATGGCTCAGCAGTTAAAGAGAACTTGCTCTTCTTCCCGAAGATCTGAGTTCAGTTGCTAGTACCTGTACGAATATACATCACTCTCCTGCTGTAATTTTCTCCGAGGCCGACGGACTCTGTCTGCTAATCTGGGCCTAGTCCTGGAAGCTTCTAGCCTCTGTACAGTCTAATCTAGGCCTAGAATGTTTTCAGCCTCTGAGACTTACTGCTGAATAAGCTTACCCTTTCTAGTTCTTTCTGAACTCTGGCTGGCTGGTTCAACTCAGCAGCTCTGGCTCAAACTCATTCTACAAGCTGACTGATTCAAACTGGCTTCTCTCAGTTTCTCACTGAATTGTTCTGTTTGACCTCAAACTAACTCTACCAATCTGGTCTAAAAATCCTGGCTCCTTCTCATCCTCTAGCTTATTCTGTCTTCACCTGTGTCTAATTTGTCCTCTCTATATAACCTGTCTCTGTACAACTGTCTTGGTAAAACTACCTCTGAATTCCATGAACTAAACTACCATGAACTCAGCTCCACTGCACTGCCTCTCAACTCACTGACTCAACTGAACTACCTGAACAGAATTCACAGATCTACATGCCTCTGTCTCCTAAGTTAAGGGCATGTGCCACTGCACCTGGACCTAAGCTTTTCTTTACCTGAAACTTGATCTATACTAGGCTGGCCTTGAACTCAGAGATCTGCTTGTTTCAGTATCCTAGGATTAAAGGCATATATGTATTTCAGTAGCCATGTTGCTGAGTTAAAATTCCTCTACAAGTACCTACATAGGGTGTCTCACAAGTACCTGAAACTCCAGTTCCAGAGAATCTAATGGCCTCTTTTAGCCTCCTTGGACATATGCACACATGTGACATACGGTCACAAAGACAAAGACATATTTAAAGAAATATATAAAATTCTCATTTGGGAGATATATAAACTCAGCTTAGAAAGGTTGAAATTTAAAATCTCACAGAGATAATTTAGGAGGTGAAACCAAGTTCAGAGCCAGTTCTGAATTCAGATGTACAGAGCAAAATCCTGGCTAGTGTCTCAAATGCTTCGCTGACCTGTTGAATGTCTAAGGGACCAGAGCCAGTGTGGATTTTTAAACCAGCATTTCAGTAATGGATCAGAGTGGGTCAGATGCATTAAACTAAAACACAACGAAAGCACTGACATTTAACAAGAATAGAGATAATTTTTAAGTTGTGGTGTCTATGGTTAAAAAAACAAGAAAAGGGTGCAAGTAATGGAGTGTTGTTCTGGAGAAGATAAAGGCAAGACTATAGGAAAATAAACTTGCAAAACATTGCATTCTGGAAGAGAGATACGTGCACAACACACACACACACACACACACACACACACACACACACACACACACACCATAAGCCTTGTAGAATTAACAGAGAAACACTCACCCTACTGAGCGGTCACAAGAGTGTTAGGATAAGGCCATGGGCTTAAAGACCACAAAGAAGAATCTGAATGACCACTGTGGGATTCCAACAGCATGACAACACCTAATTAAAAAAAAAAAAAAAGCTTACTGGTAGAATAGATCTAAGTAAGAAAACGGTATGCATTTTATAGGCACTCTTATCCACACTTTAACTAAATTAGACCATTATATATATACGTATATATATATGTATATATGTATATATACATGTATATATATTATATATATGTATATATATACACACACACACACACACACACACATAGTTCTGGAGATAAACGGTAGAGTTAAAAAAAATAAAAGGAGTCTGGGAAGATGCAGAAGGCTCAAGAGACAAAGGTCTTTGAAGGGACTCTGGCCAGCTTGAGTGTGGCAAGCATGTCTCTTGGCTGGCATTGCCCTTCTTTCCCATTCCCTTTGCCTTGCTTTAAAAAACAAAAAACAAACAAACAAACAAAAAAGACACATTAAATTACATTCCTAAAGCTAGCCACCAAGGTCTGTTCCCTTATTTGGCCACTTCCTCCTCCTGAGGCTGACTACCAAGGTCCAGCTATCAAAGTTTTGAAATCCAGCAATCAAAAACCCCCTTAGACTCACCTAATTAACAGTTCCAATTAAAATTAAACACCTCATCCTAACTTGAGGTTTTTCCCTTGTACTTTTTTGTATTTTTTAATTTATTATAATTTATTCATATTACATCCCAATTGTTATCCTCTCCCTCTTATCTTCCAGTTCCCACCCTCCCTCCCTCCCTCCCTCCCACTTTTGCCCTATGACCCTCCCCTAGACCTCTGAGAGGGGAGCCTTCCTCCTGCACTCTCTGGCCACAGCCTGTCAGGTCTCAACAGGATAGTCTGCATCCCCTGCCTCTGTGTGCCCGCAGGCCATCCTGCCAAGGGCAGTGATAAAATTGTGGGCACCAGAGTGCATGTCAGAGGTTCAGTGGCAGTCCATCTCTCCCTCCCCCCAACATGGAGAATGAGCTATCCACTGGATATACCAGAACATGGGGTCTAGATTCTTTACATGCACTGTCTTTGGTTGGTACATCAGTTTGTGCAGGTCCCCTGTGTCCAGATCTGCCAGCCTTGATGGTCTCCCTGTGGAGCTCCTGACCCCTGCAGGTCCGTCCATCTCCCCACTCTTCCCTACAACTCTCAGCGCTGTGCCCGGAGTCTGACTTAGAGTCCCAGTATCTGTCTAGATCCCCCTGGGCAGAGTCTCTCAGAGGACATCTATGTTGGGCTAATATCCACAAAAAGTGAGTATATACCATGCATGTCTTTCTGGGTCTGGGTTACCTCACTCGAGATGATCATTTCTAGCTCCATCCATTTACCTGCAAATTTCAAGATTTCCTTGTTTTTGACAGCCAAGCAGTATTCTATTATGTAAATGTACCACAGCTTCTTTATCAGTTCTTCAATTGAGGGATGAGATTCTGGCTATTACAAATAAAGCTGCTATGAATATGGTTGAGCAAATGTCCTTGTTGTATGGTGGAGCATCTTTCAGGCGTATGCCCAGGAGTGGTATAGCAGGGTCTGGAGGTAAAGCTATTCCCAATATTCTGAGAAAGTGCCAGATTGATTTGAAAAATGGTTGTATAAGGTCACACTCCCACCAGCAATGGAGGAGTGTTCCCTTTCTTCACACCCATGTGCTGTTGCTTGAGGGTTTTTTTCTAACTTTTTTTTTCAATTTTTATTAGAATTTATTCATATTACATCCCAGTTGTAATCCCTCACTCCTTTCTTCCTGTCCCCACCCTACTCCCCTCCCCTAGACATCTGACAGTTGGGGTCCTCCTCCCCCACCATATATCCACTGCCACTCACCTATGTGCCACCTCTGACGCCTCTCCATCCAGAGGTGGAACAAATACCCCTCCCTCCTTTCCCTTGCTCCTCTTCTCTTTCATCCTCTATCTCCTGTGTTTGTCTCTTATTCCCTGCCTTCTGTCCCTCTGGGTCAAATAAATCTCCTCTCTGGTGAGGCCTTGCTCTTGGGGCTCCTGAGGCAATACTTTTCCTCACAGACTTGCTGTGGAAGCATGGAGACGTGAATTTGGGTCACCTGCACCCACGAACCCACACGCCTAGTACCAGAGGTGGAGATGGGGCTGGAGGTGGCTGGCCAGTTGGTCTAGCTAAAATGGTACTCTTCAGTGAGATGTCGTCTCTCAATAAAGAGGAGATGTGATTAAACACAGGCTCACACAATTTGTCGGTGACTGGACTGGATGACAGCTTGAGAATCTCAGCCCTGTTCTATTTTCATGGTCTCTACACCTGAAGGCAGTGAGGCTTTAACTAGCTCTAACAACCTCTTCCTATTACTGGTGCCTCCTCCCACCCCCAAAGTCTGAAGCCGGCCAGCAAATACGGTCTCTAGAACACACACAGTCCTGTTACCATTGAAAGGGAAGAACTTGCTGTGTTCAGTTAAGACTATTGTCTCCTCCCTGGCTTGCTTGTCACCCCAGATCTCTTCACATAGGGTGGGTGGGCTTGAATTGATGATCTGCCCAGATCAGGGGTTTAGATTCAACAGATCCACGTTGGGGGATCAGAATCATGTCAGTGTGCCAAGTCTGGTAAAAGTGGCATCAGAGATTCACTCTATGCTGGTTAACTTTGCAATGCCACAGTGTCAGGACCACGGCTAAAGTCTCATTATGAACTCAGTGCCTGTACTGAAGCGTAAGGTGGTGGAAAAAACATAATTTTCTAAATGCACAGCACTAGAAACCAGCCTGTGTTAGATTTGTCCTACTCTCAGATGTGTGTAGCTGGAACAAGCTTAGCTGCCATTCCTATAATCTTAGAAATATGTCCCATAAAATACTACCTATAGTCACTACAACGTATGTGTGTTTAGACTTTTATTACATACATACAAATGTTTGGTCAGAACCGTATAAAACATAATTATTCTGTTCTTGGGATAGAAACCTATAGCAAGATAAAACCAAGAATAGTTTATGTTTGAATCAGCTATTACATATCCCAGTAACAAAATTTTTTAAAAATAAAATTTCCACTGATCATGACTTAAAAGAAAAGCAATTGCTCCATCTCCCTATGGAAAGTGATATTATAAACTTTTAATAAGAAGCAACAGAAAAAGTATTTAGAAAAGTAGAAAAATATACAGTTACTTTGGTTTGGAAAAGAAATACTGTTACTTTGGTTTGGAAAAGATTATTATGAAGGGCCTGAGAGTCTACCTTATTTGCAATTAACCTGCTGCTGTTTCACATGTTCTGGTGGAAGACACAAGACCCTACACTTTATTGCACATCATAAAGTCCCGACAAAAGTCATTCTCATGTGTCAGTTCAGGGTGGCCAGTTGCCTCAGAAATATGGAAAATGAACCAGGTCACTCTCGAGCACAGCAGGGGAACCCTGAAAACCTAACCTCTTGGAATGGACAACGAGCCATCAGGTCAGTATAATGCCTGCCCCTTGCTCTGCAGGCAAGGACCATCTGCTCTGTCCCTGGGTGAAGAAACACAAATATCTTCTATAGCTCTTTACTAAGCAAGCAGGATTGAAAGGAAAGTCCAAAACCAAGTTAGGACTTACGTTCTTTAGATTTGTAAAATGTGGCAAAGCCCTGGAAATTTATCACCTCATATAAAGGAAATGTGCATGGGGGAGGAGAGGGAGGCCCAGAGGTTCTATTAATGGCGAGATCAAACCATGGAAACCATGTTGGACACAAGCTTAATCTTGCTTAAGTAGTATTTACTTCTGCTAGAATATTTTTCCTCCAAGCCAGGAAGTCAGGGCTCCTGGCTCCTTCAGCTTCCTTCAAGTTCTTCCTCCTTGGTTCCTTCATTCACCTTACCCTATAAGCGTCAGGCTTTTTCAGGCTCCCTGTTTGTTTTCTCTCTGTTGATAGTTGTAAAACATGCAGCCTCTAACTACAGAAAAGTGATTCACTATTCACAGAACTCTGGCAGCTACAGGACACTCCCTTCTGCTGTTCGTTCATTTATTTATTAAATAACCCACAACTGTTCTTTGGCTCTGGGAAGATGCATTTCATGAAAGCCCAAAACGCACATGAGATTCTGTTTCTCTGAGAATTAAGATAAAGGATTGGGGCCAAATTATGTGTGTTTCTTCATGCAATAAAATACTGAAAAAAAATTTTAAAGGAATAGAGTTGATGAGATTCACAAATAGAAAGCTTTATTATAAATTTGAAAAATCACATATTTAAAGCCTTCTAGCAGCTTTGACCACATAGGTCATTAAAAGTTGTTCACAGCAACTAAACTTACTTTTAGTAGTTGTTCTTGGATAAGATTATAGCTGTACAGGCTACAGCAGCATAATGCTGCAGATAATCCCTAAAGTAAGAGTTGAGTCTCAAATCCATATTCAATGTGCCTCATGAAAATGTTTGCATGTTCATGATCTTCTGCCCCGGCCCGCCAGGGTTCGACTAACGCTCGGGAGGAAAATTTTCCTGTATGGAGACAGAACACTAGACACGAAGAAGGGGGCAAGTCTGCATTCTGATCAAACCCCGTTTATTGAAAATTTTCACAGAGTTTATGTAGGCACAGAGGCTTGGGTATTTGCGTAAGCAAGGGTTGCTATGGATACCTAACTCTGGAATGCTCCAGCAGGTAGGTATCTACCTTTACAGCTGCTAATTGCAGGAGAGAAATTCCAGGAAAGTCGTGAAGGATCTGATGAGTCAGGAAAAAGCTCCCGGAACTGCTGCTCGCAAGGTAGCTGGCCCTTAATCTGATCTTATCAGTACTCCCACCGGAAAAGGAGTAGCTCGGGGGTCTGGAATGACCAGCCCCCACAATAAACCACAACAGGTGTCTAACTGCTGACCTACAACAAGGTCAGCTAGTTCCTGGTGAATGGCAAACTTCTGGAGAAATAGGAACCTAGGTTCTGACAAGATGGCTGGACATTGGCCACGTAGCCCGTCCCCAACAATCTTCTGTTCCAAAGTACAAAATGGGCCCACTGTATATACTTTCTTGGTTTTATTGACAAGTAAGAGTTATATGTATAATGTTAAGGTATATGATGAATGATATTCTAATATAATTACATATTGTAAAATAATTTCCACTATCAAGCTAATTCACATACTCATCACCTCGCAAAACAGCAGTCTTTTGTGCAGGCTATGAGAAAATTTAAGATCTCTTCTCAGCACTTTTAAATTATTCAATGCAGTATTCTTTACTGTAGAAGCAAGCACACTTACTTCTCATCTAGAAAGGCACTGTGGGCTCTCACTGTCTTTTTTTGCCCTTCAGAGAGAAGCTAAGAATGAAAATGAAGCTTCTTCCTCTGCTTGAGATAATGGCAATCTCCTTCTAATGCATGGCAACACTAATGGCTCTACTTCACTAACCAAGTGCTGGGCAGTGCTCTAAGCACTTTGTATGCATTCCTTTCACCCTACAACAATCCCTGAAGCTATATCCAATTAGTCTCCCATTTTAAAATGCTTTAGAGGGGCTCGGAGAGATGGTTCGAGGATTAAAATAATGCACTGCTCTTCCAGAGGACCAAGTTCAGTTCCCAACACTCGGGATGGGCAGCTCACAACTGCCTGTAACCCCAGCTCTAGATCAGATGCTCTCTTCAAGCCTCTCAAAGAGCCCGCTCACACATGATACATTTACATGAATACACTTGAATAAAATTGTATTTTTTTAAAAAAAAAGATATATAAACTGAGGCAGGGAAGTAAACCAATGTGCCTAAGACCCCATGGCTCATAGAACTGAACTTAGGGTTTGAGTTCAGCCTGGTTGTAATCCATCTGTACTTTCCAAGGGCAATACTAATAAGAGTGCCATTTGTTGAAAACTTATAATATTCTATTCACTATAATAATTGACTGTTGTAGTCATAGGGGAGGGGAATAAGGGGGAAATGGGAGGGAGGGAAGAATGGGAGGATACAAGGGATGGGATAGCCATTGAGATGTAACAAGAATAAATTAATAAAAAAAATAACTGACTGTTGTGTTTGTTTGTTTAATTGAAAACAGTCTTTGTCATTTTAACGGAAAGCAACCCTGTCATTGCCCCATTATAGACTAAAACACTAAGCCATCAAGAGGTCAGCATTGCATCGTACTCTTAGTATTCAGCAGAGGTCATATGACTATCATGACAAGGCTGGAAGGTGCTTCTCATAACTGAGGTAACATTTATGGGCTCTCTAGGAAATGAGGGAGGCTGTACTTCCTCCCTGCACTGCGCAAGAGCCATTCCCACGTGCAACAAACTTCTCTTTCTCTTGCTTCCACATGCTCATTCATGGGTCCTCAGGCAGCTTAGGCAAGGAGCACAGTGAGGACATGACATGTTCTCCTCTGTGACTCAGGGAAGCAGTGACCAATGCAAACATCAAACAGCAAGGCACGAGGTAGAGGAGGGGATGTAAGAGAGGTGGGTGGGAGAAGGAAGATGAAGAAAAAGAAGAAGAAAGAGGAGGAGGAGGATGGTGGTGGGCCTGTATGATTTGCAGAGAAACATTGGAGAAGTGAAAGGATAGAGGTTCTGAAAGGAGAGATTCTTCTACTCTTCCTCAAAAGCCATCAAGGGTCATAGGGTAATAAATGCAGTGTCAGCCCTGGTCCCACACTATCCTTGAGTCAACCATTATCCAGAGCCGTGGTTCCCAACCTTCCTAATCCTGTGACCCTTTAATATAGTTCCTCATGTTGTGGTGACCCCCAACTATAAAATTATTTTTGTTGCTACTTCATAACTGTAATTTGCTACTGTTATGAATCGTAGTGTAAATATCTGTGCTTTCTGATCACCTTAGATGAACCTTGTGAAATGGTTAGCGACCCCAAAAGAGTCACAAGACAAAAGATGAGAACTACTGGTCCAGAGGCTTGAGGGACCTGGTCCATGGATGTTTCTGGCCCAAACTGATCCTTTTAGCTATTTCTCTCTGATGGGAGAAAGCTCTAAATTAGAAATCTGCACCAAACCCAAATGTATGTGCTTACACATACACATATGAAAACACACTCCCCGTAGGCATATTTTTTACTGTATTTTTATTTTAGGTTCCTTAAATCTCTCTCTCTCTTCTTCACCTCAATCCTTTCCATCACCCAACCCCAGATAGGAGAGAAAGAAGGTTAGTGGGGAGAGGGGGCATAGTTTTCCTTAGCTACTTCCTGCTGTTTAGGTTCATCAGGTTCCTTTGGGCAATATGAATCCTCACTTCAGGGTATCTCCAACTTGTTATATCAAACTACATCAACAGCACCAGCAGTATCCTTCTCTTTTGGTGGAGGCCCCAGTCTTTCCTGGGTCTGGCTTTTATCCCCACTGACAAAGACCAGACCACCCTACCCCACCCCCGCCCTACACAAGGTAGTTCACAGCTGGCAAAGATCACCTGTCCTCTCAGGAAGCAATTATCAGCTGTGGACTAACTGGAGCAGCCCCCTCCCTCCCCCCCCTCCTGCCCCCATATCCCACACCTGGAAATAAAACAAAAACATATTTGCATATAAACCAAAAAACTCCCACAACACTCCCCCACTGCTGAGACAGATCTATACATCCTTCCTGTCATTTGAGAAAAGTCTATATTACCCACATCTATGCCTGGGGGACACATGTACATTCTTAGTTGATGGAAGTGTGTGTGTGTGTGTGTGTGTGTGTGTGTGTGTGTGTGTGTGTGTGTGTGTGTCCTGGAGGAAACGGAACCATTGTGAGTGGGTCGTGATGCTTAGTTTCAAGGAGTCTTTCTCATTCCATCACCACGCTGAAGTCCTCGCTGGATCCGCTTCCTAAAAGTATGTCAGTGCTCCCACTCCCTACAGCTCCAGTCTCCAGGCCTTCCTTTGGCTCAGCATCTTCTCCATGTCCTTCTCCACAAGTTATCTCATCCTATGTGGTACCAGTCTCTTTGGAACTGGTCCAAGACTTCTTGGTTCCTGTCCAGAAGGCTTTTTCTCCTCTTTCCCTTCAGGCAGAGAATGCAGGTGCCTCTTGCTCACCATGGAGGTGAACATAAAAGAGCATTTAAAAAGTGTTGGCTGAATTGACCAACACAGGAGCTGGACAGGAAAAATCATAGGCTAGCTCATTTGTCCTTCCCCAGAGTGTGGAAGCCTAACATGAGCTGGGCTAGAGGTGAAATGAGGTAGGAGAAGTGAAAGTATGAGACACTTACTGTAGGCTCAATTTTCTTTCTTTTTTTTTTTTAGGCTCAATTTTCTTAACCAATATATTTTATTAACAACTTAGTGACCGAGCATATGTCCTGGTCTTATAACCCGACTAACTAAAACAATAGAAATGAGGATTAATGGACACAATAACAAAACCATAAGGATATCAGTTCCGAGGAATGATTCTCCTGGCACAATCTGCACGATTTCTTCTGCTGGTACTTAGAGTAACCAGAACCCAGAACCTCAGCAGGAGCTGAAAAGCCTGAAAATCAAGGCCAAGCTCGGGGCTGTTTGAACCCTGCCCTAGTTACAAGAAACCAGCAAAACAAAACACCACCTGCAGCTTTAGGAAAGCACCGCGTGCAGAAAGCTCCCACAGGACCTGCTCTCTGTCCCCCCTCCCCTCCCTCCCCCCCCCCCCCCCATTAACCCGGCCTGAGCCAATCATCCTGCTCACATACCTCAGATACAGCAGCCCAACCAATCAGTTTAAAGGTCAGGTCCTCCCCCTGCCTTTATAAGCAGTCTGTAACAGCTACTCAGGGTCCTTCGCCTCCCGAGTGCTGAGGGACGCTGACACATCAACAATTGGAACTTCTGGTATGTCAGTAATAAATTTTACCTATACCTCTCAGCTGGTGTGGTTTCTCGCGGCGACCCCCTTACCGAATTGGACTCCCAGGGTCCAACATTTTGGGCCAGGGTCCAACAGAGCCAGAGCCCTGAAGCCTTCCCTCGAGCGGTTCTCTCTAGGAGCATCTCGTAGTGCAGCGATGAACAGCCAAAACTATCCCAAGTCTCCAAAAGGCCCCGCCTCCAGTTCTGGGCTCATTTATATAGCTCCTCCCAGAGTCTGTTCACGGGATCTTTTCAGCTGGCAACAATTAAGCTCCTGCATGAGGTGGTTGCTCTTCTAGTGAATTAACCTCACCTGTTCTCTCATGAGACCATTCCGACCCCACACTTGGAATCCTAAAAAACAGGTTTATCTCTCCTTCACACTTACCAACAGTACACAATAATGTCGACCTCTAAGAATACAGATTGAAGACACTGCTCCAGGAGCCTCTAATTCTGAATCGTCAGTTACAGATCTGTAGACTACAAAGGGTCATGTAGTACAGGAACAACAGAACAGCAAAACTATGAAAGAGACTTAAATAGCCCTGTGCAAGGAGGACTTAGGAGAAAATAGTCTGCTTCTATAAAATACATAGTAATGAAACTAAACATCTTATCTAGAAACTGGGGCTATGCCTTTAGAGTCGCCTGGCTATTTAGAAAGGACAAGGGAGAAGGTAACAGGGATGGCAGGCTCCTGGTGGCAGAGGCTGACAGAGAAACTGCAGTTATGGACTAGGACCTTCAGAAAGCCAGGTACTCAGGAGTTCTCCAATCCCCTATAGTAGTCAAAACCTAGATGTGTGTCTCATCAATTATGAAGCCTCTAGAGTTGAGTTTGCTGCTAAAGTGTGTTTGTTGGTAAAACCTCACTTCTGGTACCCACACCTGTGACCTGAACCATCTATACACCTCATCAAAGAAGATGTAGCTGGCATGGCTTTCAGAAATTAGAAGCCTCTAATGAAGACCTGGCACTGCAGCCTATGGAAAGTTCTGGACCCTCAACTGTCCAACAGAAGCCAAAGCTAGAAACCTGATTAAAGCCTTGGTTTTCCTAGGTCTCCAGTTCTTGATCCAACAGAAGGCTTTGCCAAAACAGATAAGGACTGAAGGTGATTCCAGGTTCTGAGTAACTGGCAGGAAAATGGGCAGCTGCAGACAGCCACTTCTGTAGCTAGATACTCGCCCATAAAGAAGCTCACTCATCACCATCTAGAAGAAATTGTTGCTAAATTGTTCCTGGGCAGAACCAAACACAGGTTCCTGAGTGTCTGAGTGCATGTTGCAGTGGGCTCTATTGCTTATCAGATGACCTGGGTTTGTTCTGACTCAGTAAAATCTCTGTCATGGCTACTTTCTGAGGCATCCCACCATCTGCCTCGTTAACATAGGGTTGGGAATATGTAGCTCTCCACTCCAAGTTCTGCTCCACTTCCTACGCCACCTTGGGATAGCCATGTAGTATATCAGGCCAAAGATAAACAACATGTCCTAGACCAGAAGGGTCTCTATGATCAGAATTGAACTCAGCTGTCTCTGCATCTATTGCTCTAAAGCCATCAACTTAGTAGTACATGAAGCATAGGCTCTGCAGCCCCAAACAATTTCTACCAAGCATAGTGAAAAACATTATGTATGTATGTATGTATGTATGTATGTATGCATATGTGGAAAGCACTGTGTTTGCACAGCTTACTAATGAAGGAGATGAGCAATTGCAACAAAGTATAATAGTTACTCTCAGACTGTGTATAGAATGCCATGAGAGTAGATGGAAGGCTCCTAACACAGTTTGGGGGTCTAAAGAAAGCTTAAAGAAGTCACAGAGAGCTTTGCAGCGAGACAAAATCTAAGCACGGAGCTCTAGCCCAAATGAACCAAGAGGAGGACATTATTTCACACTGGAGAAAGACTATGAGGAGAGATTCCAGTGCCGGTAACGATCAATGCATGTATGAGGAAAGAAATTGTGACATATATACACAATGAGAAACAATCTATCCATAAAGAAGAATAAAGTTCTGCCATTTTCTACAAACGAATGGAACTGAAAGGGACTGCCATGGGTGAAATAAGCACAGCAGGAAAAAGCAAGCATTACACAGTCTCTTAACTTGACGGTAGAACAGTGATTCCTAGAGGCTATAAATGGACCATGGATAAGCATTAGTTTTGATCAGTACACTCTGTGCACATGTGTTTAACTATCTTACTAAAAGTTATTGATATATATGATTATTACATGCTAATCAAAAATAAAATATTTCCATTTTGGGTGGGTCAGCTGAGGCAGAGCTCATGATAAAGAAGACTTGGTGATGTGCCAAGCTTTGAGAGGATGCATATTATGAAGGGCCTTGTTGACATAACTGAAGAAATTTACATTGAATTACAGGAGTATCATGAAACTACTGATTAAGTTTATGCAAGAGAATAGCATAGTTGGTGGAAGACTACTCATGCAGCATTGTGACGACGACTTTCTGGACAGGCAATTATAAGACAGTTGCAAAACTACAGGCAAGCAGGCAAGTGACAGAAACTAGTGAAAAGTGGGTGGATTTGAAAGTGAATGCCAATATATTTAGACATTTTCTGGACTTGGTAATTGGTAGGGCTGTCAGAGGAGGAAGCAGATGACATGCAGATGTCTAGCTTGGAAATCTATTCAAAGAGGGAGGAACAAGAAAAACAGTAGGACTAACTGGGAAAACATAATTTATTTCTGTTCAATTGTTGAGCCGTGTGTTCATATAAGCTATCCAAGGGTGGCTGGAACAATGGCTCAGTGGTTAAGAGCACTGGCTGCTCTGCTAGAGGATCTGAGTTCTAGTCCCAGCAACCACTTGGCAGCTCACAACTGTCTGTAATTCCAGTTCCTGGGAATCCAACAACCTTACACAGTCATACATGAAGGCAAAAACACTAATGAACATAAAAATAAATAAATCATTTAAAGGAGGAGGAGAAAGAAAAAAGAAAGGGAGGAGGCAGAGGAGGATGGGGAGGAAGAGAAGGAGGAGGAGGAAGAGGGGAGGAGGCAGAGGAGGAGGAGGAGAAGAAGAAGGAGATGGAGAAGGAGAAGAAGGAGACGGAGAAGGAAAAGGAGGAGAAGGAGAAGAAGTCACTATGATGTCAGATGGTAGTGATGCATGCCTTTAGCCCCAGCACTCAGGAGGTAGAGGCTGGTGAATCTCTGTGAGTTCAAGGCCAGCCTCGTCTACATAATGAATTCCATCACAGCTACACAAAGAAACCCTATCTTGAACTCTTACCCCCCCACACACACACACACACACAAGACATCCAAGGCCAAGTAGCTTAATCAGTTGCTAAATCAGAGCTGGAGAAGACCCAAGGTAAAGAAAACACTCAACAGTAAAATGTAGCTCAGTCCTAGACCTGATAAGGTCACCCAGAGTGAAAGGAGCAAGAAGAAAGGTAAGTCTGAGTCATCTTTAAAGAACAAAGAACAAAAACTCGAAGAATATAAGGAGGTGCTGGGGAGATGGCTCAGGCCTGAGAACCTGAATCCAGACCCCAGCACCCAGGTAAAAGGCAGGCATGATGGTATATGCCTGCAATCCCAGCACTGCGAGGTAGAAACAGGAAGTCTTGCCTAATGAGCTCCAGATTTAATAAGAGGCCCTGCCTCAAAAAAAATTAGTGTAAAGAATTATTAAAGAATATACTTAATGCTGACCTCTGAACCTCTGATGCTTTACATGGGCACACACAATCATGTACACACACACACACACACACACACACACACACACACACACACACACACACCCCAAATAGCAAGAAATCCTATCCTGAGTGTAGACTCAATTTTCTTAACCAAAATATTTTATTAACAACTTAGGGAGGTAATCCCCCTCAGGAACAGTCATAGGGGAGGGGAATAAGGGGAAAATGGGAGGGAGGGAAGAATGGGAGGACACAAGGGATGGGATAACCATTGAGATGTAACAAGAATAAATTAATAAAGGAGAAAAAAAAACAACTTAGTGACCGAGCCTACGTCAATTATAACCTGATTAACCAAAGCAGTAGGAAATGAGGATTAATTGACACAACAACAAAACCTTAAGGATATCAGTCCCGAGGAACAATTCTCTGGTCGGGAGCCGCAAGATTTCTTCCACTGGAACCCAGGGTAACCAGACCCCAGAGCCTCAGCAGGAGCCGGAGCTCTGAAGCCTTCCCTCTAGGAGCGTCTTGAAGGGCAACGATGAATAGCCAAATCTATCCCAAGTCTCCAATCCGCGCCGCCGCCGCCAGTTCTGAGCTCATTTATCTATCTATCTCTTCCCAGAGTCTGTTCACGGGATCTTTTTCATCTGGTAGCAATTAAGCTCCTGCACAAGGTGGATGCTCTTCTAGTGAATTAACATTACCTGTTCTCTCACTAGACCATTCCGATCCCACACTTGGGATCCTAAAGAACAGGTTTCTCTCCTTCACCTGAGAGATGGGATTAAGGCAAAGTGCAGGCATCCCTCAGACCAGAAGAGAAGGTCAAGCAGATCACGTCTATTAGAATAAACCTTGAACAAACTCTGCCAGACCATCAGCAAGGCCCTATGTTGAAACTTCAGTCCCTTCCTGGTCCCCGCCATTGCTTAACTCAGTTGCCCACTATTACCCACATCCTGATAGCTGGGACAAGGATGTTTCTAAAGACAAAATGGCCTCATGTGTATAAACAATTTCAAAAACAGTAGGCTCATATATAGTGCCAGCAGTTGCATTCAACTTGCCATTCCCCAAACCAAGAATCCTCTTCCCCTTTCACAGATACCCCTTTCCAGCTGTGTCTTCCACTCGATGTTTGAAATAAGCAGTCCCTTCTACTGAAGTCAGAATGGTCTGTTTCTGCCTTCCATCTCCTTAAGTAGCCTCAGAAATGTACAGTGTCCCTGAGCAGTGGTGCATGTCTCCACTCAGGAGACAGAGGCTGGCAGATCTCTGAGTTTGAGACCAGTTTGGTCTACAGAGTGAGTTCTAGAACAGCCAGGGCTACACAGAGAAACCTTGGAGAGAGAGAGAGAGAGAGAGAGAGAGAGAGAGAGAGAGAGAGAGAGAGAGAGAGAGAGAGACAGAGAGAGAGAGAGAGACAGAGAAAGAGAGAGAGAACAGTGTCAAATGTTGCTGAAAAGACAAGTAAATAGGAACTGAACATGTGTCTAGGAGGTTTACCAAAAAAATATGAAAGAAGCTGAAGAAAAAAAATATACTTTTCTTGTTTTTTGTAAGAATTAAAGACTTTTATGAGAATATCCTGCAACTTGGGATGGGACTGTATGAAGGGACAGAGAGCAGGATAGCCTACTGAGGGACAAGGAATTAGACAGATATCCTGAGAAAGCAGACAGATAGGGAGAGGGATCATTTCTAGATAATAAAGATGGTGAACTTCCAAGGTTACTGGCTTCTTCCTCATACTCTTGACCCAAAACAAAGCCTGACCACTTAAAGCAAAGCCCTGATGGGCTTTTTCTCCCATCAATAGGGACCCTTTGCCTGTGGACAAGTTCAAGGCCAGATTAGCACACATTTAGAGCTGTGTGACTATTGGCTTTCCTGTCTTTGTTCAAAATGACCAACCCTAAATTTAGGGAAGAAGATCCTTCAAATACCCTTAAAAGCCCCTTCTGTCAAGGAAAGGATGATCTTTGTCTTCCCAGGGCCCCCTGCGCTCTGCAGAGGATCTTTCTCTGTGTGTTTGCTGTGTGTTTCCTCACCCCTGATTTAAAAACAAAACAAAACTTTCTTTGCCAGCTGAGTCTGTCTGCTGCTGTCTGTTCTGTCTACGATTACCCCTGATGCTACTTGTTGGGCTCAAGATTTTTCCTGCCTTTTAATTACTTACCTGGCAGAGAACATTGTGGAAGTAGTTAAATTATAAAAGTACTTGCCTAATATCCATGAATGCTTGGGTTAGATTCCCCAGCACCATACAAACTTAGCAAGCAGAAGGTAGAAGCAAGATCAGAAGTTCAAGATCATGTTCAGCTCTACAGAGAATGCGAGACCAGCTGGGGACAGAGGGTGGAGGAATGTAAAGAACATTCCACTGAGACAACAGGAAAGATGACATGTACATTACAGGAAATGGCCAGACCCTCACCACACCATCCACAGGCTCAAGGGTATAAAGCTGTAGACTTATTTGAAAGACTTTCCCTTAAGAAGAAAGACCACTAAAGGGGCCTAGGGCAGTGCTTTCTTCAGTTGAGATGCCCATGTACTCAAAGGCTGCAGTAAGCCATGGCCCAGAAAGGCTCAGAAATGGCTTGAGTTGGCAGCCGCCCTTGGCATTGTCCATGTGACACTATAGAGGGCAAGAGTCACTGGGTATGGAGGCTTCCACCCTAACTTTTAAGGAAGGGTCAAAGCCAGGCAATATGTAGCAGAGTCATAGTCTCTAGAGGGAGCCCTGAAAATGTACCACATGGTACTGCAAGAGAGAACCCTAAGACTGCGCAAGTCTGGAGGTGCCAAGAATGTGGAATAGCTGCCCAGAAAGGCTGTAGGCAACAAGTGGAGTCAACCCAAGAGAGAGATTGTGTGGACTGAATGGTGAGGCCATAAGATCTGGGCTTGGTGTGCCAGGGGAGGACACATCACAAAACCACACGGCCCAGATTCTGGACACAGAACTTCAAGGTCATGTTCACTATCCTGAGTTCTGGTCTTGCCCAGGTCCTATCCTCTTTTCAAGGCCTCCATTCCTCCATTGTGTTAAGAGAATATTTATTCTGTGACACTGTGCTGGAAAGGTGTGACTTTATTTTTTATTCTCTAGGGTCTCAGAGCAAGGAGTTTTCGTAAGTCTTTTCAGAGGTTGGGCTTTGGCTTTTAATCAATATTGGAACTGTTGACACTTTGGGGACTTTTGGACTAAATACCATGAGCCTTTGGGGCCAAGGGCAGAACGTAATGGTTTGAGTCTGAAATGTCACCCACAGGTTCATGTTTTGACTGGTTGACATCATTTGAGGAGGTCGTGGAGACTTTAGAAGTAGGGACTAGGGGTACATCACTGCTGGCCACTCTCTCTCTCTCTCTCTCTCTCTCTCTCTCTCTCTCTCTCTCTCTCTCTCTCACAGCTCTTCTCCATCACAGGCTCACACTATCCTGAGATCCTGCCCAATCCCACAACACCAAGCAATACTGACTGAGCATCATCTTGTCAGAGTGACAAACAGCATGCAATATTAAAGTTATAGGGAAGAGTTCCTCATGAATGGACGGAGTGCCTGTATAAAAGAGGCCCATAGGGCTGCTTAGCCCTCACCACTATGTGAAGACTCAAGACCACAGGCCCTCAACAAACACCAAATCTGCCTTAAGTTTAAACTGTCCAACCTTCCTAAATGTGAAAAGGATCAGAAGTTCAAGATCATTTTCAGCTATATAGAGAGTTCAAGACCAGCCTGGCTACAAGGAGTTGGGGGAGTAAAGAACTGTTCACTAAGACAATAGAAAGATGTCCCCTTGATGGGGAAGCCTGGTGGCACTCAGCAGAAGGATAGCAACCTTCCAAGAAGAGACTTGATACCTTATGAGAATATACAGGGGGTGGGGTGGAGGTCCCCCTCAGTCACAGTCATAGGGGAGGGGCTAAGGGGAAATGGGAGGGAGGGAGGAATGGGAGATACAAGGGATGGGATAACCATTGAGATGTAACATGAATAAATTAATAAAATATTTTTTTAAAGATTGGCTTAAGTTGGGCATGGCAGTGCACGCCTTTAATCCCAGCACTTGGGGAGGCAGAGGTAGGTGGATCAATGTGAGTTCAAGGGCAACATGGTCTACAAAGTGAGTCCAGAGCATCTAAGGCTACACAGAGAAACCCTGTCTCGAAAAAAACCAAAAAGAGAGAGAGAGAGAGAGAGAGAGAGAGAGAGAGAGAGAGAGAGAAAAGAAGAAGAAGAAGAAGAAGAAGAAGAAGAAGAAGAAGAAGAAGAAGAAGAAGAAAAGAAAGAAGGAAAGAAAGAAAGAAAGATGGGCGTGAGTATTACAGGAAGTAGCCTGACCCTAAGCTCAAGAGTAAAAAAAAATATAAACTTATTTGAAAGACTTTACTTAAGAAGAACCAGTGGGGAATAGAGGCATTAAAATGCCTTTACTCCTGGCACTACAGAGACAGAGTCAGACAGATCTCAGTGAGTTCAAGGCCAATCTTGTCTACAGCGAGTCCCAGGGCAGCCAAAGCTCCATAGTGAGACCCTGGTTTTAAAAATGAAGAAAGGGGCGGGCAGCAGGAGGAGGGGAAGAGAAGAGGAGGGGAAGGAGGAGGAGGAGAATGGCCTGATCACACCAAGCGACCCAGTATATAACATTTTCGTTACAGAATCCTGAACAGTGTGTCGGACATCAGAGAGATACACCCTAGACATAGTTCTGTTTCCGCAGTCGCCCACCGCTGCTTCTGCCCTACAACCGAGCTGCAACAGAGCTGGCTTCCGAGCCGGACATGCGCAGTGCATGTGCCTCAGCAAAAAGCGCTGTAAACCTCTGATACTATCATGTTTTTACAAGATTATGAAAGTGCCTAGAGATAAATATTTCCTGTGAAGTTTAATTGCTCACAGGTTCCACCGTGAATCGGTTGTGTGATTTGACTGCAGAAAGCGAAACTAAACCAAGATTGAGTTGCTTGAAATGTAGAACCCCCAAACGACACAGGGAGGAAGCTGGAAGCCGAGACTCCTGTACTAAGGGCAGACCAGTGCCATCGCAGTCCAGTCTAGAGTGTGAGGTGCCGCACAAGTACTGTCAGTGACGAGGACAACACTGGAAGTCTGCCCTGTTCATCACAGGACCCACTGAGCACAGGCAGATTTTGTTTAGCTGAGACAACAAACGATTGTATTATTTTAGTTACTCCCTTTTTCCAGTCTGGCTTCTGATCTTAGGGCCTCACATGCTTAGCAAGTGCCCTGCCCCTGACCTATAGCTCCTGTCCTGTGCTGGGTTACTTTAAACACAGCTAGTCATGTATTTCTAACGTCTCCCATAGTGGATTAGTGCAGATGTCGAGTTTGCAGCACCAGGGAGGTAGTTATATTTTAATTTAGTCGAGTTTGCAGCACCAGTTATATTTTAAATTAGTTAACTCTTGCTAAATACTTCATAATGGTGTTAGGGTTCGTTTTAATGTCAATTTATCACAAATTAGAATCACCTGAGCAGGAAGTATCCTGAAGGCTTTGATTGACATGAGAAGACCCACCCGATTGTGGGTGCACCTTCTGGTAACCATCCAGACAAAAAAGAAGTAGTAGAAGAAAGATCATCCTGCCTTTTGCTCCTGGGCCTCCGCTGCTGCTGCAGAGCTAATCTGCTTGCTTTTTGCTGTGGCTGATTCCTAGGCTTATCTCAGAACCAGCCTTCCCCAGCTTTCATCAGAAACCAGAAGCAGTAACTCTCCAGGAACCTCCAGCCTGGAGGACTGTCTTAGTTAGGGCTTTATTGCCCGTAAAGAGATAGCATGACTACAGTAACATTTATAAAAGAAAACATTTAACTAGGGCTGGCTTACAGTTCCGAGATTTATTCCACTCTCGTCATGGCAGGAAGCATGGCTGCAGGAAGGCGGACATGGTGCTGGAGAGCAGTAGCTGAGAGTTCTACGTGTGCATCAGCAGGCAGCAGGAAAAGAGTTACATTAGCCCTGGCTTGAGTGTCTGAAACCTGAAAGCCCACCCCCAAGTGACGCACTTCCTCCAGCAAAGCCACACCTACTCCAAGAAAGCCACACCTCCCTGGTGACCAAGAATTCAAATCTAAAAGTCTATAAGTGCCTTTATTTTTTTTCTTTTTTCTTTTCTTTCATTCTTTCCTTTTCTTTTTTCTTTCTTTCTTTCTTTTTTCCTTTTTTTTTTTTTTTTGTGTGTGTGTGTGTGTGTGTGTGTGTGTGTGTGTGTGTGTGTGTGTGTGTGTGTGTGTTTCAAGACAGGGTTTCTCTTGCAGTCCTGGCTGTCCTGGACTCATTTTGTAGACCCACCAGGCTGGCCTCAAACTCACAGAGATCCGCCAGTCTCTGCCTCCCTGACTACTGGGAGTACCATAGTGCACCACCAAGGCCCACTCTGTTGGGGCCTTTCTTATTCAAACTACCAAAATATGTGTAAGTAAAGCGACGACAATAATAGCAAAAGCAGAAAAATCAACCACAAGGGAAGAAAATGCTGAGGAACTCAGAGAAGTTTAGCCTGAAAAGGTCACAGTCAGGGGTACATGACATCCATCTTTTAACATTTGAAGGAATGTCACAGAGCAAAGGGATTAATCTTTGTGTTTGACTCTAAACAGCAAAACGCAGCCCAATGTAGGGAATCCACAGAAGGCAGATTGTTTAACGTAATGAACTTGTTCCTCACAGTCTGAAAATGACACAGGTTGCCTCAGGAAGATAGCAATTCCCAAATAGTTAAACGAGAGACTGGCTAGACATGATAGTCAGGCTTCCGGTGTAAAGATGCTAATTTAGGGGCTGAACATTCTGGGGCTCTAAACCAGCATCCTGCTGGGAGTCAGGGGAGTAGCTTTTGTTTTGAGGATTTTGCAGTTTTGAGGGTAGTTGTTTTATAAACTTTATCTTTTAAAAATTGGAAAATAAATTTTAAAAAACATTATTACATCAGAATTCTACAATGGGTTATATAAAATGAATAAAATATGTTTTGTACTGAAAGTGTAATATTTAATGTGATGCTCCATGCCTATTCTAACTGTACAGAAGTTTGCTGAGTTGTATAAACTCTGGGCCCCGTAGTTTTTGATGTGTGAATTTTGTTTAGGGGATTTTACAGCTCAGCTTTGATCACTTCTAATTGACTTTTTCCTTTTTTTTTTTAACTGACCTGGAGCTTATATATTTAGTTTTTCAGGAAAGATTCTGTTATTCTCCAAATGTATTGTTATGGCAAATTGCATTCTGACACTAAAAGAAGTTGCCCTAATTAGAATGATACATTTGTTGCCACGGTTCAGGCATTCCAGGAAGCAGGGTCCTGTGTATATTTGACATGGCATGCATTTTGAAATAAGTCCAGACTCTTTTTTCAAATCTTCTACAACTCACACTTTTTACTAGTCTTTAATATCCCACATTCCCTTGAGTCCTTTGTTTATTACTTGTCTCTACAACAATGTCCCCTCATGTACTCTGCACTACGGGAGGCTGGCCCATGGCATCTGTTTCCCAGGATCCTTCAGTGGCTGGTTTCTTGTTAGGTTTGGTCTGTGGGAAGCACTAAGAAGAGATTGGAAAATGAAATTTTTAGAATAGGAAGAAGTATTCACAACACACACACACACAGCACGCACACGTGATCTCTCTCTCTCTCTCTCTCTCTCTCTCTCTCTCTCTCTCTCTCTCTCTCTCTCTCTCTCTCACACACACACACACACACACACACGCCTCTTGCTGATGTCCAAGCTACCTTTCTGTCCCCTATCCTTCTTCTCCCGCACCTCCCCCACCCTCTTTTTCTCTCCTCTTCTCCCCCTGCCTACTTAAAATATACAAAATATAACATGATCACATTCTCTTCATTCTTGAGCTTTTCCACCACCTCTTTGGCTCTATGCTTCTGACTGCCCCTGACTCAAATTACCCTAATCCCTAATTTAGCTGAGGTTTGACTCAATTCTAAAGTGTGAGTTCAAAACGGGAATAGAAATCACCAAAAGAAGCCACATTAATTTAAAGAAAAGCTATTCTTCCCCTTGCTCTAAATCTTAAGTGACAGCTTTTACAGCCTCTTTCTCTCTTCCCCGCAATCTACTTTAAAGTCTCTCTCCACAATAGAAAAGAGGCCATTGCATCATTTGGTACTTGAACACTCATTACACCTTCAAGTGCTAGAGATTTCATCTTCAATTCTCTTATTAGATGTTAAATCCAATTGAATTAATACAAATCCTTCAATAACAAAATCTATTTTAAAAATCACTCAAAGGAATCCCTTTATTGCTTATATTTTATTTTCTATCCTTGTTTTTTCTTCCTGCCTATTGCCTTTTTCTCTTTCCCCCACGGAAATAAAAAGCATGATCAGAGCAACATTTAAGCAGCCCACCAACATGACCTCTATCTTCCTTCCTATCATAAGAGGGAGAAGTTGCCATGGCAACATGGAAACAGACATTCTGCCTTCCCAGACTACAATCTCAAAAGATCTAAGATATTATCCATCCTTGGGTGAAAGACCTGATATTGTTTTATATAGAATTTCTTTCTTTAATGTAAGACACACGCATTTAAAAAGGACGATGATTATAGGTAGTCCCCGAGGCCACTAGCAATTTCCGGTGGCCATTATTTACCTCCAGAGTAATTTGTACTCAGGCACATCTTCTGGTAACGCTGAGCTTCCTGAAATGTGAGTTTTGACAGTCATCAGCAACAAGCCTTTCCCTCCAAATAGATGGTTCCTCCTGCAGGTCTCTTCTCTCTGACCACTGGTTCCTCTCCGCCTTGTGTTTCCCACTTTATGGCTTCATAATCCTAGGCTCACATCTTCCTGAACTCAACTCTGACCTGAAATCATCCATCCACCTCTGTGTTGAGCACATCTCATGCAGCAAGGAGAACTGGGTAAGCTGAAGCCAAAGGGCATCGACTTGGGGAGTTAGAGAAATCAAGAAGAGGTGATGAGCCAGGTCCTGAAAGACAATCACAAAGCACCTTCTGCACTGAATATAACTGACCCTTCTTCCTTCACGGGTGCTATTTCAGGATCCAGAGATGATCAAGGAGAAGAGGGGGGGGCGGTCACTCGAAGGCAGCCCTGATTTTGTCTTGGCCTCTAACAGTTATAAATCACTCATGTCATCCGTGGTGAGCTTACATTCTCAGTTTCACTCTTGTCCTAGCCTCCTATTGTTCTCCTAGCTCTAAACGGGGGCGGGAGGTGGGGGGGGGAGGGGGGGACAAGAGATAGTAGTAATGTGCCTGATGCTGCTGAGTCCTTTGTGTCCACTCACCTTCATGAAAGCCTTGTCATATAGACAGCTGTCTCCCTTACAGACATACTAATAGATTGAGTAACTTACCCAAGGCCCCTCAGCTAGAAAACCACAGAGGCAGGTTTGTGACTGACTGAGCCTAAGGCCGTTCGTAGTCACCCGAGTTCAATAGAAAAACCTCAGAACCTCATCATAGGAAGAGTATGCCCCGGGTTTCCTCCTGGCAGTGTGCACGAAGGAACAATTACATGTTCACCTCCATGTCCCACATACCTGCCACATTCTCAGTAGTCAACAAGAGCTTGTTGGAGGATGAATTTGTTAATCAATGTCCATCTTTTCTTCTTTACTTACGTTACTGCCAAAGCATTCACAGTGGCCTCTTTACTCCTGCCCGTGGTCACCCCTAATCAAAGCTTACATAGGCAACTAATTGGTCAGTTTGACACTATTTCTTTAAAATTGCTCAGTCACCCCCATTCAAGGGTGGTGCAAATTTCTCTTCCCTCACTTGGCCTTGGGATTTGTTCTTAGGATTCCTTCACTCTACCTTGCACTATAAAACCTACCCCCTCAGTGTTCTGCTGAATGGCCAGGAAAGCATGACTGACTGGCAACTTCTATGGGACAACAGAGTTTCTCTTTATTGTTTGTTTGTTTCTTTCTTTGATTTTAATTTTATTAATTTATTCAGATTACAACTCAATTGTTATCCCATCACTTGTATCCTCCCATTCCTCTCTCCGTCCCGCTTTCACCCTATTGCCCTCCCCTAGGTCTATGACAGAGGGAGACCTCCTCTCCCACTATATGGTCATAGGCTATCAAGTCTCATCTTGGTAGCCTGCTTATTCTGTCTTTGAGTGGCATCAGGCCTCCCCAACAAGGGGAGGTGGTAAAATATGAGGCACCAGAGTTCATGTCAGAGTCAGTCCCTGCTCTCCACATAACTGTGGAGAATATGCTGTCCATTGGCTAGATCAGAGTAGGGGTTTGATGTTTACTACTTGTATTGTCCTTGGTTAGTGCAATAGTTTGAGCAGACCCCCTTGGGCACGATCTACCCATTTGTTCCTGGAGGTTTCTAGGACCCTCTGGATCCTTCTATTTCCCCATCTCCTATATTTCTCTTACCTAGAGTCGCAGTAGGATGTCTTCACATCTATCCTAATCTCCTGGTAAGTGAAGACTTTCATGGGACATGCATTTTGGGTTAGTGCCCAATTATAAGTGAGTATATACCATGTGAGTCTTTCTGCTTTTGGGTTAACTCACACATTATGATCATTTCTAGTTCAATCCATTTGTCCAAAATTTTTGAGATTTCCTTGTTTTTAATAGCTGAGTCGCATTCCATAGTATAAATGTACCACAGTTTCTTTATCCACTCTTCAACTGAGAGACATTTAGGACATATGCTCAACCATGTTCATAGCAGCCTTATTCATAATAGCCAGAACCTGGAAACAACAGGGTTTCTTAACCCTTTGATTATCTGTGAATGCAACTGCCTCCACCAAAAAAATCTTTACTTACCCATATCAGGCATGTGCATGTGAGCTCTTCGTCCACGGTGCACTAACGCTGTTAATCTAAAGAGCAGGCGTTTTTCACTTGAATGGATGGTTACAGAAGCAACTTTAGCTTCCTGGACTTCTTACTCTTTTATATGCTTTCTCAACCATGTGAAGGCCCCTACCAGATACTGACATTCTGTAGTGCAAATTACCCAATCCTTGGCATTCTGTTATAGCAATAGAAAGTGGCCTATGATAGCTTGTTAAAGACAGGCACCGTGGCTTTTCACCTTTGCCTCCCAGGACTTTGTTGAGTCTCCACAACTATTTACCTAATGAAAACAATATTTGATGACAACCAGATCTGGAACAGAAGAGGAGAGGGTACTTACGGCGGGTAAGAAGAGGGTTTATGGCATGTTCTGATTGCAAGTTGTGTCGCTTCTCGGCCTTTTGGCTAAGATCAAGTGTAGTATCTGATTGCGAGTTGTTCTTTGAGGCAAGGATAAGGAAGTCATGAGCCTTGTCTAACATCTACCTGAGGCCCAAGTGGGAATAGTACTTAGGAAGGAGATGTAACATCAAATCCAGGCAGGGATGTAACATCAAAGCAAAACTGTATACATCATTCTTTTACCTATATCAGCTGAATTATTTATCTCCCCCCCCCCAAGCCCAGTAGTATGTCACCTCCTGTGAAATCACTAAATTTATTTGTTCTGTAAGTTTCTTTAGACATTGAAATATTGTGAGTTATGAAATGATGCCTGCTGCTAAACTGGCTTGTTAATATTTTTCTCTTCTTCACTAGTCAAAAACTCGAGTCCTAATTTCTTTTGGCTTGAAGTGTAAAATTTATTAGATTTAGAAATAGACATAAATTCAAAATGTCTGTACTCTCCGGTTCTAGAGATGAGGAATTAAATCTTACAAGTTCTGAAAGGCTTGATTACTTGTTGGCCTTTTGACTAAGATCAAGTCAACTAAATCCCTGACCTATTGTCCTGACTTCTGTTTACATAACTAAACTAAAACAGAACTACATAACAGCAAAAATTTTGTAATATTGAATGAAAAAAGACAATTTATACATAACTGTCAAATTTTTTTACAATATATTTGATCATATTCAGCACTTCCTGTGACTCCTCCCAGGTACCCAACACCCCTCTTCCCTACCACCCAACTTTGTGTCTTTTTTTTTTTTTCCTTAGTACATCAGGCACAATTGATGGTGCTTAGATACATGGTCTTCCACTGAGGCATGGCCAACCTACCAGAGGCCACACCCTTATTGACAATTGGCTCTCCCTTACCCACTAGCTAGCTATCAATCAAATGCCAATAGCTCCTTAGCTAGGGGTGACTTAATGCTCACCCTCTAACTCTGTGTTAGGATTTTACCAATTTTAGGAATTGGCTTGCACAGGTCTTGAGCATGCTGCCTCAACTGCTGTGAATAATATGTGTGCTGCCCTGCTATGTCCAGAAGACACTGTTTTCTTGTAGCCATCACTGCCTCTAGCTTTTAAAATCTTTTTGCCTCATCTTTTGCAATGATCACTGGGCCTTCAGAAAAATTTTTCCAGGCTGATTTTAATACTAATATTAGAGGCTAGAAAAGATAATAAATGCCCATTTATATTTTGTTATAAATTTATTCTGATATATATATATATATATATATATATATATATATATATGAAGTCATGGAGTATTCATTATTATTATCAATTGCATAATAACTTATCTTTGATTTTTATCAATATTATACTTTGACCTTGTCACATGGTCAGTGGTAGAATCAGGCTTCCCTTCCTCTTAGTGCTCTGGTCTTTCGGATTCCCTCCAGAGAAGGGAATGTGACCAGAGCATTCAGTAAAATAAAGGGTATATAGCTCAATGATAGTTACATTCATATACTAAGAATCCATGATATGCTTTCCCAGTATAATTTCTGATTATTCTAACTCTTAAAAGGAAATACCATCACCTCCTCTACACTTCAGATAAGGTGTCAAATTTCAGTCAGATTAAGTGGCTTCCTAGGGATCAAAGGAAAACTTGGTGCTCAGTGACTTTGACTTTACATTCCATGTACGTCCCCACACACCTCTCTATAACACTGCCACTGCTCTGCATAGGATGTTGAAGAATGTGATATCTTCTCAGTAAATGTTTTTGAGAGGTAATCCCGTTTAACCAGAGAATTGATCTGGAGAGGCTCATGTTGCAAATCCAAAAAGGAATTTAAGGAGGAAAAAGCAATAGCATTAAGATAAGCCATTTTTCAAACTCTCTTTAGAATCACTACCTTGTATTTCTACAAAATGAACAAAACAACAATGAAATCAGAAAATTTTCCTTGTGTTGCAGGATATTTGATCTCAATGTGATGATCCATGAGATTGTGAACTGTAAAAATCTGTCATTGATGCCACTCTGATCCCTTAGGTTCAAGTGTAAATCCCTGTTTCTTGTGGTTGAGCCCTAATACACCTTTAATCCAAGAACTTTCTGTTTATTGTAAACAGGTGATTAAGGTGGGGTTCAGCCAGCCTTGCACACACCTTTAAGCCTAGAGTTATCTATACACAAGATTTAATAAAGTTAACCCTAGGTCAAGAGGTGGAGCAAGAAACCAGCTGGCAGGGATTAAAGAGTAGGAGGGACTTTGAGTTGAGGGATATTTAAGACAACTTGTAGAAGTAGAAGGGGTCTTTGGCACTTTTAGCTCTTGGGCTTTTCTCTTGGGATCTTAGCTTTATCTCTTAGTTCTTTGGCTCTTAGCTCTCTAGCTCTTGAGCTCCCGAGATCCTTGGCCTTTGGCTTTTGGGGCCTTGAGCTAGCAAGGCTTTGGCCTTGGGTTTTGTTTGTTTGTTTGTTTGTTGGGTTTTGGGTTTTTTGTTGTTGTTGTTTTGGGTTTTGTTTTGTTTTGTTTTGTTTTTGCTTTTTTCTCTTGAGCTTTCAGCTGAGCTAGTGAACCTTTTGGTCCTCCGTTAGGACATGAGCTAAGTAGGAACTTCAACTGGGTGCTTTCTCTACCTCTCTGAGCTAGCAGGTTTTTCACCACAACATCTGGCTCCTGAATCTTTATTGATAAAATAAAATGATCTGGGATTTTTCAATCAAACCAACACCCATGAGACAAGGTCAATGGCCTTTTGTAATGGATGTACAGAAGGCTGGTACAAAGCCCACCTTGGCTGCCTGAAAACCAAAACTGTGATAAAGTGGTTTTTTTAGGTGTCAGTTTGCATAGGATGCAGTCCTATTTTACTATCAAAGACTGGCCTGAGTGGTGCTGGGAAGAAACTTTGTAAAGATGATTAAAGTACGTAATTAATTTTAACAGAAGAGATTATCCTTGATAACTTGAGTGGCCTGATTTAATCACTTGAAAAGCTATTTCAGCAGCACTGTGGCTTCCCTGAGTTGCACCAATAAACAACAACACTGGCCCATGCTAGGGAGTGCCAGCCTGTGGCTTTCTAAGCACCTGCCCTGCACACCCAGATTTGGTAGATTTCACAGTATCACAGAATAACTTCCTACAAGAAATATCCCTACAAGAGATATATACAGATACAGAGTCAGACAGACAGAGATGGATGCTAGAGATAGATAGACAGACAGACAGACAGACAGACAGACAGATAATAGAAAGATAGATGAGAGAGAGAGAGAGAGAGAGAGAGAGAGAGAGAGAGAGAGAGAGATCCTACTGGTCTACTTCTCCATACCTTGAGTGATACAAGAGACTTGAAAATTAGGATATAGCAAACCTGTGCATAAACAGAGAAAAGTATGTCTTAAAGAAATCACTTATTTGGTCATGCATAACTCTTAGCCATTTTGTGGCATGTAAAAAAAAAAAAAGGCTGTCTTCAAAGAGTCTACATGGGCAAAGTATAGTTACACCCTAACTCCCAATGGATTTAATGAAAGTAAATGTCAGGCCAAACTTTGTCATACTGTAAGTTTTAATTATACAGAACTGATGAGTAAAGAGGCACACAACATTTTACCAACTGTGCCATGTACATGATGAAGCCTTGGCTCTCTCTGTCAACTTGTGTGAGAGTTCATCAGAGACCCTGTGACAATACTCTAATGAAAGGCTTCTGCTGACTCTGAGGCAATGCCTGGACACAGATTGTTAATAAGTTGTGCCCAAGGACACAGGCCTGGGAGTTTGTGACTAACCTCTCTTATGACAGTGGCCAGTGTCTCTAAACTGTTTCACCTAAGTCACACAACCTAAACACCACTAATTTTAGCAATGAAGAGCTAATTGTCAAACCCACCTGCTGGCTAGCTAGGTGTATCAGTTACTTTTCAGTTGCAGTGGCAAAAATCCCATGACCAAGGCAACTTATAAAAAGAAGAGTTTAATTGGGCTCATAGATCCAGAGGGTCAGAGCTTATGACACAGAGGACAAGGCAGTAGCTGAGCGTTCACATCTTAAGCCGCAAGCGGGAGGCAGAGAGAGCTAACTTGAAAGGTCTTTTGAAACCTCAAAGCCCACCCCCTTGTGACATACTTGCTCAGGCAGCTCATCCTAATCCCCTCCGTAAATAACCACCAGCCGAGGGCCAAATATTCAAGTGACCAAGACCTATGAGACATTTGTCATTCAAGCCACCACATTAGGTCTGTCTTCATTTACCCTATGAAAACTGATTTCTAATCATCATACTGTTGCTTAGTAAAATGTCATGCTGGCTACAGGTAGCCACCAATGGAGAGTGGCCATCCTTACCACATCTACCCTAGAGCAGGGTGCCAACTAATACACTCCACACAAGACTGTCCCATTTCTGACACAAGTCCTGTAAGTAAGATTTCCAAAGCCACTGAAGGTCAAACAGTTTAGTAACATGTCCATGATCCCTGAGCATAGTTGTTTTTATTGTATTTTAGATTGTAAAACTCACCGCTTTGCTGAAAACTGACATATTTCAATAAGCCTACCTATAGTGACTTTTTTAAAAAGGAAAATTGCTACATTGGGCCCTTTGCTGACTAAGTATGGGTACCACTTGAATCTCCCTAAACAAGTACAGATTGACATTTGAGGTGGGGGTTTTTCCCCTTATATTGTTATTAAGACTTGTAAGAATTTAGTTTAGACTTTTTAGAGAAGCCATTAAGATAATTTTCACATGAGAATATAGAACCTACCGAATTACCATCTTGTAAATAAGATCTATTTCAGATTATTTGGAAAAACTATTCAAAAGCATGTGGTTAACATGACAGTGAAAGGTCATGAAAAATACAGCCATCTAGAGGAAGGGTAAGAATAGGGAGGTGACTTTCTAAGTTTTGAATATGAAAATGAGGAAGGAAAAAGAACCAAGCTAGCCTGTACTAGATATTGGCAGGTTTTGCCAAAATTCTCCTTCAAATGCCTCATTGCTATTTTCCCAAGAGCAGCCCTTTCACAGTGGAGAGTGATGTTATTCATCAGGCTTAGAGGACAGAATGTGGTTTGTTTTGGACAAATGTCCATAAAACATAACGTTAAATTGTGAGCTTGGGTGCCAAGGAGCCAGACAGCTGGTCCTCCATGCTCTCTTTTCACTGCTCATCAAACATTAAGTAGGATCTATCCATGGGAGAATGGCACTGGCACTACTGGCCGTTGCTTTCTCCAGGCCCAAGCAGCACAGTCAAAATGTTTTGTGTAAATGTGCAAGTGCCCTGAAGATTTGTTTGCTGATTTATTTAATTGACATTTATTGAGCATATGCTATTTGGCAAACTCAGGATTAATAGGTCGTAGCACAAACATTTGTTAGACTAATTCTAGCTAATTCTCGCTTGAGGATTCCACAGTCAATTAGGGAAGATAAATGCAAAATGACATTAAATGACATACTCGTATCATTCACATGTGTATATGCACAAAGTCTGTGTTTGATGATCAAGAAGAATAGCCTAGAGCAAAAGTTATAATGTCTTCCTTATTTTGAGTATTATAGGCCAACACATATGGACTTGACTTCCCACCACCTGTAATGCATTATTCTCTGCTACTATTTCATTGTTATAGTGTTGTCCTTCACATCAAATGTGCAAGGCTTTAAGACAATTTCTCTGACTTTCCAAAGTGCTCACCAGTAATTTTCAAATTGCTTTAAAGCTCCCATGGTCTCGGGGTAAGCAGAAACTGTTAGGATGAATCTTCTCACATCACTCCTTGTCAAGGGCTAAGTTAGTGTTATGGGGCTGGAGAGATGGCTCAGAGGTTAAGGGCACTGACTGCTCCTCCCAAGGTCCTGAGTTCAATTCCCAGCAACCACATGGTGGCTCACAACCATCTATAATGTGATCTGATGCTCTCTTCTGGCCTGCAGGTGTATGTCCAGCCAGAGCACTGCATACATAATAATAAATAAAAAATTTTTTTAAAAGTTAGTGTTGTGACCAGTCAGTATTCCCAGGAGATAAGGAACCCTTATGGCAGAAACTCATGCACTCACGTACCACTGGAGATACACTCAAGATTACCCTATATGCTAGTCGCCTAAAGTCTAAGAGCTTAAAATAAAATCTGTATTGGATGGCTATCATCCAGTTTTTCCCAAAGTATTAACATATTCTTATAGATATATGCTCAATATTTTACATGATTATGTCTGGTTTCACATGGAAATTTCAACCTTAACAATTACATTTATGTGCTTGCTTCTGCAGTTACTTATGTGTTGAAGGTGATGCTTAGCTTTATGCTTTAAGAAAATAAAAATGAGCAAATGACTATGTAAATTGACAATGTCTGGTCACATTTGCAGACAAAAACCCTCTGACCCACAATGCACAGCAGTCGGTGCTGGCACCAATCCACTATTTCAGATTACATACACTATAAAGGAACCTACTAGCTAGTCAGACCTGTAGGAAGTCAGACCACTTCCTCTACAGGCCACTCCATTCAGCTTTTGTAAACCGTAGACCCAACGTGGGTGGGACCTGATAAATAACTAACAGCTTCTCTGATTTTTGTACCTACTTTCAGCTTTGAGACCAAAGCTGAGCCAAATTTGGCTTGGTAGTAGGAAGTCAAAAATACTCCCCTAAGCAATCACATGGGATATCCTTTTTGTAGTTCGTCAGTCTGCAAGTTCCTCTGTGCCAATATTCCCTGAATCCTTCCTTGTCTTTGATTTCGCTTTCAGTGGTGGGACTTGAAACCAGAGCCATGCACATAGCAGGCAAACACTAAGCTGCATCCACAGCCTAACCTTCCTTACTTTCTTTTTCTTTCTTTCTTTCTTTCTTTCTTTCTTTTTTTTTTTTTTTTTTTTTTGAGACTTATTTATTTGGGTTGGAGAGATGGCTCAGAAGTTAAGAACATTATCTGTTCTTCCCAAGGTCCTGAGTTCAATTCCCAGCAACCACATCGTGACTCACAACCACCTACGATGAGATCTGGTGCCCTCTTCTGGCATGCAGGCACACATTCAGGCAGATACTGTATAAATAATAAATAAATAAGTATAAAAAATAAAAATTAAAATAAAAATATATATTTATTTATTATTTATACAGTGTTATGCCTGTATATGAGCCAACAAGCCAGAAGAAGCCACCAGATATCATTTTAGATGGTTATGAGCCACCATGTGGTTGCTGGGAATTGAACTCAGGACCTCTAGAAGAGCAGCCAGTGCTCTTAACCTCTGAGCCACCTCTTCAGCCCCAATCTTCCTTATTTTCTACGTCCCTACTCTTTTGCCTTTAGATCTTTGCCAAATATTACCGATGGTGGCTGACTCCCTCAGACTCCGAATGAGTAGCCATTGTGATCTCAGTGGTTTATGAGTTCATTTTTGTGGCCAGTGACATAACACCATAAATTGGACAAGCTTAGAAGAAAAGAGATTTATTTTTGTACAGTTCTGGAGGTAGATGGTAAGAAACTGCATCTAGTAATTGTCTTCCTGGTGACAGAGTCCTGAGTTAGTACAGGCCACCACTTAGCCAGAGGCAGGGAGAGCATGTGTGTATGGGTGTTTCTCTCCCTCATGCAAAACCATCAGGAGTCAACCCTGGGGCTTCACTGTATCGATGTTATATGACCCTCATCACTCCCCAAAGGCTTCCGTTCTAACATGATAGTCATATGAAGTTCCTACCCTCTTAACACTGCACAGTTGAGAATTAAACTAGATTCCTAAATACTGAAGATGCTGAAGCCATATTCAAATCAAAGCAATGGGCTGTTTTGTTCCCACTAAACACAACTCATTATCAAGGACATGTACCTCTGGTCTGTTTTTATTGATATCATTTTATTTTATTGTTTTTGGATGCCTGTTTGTATTCTGATGGAAGAGAGAAAGAAAAGGTATGGACGTGGGTGGGTGAGAATGGTCTGGGAGGAACTGGGTTAGGGGAAGCCATAATCAGAATATATTTATGCAAAAATATATTTTCAAAGACTGTATTACTTAAGTGAAAGGGGATGTTAATTAAATACAAGTCTAATTAAATAATAGTATAGATGGTATGGGGATATTATGAAAATCATCACAGTGGTACACAAATGAATGGGGTTTATAAATGTTGCATTTTGTACCATGCCTGAGCTAGCTGTTGTTGTGTTATGCATGGAAACGTAAAGGAAACTCTGAGAGAGAATGCGGTGGCCATCCTCCTCCTCAGGCCTTTTCACCAGCTGCTTTCTTTGCTGAGCATCATTCTTCACACATCCACAAGACGTGAACCTTCCCCTCTTCAGTATTTGATTAAAT
The DNA here is from genome assembly GCF_964271855.1 of Acomys minous. NCBI lineage: Eukaryota > Metazoa > Chordata > Mammalia > Rodentia > Muridae > Acomys > Acomys minous. The sequence continues at coordinate 89,682,561 of NC_140491.1, read as the reverse complement.
GCCTTCTCCTTTGCAGGTCCTCTGAAAATCCTGTTTCTCGGGGTGAAACCATCTATCCTATTTTCCCTCCTGCACAGGCACAGTTCTTCCTATCTTTCCTGTGTGAGTTTCACCACATTATTGAGTCATCATCCAATTTATTTCTCATTTCTTTGTTTATGAGGCACCTTCTTCCCTCCACCTGAAATTGCAATATACCCCTCTAGAAGCTGTGGGAGGGGTGGGTTAGCTTTCTCAAGTTTTTCTTATCCTCTTAATACTGAATTCTTAATACTTAAATCAGCCCCTTTCTATAACAAAATAATAAATATTTATTTGCTCAAGAAATAAAGAGAGAGAGAGGGAGGGACGTCTTGGAAATAGTTGACCCTGAGTTCACTTTCACCTGTCACTTACTAGCTGAAATAGACATGGAGATATGTCGCCAGAATCTCCTCAAGGAGTGCCACGCTGCCCCAACTGTCACCTACTGCAGAGCTTGCCCCAGCTGCAGAGTCCTTCGAGGATCTGAAAAGGCCACCCAAAAACCAGCGACTGACTGAGACAGGAGCATAAAAGTACTGCTATCACAGCCCTACCTGAGTGATGCTAGTGTACCAAAGTTGCTCTAGAGCTCCCCCTAGTGTTAGTCATAGTTTAGTGGCGCCTATAATACATTCCACCTTTCTCTCTCTCTCTCTCTCTCTCTCTCTCTCTCTCTCTCTCTCTCTCTCTCTCTCTCTCTCTCTCTCTCTCCTCTCTCTCTCCCTCTCGTCTGTCTGTCTCTCTCTCTTCTCTGTCTCTCTCTCTCCTCTCTGTCTCTCTCTCCTCTGTCTGTCTGTCTGTCTCTGTCTCTCTCTTCTCTGTCTGTGCCTGTGTGTGTGTGTGTGTCTGTCTGCCTCTCTCTCTCTCTCTCTCTCTCTCTCTCTCTCTCTCTCTCTCTCTCTCTCTCTCTCTCTGTCTGTCTCTCTCTCTCTCTCTGTCTCTCTCTCTGTCTCTCTCGTCTGTCTCTCTCTCTTCTCTGTTTCTCTCTCTCCTCTCTGTCTCTCTGTCTCTGTGTATCTCTCTGTCTCTCTCTTCTCTGTCTGTGCCTGTCTGTCTGTTTGTCTGTCTGTCTGTCTCTCTCTCTCTCTCTCTCTCTCTCTCTCTCTCTCTCTCTCTCTCTCTCTCTCTCTCTCTCTCCTGTCTCGCTGTCTCTTTTTCTGTCTCTATGTCCTATCCTCTACTCGCCATCCCCAGCCCCGGTCACTCCACAAATATTAATAACTAACCCCCATATAAATACTTTGCATATGAAGTTCTGTTATGAGTGTATTGAAAGAGAACCACCCTGTGCAGCTAGTAGAAGTGAGTATCCAACCTGCAATCTCAACTAAAACTCGAACTTCCCTAGGCTTCCTCCGTCCCCTAAAGACTGAGATACAGATTGTTACTAACAATGAGTCCAAGAGCAGCTTGAACTCTCAGACAATCTGCAAACTCCAGCAGACCTGTGGTTAGCCTGGTCTCCAGAGTCATTCGGTGTAGCATGAGCTTCTGAGATAAGGTCTTGTAAGCTTCGAGTCCTGCCTGACTGAGGTCTCTTAGCAAGGTTTTCCTGTCACCGCAGCAAAATAGGGGACCTTTGTCCTTCTGCTATTTGTCTTCCTTCTCAGTCACCTCACACTGTAGAAAAATGTTTGCTTGTATTCACAATGTCACCCCTCAAGTTAGAAGCCCCAGAGGCACCTTCATGACTTTATCACTAAAACTCTGAGTCTGATTGAGGACTCTTTAAACAGACAACGTGGCATTAATAATTATTGCTACAGAGACTAATCATTGGCTTTCCAGTAGATTCTCACCACTAGGAATGCCATAGGCATCAGGCTGCTGGGGTGTGTTCATGTCCTACATCTAGTTCACTGTACTAGGAAACAAAGTTTTGATGAGTGAAACATGCCCAGGACTAAGTTCTAACAGGTTCAGCCAAATGCCCGAGAGCTAAGAAACTTAATAGCCAATTAATGTCACATCACATAAAAATACATTATAAAAAGCATAGCTTTAGTTGGGCATGTCGGAATATACCTGTAATCACAGTGCTTGGGTGGTTGAGGTAAGATCACAGGTTCAAGGATAGCCTGGAGACATACGAAGATATTATCGGTATCTCAAAACAAAGCACAAAAGGAAAAAAAAGAAAAGAAAAGAAAGAACATAGTTTAGATTCTACCAAGCAGAATAGAAAAAGATGAGAAAGGAGAAACTGTGATCAGAATATAGTATATGAAAAAAAGTAATCTCAATTTAAAAAGGAAAGAAAAGCATACTTCTTAATTGAAGTCAGCTGAGGTGCCTAACGGCCTTACAGGTGAATTGGTCAGTGGCAGGTCGGTGACTGTTCTTTTGAGAGAGGACCTGAGAAAGCACAAGGGTCTGAACAAATGTGTCTCACAATAGAAATGACACCTGGAGGTGATAGGTCAAAGAGCAGAAGCGCTTGCCTGATGACCTGAGTTCAGATCCCTGAAACTCACGTCAAATATTATAGCAGCGTGCACCTGTAATCCCAGCACTCCTACCGTGAGGTGGGAAGTAGTAATAGGATCTCCACGAACTGACAGAACCCTGACCCAAGTAAGGTGAAAGGCAAAGACCAATTACCACGCTTGGCCTCTGACCTCAGCATTTGCATAGCTATGCACGCAGTTTTTAAAAGAGAGCCAAATTAGCTTTACACAAATACTATCTGCCCCGTTTCTACAGAATACCTTGAGCTGGCCCTGGTAGTTCTCAGGGACTCTCACTGATTAGCCATGATGTTACTCTATGAATAAGAAGCTGGGAGCAGCATCTCTTCCCAGTTCTCACGGGCAGACAGGCTGTGCGCCCGGTGAAGAACTCTCCAATAGCAATTCATCTGTTGACATCCCTGCGCATGATGGTGTTCCCTTGATGCTGTCATCACTGCTTCATGAGGTTGTCCTCATCTGTCCCTGAGACCAGAAGTCTCCGTTTCAGATATAATCTGATGGACTGGAGAAATAATTCGGAGGTTGAGAGAACTAGTTGCTCCTCCATAGGGCCCGGGTTCGATTATCAGCCCCCACATGGCACCTCAAAAACTGTTTGTACCTCCACTTCCAGGTGATCCAACACACGCGAAAGTGTACAGACACCCCTGTAAGCAGAAAACTCGTTCACATAAAATAGTTAAAAAACTTTAGCTTGTGTCTAAAGTCACTTAACGGAAGCCATGGCATTCCAAGACAAGTAGTTCTTACCTTCTAGAAACTGCAGTGGGCAGAATGACCCAGAACAGCATGGGGACAAAAGACTTGAGACCACAATGATGTCAAACCAGATGTGTCTCAAGAACTGTTTACTTAATGAGAGGAAGGAGAAGGGCTTTCTAATCAAAGAGTTTTCCCGAAAGAAAACCGCTGGCTCTCTATGTATAGGAAGTCAAGGTCACCTTCTAAACGCTTAGTTGAGATAGGCTGCAAAGAAGAGAGCCTGAGTTCTGGGGGCAGGGAAGTGAAATACTGACTTCTCCTACAGCCTGCTTTCCCCACATGACAGCAGGCATTTTCAATTTGGAGAGAGAATCCCTGTACTTTTGAAATGCAATACATTTTATTTCCAGTCCACGGTACTTTGGCTTTTCAAACTGAAGATCTCAACCCATTAGTGAGTCATGAAATCAATGTAGCGTATTTTAATGAAACACAATAGAATAAAACGGAATAGACCAGAAGGCATCACACACGGCACAGTTTCATTTGGGGACACTGCTTTCCATTATAAGTAAGTATATGCGAGCGAGGGCTGTGGCTGTGTATGTATATGCGGGTGTGGGAATTGAGGAAAGCATAAAAAAAATATTTCTTACTTTGGGCCTGACTTTTTTTCTTTCTGAGAGACTCTGCTCTAAATCAGTTTGGAGAAGCTACTGGACTTCCTGGTTGCCCCCTGCACACATATACATCAGAGCTTGGGTTTCGTGGTCATCACTCTCACAGGAAACTTACTGAGAGCTCTGCCCCAGCACACCTCTGCAGAAGGAAGGTCTGTGACCAGCTACCAGAGAGCATGGCTTCTCACACTCCAGTCATCTGGATTAGAAACAGAAGAAAAGAGAATTGTCAGAGGTCCAGGCATCTCCCCCCACCCCCACCCCCACCCCCACCCCGGGCACACCTGACACCTCCAATAGAGCCAGTTGTTCACGGGCTATCTAACATCTGTTTCAACACACTGCTCTTGGGCAAGCAGCTCCTGTTTAATATGCCGAGCAGAACACCTGAAAGTAAGGCAATGATCAAGGCTGCCAAGCTGGTCACACGCAGAAGAAAAGGACCCCACCTCTGCACTTTGATCAGAGGAAAGGCATTTCACCCTTCCAAGATGTACAAATGAGGACCTTGCCTGGGGGCAGTGTTACCTCTCCATGTGCATGGATGGCTGATACATTATTTAACATGTGCCTCTACTACGTAGGCCACAGATTTCCACAAAAATTGAATTTTGTCAGCGCTGAGACATCATCATAACAAGAGTCACAGCTATTTTTATAATATATTAGAATTACTGTGAATATCTGCAAATGTTATTTGTGTAGGTTACTAACTTCAAATTAGGGAACACATTAAATTTTCTGCTATGCCTTATTATTTAATGAAGACACAAATTGTGATTTTTAATTTTTATACCTAAATTTTGATAAAAAGTGGTTTTCAGAGTCGTCTTAGACGGTTTATGTATTCCATAGCACTATCCTGTGGAATCTATAGCTTGTCCCAATATGAAAGTGGTACGTAGCCTATGTGATGACTGAAGGGATTCCTTACCAGGAACAAAGCCAACAGGAGCATACTTATCCAGAGTAATCAGCCATGGAGGCTGATTGAATAAATTGTGAGTTATTCAGTCTGTACATATCATAAATACCTGGTATACTTTAACATTCTAATTACTTTTTTGAGAGTTAGACCATCTTTAGTTAATAAAAACAACAAAACAAACCTGAAATACGCCCCCCCCCCAAATCTTTTCCTAAAATGTCTTAAATCTCAAATAATTTTGAAATTTTGGATTAGAGATGTTCACTCTTTAACATTGGTGCTCTTAGACCTGTAGAATTTCAGACCCCAGGCCGCCTGTCCTTCCAGCTTTATTTGTTTGGTTTGTTTCCTTTGGTCTGGTCTCCAGCCCCCAAACCCCTCTCCACATGCTTTAATTTCTAAAAGAGATTTCATCCAAATTTGACAGTTCCTAGAAAAAACATGGCATCTCATGCTGTGAATGGGACTGGACCAATGGCCACCCAAGCCTCTGCTGTTAGCCCCGCGCCCTTTTTCTTCCAGCTCAGACCATTAAGGCAATTTTGGGTTTTTGCTGTTGTTGTTGTTTTGTTCTTTAGTTACCTACCTAAAGATTCATAAGAAAAACTTCACACTCTCCCCTCTAGAGAGGCTAATTGAACAGCATCAAGAAGAAACAACCTGAGACTTGATAGCCTAGGATCATATAGTGGGGGAGGAGGTCCCCCTCAGTCTTAGACCTAGGGGAGGGGTATAGGGTGAAAGCGGGAGGGAGGGAAGAACGGGAGGATACAAGTGATGGGATAACAATTGAGTTGTAATCTGAATATATTAAATAAATAAAAAAAGAAGAAGAAACAAGCATTTAAAGCCACTTTAACCACCTAAGGCACAGCTCCTGGTCCTGGGCTTTCCATCCTGGTTATCTCCATCGCTACTAATTTTCCGCATCCCCAGGTCAAAGGTGATGATGCATAGAGAAGCTGTAGCCAACTGACGTGCAAAGTACAGTCTGCCTTCCTGAAGTCTGTCTAGGGCATATATATAGGCATTCAAAAGGGCTCAAGATGATCCCCATCCATAAGACAGTCCCTGTGTTTCAGGAGGGTTAGCAATTAATCTAACCTTTCTATACTATAAAAGAAAGAGTCATGGCTATAGTTTTTATTTTATTTTTCAATGCATAGAGTATACATGTGTTCATGTGGGTATGTGTACATGTAGAGATGCATGTGGAAGTCGTAGGTGGACATTGGATGTCTCTCTCAATCACGCTCTGCCTTATGTTTTCTGGACCTGGGTCGCTCACTGAACCTGGAGCACATGGATTGCTAGGTTGACTGGCCAATGAGCTTCAGCAGCCTACCTGCCCCTAAGCCCCGCCCAGCACTCACCCATACCCAAGTTCACATGCGTTCTTAGATAAAGAGTCAGTTCCTTGTGCCTGCACGGCTGGAACTTTACTGACAGAGCTATCTCTCTACCTGTATAGTTCTTTTTCTTTTTTAACAAACTTAGAGTAAGGAAGGTGACTTACTCTCTCTAGAGTATTAAGCTTTTCAGGGGTAGAATCAGACAGGGTGCAGCCTACTCCCTATGCTGAGTGGTTTTTCACACTTCCAACATGCCCCCAAATCCTACAGATGAAAGCTGACTACTGGTGTCATGTAACTGAAGTCGTCTTAATTGTATTTTGCAGAATATTTGTACGTTAAAATTCAACCAAGTAAATATTGTCCAGGAGGAAATATAGGAGCTATTTGTCTTCTGGTTCTACAAGTAAATCAGCTTAGTTTCTACATCTAGACTTTCTCCTCAAAGAAGACAAAGGATCCTAGAGGAAGAGGGTAGGGGAAAGACCATATTCCCTATAGTACTCTATCGTAGTGTGTTTCGGAAGATGGGCATAATCTTTTCCACCGTTCTTCCCACAACTACAGGCATCTCCTACACATAGACCCTGCTGAGTAGCCTGATGGTGCTGGTCGTACCTACTCCTGGGGATATGCGTTGCGCTGGTCCTCCTGGCCTCTTAGCTCTATTTCCTCACCGTGGGGTGTCTGGCAAGCTCTAGTTAGCTTTTCCCCCTGTCCTGTAGCACATCCAATTCAGGCAGCTTCAGGACCTACATTTTTGTCATTCAAGAGTCCTTCTCCTTCATGCCTGATGACATGTCTCACAAACTGTTATTTCATATTTTCTGTATGATTTACTTTCATTGGGAAAAGTAATATTTGCTCAAATCTTCTGGTCAAGTATTTTATTAGATGCCATTAAATCTGTGTCTTATAATTTTACTATATTCTTCAGTGAGGTGAATTTTTAATTAGAATTAGTAATATTATTTTTATTAAACCTCCGTTACCTAAACCAACCTAAGAGAATATTGAGCAGAGTAGAAATAAAAAACCATAATAGGTTGGTGGCTACTCTACATACTCATGAATTTCTTTGTCTTAGACTCATACCATTTGTATGAACAAAGATTTGGGTAGGCTGATAAAATCAACACTAACTCCAGTAAAAATAGTATGGAGTTTATGCTATTAGCACACTCTGAGTCATGCATTTTCCCTTGTTTTCCTTCCAAGTCATGGCTGCCTTTCAGAAGAAAAGATACAGCTACTTACCAGAGGCACTGAGAAGATAAATCTGGACCAGTTAGTCTCATTGATGCTCTTGCTACATTATGAAAATTACCCAAACTCCACACTAATGATGTGCTATAGAATTCAGAAAATAAGAATGTCAACAAAAAATTGAAAGACACATTTTTACAAAATGTATCACGTTCAATTGTTCTGTCTGGCAAAGTTGCATTCCTTTTATTTAGGACAGAGTGCTTATGGCATGCCAACAAAGTATATGTTTTATGGATACCATAAAGTCTTATTGGTGTACAGTCTCATTACAGCTAATGATACTTAAAGTCTCTTTTAAATCTGGTAACATTTTCATGCTTTGGGAAAGCTAAAAGGGAGATGGATTGATCAAGTAAAGAAAATTCAAAGGGGTGAATCAAGTCATCAGACGCTGGTTCCCAATATCTATAACCGCTGTCATCATAGTCACAGCCATCAGACCCTTGGCTTCACATCTCTTTATCAATAAATCCAAACTCAGAAAACTACAAATGCAAAGGGATTTTACCTGTGGCCTGAAAACTGGAATTCAAGAAAACACATATTCAGACAGCTTTGAGTGAGAACTCCAAAGAAGCGAGATTGCTGACTACACAATCAACAATGCCCAGGACAAAATGAAAGGGTAGTGAAATTCCCCCGGGGGAAGACAGTCTCTCTTTCCTGTGTGCCCATTTTCCCAGCACCTGGTTAAAAACGCTGCCCTCAGTGAATTGCAGCCTACACATCAAAGGGCACTTAATCCAGACCAAAGGTAGCTGAAAGGCCTTCATTAAGTTGCCCACCAAAACCCTAGCGTATTGCCAACTCAAGACACAGACTCTAATAGACTCACGTAAGCAAAATGTCCCTCAGGACCTACAAACAAGACCCTGATGGGATGAGAGCAGCACGTGCCTTGGTCAAACTCCTTCCTCCCGCCTGCCTAGAAATCTGAGTGGGAAAGCTCTGACTGGCATATTCTGGACCAGTGGGTGACAGAGAAGATAGAGAACTATTGGCAAGAACCCATCCATAAAAGTGTCATAGTCAGGGTTCCTACTACTGTGATGAAAACGCCATGACCCAAACCTACTTGGTAAGGAGAGGGTTCATTTGGCTTACACTTCCACGTCACTGTTCATCACCCAAGGAAATCAAGACAGGGATTCAAACAGAGCAGATTTCTGGAGGCTGGAGTTGGTGCGGAAGCCATGCAAGAGTGATGCTTAGTGGCGTGTTTCCCCTGGCTTGCTCAGCCTGCTTTCTTGTAAAGCCCCAGGACAACACGACCAGGATGGCACCACCCACAGTGATCTTGGATGCCCCACAACAATCACTAATTAAGAACATACCCTATAGTCTTTACCTATAGTCGATCTTATGGAGGCATTTTCTCTAGTAAGGATCCCTCCTCTCCTGTGTTAAAAGTTGACAAAAGAACAAAAGCAAAAGAAAAAAAAAAAAAAAAAAAAAAAAAAAAAAAAAAAAAAACCAAGCCAGCACAAGGAGGAAGGGGAAAAGTGAGAAATTTGGTTTGCCATGAGCTGAGACTACAAGTCCCCAGAGTACGCTCTCTCGCCCTAAAGACCTTCACTTACAAAACACAACCTCAAAACTTTATATCTGAATTTCAAGAAGCTGCTAGAACATTAAATCCCAGCTGCAGCACTACTTCCTAAGCTACTCCCTGCCACCAACCCTCCTGGGACAAAACAAAAATGGAAACACAATGTATCCAAACCTTTGGGGCACTGCAAACAGGAGTTCTAAGACATGGTTTGTAGTGATGACTGCTTACCTTAAGAAAGGAAGAAAAGCCTTCCTCATGTACACATTGTGGTAGTTTGAATAAGAAAGGCCCCCATAGAGTCGGGCTTGGTGGTACATGTCTGTAATTCCAGCACTCAGGGAAGCAAAGGCAGATGAATCTCTGTGACTTTGAGGCCAGCCTGGTCTACAAAGTGAGTCCAGGACAATCAAGGCTACAAAGAGAAACCCTGTCTTGAAAAAAAAAAACCAAAAAAATAGGAAAAAGTAAGGAAGAAACACCTCAAATAAACAAACTAAGTTACTTCTCAGTAACTAAAAAGAACACAGTAAACTTAACATTACAAAACAAACAAACAAACAAAACAAAACAAACAAAAATGGGAAATATAGAGAGCAGAGCAGAAATATATCAAAAATAGAATAAAATCATTTTAATCAGCAAAACTAACAATTGGACTTTTATATAAAATGAGCAAAATGGACAAACCTTTAGCTATGTGAGCTAAGAGACAGATTCTAAACAAATGAAATCAGAAATTAAAGTGAAGGTATTACAACAGATGCCTCAGAAATGCAAAACATCATAGGAGACTGTTAGAAACAATTATATGCCAACAAATTGGATATCCCACAGGAAAAGAGTAAATTGCTAGAAGCATATAATCTACTAAGATTGGTTTGGAAGAAATAGAAGGGCTGAATAGATCAATAGCAAATAAAGAGATTGAAGTAGTAATTAAAAAGCTTTTGACAAACAGAATGTCGGCACCAGGTGGCTTTGTGGAATTAATGCAAACAAATCCTTTTGAAATACTTACAAAAAATAGACTTATAAAGAATATGTGCAGTTTATTTTAGTAGGGAAATAACACTCTAATACTAAAGCCAGACAAAGACTCAAGAAAAGAAAACTGACGATGCAAAAATCCTCAGTAAAATACTACTATATCGAAGTCAAAAACACATGAAAAAGCTAACACACCACAACCAAGTAGTGTTTACTCCTGAGATAGAAGGTTGGTTTTACATTTACAAATCAATGAGTGAAATATGTAACATTAAGAAGATGGACAAAAAAGAACATTGACATAATCCTGTTAATATCTACAGCAAAGCATTGGCAAAGTTAAACACACTTTTCATGACTTGAAAATAGAATGGACCTAATGAGATGACTAGGTGTGATCTCAGGGAACAAGAGTGGTTTTTGTACAATCATGTGGACCTGAGTTCAAATCCCCAGCATCCACATAAAAAGCAGGCATAGATGTATATGTCATGAAATCCAAGTACGGTGAGATATCTACAGACAAGTAGATCCAAGAGGTTCCTGGTCAACCAGCCAAAATGGTCTTCTCTGGTTTAGTGATAAACACTGTCTCAAGGCATTAAGGCAAAGAGCTTAGAGGAAGATACTCACAATATGTAGCTCTGGCCTTCATGGGTAGACACAAGTGGTTCATGTACCCACATACTTATGTGCATGTATAACACACACACACACACACACACACACACACACACACACACACACACACACACACCTAAGACCTAGAGAAAGACCGGGCTTGTCGCTGTTCCACTTCTAACCAGCATGGAACTTGAAACATGTAAGAGAAGCCAAACAAGAAAAGAAAATAGAAGGTGCCCCAGTCCACTGAAAGCCCTAAATGTTGCTCAAAATAGGACAAATTAAAAAACCAAACCTGTCAGAACTAATTATGGAATTCAGTAAAGCTACAGGATTTTTAAAAAGCTACAATATACAAAGATAAATTGGAGGAGCTAAAGAGCAGAATAATGAAATTTGACTCTTACCTCACACGGAAAGTGGTAAACATAAGGCATGAAGCCATAAAACTGGGAGAAAATGGGGGAAAGGCTCCTTGACATTGTCTTTGTGATGACTGTTTTTAGATGGGACTCTAACATGTAGGGAATGGAATGAACAGAGTGTGTCAAACTAAAAAGCTACTTTGTAACATAGGAAATAATTAAATAAAAAGGCTGGCTGTAGACTAGAACAAAATGTGTGCCATCTATAAATCTGAGAGGGATTAAATACAAAGTATACAAATAATTAATGGAACTCAAAATAAAACTTGAGTAACCTCAGTTTTAAAATGGGTACATTATCAGGGTAGCTATTTCTCCAAAGAAAATCATTTTTTAAAACCCGCCAACAGTGGTTCAAAAGGTGTTTGTATCACTAATCAGAGAAATGCTATTTAAAACAATATCTTTTTACCTCATATCTGTTACAATGGCTAAAATATAGCAATATTAAGGGTTGGTGAAAGTATAGAGGAAAGAGAACACTTGTGCTCTATGAAAATCCCATTACCCCTTTTCAGCAATGGAAAAGTAGAATTTCCAGCAATCCTAAAATAATAAAACCAACCTTGAAGACAATAGAGTTGGAAGAACCACTTTTGGATTTTAAACCATCACAAACACACAACAAAGCAGCATGATGCTGACATAGTTCTAAATCCAAAAGGATTTTCTCTACCAGTCACAGGAGTAGCTGTTTGGGAGCTAGTACAAGCCAAAGGTAGAGTAACTTGCCTCCCCACTTGTAACATCCCCACCCCTCCATGGTATTTAGTTTTAGTCAGTCAGTCAGGTTCTACAGACATGACTTCTTTTCAGGAATTTTCATTCACAGACTCTTACAACTCTATAACAAAAAAATCAATCTAACTTAAAAATGGGCTAGATATTTAAATGGATATCTTTCCCAAGAAGATATTAAATATTCACCAAGCATGTGAAAAGACATTCCACATCAACAGTCACCAGGAAAAGGCAAAGCTAAACAACGAGATGCCACCCATACTCACTCAGACCAAATGACCACCGTGGCAAGATATTCCTAAGGTGCAATGGTGGCATGCATACCTTGCTGGTAACCTATGCGGTCCAATTGGACGTAAGGCACACTCATGTATAACGCTGGAAACCTAGCCAACTGCTCAAGGATTAGCATGTCTCTTAGAGGAGAACCTATGAACACTTGGAACCTATGCAAAAACTACCATAAGCACTAATTGCATTCTAAGTCATTTTTTTTTTTTTTTAGAACATCTGAATTTTTTAATCCTTCTTTACAGGTTATCTAGACCACTTTTGATTAAGAAAACTGTAGAGTTAGTAACTGCCACAAGGCGGACACCAGGTGCCGGCACACGTCAATTTTCCACAGAGTCCTGCTTTGCGGGTATCTGAATGCAGTGCTCGGGGGTCTCTGCTCAAACTTGCTGAATTCACTCTTGGCAGATTTTAGTCCACAGGTCGCTTTTCCCCATATTTCTTTGTAAACTGTTCAGCATTCTTACGGAATTTTTTTTACGGTCCTTAGAGTATTCTTCGGCTAGGTCAGCCCGGAGTGGGTGCTCGGGCTGGGGGTCGTTCATCAGTGCTACGAGGGACTGGATCACTTGGTCAGTCTTGGTGGCTGGCTTCCAGTTTTCAGCACTAATTGCTGGCAGACAGACCTGCCCCTTCTCATTGATGTCAGGGTGGTAGGTCTTTGTTTTAAATGTGATCTTGGGTGGTTTAAATGGATACTCTGCTGGAAAGTTGATTTAGATTCTGAAGGCCCCCTTATCATGTGGAGGGTTGTCAGGAACAATAAGCCCTTGCCAAGTCAATAAAAATTAGCTCCATCAACCTGGATGTTAGGGAAGTTTTTCATTCCACATTTGCGGGTCTCTTCAAGCTCCTTCATCAGCAGCACCAGATCCAAGATGGCTGCCAGCAGGAGGCTGATGAAGGAGCTTGAATCATTACTCTTACAGCCACAGACAAGTGTGGCTCTCATCTCTCAGAAAAGAGCTCCTTTTTGCAACAGACAGAGACCATTGCAGTAAACCACAACTGTTGAAAATGCAGAGAAAAACTGGCTGTGGTGACTGACTCAAATGGACACATCTGCAATATCACTCCTTCACCTAAAGCTCAGGGAACATCATGGAAGGGAGAGAAAAGATTGTTAGAACCAGAGGACCAGGAGCTCTGTGGTAAAATTGTGTCTCTGAGAAATGAAAGGGAAGCTACACCCATGAACCCTTACCAATGTCACTGACTGAACAATGACTGTTCTAACAGGCATGCTGATGTGGAAAGGGAAAAATATCATACCCAACAGAAGGAACTACAGGCAGCTAAGGAATAAAATATTTAGAAGGAAAGAAAAACTCTTCCCCAAAATTGAAATCATTAATTGATTATCAAATAACAAAGATAACAAGTGGTTAGCCCTGAAATCATATACAAATAAGCAACACTAAAGAGAATCAGTGGGTTGCATTTATATGCTTATGCATTTATACATATATGCATACATATGTAACAATAGCAATTAAAAAAAAAAGAGCCCATGAATTTGAAAGGAAAGAAATAGAAGGACATAGGAGGGATTACAGGGAATAAAAGGAAGGAAAAAAAATATTTGTATTTTATTTTAATTTTAAAAATATTTTATAATGCTTTTATTTCTAATATTTTAAATATTAATATGTTAAATCTTTAAAATTTTTTATCTACATGTAAAACATTTGTCACTCTAATACATTTCTGATGTGTAAATAGAATATGTAGCACTGTGAAAATTTGTATTCCCTAGAAAAATAATAATAAAAATGTATATGACAGCAGTTCTATTCACAACATACGCCCCTAAGCAATCGACAGATATAATTAAGACAAAAACTTGTACACAATGTTTAAAGAAAAATTATTCACACTGTCCAGAGGTTGGAAACAACCCAGATGTCCATCACATTATGAATGGGCATATTCATTCAAATAAGCACTTATCCATTTCTAAAATGAAGTGCTGATACATGCTGCAACACGGATGATACTTGAAAAACATCACAAATGAATTCTCTAGATCTAAGGCATCCAATGTTCTATGATCCTACAGGATGGGTATAGGTAATGCGCAAAGACAGTGTTTAGTGGTTGCCCTTGGAAAGAATGGGAGTGGCACAGCAACCTCAGAATTACACAGTGAAGAAAGGATGGTCTCTTCAAGAGGAAAATATGCATAATTTGTTTTTTACTTTTAGTATGGTGAAAATGCTTTTGAAGTAGACAGAGCTGATGGTTGTACAGCATCCTACGCATACCTAATGCCATAAACATCACACCTTCAAATTCTGTTCACTACGACCACTGCCATTTTAAAAGTTCCTCCCTTATGGTTAAACAATAAACTTTTCTGGGCCGGGCGTGGTGGCGCACGTGGGAGGCAGAGGCAGAGGCAGGCAGATCACTGTGAGTTCAAGGCCAGCCTAGTCTACAAAGTGAGTCCAGGACAGTCAAGGCTAACACAGAGAGATCCTGTCTCAAAAAACAAAAAAACAAAACAAAACAAAAAAATACCCAATAAACACTTCTGAAACTAAAGCAACTTGTTTTTCTAGATTCTTTCCCTCCTTGCTCTAACAACTCCCATAATAGCTTCATGAAAGATGCTTATCAGCCACCTGACATTCTTTTTTGTGATTTTTTTACATATATATATATTATATATAAGTATATATATATTATTACATATATATAAAATAAACTACATAAGATGTTTTTAGGTCTAGATGGATGTTTTAAGTTGATAGAGATGAGATATGATAGATAATGATTTACATCCAGAATTTTAGACTCACCAAGATAGGAAATATGTTTTCTTGAAGGTTGCCAAATACAAGTAGCCAAAACACTATGAATATAACATTAATATAATTCCTGATTGTTCTGTTGTTCTTCTTGCTGTATGTAGCTTATTTTATATGTGTAATAATATAAATGTATATGTAAAAAAATTTTTAAACACAAGATAATCTTGAAATTTGCAGGCAAATGGACGAAACTAGAAAGATCATCCTGAGTGAGGTAACTCAGACCCAGAAGGACACACATGGTATATTATACTTATTTATAAGTGGATATTAGCCATATAATACAGGGTAACCATACCACAATACAGACCTAAAGAAGCTAAATAACAAGGAAGACCCTAGGAAGGATGCTTAATTCTCATTCAGAAGGGCAAATAGAATAGACACTGGAAGTGGTTGAAGAGAGGGAAGAGGATGGGAGCCTACCATAGAGATCCTCTGAAAGAATCCACCCAGCAGGGGACCGAAGCAGATGCTGAGACTCACAGCCAAAGTTTGGGCAGAGACAGGGGAAGTCTTATAGAAGAGTGGGGGGATAGAAGTACTCAGAGGGGACAGGAGCTCCACAAGACCAACAAAGCCAACAAATCTGTGCCCAGGGGGACTTGCAGAGACTGATACACCAACCAAGGACCATACATGGAGAAGACCTAGGCTCCTTGCTCTGATGTAGCCAATAGGCAGCTCAGTCTCCATGTGGGTTCCCTAGTAACGGAAGCAGGGTCTGAGTCTTCCATGGACTCTGATGCCTGATCTTCAATCACTGTCCCTGTCAGAGTGGCCTTGCCAGGCCACAGAGGATGCAGGCAGTCCTGATGAGACTTGATAAGCTAGGGTCAGTTGGTAGGGGAGGAAGGTTCCCCTTTCTGAGGACTAGGGGTAGGGGAAATGGGGGGAAGAAGGAAGGAAGGTGGGACTGGAAGGAGACAAGGAAGGGACTACGATACAGATGTAAAGTGAATAAATTTTTAAAAAGTAAAAATTAAAAAGAACATATTAAAATATATCAGTGCTGAGAGATGGCTCAGTGGCTAAGAACACTGGCTGGTCTTCTAAAGGCCCTGGGTTCAATTCCCAGCAACAACATGGTAGGTTACAACCATTAATAACCAATCCAATGCCCTCTTCTGGTATGAGGACATATATACAGACAAAACACTCATAAACATTAAAACTACATATACAGACCTTTAATATATATAGCAGATGTGTTTATGATGGTGTTTAGAATGTTTGTGATTTAAATACCAATATCTTAAAAGAATAGTCTAAATCAATTACTAAAAATTCTATCTCAGTGAACAACATAAGAACAAAGAATAATAAAGTAGTGGAATATACTTAATACAGAACAAGGAATTAAAATCTTTTAACAATAAATGTGGAAATTATTAAAATTTAAAATGTAGAGAGAAACAGTGAGCTCATAAGCTTATTTTTTTAATCAGTAAGCTTTTAAAAATAACTATCCTGATCAAGGAAAAGGAGGAAGTACAAATTACCAATAATGGAAGAGGGATGTTATTGCAACAAACCCTATTAATATTGAAAGGATACTAAAATTCCATCATGAAAAACTTCACGCCAATAAACTTATTAGGAGATATAAACATTATTAAAAGATATTGGCAGATTGTATTTTGCAAAATTGGTACAATAATTTTCATTCCTCCACACTGTTTCATAATTTTCCTCTCCCCTATCAGTGACGGAAGGAGTGTCTTATACCTTTGAACCTCAACAGGGTTTGCAACTTGCTTCTACCAACAGAAGACAACAGAACTAAAGAATGTGACTCCCTGTAACTTAGGGGTCAGGTCATAAATGACAAAAAAGTTAACAATTGCAATACACCCAAACATAAATATACACATGCATATATGTATATACATCTATATATTTACAAATATCCATGTATGTGTGCAAGTGTATGTACACATCTATCCAGCCATATATTTTATGGCATCACTCAGTTCTTGGGAACCACACGCCTTCTCTTCAAACTACTTCCCAATGTACTGAGCTGAGTTTAGCTAATCCCAGCAGAGGAAATTATTGTATTAACTTTCTCCTCTGTCTGGTTAGACAACTACGCTGCAGCCCAAGGTCAGAGCCACTCTGTCATATAGTCTCCTGTGTGTCGCAATTACCTTTGTGCCCAGATGGTCCGAGTTATGGCCTTTGCCGACACACATGTGCTATGCTGTTTCTTCTGGCTCTTTTTTCCTTAAGAGTGCAAGTAACAAGATAAGTGACAATTTCTCAAAGACTAATTAAGAACCTTTCTGCCTATGTCCTGCTTAATTAGCTTCTGCCAACCTTGATTATACTCAAAGTTTTAAAAATTACACTCTATTCATATTTATCATACTTAAATGAATATCATGAAATAACAAAAGGCAGCCACTGTTCTGAGATGGTCCAGAGAATGATTGTTACAGTGTAAGAAAGAAACTGTGAAAATGGCATAAATGCTAAGCCAGAGCCTCTCCTAATGATGAGCTCTCATAGTCGCTGGGCATGCTTAAGGGCAAGAGGATAATGTTTCTTTGACATAACATTCCCCCCCCCCCAATGTTTCTTCTTAATATGAAAGTGACCAATGAAGATAAAGTCATGTTAAATTTTAATAATTCTCCAGTTCTGGTGTGTACGTAGTATATATGAGGAGCTTATAGAGATGCTGATTTGCTGACCTAATCTGTATCAATGCAACTTTTATCCTCAGAACAGGTCATACATAAAGAGAGAACGAGGTCTGCATTAAAGGTATTTGAGAGGTTAAGTAGAATGAGGGTGTGGTGGCTTGAGTAGAAATGGCCCCCATAGACTCATATGTTTGAATGCTTGCTCCATAGGGAAGGGCACTATTAGGAGGTGTGGCCTTGTTGGAGTAGGTGTGGCCTCAATGGAAGAAGTATGTCACTGTGGAGGTGGGGCTTCAAGGTCTCATATGCTCAAGCTATGGCCATATGTTCAAACTCACAGTTGTTTCTGCTGCCTGTTAACCAAGACGTAGACCTCTCAGCTCCTTCCCCGGCACCATGTCTGCCTGCATGCCGCCGTGCTTTTGCCATGATGATAGCGGACTAAACCTCCAAACTGTAAGCCAGCTCCAATTAAATGTTTTTCTTTATAAGAGTTGCCACGGGCATGGTGTCTCTCCACAGGAATAGAAACCCTAACTAAGACACTAGTCTAAGCCAATTTGAACAAACAAGTACGAACAATAAATAAAATAATTTCAAATGAGGTACAATGAAGCACAGAATGACGTCCCTAATGTTGGATCTGGAAAAGTGGGCTATCTTCTTTGGAGAGGAACACTGACATGGTGATACAAGCAAGATGTTAGAGAGCGATCTGGAGGTCTCAATAAGAGGGAACAGTTTGTTCAGACGCTTCAGGCAAGAGCCAAAGAAGGAAGACCTGAGGATGCAGACTAGCCTCACGCACAGACACTTGAGGGGAAGCTGGACAGTGAAGCAGACAACAGGTCAGATGGAGCTTTTAAACATTTTGAGGACATTCATCTGAGTTCCACAGACAGTCCCTAAAGACTTCTAAGCAGGGGAGTTATGTTTTGTGACTGCAGAGATAAAAACTTTCCAGGCTCCAGCATCTACAATTATATCCAAATAAACCAGATAAGCCTTTCCTTCTCTTAATGATTTTATTACATTTTTGTTTATTTACCCTACAGTTTTAAGTCCTCTGTAAACTAGCTGATGTAGCCTGGATCTTGTGAAGCAGCTGGAAGCATTCTGATGCCCACAGTCTCAAGATAGCAATGACATGATTCAAGCTTTGTTTTCAGTAAGGTGTGCTACCATAAAATACTTTGTCACCCATTTTTAGTGCAATTACTGCACTAACATTGAGTGTGTGTCTCTCAGAATACTATAAATCCCTTGAGGGGCTTAGTGAGTGTAAGACTTGCCTGGCAAATGTGAGTACCTGAATTTGAATTGCCAGGACCCAGGAAAAGCCAGATACTATAGTGTGGATCTGTGATCCTACTTCTCCTTCCAAAGAGAAGAGACTCCAGAAAGCTGTTCTGACGCAAGCAGAAAAGAAACACTGTCTCAAAGGTAAAAGGCCAGGTAGATGCCTGAGTTTCTCCTCTTATCTCCCCATTCACACCAAGACACAAGTGACCTGAAGTTACACACACACACACACACACACACACACACACGCACACGCACACGCACACGCACACGCACATGCACAAACACACGCACATGCACACGCACACACATGCAGCCTCCAGGCCAGACTTGATCATGCACACACCTTTTGGAATGGAACAGGTCAACAAAGAGGCTGTCCTGGGCCTGATTGGTTATACCCTGATAAGCTCCTTCCCCAAGCAGCCCTTCCCATAAATGCTAGATGTCTTCATCTGGAGTCCTGTGCACATGCTCTGATGGAGAAAAAGTTTCTAACAGCCTCCATGTTCCCAAAACAGACACACTGTAGCACAACTTCTTCATACACATGAAAAGTTGTTACCCCAGTAAATTACATAGTCCCTTCCCCCCAACCTCACTTCCACATCGCAGAAAGCAGGAAAACAGTGCTATGACTTATTACATATTTAGAGAATCCTAGCTCTGTGTACAAGTATGCTCGGAGGATTATCCTAAAACAGACATGACAATGTCCAGTGAGCTTTCTGTTCAGAGGCAGGAAGTAAAACCTTCCTCTGGGAAGCTAGAAGCAGTCATTCAACTTCCTTGGTATCGTAAACCTAGCAGGCCGTTCCAAACAGTGTTAGCTCTTGAGCCCCTGTGTACTAAGCCTCATGTGTTCCTACATAAGAAGCAATCTCTGCATGTTTATAGCCTACCTATACACTTGAAATGATCTCATATCCATGATGCTAATTAACAAAGACAACTGAAGGCAATGTTGCCTTGGGGGAGTGAACATCTCATTAGTCATTCGAATGTTAAATGTTTTAGAAATGTGCACTCCCGGGAAGGTACTTCAAATATTAACTAACCGCTCATAATGCCTGTGCATTAAAACTAATTAATAAGCCTATATCATACCCTGTCAAGAAGAATGTTAAATTAATTTTCAGACACAGTAATGAGACAAGTTTGTTAGCTTTCCATCACTCTAATAAATAACTGAGATAATTATCATATTCACAGTTAAGGCTTGTTTAGGCTAATGGCTTTGGAAGAGTGTTTGTGGTCAGCCGGCACCAGTGCCTTGAGACAGTGCATCAGTGGAGATTCTGTGGTGGACAAACTGCAGGAAACAATCAGGAAGAAAGGGCATTTAGTTAGCAATATCCCCTTCAAGATCACACCCTAAGTGACCAGAAGACTTCCCACTGCATTGTCCTTTTTAAAGTTTCTTCTCCTCTCAACAACACTAAGCTTGTGGGCAAGCTCTTAACACACAGACCTTTGGAAGGGCATTGTAGACCCAAAGCCTCCTGAGAGGGTCCTGTTTACAGTGTCCCCCTTCACTCTCCAAATACCCCAGTTTGAGAGAGGAAAAAAAAACTGTAAACACCTGATAAACAATGGCTACATTCCATGTTTACAGTCTATTCTCCAGGAGTGCTCTATCCATAGACCTATAGGTTGTACGGTTCATCACCCATTCTGTGGAGAGCAAAGTGACTAGCCTCTGATGCTTCAAGGCCACCCTCAACGAGCATACTGGATCCTCCAGAGCTATCAGCTGGCTTAGAGATAAAAGATCACTTCCCTCTAAGAAGGAAACCAGTTCCCTAAAACCTCACACCCTGAATCCCTCCCTCATGCCCTGCTTAAATTGAGTTGGAGGATCTGACAGGGAGGGTCTCTTCCTGGTGATTCTGTGCACCACGGACCCCTTGAAGCATGCCTACCAGGGGCCTCACCTGAACTGCTGGCAGTCGAGGCAGTCAGTTTTGCATCAGGATCCTCCACAGCTCCCGACTACACTTTCCAAGAATTCTGAAAAACCAACGTTGGATGCAAAAGGATCTGACACTTAGTTTTCAATTTGGCTTGTAACCACCTTCTGCTTCCAAATTTCAAGCCAACGCTCCAACTTGGAAGAGTGAATCCTTACTGATTGTCCCCAGATTCCTTGTACCTGCTCCTGAAGAATAATTCTTTGAAGGAATGAAGAATATTCCTCCAAAACATTATTTAAATGAGGATTTGGATCCTCTCTTGCTCTCACCACTTGGGGTGAGTGTCAAACCCTCTTACTTTAAACAGTAGATTTCCTGATCCATAGTATAGTGGGGAAATGCGGGCTTTGGCACTTACTCTTTGCATACTTACCTGTGGTGTGGTGGAGGTGGTATATGGGCAAGATTCACAAGGGCAGTTGGGGAGTGGGGTTTAATTCCATCTGTGATGGCAACTGAGACCATCACACAATGGTCTAACCAGTTTCTAACAGCCGCCGACGTTGCAGCCCTCATCTCTCTATCCCCAGGCTCCTCTGCCGTGGTTATTCTGACTTCTTTACATCTGTATTTCCATCAGGGCTTTCAGTTCATTAGACTGGACCGTTTTAGTGATGGAAAGAACTGTGTAAGTCGCGTGCTCAGCTACATCGGTGAAGAAGGTCTGACTGTGGTGTTTGGGCAAAAGAATCAGGATCTAACACGGAAACACTTGTGTTCAAATCCCTATTTTTCTTCTGAGTCAGCCTGAAGCAAGGAACTGCACTTCTCTGGATCACTTCTGTAAGCATTGAGTAACACCATACAGAGCTGTTTGAAGAAATGCTTAAAGAGATGCCCCGGCTGTTAAGAGCACTTGTTGCTTTTGCAGAGGACCCAGGCTCGGTTGCCAATGCCCACATGGCATCTAACAACCATCTGTGGAGCCAGTTCCAGAGAATCCCAGATCCTCTTCTGGCCTCCGCAGGGACTGCTTGAACATAGCACACGAACATAAATCAAGGCAAAACACCCATACACAGAAAATAAATCTTAAGATGAATTTTTAAAGCAAGCAATAAATATATTTCTCAGGTGATTAAACACTGGAACAAAGAACCTATGTAAATTATTCAGTCTAACATCTATTTAGGAAAGACATTCAAGTCTTCTCACCAGATTAATGATAACTGGCACTAATGGCTGACAGTGACTCAGGGATTGAGCTAAGCCTTTCATAGGCACCTTTTCCCTCATTTATCCTTTATATTATTCATAATCCTGTTACTAATCTATTCATTTCCATGATGAATATACTATTAACCATCTTGAGAGAGTTAATGAGGTCATCAGCTTCACATGTGCAATATCAAAGACATTCAAACCTATGTTTGCCTAACCAGAGAAGCTAGTTCCATAGATACGTCAGTTTTGTGCTAAGAAACTTATGTAGTAAGAAGTCAAATTATAAGTGCCAGTTCATGTGATTCAATTTTAGAGTTCAAGAGCCATACTTAAGAGCAACTGGCTTCACTTAAAACAGAAACGTGCTTTTTTTCCCCCAATATCTTAATAAGGCTGCAGTGGTCATCACCACTGTCTGAGCTTCACTATGTCGCCCAAGGACGACATGAAGAAGGAAGATGGCAGAAAGTCGGCCAAAAAAAGACAAAGACCCAGTAAATAAGTCTGGCAGCAAGGTCAAAAAGAAGAAGTGGTCCAAAGGCAAAGTTCAGGACAAGCTCAACAATCTAGTCCTGTTTGACAAAGCTACACAAGGCAAACTCTGTAAGGAAGTTCCCAACTATAAGCTTATTACTCCAGCTATGGCCTCTGAGAGCCGGAAGATTCACAGTTCCTTGGCCAGGGCAGCCCTTCAGGAGCTACTTAGTAAAGGACTTCTCAAGCTGGTTTCAAAGCATGGGGTCCAAGTAATTTACACCAGAAACACAAAGGGTGGAGATGCCCCAGCTGCTGGTGAAGATGCACAAGCAGGTTCAATCAGCTGTACCTCCAGGAAAATAAAAACCTTATTAAACCAATAAAATAAAATAAAGTAAAATAAAACAGAAATGCTTAGCAAAAAGACTCAGACAACTTAGCTTGCTCTTCCTGCATACCCTCAATATGACTACCCAGGGGTATGATCTGGGTCTCCAAAGCATCAGCATGTGACGGGGGTAGGAATGGAAGGGACTGCAGACAGGGATCAATCATAGAATGAGCGTACAGTTCAGCGAAGGAGGTGGATCTCCTAGGAAACGCGGGTTTCTAAGTGGTGGGGATGGACAAGTAACTGCCATCTTCAAATGCTTCTCACTGAGAAAAACACTAACCCTTCCGAGTTTCCATGCTAGCATAAACAGAGAAAGGTGTCCCGGCCCTTATTTCAACCTAATTGCTCCTATGCCAAAATAAGGTGAGAGTACTATAGGAAACTATAACTCCAACCTCCCCTCATAATGCCCCCATACTGGATCTATATATGTGTTAGCTTATATAGTGCATGGTTTGTACTGCAAGAAATTTAATAAATCCACTTCCCCATAAAGTATTGGTGAATAACCCAAGTAAACGGACCTCTGTTCCACAAATGGACTTAATTAACTGAGGGAACGTGCACTACAGAGTTCTAATTTCTGTCTCAGGATAAAAGTACTTTCCTGCTTTACACATGAAAAGACTAGGGAGACACTATAGCCAGTACGCATTTCTTCATGTGAGTTGTTGCTGCTGTTCACTTGTGAAAGTTTCAGCTAGATGAATACCGTGTCTCTTAAATAATGGAACGAGCTGGGTGGTGGTGGCGCACGCCTTTAATCCCAGCAGCCGGGAGGCAGAGGCAAGTGGATCACTGTGAGTTCGAGGCCAACCTGGTCTACAAAGCGAGTCCAGGGCGGCCAAGATAACATAGAGAAACCCTGTCTCAAAAAACCAAAATAAATAAATAAATAAATAAATAAATAAATAAGCGAGTGGTTTCCAGGGAGGAGTGCTGTGAAATGATGTCTTGTAGATCTGACAGGCCATTCAGCTCAGGAACTGATAGCAGCCATGTTTGCCTGAGTAAGAGCTTCACAAAGTCAAGCCCACCAACCCCAGCATGGGTTCCAATAGCTAGCTCAGGAGCTCTTGGCAACCGGTGGCTGCTAAGAAGGCCATCTTGGGTGTATTTTGGGGTGTGGTGCTAAGTTCATGCAGGCAGCACTCATTGGACTCACTGGCTTATAAAAATAACAAAGAACAGGAGGTGGGCATGAAGGTAGGATGGACACATTTGTGGGGGGAACTTGTGAGAGTAGGAAGGATAAGTTGAGGGTAGATATGACCAAGATATGTTGTGTATATGTATGAAATTGTCAAAGAATAATCACATTTATTTATTTATTTATTTTTGAGACAGGATTTCTCTGTGTAGCCTTGGGTGTTTTGGATTCACTTGTAGACCAGGCTGGCCTCTAACTCAAAAAGATACACCTGCCTCTGCCTCCCAAGCGCTGGGATTAAAGGCGTGTACCACCACACCTGGCTCATTTTTTAAAATTTTTAAGTGGCATTTAATTAATAAAGGGGACTATATGTTTTATTTTGGGGTTATACTCTGGATAGACTTCCACATGCATGACATAACTTAGAACTAAGTCAGAAGCCTTGCGTTCTATGTCAGGTTCCGAGTGCAGCTGCCAATCATTGGCACTCTCTATTTCACTTGACTTAGGAAAGAGAACTGTGGAGGAGAAAATAAAATGGAAAAGCTACATACAAATCTTATTGCTGATCAAGCTACCCGAGGGATGTAAAGCTAGCCTTGATTCTAATACCCTATGGTGGTTAAGGATACGATTTTAATCTGTGTCCCTGAGATGATGGTCATGATGAAATCTTAAAAAGGTGGGGACTAGTGCAACATAGATCATAAGGGTACCACCCTCAGCAGGTCTCAAGCAGTTAGTTCTCCTGGGAATGGTTTTATAAATCAAGGTAGCCCCAGATCATGGTCCTTCCTGTATGTATAAGTGTAGGGGAGATAAACATGTTTTTGTTTTGATCCTAAGTGTGGAATGGGGAAGAGACTTGTGAGAGAGCAGGTGATGTTTATCCACTCTGAAGTCAAACCACTTCCTGGAGGAGCTTGGTTGTTGCCAGCTGAAAAATATCCTAGAACAGACTCTGAGAGGATATATATATATATATCTCCAAAAGAGGAGGCTGGGCTTTTTTGGGACTTGGTATTGTTTGGCTGTTCATCACTCCACTTCGAGACACTCCTAGTGAGTTCTGCTTCAGTGAAGACTTCAAGGCTTTGGGTTCCGGCTGAGGTTCCAGGTTCCGGTTGCTCCAGGTTCCAGTGGCAACTTTGGTGGAATTGTTGGTCTGCTGAAATCCTGCTGACTACGCCAGGAGAATCGTTCCTGTGAACTGATAGCCAGAAGGTTTCATTCTTGTTTTCCTTAATCTCCTCTCCTTCTTGTTTAGGCTAATCTGGTTACAAGGGAGGTACGCTCCTTTAAGAAGTTCATAATAAAGTATAATTGTTAAGGAAATTGAGCCTACATCTAAGTTTGCCTTTCTACTCCTTCATGACATGAGACAGGCTAAGGGGTGGTGACTTCATGCGCTATGTTCATTGGGTCTTCTAGCCAACCAAATCATGAGACAAATAGGCCACTTTGCTTATAGAGTACCCAGCTTCAGGCATTATGATATACATGTGTAACATGGATTAAGACGCATTCTCAGCCTGGCTTGTTCACATTCACCTATGTAATGCTGAAAAATTATTCTCATGGGCATCCTTTATATGGCATAGAAAACGCTGAGTTGTTGGGGGCAATCCACTGCCCTTTACCATTGTTATCAACAGCTTTAGAGAAATGGACTCTCGTTATAGTTGGCAAAGAAAGAGTGCTGTGGTGACATTCTATAAAGCACAGGCACATAGAATCATCATAAATCACCATCCCTCACAGGGCTCTGCTGAGTCAAGAGCTCACTAGATTGTTAGATTTCTATATCTTACTGCCTCATGTTGTGAATTTTTTGTTGTTGTTGTTTAAAAGTTTTCCACTGAAAAAGTGTACACGTGCCTATAATCCCAGCACTCGAGAGGGTGAGAAGGTTGTTAGTTCAAAGCCATCCTCAGCCACTTTAGTGAATCCCAAGCCAATTTAGGTTATATAGCCATACCCCATCTCAAAGAATAAAACAAGGCAAAATTCAAAACATGTAACCTTGAAGTGGAAGTTTCTGGTTTCTTTGAAGACTCAGTTGTGTCACGTGAATGTGTCTTTTGTTTTGGTCCCAAGCATGGGATGTGGGAGAGGTTTTTCCACCTCTGAAGAGAGCCTCATGGCCTTTGTTAGAGGAAAACAGACCCATGAGAGGGCACATGGTATTTTGCTGAAAGCTGTCTTGTGAGAAGGCAGGTGGTGTTGTCTCGTGTGAGGGGCATGATGTTGGCTAGCTGAAAGCATCCATGAGTGGACTCTGCGAAGAGACTGTATATAGAAGCCCATGGTGAAAACGCTTTTGCATCACTTATACTTTGCAACAGTTTTCATTGCTTCACCAGCCTTCATTTTTCTACACTTCATTTCACAGAGAGAAATGCTCCAGAGAACTTCTTATGACACTCTGTTTGAGTCTACAGACTTGTGCTGATTCAGCATTGTTTTGCTGTTTCTGCTGGATCACGCCACTCGCTGCTACTGATGGGTGCTGCTGTTTGGTATTTGCTATTTGACTGGACTGCTGGTATCCTGAAAACACAGAGTATAATTGCCCTAAAGAACTACATCTAAAAAGGCCCACATCCCTTGCTGCTATTAACCTTCCTTCTCTCCTACCTCTGGTCAGTGAGTTAGAAGAGAGGTAAAAGCTTTTAGGAACCCTAAATAAAGCAGGTTTTTTTTTTAAAAATCCAAGCCTACAAAACATGTTTCAGTCATTGTGTGAGTGTGCTTTAACTAACTTATATCAAGTGGAATTGTTACAAGCATGATAGTGAACTGAAAAAATTCACGTATTAAAGTCTTAATCCTACTTCATAATAAGATCTTATTTATGAATAGGGTCACCAGTAATGCAATTAACTAGTATGAGATCAAATTTATGCAGGCCTTTAATCTAATAAAACTGGTGTCCTTACAAAAATCAGGAAACTTTGGCACAGGCTTGCACACAAGCAAAATACTGTGTGAATATGTGATGTGTTTATAAGCCAAGGGAAACTACAGGTTGGCAAAAATTACCAGAAGCAAAGAAGAGAACAGACCACCCTTCATGGCCTTTGGTAAGACCCACTCTTGATAACACATGTCTCAGAATTCCAGCTAGTACCAGAGCTAGAAGACAAGGAATTTCTGCTGTTTTACTCCATCTAGTTTATGATGCTTGGTTAGTGTTAGGTCAGCCCTAAAAAACCCATATATGTGTGTTATACAGAATTTCATTCCATGGTGGTATTCTGATTTTCCCCTTTAATTTAACAATTTTGAAGACCTCCATACATACTTCATACTGCATCTACATCACTCTTTGTGGAGAGCCACAGATAGCAGCGCCCCCTGCTGCTTCCCCGTCGTAATGCGCCCTTGAGTGAGCCCCTTATGCGCATGCCTGAAGGCATAGCATGAGGCGGCGTGATCCACACGCACCAACCAAGAGTGACAACATGGCAGTCTCTGATAGGACCAGGCACACTACAAAGGTTCTGTGGGAGCTTTTCCCGGGGTCACTCCAGTAGCCAAGGTTCCTGAATAAACTGCTGCAAGAAGAGTTCCCGGTGTTGGTGTCTTTCCTGCTGGTCGGGGGCGGAATCGACAACTCTTGCCCCTCCCATTCCCAATGATGCTTCTTATAACTAATAAAGAAAACAGTATTTCCCAAATCCTAACGTGGAAAAGACAAATATTTGATAGACTCTATCATCTTGAGAATAGTATGTAGCCCTCTTTAATGTAACCATTCTTTAATGTGCTCAAGTTGTGTGCCTTTAAACAGAAAAACACAGCTGGTATATTCACAAACTAAATAAAGGGAAGGTAGCTGAATTAGAATTCTGAGTATTGGATTCTATTTTTCCACACCATTTTTTAGATAAAAATCCATAGGTAAGACTTCAGGACTTGGGTATGAAAAGATTGCCCAGTGGTTAAGAACTTATACCGCTACTGCAAAGACATGCATTCAGTTCCCAGTATCCATGACAGGCACCTCACAACAGCTTGTAACTCTGGTGTCAAGGGATAAGGCCCTCTTCGGGCCTCCAAAGGCACTGGCACTCACGTGCACAAGCCCACACATAGTCATGTAATTAAAAATGAAATTGTTTTAAAAACATTTATCTGTTGACCTTAAGACCTGGGCTGTTGGAGTTCTGTTCAGGAAGTTGTCTCCTGTGCCAGTGTGTTCCAGACACCGCATGCTGGCAAGGATGTGGAGAGAGAGGAACACTCCTTCATTGCTGGTGGGAATGCAAACTAGTACAACTACTTTGGAAATCTATCTGGCACTATCTCAGAAAACTGGGAATAAGGCTTCCTCAAGACCCAGATATTCCACTCCTTGGATATACCTAGAAGATGCTCCAGCACACAAGAACATTTGCTCAACCATGTTCATAGCAGCCTTATTCATAATAGCCAGATCATGGAAACAGCCTAAGTGTCCCCCAGTAGAAGAATGGATAAAGAAACTGTGGTACATTTACACTATGGAATACTCCTCAGCTATTAAAAACAAGGAATTCCCGAAATTTGTGGACAAATGGATTGAACTGGAAATGATCATAATGAGTTAACCCAGAAGCAGAAAGAATCAAATGGTATATACTCACTTATATCTTGACACTAGCCCAAGGGGCATGTCCCATGAAAGTCTTCACTTACCAGGAAAGTGGGACAGAGGGAAGGACATCCTATTGGGACTCTAGGTGGTGAGAGAATGGGGAAATAGAAGGATACAGAGGGTCCTAGAAACATACAAGAAAAATATTATGATGGGCAGATCTGGGCCCAGGGGTCCTGCTCAAACTATGGCACCAGCCAAGGACAATACATGCAGTAAACTTCAAACCACTACCCAGATCTAGCCAATGAACAGGACATTCTCCACAGTTGAGTGGAGAGTGGGGTCTGACTTTCACACGAACTCTGGTGCCCCATATTTGACCATCTCCCCTGGATGGGGAGGCCTGGTGGCACTCAGAGGAAGGATAGCAGGCTACCAAAAAGAGATTTGATACCCTATGAGCATATACAGGGGGAGGAAGTCCCCCTCAGTCACCGTCATAGGGGAGGGGAGTAAGGGGAAAATGGAAAGGAGGGAGGAATGGGAGGATACAAGGGATGGGATAGCTATCGAGATGTAATATGAATAAATTAATAAAGTATATTAAAAACATTTATCTGTTTACTGAGTATATCCTTTCACATATATTCAAAATTCAAAGAAAAAAGTAAAAACACTTCTGTTAATGTCAAGACAAAAGAGATGGAGTCATGAGATACAATGCATGTAACAGATGACCACAGTTACTTTGAGGCTCTCTTCATTCAAAAAGAGGGAGGAACTGGAAATGAACAGAGAGAGAGAGAGAGAGAGAGAGAGAGAGAGAGAGACAGAGACAGAGACAGAGATAGAGACAGAGACAGAGAGACAGAGAAACAGACAGAGACAGAGACAGACATACAGACATACAGACATACATACAGACAGACAGACCATGAATATGCTTGCTTGGAGTGTACTACATAGCCAAGGCATTCATCTTCAGTTGTCATCAGGATACTGAAGCAAGAGGATCCCTTGAGCCCAGAAGTTTGAGATCGGGCTAGATAACACCATAAAACCCTGTCCTCAAAAGCATGCAAAAGCCTTCAAGCTTAAAAGGATAACATTTCTATGTATAAGATGGTTATTTCTTTCTAGAAATTTACAGTCTTTTCAATATAAGAGGAGAAACTATTTTATACCAACATGTAAGAGCCCTACATGCATTCAAATGTATAAATGTTTTTGCCCCTGTTCCTCTAGGCGCATTACAAGCTATCTGGTACATCGTCACTTTAAGTGCTGAGATTAAACTGACTGTAATGGTTTGACACTTCCTGAGGGTCTCCGGTTCCTGAGCACAAAGATTGAAGTGCTGCCTCTTTACTTTTTTTTTTTTTTTTTTTTTTGCATAGTTACACATACCTTTAAGCAGGTAGCATAAGTTATGAACTCTCTCGGTGAGGAAAAAAAAATGCACAAGTACAAATATGTCTAAATGTTTGGAAACAATCTGGAGATTTCCTGAAGTACAAATATGTATCCCAGGCTAAAAATCTCTTTTTACCAGCTCTGACACAGATATCTAATTTTCATTCATCTTTGTCTTAGGCTGTTCAGGCTACTATTAAAAAAAATAATAATAAATAGGGTGGCATTTGAATGAGAAGTGCTCCCTACTGGCTGGGGTATCTGAACTTGCTCCCGTTTGTGCTGTTGTTTGGAGACGTTATGTGGAGATGCAGCCTTGACAGTGGATGTATGTCACTGGGGCAGACTGTGGGAGCTGAAAACCTTGGCCCATCTCCAGGTCAGCCTCTGCTTTGTGTTTGTGCTTGGCAATGGGAGCTTTCAGCTCCCTGCTCCTGTCACGTTGCCTACCACTAACTACCCTGTCTCCACACTTTTATGGACTCTTATCACTCTGGAACTGTAAACCAAAACAAACTCTTCCATGAGCTGCTTTATCACAGCAACAAAGAGTAACAAATACATACCATGAGCCATGTGCTGACATTATGAAGTAGACAGAGATGAGGTCATATTGGAGTTAGGCATGTGTTCATTTCCCGTGCTTTTGAATGTTGTGAAGTCCAAACTTAAGGTAGTGTCAGGTTTAATGCCTGGTGAGGTCCACTTCCTGGCTTGTGTGTGGCATCTTCTCTCTGTGTCCTTCATGGCACAGCAGGGAAGGCAGGGAGCCTCTTTTACAAGAGTACTAATACAACCCAGGATTTCTTGGGGTTCTCATGGCCTAACAATCTTCAAAAGCTCACGTCTTAACACCATCACATTATGGATTCGTTTTCTACACTCAAATTTCAGAGTACAAATACACCCATAACACAACTTTCAGGAAAGCCCTTCCTGGATGTGCCAACCCATGCTGATTATTCCTTGCTCTGCATGTCTACTGCATCCTTAATATTCACCAATTTAGTCTTATATTGATTTGTATTGACTTGTCCTTCTAATCCCTCTTGGCACTTGGACTGCAAAGTCACTGAGGCAAGGATGTATGGTCTTAACACACCGTAGCATCTCTTTGAGAACTCAGAAATTGCCTGATGATTTACTTGCTTGACTGAAGATGTACCATAAATTTTTCCCATTATCCAAGAAAGAAGAGGACCTTCATAATTCTGTGTAAAATGTGATCTCATAGGGAGAGTAAGTAGACAGTTCTGTGCTTCACATAATGCGGTCAGCCATGTAAGAATAGAAAAGCAGCAGCCATGCAGACCAAATCCTCAGTACAAACACAGACAAAGCCCTACTGCCCTGCCTCCCTGCAGAGAAGACAATAAGACTGAAAATGATTGATTAGAGGGAAACTGATTAGAGAAGAAGTTTCTTTAACATGCTCACTAAGCAAAGAATATGTTTAATTAGTGTGGGAAGATTTAGCACGCCATTGAAATAAATGTTCTGGTCACTCATTCTGACTAATTGGATATAGAGTGAATTCTGTTTCCTAAGTGATGTTAAAGGACACATTTCAAAAGAAATCACTCTAATTGTGACTTTGTCACAGATAAGAAGGCAACCTCACAGAAAAGATTTTCTTTGGAGCTAAGAATGTAGGTCAGAGATAGTGCCTTTGTCCAGCATATACAAAGTCTTAGATTTGGTCCCCTGCCAAAGGAAAAAAAAATCTTATCTTTAGCTCATTAATAAGATAAACATGTTACCTTATCGTCATTCAAAGAAATATCCAAAAGAACAAACATATCTATAGATAAGGAGTCTTAAAGTGAATCTAAAAATGAAGGCAAAAAAATGGAAACAAAGATAACTGAGTTTCTTAAGGGGAAGGCTGTCAGTCTACTGAGTCTCTTAAGCAGAAATGTGCCTGCAGGACAAGCATTATCTTAGAGTGGTATCAGTTACCAGTACATTTCAGGTTGTAAGATGGTATGTCCATCATCTCAGAAAGGACAGTGTTATAAACTCCCAACAATTACAAGGATCATCCTGCCCAAAGTACTAATTGTCTTGAATGGGTGGCCACTTATTCCTGACTTCTTTTCCTAGTTTCCTTCTCTGTTGCTGTGCTAAACACCACAGCAGAAGCTACGTAGGGAGGAAGAAGTTATTACTTCTTGTGGGTTAGAGTCCATCATCAAGGGAACCTGGGAAGGCACTTGGTGGCAAAGGTAGAGGGTGAGCAAGCAGTGGGGGAGAGCAAGCAAGGGAAAGTGAACACACTTCCCTCTGCCATGTCCTTTAATTCTGGGCTGCTACCAGCAGGTGTCCTCCACGTTCTCTTGGGTCTTCCCACACAAGTCAAGGCAGGCAGGGCAGTTCTGAAGGGGGTGGAGGGGAGGCTTCCTACTCAGGTGATTCTAATGTGTGACAAGTTAACATTAAAACCAACCACCTTGCTTCTCTTTCTATCAGCTACACGTGGCAGGCCACTGTGAGCCACGGTAAATGCTGCTGAGGTGCTGGCTCTTCTCAGGAAGGCCACTGACCAGCATGTCTCACAATTATCTCCGCAGGATAAACTCTTGAATACTTATCATCTGTTTGATGTGATGCCCATCCCTACTGTTGACAGTTGGATCACTTGATGAGTCACCTCTATAACTATTTTCTTACTTTAATTTTGGCCTGTTTCACAGCATTTACTATTACGCTTTCTTTGCATTTTCTATTTTACTTACACTTCCTATCAAGCCAAGTTCTCATGAAACCCAATTAGCCAAATTAATAAACTTTCTTTTCTGTTTAATTATCTTTAAATGTTTTATATTCTAAATAAAGTCCCTCTAGATTTACGTTTAACCTACTTCCTTATGCTGATTGTCAAATGTCATTTTTTTTTTTCAGTTTTCTGTTTTTAGGGCAAAGGTTTATATTCTGTTTTGTAAGTATATAATCACAATTCTTAGATACATTTGTGTTACATCCATTTAGTTCCCATTGTCATTCAATCACAGTATTTTAAATATAATTCAGTTCATAAAGTACTAGAAACTAAAATTATCTATCGGGGGAAAAAGATCTGAAAGACGCAGAAACCTAGAAAGCATGCTTTGACCATTTTTCTTTGTGTGGCTATTTATCACACATGGGATCTTAGATTTAACTGATTGCCTCTGAGAGCCAAGTGAGTGTAAAGATGGAAGGGTAAGTCAAGATGTCAGTACACGGAGAGAAGAAAGCCCAGCTTCTGTGATAGGATGACTCTTCCTTCTTTCCCCACTCACAGGTTTTGCCTGTTAACATTTTGCTCCCCAGCTTGAGGGGAATCACTGGAGCTTAACCGACCTGACTATCCAGCAACCCCTGAAGAGTCGGTCAATTCTGCCCCTGAGAAATGACGGTGCAGTGCTTACTTCGGCAGTATATACATGAAAGTTGGACTGATATGAAAAAGAGAAGCGTGGTGTTGGCTCAAGGGTGGCATGCAAATTTGTGAAGCATCCACATTCCATATTTTTCAGTACACCAGCGGGGGTGGGGGGTGGGGGGAGGAGAACTTCTTGATACCTATTTTCATGTCATTCTCACAAAGTCTTTAAGTGCAATATTGGTCAACAGCTTTCTGAGGTGGTTAATGTCACGTACAATTTCTAATATCTGTGAGTTAGGGACCCAAAAGAAAGTGAAAAATACCAAAGCTTCGCACCTTACGTCATGGCAGTATTTGGTCGGTGGAATTAGGGAGGAGCTGCTGGTTCTGGCAACCGGCTTTACCTAATTATGAAATCTTTGAGACACCTGTTCTCTCACATTATTTGAACTCAGTCTAGTGAGTTCTAGATCTAGAAGCCTCTGTGTGAACTCTGTTCCCTACCTGTTTCTGAGACACAGACCATTCTTTTGCATGTTTGTTTGTTTTTTTAAGGAGCCAGCAAGAACTCAACAAAATCTCCTTACATTGGGAAGTGATTTGGCAATCCGTGCATGAGGTTTTAAGTGTTCAAATTATTTCCCTACCATTTCATCTAAGGTACCGCCTGTGTCACATAGCATCACTATGCCATTAGACACTGGCCCCTTTGTTCCTCGTGCCTCTGTCTTTCTACTACTAGGACCTTCTTGTGTGTGCTGTAATTTTCTTCATTTGAGCGCTGGGATGCTGGTATTGTTCCTGACACAGGAAGAAAGGTGAACACACAGAGGCAGATGGCCCTGTGTGGTGGCTATGGCAGGCTGGTTATAACCCCTCCATCAAAGGTCCCCAGTCCTTTTCTCACCGCCTCAAGATGAAAGCAATTCAGCCCATCACTGAGCTCCTCTTCAGCTTCATGGAGGCCAGAAAAACAAACAAACAAACAAACAAACAAACAAACAAAGTACCCTTCACTACAGCCAATGTTGCCTTTGAAGTCTTGGTGCCCCCATGCTCTCAACATACAGTGTGTTATGCTGTTTACAGGCTCTTGTCAATCGCTGTGGCAGTCGGTAGCTAGCCCTTTCTGGATCCCACAGGCTCTGCCTTACAGGCAAGTGATTAAAAGACTTAGTGGCCAACTCCAATTTCACAGGTTAACATTTTCTTAGCTCTCAGTCAAATTAGACATATTAGCCATATTTTATTCTGCCATTATCAAATTTCATTATTCTCATTCGTTCTATTATCCTAAGAAAAAGGGAAATGACAACTCTGTAAGCAGGCACAATTGCCAGAGTTACAGTTTATTGCATACGTAAAGAACTTTTGTTGAACAAATTAACAAATAAATAATTGGTGGTGTGCCAAATTTATGCAGTTTAAACATAATTTTTGATATTTTTTTTCCTTTTATAACCTAAGAATTTATTCAGCCACTTAAAAATATTAATAGGCAGCCGGTCATGGTGGCACATGCCTTTAATTTCAGCACTCGGGGAGGCAGTGAGTGGTCTCTGTGAGTTCGAGACCAGCCTGGTCTACAGAGTGAGTTCAGGACAGCCAAGAATACATAGAGAAACCTGTCTAAAAAACAAAACAAAACAAAACAAATTAACAGACTTGCATGGCTTCAGTGTTACATTTAAAGGACAGACACATAGAGGTTTTTTTTTTTCTCCTTTTATTGAAAATAGATTATTTTTGCCTAATGTTGTTTGATATGATCAAAATGTTCAGCTGTTAT
This sequence comes from Acomys minous, assembly GCF_964271855.1. Classification (NCBI taxonomy): domain Eukaryota; kingdom Metazoa; phylum Chordata; class Mammalia; order Rodentia; family Muridae; genus Acomys; species Acomys minous. Next base: position 89,647,437 of record NC_140491.1, on the reverse strand, counting down.
TCAATCAACACCAAATAGACAACCTCAGTAAGTGAAAAAGATGTGACTGAACTGCACACAGAGGACAAGGCCTTTCTTACATCTTCCAGATCTCTGGACACCAGCAGCCTTCCCACAAGCCATTTATCTCAGAGATGGCAGCCGTACCGGAAACTAACCACCTCTCGGATGGCTGTCATACTTAACTGCAGCTGCGTTTACCTGACAGATCAAGCATAGCACTGAAACTATTGGGTTCAATAAGCTGAACCAATTATTAAGACAGATTAAATAAATGAATGGGCCGTTAGTCTTATGAGCAGCCAGAATTAGTGGCTAAAAACTCAAGAGGCCTAATGTAAAGTTGAGGAACAATTTTTAAGACATTTAATGTACAGTAAGTTATCCATTATGAAAGCCTGACTAACCAGAAACTTTAATAACTTTATTAGATATTATGCAGGTGGTAAAGATACATGCTAAAATTAGTCAAAAAATTTACATGTTAAAGGTATCTGTCCAACATACTATTTACCACTCTGAAAAGTATAAAAATGTATAAGTCATGATTCTTATATTTAACTTGCTTATAATTTAGATGGAAGACAAAAATCACATATATTAAATGATCTGGAAGCAGTTAAGTGTTAAATTCTGTATAATTTGTTATAAAAAAAAACAAATAATTGAATTCTTTTATGGATACTCTTTGTAACCCAAGCATGATCAAAGAAATGAACTTCCGTTCTATTGTTTTTTATTTTAATGCTATTTTTGAGAATTTCAGACATAAGCACTACATCTACAGTACTTCTGCCCCTCCTTTTCTCCTTTCAACTCCTCCTATATGCCACCACCAAATTTATGAATATGTGTTTGTATTTGCCCATGTATACAGAACCTACCAAGTCCCTTTAGCTTTGCTCATATTGCATGTGTCCAGTGCTGGGCATTAGGAATTGGCAGGCAATGCAGCAGTTTGTCCCTAAAAGAAGCTGATTCTTTGTCTATCAGCAACCATTGACAATATATAGCTCTTCACTAAGGGTGAGGCAATGGAAAATTTCCCCTGTCCATATTGGTATGTCAAGTATTGTTGTCATTAGGCTGCTTTTATTCAGGCAACCATATTGTCGAAATTTCATGGATGCATTTTCTCTATCATGTCTCGTAGACACCATCTAACAGCACATGCCCCGAGTCTCTGGCTCTTACAGTCTTTCTGCCCTTTCTTCCGTGCTGTGCCCAAAGCCTTACCTGCAGAGGTTGTCCTGCAGATGTGTTAGTTGGGGTTGGGCAGCTCACAGTCACTTACTTTCTGTGTTTTGACCAGTTGTGTATCTTTTATTTTTATTCCCCCTAGGGGGTTTACTGTTCTTGGAGGTACTACAATACCAGGTCGATGCATAGAGTGGACGGAGCAAGCTCCAATTCCAACTCCTACTTCCAAAGATCCATTTAATATATTGTCCTCGGATAGAGGACGTATCAGATATTAAACTGATAAGAACAGATACTACACTTGATCTTATCCAAAAGGCCAAGAAGTGATCCAGTTGTGTCTCCTGATAATAGTCTCCATTTGTTGCACCTTAACGACACAACTAGAAGCCCTAGAAAAAAAGAAGCAGAAACACCCAAAAGGAGTAGACGTCTGGAAATAATCAAACTCAGGGGTGAAACTAACAAATTAGAAACTAAGAAAACAGTCCAAAGAATCAACAAAACCAAGAGCTGGTTCTTTGAGAAAGTCAACAAGATAGACAGACCATTAGCCAAACTAACTAAAAGGCAGAGAGACAGTATTGAAATCAACAAAATCAGAAATGAAAAGGGAGACATAACAACAGACACTGAAGAAATACAAAGAATCATAAGATCCTACTATGAAGGCATATATGCCATAAAATTTGAAAATCTAAGGGAAATAGATGATTTTCTTGATCAATTTCACTTGCCAAAGTTGAGTGAAGAACAGATAAACAAGCTAAATAGTCCCATTTCCCCTACAGAAATTGAAGCAATCATTGACAGTCTCCCAACCAAAAAAAACCCAGGGCCAGATGGTTTCAGTGCAGAATTCTACCAGACCTTCAAGGGCGAGCTAATACCGATACTCTTCAAGCTACTCCAAAAGATAGAAAGGGATGGAACATTACTAAATTCATTCTATGAGGCCATAGTCTCATTGATACCTAAACCTCACAAAGACTCAACAAAGAAAGAGAATTTCAGACCAATTTCTCTTATGAACATCGATGCAAAAATACTAAATAAAATACTTGCAAAACGAATATAAGAACACATCAAAGATATCATTCATTATGACCAAGTAGGCTTCAGTCCAAGAATTCAGGGATGGTTTAATATACGGAAATCCATCAATGTAATCCACCATATAAACAAACTGAAAATAAAAAACCACATGATCATCTCTTTAGATGCAGAGAAAGCATTTGCTAAAATCCAACACCCATTCATGTTTAAAGTTTTAGAGAGATTGGGAATACAAGGCACTTTCCTCAACATAATAAAGGCTATATATAGGAAGCCAATAGCCAAAATCAAAGTAAATGGTGAGATACTCAAGGAAATTCCACTAAAATCAGGAACAAGGCAAGGCTGCCCACTCTCTCCATATCTCTTCAATATAGTACTTGAAGTTCTAGCCAGAGCAATAAGACAACAAAAGGAGATCAAGGGTATTCAAATGGGAAAGGAGGAAGTCAAATTATCCCTATTTGCAGATGATATGATAGTCTACATAAGTAACCCTCAAAATTCCACCAGTGAGCTCCTACAGCTGATAAACACCTTCAGCAAATTGGCTGGATACAAAATTAACTCAAAAAAGTCTGTAGCCTTCCTATACACAAATGACAAGCTTGCAGAGGAAGAAATTAGGAAAACTACACCCTTCACATTAGCCACAAGCAATATAAAGTACTTAGGAGTTACTCTAACTAAGCAAGTGAAGGACTTGTTTGAAAAAAATTTCAAAACTCTAAAGAGAGAGATTGAAGATGACATGAGAAGATGGAAGGATCTTCCTTGCTCATGGATCGGGAGAATTAACATAATAAATATGGCCATCCTACCAAAAGCAATCTACAGATTCAATGCAATCCCTATCAAAATACCTACACAATTTTTTAAAGACATTGAAAGTTCAATTCTGAACTTCATATGGAAAAACAAAAAACCCAGAATAGCTAAAACAATCTTGTACAATAAAAGGTGCTCTGGAGGAGTCTCCATACCTGATCTCAAACTGTACTATAAAGCAATAGTAATTAAAACAGCATGGTACTGGCACAGCAACAGGCTGATTGATCAGTGGAATCGAATCGAAGACCCAGATATGAATCCACACACATATGGTCATTTGATTTTCGACAAAGAAGCCAAATCCATTCGATGGAAAAGGGATAGCATCTTCAACAAATGGTGCTGGTCTAACTGGATGTCTATGTGTAAAAAAATGCAACTGGACCCATATTTGTCACCTTGTACAAAACTCAAATCCAAGTGGATTAAAGACCTCAACATAAAACCAGAGACACTAAGTCACTTAGAAGAAAAAGTGGGGAAGAGCCTGGAACATATTGACACAGGAGACAACTTCCTGAACAGAACACCAACAGCCCAGACATTAATGTCAACAATTAATAAATGGGACCTCATGAGGCTGAGAAGCTTCTGTAAGGCAGGAGACACTGTCAAGAGAACAAAGCGACAGCCTACAGACTGGGAAAAGATCTTCACCAACCCTACATCTGACAAAGGTCTAATATCCAAAATATATAAAGAACTCAAGAAATTAAACACCACCAAACCAAATAACCCAATTGAGAAATGGGGCAGGGAACTAAACAGAGAATTCTCAACAGAGAAATATCAAATGGCTGAGAAACACTTAAAGAAATGCTCAACCTCCTTAATCATCAGGGAAATGCAAATCAAAACAACTCTGAGATTCCATCTTACACCCATCAGAATGGCTAAGATCAAAAATTCAAGTGACACCACATGCTGGAGAGGATGTGGGGAGAGAGGAACACTCCTTCATTGCTGGTGGGAATGCAAACTAGTACAACCACTTTGGAAATCTATCTGGTGCTATCTCAGAAAAATGGGAATAGGGCTTCCTCAAGACCCAGCTATTCCACTCCTTGGAATATACCCAGAAGATGCTCCAGCACACAACAAGAAAATTTGCTCAACCATGTTCATAGCAGCCTTATTCATAATAGCCAGAACATGGAAACAGCCTAAGTGTCCCTCAATAGAAGAATGGATAAAGAAACTGTGGTACATATACACTATGGAATCCTATTCAGCTATTAAAAACAAGGAATTCCTGAAATTTGTGGATAAATGGATTGAGCTAGAAATGATCATGATGAGTGAGTTAACCCAGGAGCAGAAAGACTCAAATGGTATATACTCACTTATATCTGCATATTAGCCCAAGGGGCATGTCCCATGAAAGCCTTCACTTACCAGGAAACTGAGACAGAGGGGAGGACATTCTAGTGGGACTCTAGATAAGAGAATCATGGGAGAATGGCAAAGGGTCCTAGAAGCCTACAAGTCGAACATTATGATAGGTAGATTAGGGCACAGGGGTCCCGCTCAAACTAAGGCACCAGCCAAGGACAATACAGGCGGTAGACCTTAAACCCCTACCCAGATCTAGCCAATGGACAGAACACTCTCCACAGTAGAGTGGAGAGTGGGATATTACTTTCTCACATACTCTGGTGCCTCACCTTTGACCATGTCCCCTGGAGAGGGAGACCTGGTGGCACTCAGAGGAAGGATAGCAGGTTACCAAGAAGAGACTTGATACCCTATGAACATATACAGGGGGAGGTAATCCCCCTCAGGAACAGTCATAGGGGAGGGGAATAAGGGGAAAATGGGAGCGAGGGAAGAATGGGAGGATACAAGGGATGGGATAACCATTGAGATGTAACAAGAATAAATTAATAAAGGAGAAAAAATGTAATAAATTTCAAAGGCTTATGATAAACTTTCCACTATTTTAATATAGCTTTAATCTACTATTTGGAAGTCAGAGTCATATCCATTTTAAAGATGGTTCAAAAATTAACCACCTCCACAGAGATAGACAAAATATTTTTATTTTTTATTTGCTTTGAATAGACTCAAGCCACTATCTATTATTGACAATACCTAGTTACTGAATGAAAATCAATGAATAAGTGTGCTTTTTTTTTTTTTTACAGCAATGGCTTTGGGTGCAATGGCATAAGTGAAACAAACTGCCCAACCCTGGGCCTGAAGTGGGCCTGAAGACCACTTTCTGCTTTGCGAACAGTGCTGACAAGTCATTGCAGCACACAAATGTTCAAGAAATCAATTCCATGCCAAATTTTTCAAAGGAGTTTAATTTTTTTCATTACTCCTGGAAAGTAACTTCCCTTTACCCACAAAAGAGTCGGAAATAGTCATTCCATGGATAATAATGGAGTTCAGTTATGAATAGGACTCCAAAATAAAAAACAGTAGGAGACAGTTTATGAGAATTTTACTTCTGTGTGGTTCCGTTATTGAATAAAATGAGTGTCCCTTAGCAAGAGAAACACTGTATCTCTTGGAAGAAAAAAAAGCTATACGACTGCTGAGATGTCTTGATTAGCTTGTCCTGCGCATCTTCACTCTCTTGGGCTATGACTCTGTGCAGCAGTGCTAACCTTGCCTGCCCACTGGACCAACTGAAGATCCTTAAAGCGTATGCCTGGTCCTCCCTCCATCAACAGGGATTCTTATTTGACTGGTCTGGGACCTGTGCTAGGTATTGGACTTTTCTGACACTCCCCTGAAGATTTCAGTATATGCCCAAGGCTGAGAGACACTCCTTTACAAGGAGAAGATGAAATGGCACTGCCAGACCTTGGAGGGTTTCCTGAACACCACTAGTAGAATGAAAAGAAGGGAAGAGTCAGATAAACTTTTAAAGTGATAGCTAGAAAGAGCATGATATATATATATGTGTGTGTGTGTGTGCGTGCATATATATGTAAATGTGCATATGTATGTATATATGTAAATCTTACGTGGGAGGGAGCAAGGCAAGGCAAGGCAAGCATAGATACTCATGACAGCTTTCCAGCAAGCCTGGAAGGTATATCAGACTCAAACTGAGGATGAGCCTGACTGAAATAAAAGAGTTCTAGTCTCTTCCTCTCCTCCCCTCCCCTCTCTTCTTCAACTTCTTTGTGAAAGCTAAAGTTGTGTTTTAAGTTTTAACTGCAATGCTTAAAAGAGCTATAATAATAATAATAATAATAATAATAATAATAATAATAATAATAATAATAATAATAATAATAATAATAATAAATGCCTGTAAGCTGTAAGGCCCACTTGACCAAACTGATAACATCCTGAAAGGCTAGGGTCTTTGTTCTTGTAAGATAACAAGCCATGTGTTTTCACTTCTGTAAACAAGGTTGGTTGCCCTAACTACACAAGCTCCGGGAGGTGGCCTCTTTTGGCTCCATATCCCCAGCTGCGAGGAGTTTCAGCTAGGGTCACCCCCACCCCATAGACTCCCAGGGGCCTCCCCCTTCCCAGAGACACCCTTCACCATTTTGTGTTCTCCTTGGCAGCCCTCTCCCCACCTGGTCCCTACACCCTTACCCCTCCCCCCATCTACTTCGGATGTCTATTTTATTTCCTCTTCTTAAATTCATGCATCCTTCCTTGGGACTTCCTTGCTGGACCTAGGCCCCCTACCCATATGTAGCAGATGTGCAGCTTGTTCTTTATGTGTGTCCTCCAACAGTTGGAGCAGGGGCTCTCTCTGACTCTGTTGCCTGCCTTTGTATCCCTTTCCCATAGCTGGGCTGCCTTGTCTGGCCTCAGCAGAGAGGATGCTCTTAGTCCTGCTACTACTTGATGTGCCAGAGTGGGTTGGTACCCAGGGGGGAGAAGAGGAGGGGAGAATAGAGAAAGGGGCTGTGAGGGTCGGAACAGAGGAGGGAGGAAGCTGTGATCAGGCTGTAAAGGGATTAAATAAATTAGCTAGTGGAAAAAAAGAGCCCGTCTTTGCATAAGACTTTCTAGTAGGTTCTCTAGAAAACATTGAGGCTGAGGCTTTTGTTAACCTAATTCACCACACTCCTCACTCCCAAGGGGTCTCACAGCATTGTTCTTTTTCACTCTGTCCCTTCACCTTTATCTTTCTAATGCATTTTTCCTTTTTTTTTTTTTTTTTTTTTTTTGGTAACTTCCAAGCCTATTTTGCCCTCTGCTTCTCAGAATGAACTGGGACAAGATTTCAAAGAACCACCCAGTTGCAAATAAATTTCATTTTAGCTTGAAAAACCTAATTTTCAAATGATTTACTAAATGTTACATGTCTAGGAAGTGGAAGGTCAGAATTAGCAGGGAGGTTTCACAATTCGTAATCTAATACTTTTCCTACTTAAACAGGAAACATTCCAAATGAAGATGGCCTTATTAGAAAATTAAAAAAAAAAAACAAAAAACAACCAATAGCAAAATATATAGTGTGAAAATTTCAAGAAATAAAAAAATTTTTTAAATTTTAAAACAAAGCAATAATAATAACCTGTGAAGAAAATGTAACCTTGCCTTAGTCTGGGCACAAGGTGAAAACAGTCTCAGGATGCTACCCCACTGAGACTTTATCTCTACAAACTGATAAACATCTGAGATAGACTCAGAGGAACCATATCAGCCCCAAACAAAAGACAGGGGCTATTGTATTGCAACGCGGGGAGTAGAAGCATTCGCAAACAAGTTCGGTGCTTGGATGGTGCGGCTGCTTCTGTCCTATAGATGATCTATGAGACTCCTGAGAATTACACCAGGGGAATTGCCCTGCAGAACTGACACCCAGAAGGTTTCATTTTTGTTCCTTTTAATCTCCTTTCCCTCCTATTTAGGGTAGTCAGGTAGGAGGTACATGGCTTTTATCAATTCAGGATAAAGTAGAGTCATTAAGGAATTGGAGGCAACAATAACCACCTATGTAATTTGTACTGGGTGAGAACACTGAAAATACTCATGAGTTTCTTATGCATCTGTTTACCAGCTGACGAATACTGACAGCAGCAAGAGCAAGCAAGCAAAAACTACATTAGGGACATCCAGCTGAAATGTCAGGTCACCCCTCAGTCACTAGGGACATAGGTGCTTCATCTCCAGAATGCAAAATAACAAAACATTGGCAAGATAGCTCAATCTTGGGGAAGCTAAGTGTAATGGGTCGAACCAATCCAAATTTGTGTTGGAACATTATTAATGTAATTTTTGCAGATAGAGTAAAAAAAAAAAAGAGATAGAACATACTGGGTTAGGGTAAATTCTAACTTCAATGAGCATAGCTTTATAAGAAGCAGAAGGGGCGGGTAGGGTAGGTGGCTCAGGAGTTAAGAGAGTATATTGTCCTTTCAGAGAGCTGGAGTTCAATCCTCAGTAACCATGCCAGATGCCTCATAACTGTCTGTAATTATAGCTTCAGGGGATCTGGTTCCCTGGTTTGTAGCCCACACATGCCCATGCACACATGATATATACTCACAGAGAACACACACGCATTCACATATGTGAATAATAACAAACTAATTTGAGGGAGGCGAGAGGGGAAAGGAACACACAGAGAGTGCTGTGGCAAGAGTCACAGGTTGCAATGATGGAGCCTTTAGAAACTGGAGTGGACAAGGAAACTTCTGCCCATAGATCTCCACCAGTATGTTCGCCTCTAGGTCCATGACCTCACCAGCCTCTGGTAATCAGCTAGGTTTACAGCTGAGGCATGAATTCCCTCCTAGTCGCTGGGTCTTAAATCCAATTAGGTGGTCGTTAGTTACCCCCAAGACGTAAGCGCCACTATTGCACCCATGGGTATACCTTGCTGTGCTGGTCGTTGTGATTTGTGGGCTTTCCAACTGGGAAGAACTCTTCATTGCTTTTCTCTCTTGGCAGCTTGCATAGCACCTTGGGAGGCTATGGGAACTAGTTTTCAGGGAGGAGGTTTCAAGGTCAATTCCAGCTCTATTTCATCCCAACATCCAGTATTTGTTGTCAGTTATTTTATTTTTATCTTAGCTACTCTGATGAAATTCCAAAGCACTTTGTTTTACTTTGTGTGGCCCTAATTACTAAAGATGTTGAACAGTTTCTAAGGCATTTCTTAGCTGTTTTTATTTCGTCTTTTGAGAACTCTTTGTTCAGAAACTGTATCTTTTTTTTTTAATGGATCGTTTGTTTTCTTGATTGTCTCCTCCTCCTCCTCTTCCTCTTCCTCCTCCTCCTTATTCTCTTTCTTCCTTTTCTTCTTCTGTCATTTGTATAATTCTAAATACTCATCCATTATGGACCGTGCACCTGGCAGAGACGCTCTTCCCTTCCATGGCTCCCTCTTCTTTCTCCTTTGTTGTACAGAGCTTTTCAGCTTTATAAGACCCCACTTATGAATTGTTAGCTGTAATTCCTGAGTGAAAGAAGTCTTACTGAGAAAGTACTCAGCTATACATGTATCTTATAAGGTATTGTCTATGCTTTCTCCTATCAATTCCAGTGGTTCAGGACACACATTGAGGTCTTTGATCCACTTGGAGTTATTTTTGTCCAGGGCAATATTTTATTCTACTTTTGCTTGACAAAGTCAGAATTATATAACAGGCATACCATCACCTAAAGCCATGTCCTGGTATTTTCATTTTTAACAGCTTTCAGACCGACTTTGTCCTCTTTAATGACAACCTAGTAATTCTGTTGTGTAAACGAACAAAATATGTTTCGCTAATCCTCTGTTGTCATGTTAGCATGCTCCCTGCTACTTGCTATTAAGATAATTGTTCAATGAATAGCCCTGGAAGCGTGGCTATGCAGAAGACTTGACTCGATGTATAATGCAAGGATTTTTGTTACTGTTTTATAGCAATAATGAAAGCAACTGTAATTGCTAGATACAAACAATGCCATCTCTCAATTATTCCTAAAACCAAAAAAAGAAATAAAAAATCAAGTAAATGCTACAGAATCTCATATTTGGTATTTTATGTAACCCTCCCAGGATCACTTACATAGCTAATTACTATCCCTTTTAATGTATATTTTCAATTTAAGAAAAGTTTTCATTTATAAAAAAATCTAGAAAATATAAACATTAACAGTGAATAACAATTTAACTGTTCAGGGAAAACTTCTATTTTAACAAATGTCTTTAATGATTTCTTTCTATGTAGCTATTTTACAATTCTTTATGCTACTTATTAATTTAATTTTTTGAGACAGTTTCTTGCTCTACAGCTCAGGCTAACCTTGAACTTGTCAAGGAGCCAAGGCTATCCGCAAACTCCAAATCCTCCTGTCTCAACCTCCCAATGATAGAATTTTAAGCATGAGTCACTAGGATTGTTTTTATTTAATAGCATACTATCCCATGTGTTCCCTCTCCAAATAACTATTTCTTCAAAAGCTTCATAATAGGCCCTTGCAGCCTGCACCATGTCATTGGTCTTTTAGTTTGCCTTATTTCCTACCATAACTGGGAATTAAAGGTAGTTTCTTTGAGTATAGAGATTTTGTGTGCTTTGTATCAGGCTTTTTAAACTTTTTGCCGAGTTGTTTTTTGTTCTCGTTGTTTTGGTTTTGTTGTTGTTGTTTCTCTTTGGGTTTTTTGAGATAGAGTTTCTCTCTACAGACTTGACTGTCCTGAACTCCCTCTGTAGGCCAGGCTGTCCTCAAACTCACAGAGATCTGCCTACCTCTGCCTCCCCAAGTGTTGTTGGGATTACAGGTATGTGTCCCCATGCCTGGCTGCCTAAGAAAATTTTATACTATAGTGTGTAGGTATATGAAGTCAATGTACAAACCAAACATTTCCTCATAAGTCATGAAAAAAATTATCTTTAAAAAGTTCTTTGGTGTATATACAGTTTTAGTATTTATTAAAGATGAAAGTCAATTTGCATACAATGAAATGGATATGCTGGTTTATTTTCACATACAAATTGGATGGTTGGAATATTTGATACTTCAGTATTCAGTTGAGAATGTTCAATGTTTTTTCATAGTTGATTAATATCCTCATCAGTTCTGGCAAAACCATTTTACCTAAACACATAGTATAAAATGACAGAAGTGTGGCCATTTCAGAATTGCTGGAATCCTGTCTGAATCCCAGACCAAAATTCTTTTCTTTTTTTTTTTTTTAATGAAATACAAGTCGGCAACTCAAACATCCCAACACAACAAAATCCAAAGATGTATTAATTTCATACACACTCATTAAGAAGTGGTGTTAGGAAAGTGAGTATCAAATCTTTGTTTTTCACAAATAAACCAGTGTTTTTGTAGCAGCAGGAAATCTTGTGTATACAGTGAAAACCCTGCCGTTCATAACATATAGCATAGTTTCAGATCTGAGGCAAGAGGTTTTGGGATGCTGTTAGCACAGCACAGCCTGAAGGCACGCACAGTACAAAATGTGCTCGCACTGCGTTCAGAGAGGCTGCTGCTGTGGGATTGATTGACACAACACGAGGGAGGTCCAGACACTCTGTAGAGTTGTCACATGTCCTACTTGAATTAGTTTGCGGTTGTTAAGTATTCAGAAGCATGCTCCCAAATTTTTTATGACCCTCCATTTACTTCTGCAGCAGTGACCCATAGTTTGAGAAGCTATGTTTTATTTCACATCTTTAGGATATATCCAAAGAAATCGAATTAGGAGATCAACACACTGAAATTCCATTAGAGGCTTACTGAACTATTTCTTATGGGCCATCAGATATTGGGCCAAGTAACTCCATATTCTAAACTACAATCTAAATACTCTTGCAGTATTAAATAGCAGTAATACTAGTTGATACAGATGTTTTGTTTCCTTTCCATATATTATCTGAATTTTTTTTTCTTTTCTTTGTATTTATTTTGTTTGGGTTTTGTTTGTTTTCTAGACTGGATTTCACTATATAGCTAAGGCTGTCATGGAATACATTGTGTAGACCAGGCTGGCCCTGAATTCATAGAAACTCACCTGCCTCTGCCTCCTGAGTTCCGGTATTAAGGGGTGCATCACAAGCCAGGTGCTGATGGCAGTGCATGCCTTTAATTCCAGCAGTGGGAAGGCAGAGGCAGGTGGATCTCTGTGTTCGAGGCCAGCCTGGTCTACAAATCAAATTTCAGAACAGCCAGGGCTACACAGAGAAACCCTGTCTCAAACAAAGCAAAACTCCAAAAATTCTTTGCATGGCTACAGCTGGCTCAGAATTTTTCTTAGAATAGTTCCATAGGCCTAGCTCCTTGCCTCTGCCCTTGGCCATATGGGTGTGCTTGGCACCTGGCTGTAATCAGAATGCACTTACTGCAGGGTTGTAGGTGACTACTGGGTTCATATACTCGTTCTTACGGGATTTGTCACTGGGTATTACCTAGGCAGGAAGAATGATCAGAAGCTAACTGTGTTCTGGAGTAACAGTGTGTTATCCCTAAGGCAACTGAGGCCCAAGCACGAAGTCACTGGAAGTCAAGGCTGCAGCAAATTACAAAATGTTCACATTTTAAAAGTTACCGGAGAAATGAAAAAATTTTTATTTATTTATTTTTTTTAAAGACAGAGCTACAGGAATAAAGAAAATCACAATAAAATCTTTGGCATAATTACTTTTAAATTGCCCTTTTGTTTTTCTGCTTATATTGTGTTCAAAAATTATAAGATAAATTAATGTGTACGTTAACATATTATTGAGATGTTATATATGAACTTATTTTATGTAATATGTTACTACATCATGTATTGTAATAATTACAACAGAAAATAACTCCTCTGCAAAATGAATATATATATGTGTGTATATTTATACATAAAAAATGAAAATCCAGTTCTTACTGACAAACAGATAAATAGGAACTATTAATGATCTTAACTTACAAAATTATATCCATTGCTGTTTGTCAGTCCTTTGCCATGACAAGGAGTATAAAACTTTGCTTCTCAATAAAAGCTTTTTTTAAAAAAAAAATTTGTGGTTCACCCTAGATTTTTCAATTTAAAGAATTTTTGTATCAATTATATAAAATGTTCCTTATTGGATACCTTTATGATACTTAAAAGAATAGGTCCCTCTTGGTCTTTCCCCGCTTGAATACAAATAGAAATTTGCCCAATCTGAAAGTACAATTTCATGTAAAATTGATGTAGAATAAATGTCATTCTCTCTATATATTGCATCAATATGAATTTGCAAATCCCAATTGCAGGCATTAGCTATATTTAATGCAAAATGGAAAATGATTCTGTTATTACAGTTTTAAATCCAGCATATCAAGCTTCACCCTGGGCAGATTTATACAGCACTAAGAATTATCAATGGTTATAACTTGCCTAGAGGCAGCAATTACCTTCTCAGTATCTAATACAAATATATAAAGCCCCAGCCTTTTACAATATAAGTTGTGCTGAAAGATTTTAACATAGTCGCTTTTAAAGAGGTTAAAATTCTAGCATCAAAGCCAACACCCATGAAGGATTCCAGGTAATCAGAATCTTATTTTTAATGTCTAAGTGTTTTTCAGAAATTGCGCTCTTCTCTGGCATATTACGGTGGCTTGACGGTCAGATCGCTTTAAAGCTCACCCAAGGCCACCAAGTACTTGCAGCCTTCTCAAAAGAGAAGGAAAGTGTGAGCGGCGTGAGGCTATAGAGGGAGTATCTCAGCACTTAGATCTACATGAACAAGTAGAAAATGAAGTTGCTTTCCGGGAATGCAGGATCAGGGAGTGCTGCTCTGGCAGAGGTGCCAAGGAAACTGTGCTATTAAGTTTTGTTGGAAAGAAAAGGCTCCCAGGGAAAAAAACGCTAAAAGCTAAAGAGTACCTCTAGTTCCATACTCTTTTACCAGCAACACAAAACAAATCTTCATTACTTTCCACAGCTCTGTCTGCCTAAGATTAATTATCTCTCTGAAGCATCCATCACCCCTTTAAAACCGCAGCATCAGTCATTGGTGGGGATACAAACCTTCACCAGGGCTGTAGACTTTTAGCACATAACAGCTTCAGGGAGAAGCCCTATCTCATAAATTTGTATCATACTGAGAAAGTTTTAAGATTCTAAGCCCACCTTTTAACTCGAAAGAGCATTTATTGTTGTTATGCTGGGAACTTGCACAAGACACTTTAACTCTATTCCTTTTCTTTACTATTTCTTAAACCAGTAGTGACTACCCTCCCCACACCCGAATACTCTTTGTAATAATTTTTTATTATTTCTCTGAGGATTTCACACTCAGTGTCTTCTTTTAAGTTTTCAAATCTAGAACTTGTACTCAATATAGGTCTAACTTTTTTGGCATGGGTTGGCAATGTTTCTGTGTCCTGGGGAGTAACAGGGCTTTAGATCAAAGAGCGTGCCTGTAATTGAATTTGTTTTTAATGGTCCTAAGTACATATGTTGGATTTTTCTCCTGTGTTATCAGGTTTTGATTGATGCCAAACTTCTTATATGTTTTTCTACCAACATCTATGGCTTTCTGGAAAATTATTATAATTTTTTTCAAATCCCAGGATCTAGGAAACTTTAATATCATTTCATCTGATTTTTGATGAAACTCACAATGTGGGATTCTTCTTTACACATAGAAGTGACTTTTTCTTTTGAATAACTTACGTCTATATTTTCATATAAATTCTAAATAAATCACAAAAATGTTTTATTATGGACACTTGTTCTATAATATTAATTTTAAAAATAGAAATAAATTATATACTCTGCTCACTAATATGCTCAGTCCAATGGCACTGTAAATGATGATATTTAAACATAAAAATATGTTTTCTTTAAAATGCAAATTTATTAATATGACTTTTACCTTTTATATTTTAAAAGAACTATAAGAATTATATACACAGATATTTATACTAGTGTTCATAGTAAGCATTCTTATAGCCTCATATAATATGAATATGGTACATAAAATGTAAAGTCATCTTCCTAATTTATTTTTTATTTATCTTATGACTATAACTCTATGCACAGATTATATATGTAATAAATGTCACACACATTTAATAAGTATCTAGTAGGTTAAGCCTCTAGGTATTGCATACATAAAGAAAGGACCTTAAGACTTTGGAGGGTAAGTCACTCTAGTATATCTGGATAACATATGATGCTTTTTTACTTGTATTGTTTAAAAAAAAAAAAGGAAAGAAGTCAAAGTAGAAAATATTATGGTGAAACATTTTTTTTTTAAAGTTTTGTGGTGCTGGGGAGAAGGTTCATTCAGTAAAATTCTTTCCCCTCAGCCATGAGAAGCTGAGTTTGATTCTCAGTGCCCACAGAGAGGGCCAAGCTTAGTGACGTATGCTTGTAACCCCGGTGCTAGGCAAGAAGAGACAGGAGGATCTCCAGGACTTGCTGGCCAGCCAGGATAGCCAAATCAGCAAACTCCAGGTTAGTTAGAGACTTTGTCTCAAAAACTAAGGCGGAAACATGGCCACCCAAATGTGAGTTGAACAAGGAATAAGCCAAACTGCGTAAGGAAATACCTGCAAAGAGCTATGGGTAAGCGGGGTAGGAGGTCCTCCCAAGAGAAGCGCACACCAAGTCATTGTCCAGTGCCGAATGGTCAGCCCAGAGAACACACATGCAAGTAATATTATACAGAGTCAGCAAGGTATACCTAGGTATCTATATATACATACATATTTATTAAGAATAATTAACAATTTATGAAAAAAGAGGTCATAAATTTGAAGGATCTAGGGAGGGATATACCATATGGTTCAGAGGGAGAAAAAGGAAGAGAGAAATATGATAATTAAAATACAGTCTCAAAAATAAATAAATGAAAAATTAAGGAGAGGGAGCTAAGCTAGAGAGATAGTACTGTGGTTAAAAGCACTTTTTGACTTTGCAAAAGACCTGGGTTCAGTTCTCTTCACCCAGATTTTGGCTCAAAACTATTTGTAACTCCATTTACAGGGGAGCTGATACTCTCTTCTAATCTCAGTGGGTACCAGGCACCCACATAGTATGTGTACATATATGTAGGCAAATACTCATACACATTAAATAAATTAACACAATTTTTAAAATGATTGAGAAAAATGCACAACATTAAAATTTTTATCTTTATACACATGTACACACTTGTACAAATGCACCTATGCATACATGCACACACACACACACACGTACACACACACACACACACACACACACACACACACACACACAGAAATACAAAAGACTCAGAAAATATGAAAAGTAGCAGTGGAGAGTTAAAACATGATGAATGCCTTCTCGATTTTAAACATTAAAATCTAATTTTTAACACTCTTCTCCAAAATCCGTGATTTCACTAGTCCTGGGGAGTCGGCTAGGTTTCCAGTACCAGGCGTGATTTTCCTCTTGCTGGACAGGTCTTAAGCTCAATAGGGGAGTTGCTGGTTACCACCAAGGTGTGTGTACTACTACTGAACCATTAGGGTTAGCATGCCATCCTGGTCCCCATGGTTGACAGGTTATGATAGCAGCTTAGGACAGTTGGATTCTTTCCTCCCTTAAAAGCTTGCATGACACCTTCTGGCACCATAAAAGTTAGTCTTCAGTGGGGAGGCATTGAGGGTAGTTCCAGCCCAGGGCCCTAAGTGTCTGAAATACAAATGTGTTTAGCAAGGGACTTGCCTTCCTCCTCTGGAACTAACTAAGGGCAATAGCCTATAATGTTTTAGAAGACTGACCAACCAGATTTCTCATGCTTGCTCTTGGGGTCTTTGGTTCTGGAGGGAAGGAGGATTTGTCAACAGAGACACAAAATTTTCACTTAAAATGTATATACTCATATATGTGTATACATGCATATGTATACATTTTAAATGAAAATTTTTATTTAGTATACATATGTGTACTAAAATTTAGTATATATATTTATTTTTATTATATTATATTATGCCAGATATTATATATAATAATATAAAATATATGTGATAAAATATATTATAAATTTAGTATGTATATATATTTACACACTAAGCAGGTTGCATTTAGGAACAATATTTACATAACAACAATTAATGAAAGGAGAAGCAAGAGATGAATTTGAAAGAGAGCAAGGGTAGATATATGAGAAGGCTTGTAATAAGGCAAGGGGGAAATAATACAGCTATCTTATAATTTAAAAAAATCTATCCTTAGCTAGTTTAGTTTAGAAACAAAATAATTCTGTTATATAGTGAGGGAGTATTTTATAGAAAGTTTAGAGAAAGAAAGAAAGATAGAAAGAAATAAAGAAAGGAGGGAGGGAGGGAGGGAAGGAGGGAGGGACGAAGAAAACTTGGTGATAGAGTTTATTGGTAAAGTTATGCTTCAAAATAGGATTCTGGGGAGATCCAAGATAGTGGTGCCAATCGTGCATGGTATTTGAACAGTAGAACAGTGTGATTGCAGAGAAACCTACAGGCCATACTGAGGACCCCAAAATTCCAGGTCTGTGTTTCCCAGGTAAGAGGAGAATCCACAAGGAGGGAAACAAGCAAGTCCAAGCTTAGGTTACCCTGCTAATCCCAGGATAAGTTCATGGGTTCCCAATGGAGCCTAGTCTCAGCCTCTGGCCACCTGCATACTTTCACCATCGCAAGGATGGATACTTTCCAGGTACTGCCCCAGCTGTGGCTCCAAAGCACAACCAGCTGCCAGACCTCTGAGCTCACAGGTTCTCCAAAATGGCAGCACCCAGCGATCAGTGTCTGAGCATAGTGTCTGGCAGCTGGAGCTCATTAACCTGGGAGTAAGAAAGTTAATAGCTGGGAGGTTGACTCCAAGACTTCCCCTGGCCAGAGCAGGGCCCCCTCAGGCTCCTGAGGAGTGTCTAGTTGGTCCTGAAGATCGTACATCTGAGGGCAATTCCCTGAGAACCACCTGCCAGTCAGAGATCATACCCACCAATCCGAGGTGGAATTCAGCAGGAGCTTACTGTTCAGGGTTCTTCCCACACCACAGAGAACTCCAGCAGGCACCAGGAACTACCAGCCAGTGCTGTTGGGTCTTTGTGTGGTTTAAGTAACAAGGTGACTGTGGCTTCATAGAATGAGTTTGGTAATGTTCCTTCTGTTTCTATTTTTGTGGAATTGTTTGAGGAGTATTGGTATTTGCTCTCCTTTGAAAGTCTGGTAGAATCCATCTGGCCTTGGGAGGCTTTTGATGAGTACTTCTATTTCCTTATGTGTTACAGGACTGTTTAATTGATCTTGATTCAATTTTGGTAAGTGGAATCTATCAAGAAAATTGTGCACCTCATTTAGAATTTCAATGTTTGTGGCATATAGGCTTCTGAAGTAAAGTCTAATGATTCTTTGGATTTCTTTGGTATCTGTTGTTATGTCTCCCTTTTCATTTCTGACTTTGCTTATTTGGATACTCTCCCTTTTCCTTTTAGATAGTTTTTCTTTCTTTCTCTTTCTTTCTTATTTCTTCTCTGACCCAGTTGTCATTGAGTAGAGAATTGTTCAGTTTCCATGTCTGCGTGTATGGTTTTTTAATTTCTTTAGTTGTTGAAGTTCAGCTTTAGTCCATGGTGGTCCAATAAGATACAAGGGCTTATTTCAGTGTTCTTGCGTCTGTTGAGATTTGCTCTCTGACCGACTATATGATCCGTTTTGAAGAAGGTTCCATGAGGTGCTGAAAGAAGGTGTATTCTTTTGTGCTTGGGCGAAAAGTTCTGTAAATGTCTGTTAGGTCCACTTGACTCATGGCATCTGTTAGTTTCATTATTTCCCTGTTTAGTTTCTGTCTTTGTGATCTTTCTATTGGTGAGAGTCTGGTGTTGAAGTCTCCCACTATTAATGTATCAGGTTGTATGGCAGTTTACGCTTTAGTAATGTTTCTTTTACGAATGTAGGTGCACTTGTATTTGGGGCATAGAGGTTCAGAATTGAGATATCATCTTGGTGGAATTTTCCTTTGATGAGTATGACGTGTCCTTCCTCATCTCTTTTTGATTAATTTTAGTTGAAACTAACTATTAGATATTAGAATGGCTACTTCAACTTGCTTCTTGGGTCCTTTTGCTTGGAAAACCTTTTTCCAGCCCTTCACTCTCAAGTAATGTCTATCTTTGTGGCTGAGGTGTTTTTCTTGTATGCAACATTATAATGGATCCTGCTTATGCATCCATTCTGTTCATCTGTATCTTTTTATTGGTGAATTGGGAAATAATGGGCCTTGGAGGCAAGAATCTGATTTCCATAGTGGCTATACAATTTTCACCCCCAGCCCCCGACTAGCAATAGATGAGTGTTAGCCTTACCTCACATTCTTGCCAGCCTGAGCTGCCATTTGTTTTATTGGTCTTGGCAATTCTGTGGTAAGATGAAATATCAAAGTAATTTAAATTTGTCTTTCTCTGATGGCTAAGGTTGAACATTTTTCTTTCAGCCATGTGTGTTTCATATTTTAAGACTGCTCTGTTTAGTTCTGTACCTCCATTTTTACTGGGGTTTAATTTTTTTTCAGTTCTTTATATATTTTAGATAGTAACCTATCAGATGTAAAACTGACTAACATCTTTCCCCATTCTGTATTTTGCTCCTTTGCCTGAATGATGGTGTCCTTTGGCACAGATTTTCAGCTTCATAGGATCCCATTTTAATAGCTGCCTGTGCTATTAGTGTCCTAATTAGAAAGTCACTTCCTGTGCCAATGTCTTCAGGCCTAGTCCCAACTTTATTTGCTATTAGACTCAGGGTATCTGGACTTATGCTGGAGTCCTTGATCTATTTGGGGTGCAGGGTTATAGATGTGGTTCTATTTTTATTCTTCAACATGTAGGCATCCAGTTTGGTCAGCACCATTCTTCTGGAAATGCTTTCTCTAGTGTGTGGTTGGGTTCTGGTTTCGCTTGTCAAAAATCATTTTCATAGGTGTGTGGACTTAGGTCTAAATCTTTGATCCACAATGTGTCTGTTTTTATGCCAGTACTATTTTTTCCTTTCTATAACTTTATAGTATAATTTAAAATCTGTGATAATGCCTCCAGCAGTTTTCTCATTATTCATGATTATTATAGGTATCCTGGGTTTTTTGTTTGTTTCCATGTGAAGCTGAAGATTACCTTTGTCATATTGTAAATAATTGTGTTGGAATTTTGATGGGGACTGCATTGAATTTGTAGATTGCCTTTGGTAGGATGGCCATTTTCACAGTATTAATCCTACTGATTCACGAACACAGGCCTCTCCATCTTCTTCAACGTCTTAAAGTTTACTTTATACAAGTCTTAACTACTTGGTCAGGGCGCTCCCAAGATAATTTATATTATTTCAGTTGAGGCTATCATGAAAGTAGTTTCCCTGATTTCTCAGTATGTGATTGGTATATAGGAAGGCTAATAATTTTTGTATATTAACTTTGTATTATTCTTTGCTGAAAGTCTAAGCTATAGAAGTTCCCTGGCAGACTTTTTAGGATATTGTATCTATAAAATTATATTATCTGCAAGTATACTTTGGCTTCTTCCTTTTCTACTTGTATTCCCTTGATCTATTGCCGTTCTTATTCTAGCTATGCTGGTACCATTTTTTCTTACAATTGCTTTGTAGTACAACTTAAAAATCTGTGATAGCGATACCTCCAGCAGTTTTCTTATTATTCATGATTTTTATAGGTATTCTGCTCTTTTTTGTTTGTTCACTTCCAAATGAAGTCAGAGATTGTTGTTTTCATATTTTGTGAATTATGCTGAATTTTTTATGGAGACTGAGTTTGTTATGTTGATGTTGGCTGTGGGTTTCTGCGTTTAAGATCATCCATTTTTTGTCTTTCAGACTGTTTATGTGGTAGATTATATTGATTGACTTAGGCATATTCAACCACCCCTGCATCTGTGGGATGAAGCCAACTTGTGTTGCATACAGCCAGCCTGTAAAGCTTCCATCAAGTCAAACCTAAATTCAGAAACACTCAATCTTCCTTAGTATTCACATGTGGATATTGCTGACTAATCTGATAGCCAGAAAGAAAATGCCTTGAGGCGTGTTTTAGGAGTATATTCAGGAGGTAGCTCTGAGCTCTTACAGCCTCTAAACCTCTAGATAAGGCCTGGCACTCCCAGTAACATCATTCTTCCTTTAAATACAGCAAACTCTTAAAACTGCTTTCTTTCCTCCATAAACCCCAGAGTCCACGTGGATCTCTCTGCATGGGTCATTGCTCTTCTCTTCCAGGAACTCCCAAGTGTTAGCTTTAGCTATGTTGGACGCAGTAATCATAATAATCTTTTTGATGTGTTCTTCGATTTGGTGTATAAGTACCTTATTGAGAAAGTTCACATCTATGTTCTTAAGTGATACCAGACATAACTTTTTTTGTTGGGTCTGTGTTGTTTTGGAACTAAGGTAATAGTGGCTTCATCAAAAAGGATTAGGAAATGTTCCTTCATTTTCTATTTTATGGAATAACTTGGCAGGGATTCTTCTGCCAAAGGCCTGATAGAAGGCTAGGCGTGGTGGTGCACGCCTTTAATCCCAGTATTCGGAGGCAGAGGCAGGTGGATCACTGTGAGTTCAAGGCCAGCCTGGTCTACAAAAGCCAGTCCAGGACAGCCAAGGTTATCACAGAGAAACCCTGTCTCAAAAAGCCGAACCCCCCCCCCCCCAAAAAGTGATAGAATCCAGTTCGGCTCTGGGGTTTTTGGAGGTGGTGGTGTTAATCACTTCTTCTCTTTCACTTGGGACTATGGGTGTTTAAATTACTTAGTTGATCTTGGTAGATCATATATCAAGAAACTCATCCATTTCTTTTAGGTTTTCCAGTTTGGTGGAGTATAGATTAAGATTTTATTTATATTCCATGTGTTTTGCATACGTGTATATCTATCTTATGTTCATCTTGGGACTGGAGTTTATGGTTATGAACTGCCAAGGGTGCTGGGTGCTCTGTAAGAACAAGTTCTAACAGCTGAGCCATTGCTCCAGCCACAATTACAGAGTTTTAAAGTATAGCCTTGTAATTCTCTGAATTTCTATATGTGGAAATGCTCCCCCCCCTTCTAATTTTATTAAAATGGATCTTCTGTCTTCAACCTTTTGGGCTAAGGGATTGTCAAGGTTGTTGGTTTTCTCAAAGAAATAACTCTTGCCTTTGTTAAGACTGTGTTGAGGGTGTTTTTTTTTCCCCTCCTTCTTTTTCTTCTTCTATTTCATCAATTTGAGCCCTTGCCAAAATTTATTTCTTGCCATCTTTTGCGGTATTATTTTTGATGTTTTAGAACTTAGTTGTCTCCAGCTTTTAATGTAGGCACTTAGTGCTATGAACTCGGCTCTTAGAACTGCCATCACTGTGCCCACACAGGCTTGGGTATGCTGTTCTCATTTTCACTCGATTCCAAAATGCTGGTAGGTAGCTAGAAATTAGCATCCTAGAATGGCAGCAAGATGAGGGAGGGAATCCCTCATACTCAGCTCTGGGCTCCACTACCTTTGCCACTAATAACACAATAATTTTACAACTGAAAAAGTGGTGCGTAAAGGAGAAAGAAAATGTCCCATTTTCTTCTCAGAATTTGAAATACTATGTAAAAAAGAGAAAGCACCACAAATCCATCTCCTGACGAATGAAAATACAAGGGCTCTGACAGGGAAATGGGGAAAAGGGTGGGCTCTACTGGACAGAAAAGAGGAAGATAAATACAAAGGGTAATCATAGCAATGATGTCTAAGAGAGTCATAAGAAATACTATAATTGTCTATCATTCCCCCCAAATATATGTCTGTGTATAAATTTAAAAATATAATTTATATGAAAATTTCTCATCTGGGCTGACAATGCCCCTAAGAGCCAAAGGCTATCTAACAAATACCCTAGTACCAGATATGAGAAGCCCTGCTTTGACTGGTTGGTCAGGGCTGTACAAGAGACTCCCTAAACATTACAGATTATTGCTATTTATCATGGTTGCCCCAAGAGGTGGAAAAAGCAAGTCTCTACTGCTGAACACACCACACAATTCAGACACAGGGCCCCAAATCCTAGAGCTGGAACTGACTTGCAGGCCTTTCTGCAGTAACAGAGGTGCCATGCAAGCTTCCAAAGGAAGCCAACAGCAGTCCTACCCAGGTATAACACTTATCAACTGCCAAAGCCAGCACTACATAACAATCTTAAGGCTACAGTAGTGGTACATATGTTGACAGCAACTAAGAGCTCTCTAATTGGACTTAAGACCCACTCAACAAGAGGAAATCATGCCTGGTATCGGAAACCTAGCCAGAGACAGTGAAGCCATGGGTCTTGGAGAACTTATAACCACTTCACTAAACCAGCATGATCCCTAACAACGATCTCATTACTTGGCCTCACAACCACAAGTAAATGTAGTACTCATCCCAGTAAACCTTACTTTGTAACAGATCATTATAGAAAACTATAACCCACCAAAATGCAAACCTGTGTAGTCAAGTTCCAATGGATACATGCATAAAATAACTCCCAGATGTGAAGCTCATGGAACATCTTGGAAGAGAGGCACAAACAGTGTAAAAGCAGAAGATAGGGGAGTTTGCTGTGAGATTGTGTCTCCTAGCCGTGCCTTCTAGCCATGTCAGAAGGTACACTCATAAACTGTCAGCAACATTACAACCTAAACATGAGCTGGACAAGGGCAACAAAAATAAGCACGAAAAGGGGATAAAAGAAAGGCCTCACCACTACAAGCACAGGCAACTGTGAAATGTTGAGGGAAGAGCACACCAATTGTTTATCCAATGTCAAATGGTTAGCCCTGAAATCGTAAATACAAGTAACAGACTAAGCATGATAGAGACAGACACACACACACACACACACACACACACACACACACACACACACACACACACAAACCTTATAGTTATAAGTTAATCTAAATAGGACTCATATGGACTAGTTAACAGCCCTAAGAAAAACTACACTCCAGATAATAGAAAGCCTACTCGGTAAGAGTTTTTCCTCTGCAATGTTCTTTGTCCACTGTCTGCTCTCATCTCTTACTACTCTTTAATAAACTCACACTCATGTATCTTGTTTGAAATTATTCAGCAGAGAAAACAAGGACGAGGATGCTCAATGAAGTTCTGTATGGTAAGACGATATATGATAGCCAAACTTTTGGTTCTGAATGAAAATTAAGTATATTGACAAACCAAAGTAAAATCATAAAATGTCACACACACACACACACACACACACACACACACACACACACACACACACACACACGTTGCTTGGAACATCCAGAAGAAAATGACTGGAGAAGCCCTGTTGCAGTAGACATCTTGAGTTTGGGACAGACCAGAATGGAAGAGAAACAGCATTGAACGGAGCCTTACTGAGACATCCAGCAGAGTGGGTAAACTGAGAATAAAAACAAAACAAAACTTGGAAAAAAGTTTTTTTGTTTTAAAGGCTTTTGCTTCCTTTTCAGGGAGATAAGGTCAGTTTATGTTGTCTACACTTGAGTTTATCAAGCTTGTGTCCGTGGGTTGGTGAGTTTGACTACTTATTTGTTTCTTCCTTATTTACCTTTGCACACTTTTGTAGGTCCTGGCTACCTACGTATGTCAAATAAATTTTATTTCCTTAGATGGTTGTTACTTACAATATAAGATTCAAATTAACATGTCAAGAAAGTTAACAAAAATGTAAAAATACATTGAAAACCTTTAAAATGATTAACCAGAATTTTGGAAAAATATATTCAATTCTCCACTGAATAACTTATCCTTTCCTTTCTAATCTTTCTGATTTGTATGTGTACAAGAGTTACTCTGAAATTTTGTTAAGTTTGATATTCATTCTTAGTTTATTAGGTTTTAGCCAATGTCTTGATAAATATATTTGAAATCACAAATTATATTAAGTGTCTTTGCAAGGTCCTACAAACACTATTGCACTGTTTTCAGTTTGCAATGTGTCAGCTTAGAATTATTTTTCCCATTTAGCAGGTAAAGAAACTGGGAAACTAAGATATTAAACCTTAGATTTAAAACTTACATAACTAATAATGTTTTGATAGTACAAACTGTGGAAGCATTTAAAGGGAACAGACTTCCTGACGAAGCCCTGAGATCAGTAGCCGGCTTTACTCTAAAGATGTTTTGAAATCTTCTAGACTAACTATCAGCCACAGGCGCACTCTTACCCTACCTATTCTTCACAAATAAATAGGGATATTACAAGCAGCACATGATGGTCTAGACTCTACCTGCTAGGTGACTGCATCTTTGGTGCGAATGACAAAAGCCAATGTCAACAGCAGCAACAAATGTATCAAAACATTGTAACCAAGTTTCAAGAACAGCAGGTTGTCACTAGGTTTCAAGAATCAGGGGAATATCATTAGTTGGACTCATCTCACCTTTATCCTTTTCTACTAAGCTTGGTTCACATGGCTGCCAGCATTTCCTGGGATTATGTCTCCCAGTATCATCAGATCTTATTTTCAAACTGAAAAATCCTAGAAATTGGCTGATTTGAATCACATCTCTCCGTGCATTTGTTACAATCAGTGTGGCCAGCAAAGAGGTTGGTCTCAGGTGATCTCAGGTGATCACTTTCCTCATACGTGGTTTATACTGAAACCCAACCTTAGGTGCTGAGAATGAACGGCCATTTTCCAAAGGAGATTGCTAGTTCATAAGCACTAGTGTTTCAGAGAAACAGTACTGTCTGCCCTGTGGATCTACATTATAAATGAGGCTATCTTGTGTATGAATAGATGACTATAATAACTTTAACCTTAGTCATTACATACAAAGAATTTAGAAGAAGCCATTCAAATTGGGGTGATCATAGGGGTGGCACTTTACACAGGCAGAGAAGATAAAGTAATTTTACAATTTGAACTTATCTTTGTCATAAGATAGTCCTTTAGAGGCAAAAGGTAGAAGAAAGGAGGTAAAAAGGCTGAAAGTAAAATACAGAATTATTCAAACAAACAAATTTCTTTTTCCCTGAGAGATAGAACATGAAGTTGGATGAGTAGGGAGGTAAGAAGGAGGGAAGGATCTAGAAAGAGGTGTGTGTGTGTGTGTGTGTGTGTGTGTAAAAAATAAGGTAGAAATATACTGTATGAAAAAGAGCCAATAAACAACAACAAAACCATTCTAACAACCATAACTAGCAGGAAAACTTAAGCCATGGGACTGGTATTTAGTAAGAGCCTATCTACGTCCCTCTTCATCTCTTACTTAAAACTGGAACATTATGAGCCGTTTCCAATGAACCGGAAATGACTTCTTTTTTTGAGGATATAGAGAAAACAACAGACTTTTAGAACCCTTGTTTAGTCACAGCATTCATCAAGGGACTGCAAGTGCACTGCACACACTTATTTCCCAGTTAGCTAGAATAAGTTGATTACACAATGATTTTCTAATCTTAGGTTTGCTACATCCAGGAAAAACAGCTGTGTAAATCATTCAACTTTCTTAAATTGAGATGATTTTCTAAACACTTCATAGTGAGCAACACAGAAAAACAGTTAAGGCCTAGTTACTATAAAGACAACAACAAAAAACCTTGGCATGACAATTATAATATTTAAGCAGAAAAGTTATAAAAGTATATATATATCAACACACATATTACAGTTTTATTACTATATACATATACAGAGTATCAAAATACCTTTTCTACTTTGGCAACTAAATTTTTGAGATTAAAAATAAACAAGTTCAAATATTTCTACATACAAAACTTTCAGGTTTTCATTTACTAAAAACAAAATTGTACAAGTTTTGCTGCCCAAATATATACATCAAAATAAATATTTTCAATTGTAGAAAATAGAAATGGTTATCAGTCTCAAAGTTATAAACATTATAAGGACAAATAGTTTACCCTAAATTTTTATCATCTTTCTGTTAAAAAATAAATTTAATCTTAAACTCAAATCAGTGTACTTTAATTTTTTTTAAAAAAGTCAAAATACTTACTAAAGGTAAAGTTTATACCAGCTAAGAAATAAAATTTACAGCCATATATGTATAAATGTAATCATTTTAAAAACATAAATTCATTATTATAAAAACATATAAAAAGCCCTAGGTACACTCCATAAAAATATAAATGTACATTTGCATTCTATTGATTATCAAAAACTCTTGGTTTATGTAGTTTCTATAAAATATCAAATAATAGGCATTGTCTCTTCTTTTTCTTGAAATGGTCTCATTGTGCAGTTGCAGGCTGACCTCCACACCGCAGAACCTACTTCTCTCTTCAAAGTGCTGGCTTGAAGGTTTTGCTACCACACTTGGCTTCAGCATTGCTTTCTTAATGTAATATATAAATAAAAAATATTTCTATCTCAACCAGTAACATCAAAATTTGTTAGCAAAAAAATGGAGTATACATAGAAAGGTAGGCATTGTCCTGTATTCAAGTTCCCAAGTTTGATTTCCATTAAAATATATTCTGTAACTGATAAAAACTACATAAACAAAAGTAAAAAGATGAGGTAAACATCTTAGACTTTTACGAAAGTATTTGAAAGTACTCAAACATTCCCGAGTTTCTGAAGTGGCACTCTACAAGATCTTCCACACTGATGACGGTACGTATCTGAATCACATCTCATAGTCTTCTGAGTAGGCAATATTCGTTCCTGTTACTAAAACAATCATAACTTTCACCAACAATACTGCTCTCTTGTGGGATTACATGAGGCACCACGCCACAGTGAGAGCAGCTACGATGCCATTCAAAATTGCCATGCTATAGCCCATGTGGAAAGAATGTCCAGTCAACTTCCTAGAGAGGAGAGAAAAGAAAAAAAAAAAAACAGATTTAATGGCTCAGTGGTTAAGAGCACCGCCTGCTCTTCCAAAGGTCCTGAGTTCAAGTCCTAGCAACCACATGGTGGCTCACAACCATCTAGAATGTAATCTGAAAACCCTCTTCTACAGATAAAGCACTCATATTCAATAAATAAAATAAATAAATCTTTAAAAAATAAAGTTGTATGTCATACAATCCCATTATTTAAAAAAAAACAACAACATGTAATTTGGTATGAGAAAATAATATCTTACTAAAATGCTTAAAACATCACAGTGAGCTTTTTTTCATTTATTTATTTTTCTTGGCATATGGCATTTATTTGGGTATTTCTTCTGGGTTGTTAATAACTTAACCTCTAAGTACACTTTTATTTCCCTTTTTCTCCCTTTTTAAAAATATTTTATTAATTCTTTCATATTACATCTCAATTGTTATCCCATCCCTTGTATACTCCCATTCCTTCCTCCTTCCCATTTTCCCCTTACTCTCCTTCCCTATGTCTGTGACTGAGGAGGTCCTCTTCCCCCTGTATATGCTCATAGGGTATCAAGTCTCTTCTTGGTAGCCTGCTATGCTTCCTCTGAGTGCCACCGGGCCTCCCCATCCAGGGGACGTGGTCAGAAATGGGGGATGGGATAACAACTGAGATGTAATATGAGTAAATTAATAAAATATAATAAAAAAGAAAAACCAATAATAAAAATTAATGAATTAGTTATTTTACTAGTTAAACTTTTACCTTATGGTTCATTTGACTATATAGTAAGACATAATGGACAATTTAATGACAGAAGCAGAGTGCTTAAGTTAGGATTCTAAATGTTGATGCTACCAGGCTTAAATAAAGATATTTTCCACTACATTTCTGAAATAAAAAAGAAATGCTGTTCAGTAAGAATAAAATGACTGAAAATAGTTACAAAGAAAAGTTCATTATAATAGGACAACTTACATGTTAGCCGATGAGTTGTACAAAGGAAACTTATCTTACTCTAGTTTCAAAGGAATCTTTTTCAACAATACAGACACAAGGAAATGCTCACGTGATTCTCACCAGTGGTATGATTAAACTCTGTAGAATTAGACATAGGTTTGAGAACTTGTACAAGAGTTTGTATAAAGATCAAGTTCCCTTATAGTAAGTGACCTTCTAGTGACACTGGAAGAAGTCTGTTGAAGCGTTCTGTATGGCTGAGATTTTAAATAGCCACAAAAAAGTGGTAAAGGAGACCAGATACATAGATGGATGGATCGTCATCAAACCTAGCCCAGCATATGCAGTTGTATACTCTAGATATTTGGAACATATTTTGAATAATAAACTATTTACCCTCTTTGATATATAATGCTATAAACTTTGGCCTATTTTAGATGAACATGAGATCTGTGCCTCCTTAACCTTTCTTTTGCCCTGTTGCTTTGTAATTTTACAGGGCAGGCACTTCATATACCATTTTTTGTTGTTGTTCATAAAGACCTGATAAAGGCATTATAACTTTTCTTAGCATTAATAATAGTTGTAGCAATTTTGATACATTTATTTTGGCTTTCTCATTTTTAAATTTCAATTATTTTCCTGGCCACTAATTAATACCTTCCCTATTCTCTAACTTAGCCTGAAAAAATACGATATGAATTATTGCTTAATATGTAATTTAAAGAAATCTGCCTTATTCTTAAGACTATATATAATTTGCCAGAAACAATGACAGTATAACACCCCCATTTATCCTTTGGCTATGTAATAATCTATTTTGGGGACAGGGTCTAAAATTTAGAAATGTTTTGAAAAGAATGCCTAACTTGAGAAAAAAATCCTCAAAAGCTGGTACTAGCAAATTAAGATCCATTTATTCTATTATCCTTTTCTGCAAATAAAGGTTTATTAGAAGTCTTGCTCATTTTACAAACTGTCTACAAGCAGCTGTAACAGATGAGGAATTGTGACAAAGGTTACATGGACCACAGAGCTAAAACTACCTATCATTTGGTTCTTCACAGAAAAAGTTTGTCAATTCTAAATTCTAGTATATAAAGCCTCTCTATTCAATCAGCTAAATCTGCAATCCTAAGTATTACCTGGACTTTCCCCTCCCCGCCCCCATTTTCTTTCAAAACAGGGTATCACTAATTAGCTACAGCTGTCCTGGAACTCACTACTATTAGGCTGTCCTTAAAAAACAGAGAACCACCCGCCTCTCTCTCCTTAGTGCTGGGATCAGGCTTGGCATTCCTTAAAAATTCAGAATCAAAACCAAGATCTTATCCCAAGGATATTGAATCAGAATCTGTATGTTTTAACTACATCTTCAGGTGAAATTACTCAAGAGTAAATACTGAGGTTCACTATTTGGCTATAAATTACCAGAGATTTTGAAATAGATCATTTCTTTAGAAAGATGTGCCTGTTGTTTTCTATGGACAAACCTGAAAATTATTGTAGTTTTAAACAGAATTGAACAAATGCTTACAAAACCTTATCATAATTTTACATAGTTATATTTGAATGGATACAATTTTTGAACATATATTTTAAGTACACACATGGAAACAAAACATACACTAACCAAAAATACATTCACAAGGGTTTACTACTCCCAAAAGATACAAAGAAACTGCTAAACTGATTCTTTGGTGCGTATTACAGTAGAATAAGATTGTGAGCTAAAATAAAAAAAAAAGTCATAGAATTAAAAAAAAAACAAAACATAAATGCTAGCCCCCAAATTAAAAAACAAAAACCCATCTGGAGGAAAGGAGGCCCAAGGAGGAAAGAAGACTGTAGGAGTGAACGAGGAGTGGAGCTACACGCCAGGCTGAGGCATCATGCACGCTTGGCCATATGACATACCTGTTGCCTAAAAAACAAACCAAAAAAAAAAGATTTTTATTATTTGTGTTTGGAGCAGGGAGAGGTATGTGCACATGTGTGCAGGTGCCTACAGAGGTCAGAAAAGGGGTTTGGATGCCCTGGAGCTGAAGTTACAGGCAGCTGTGAGTTACCTGACCTGAGTTCTGGGAATGGAGCCTGATCCTTTGAAAAGGCAGCAAGCACTCTTAATTGCTGAGCAATCCCCTTAGCCCGTATCTGTTGACTCAACCATTAAACTCATATTAATTGCTGATTGACTTGCTAAAGAATTCTTCTGGAAACCTACAAGAAGAACACTATGCCGGGCAGATCTGAGCCCAGGTGTTCTGCTCAATCTAAGGCACCAACCAAGGACAATATATGCAGTCATCAACAAACCCCTACCCAGATCTAGCCAAGGGACAGAACATTCTCCACAGTTGAGTGGAGACTGCGGTCTGACTTTCATATGAACTCTGGTGCCCCATATTTGGCCATGTCCCCTTGATGAGGAGACCTGGTGGCACTCGGAGGAAGGATAGCAGACTACCAAGAAGAGACTTGATACCCTAGCATCATATTCAGGGGGAGGAGGTCCCCCCTCAGTCACAGTCATAGAGAAGGGGAATGGGGTGAAAGCGGGGGGGGGGGGGGGAGGAAGGAATGGGAGGATGCATGGGATGGGATAGCAAATGAGATGTAATATGAATGATTTTATTTTTCAATAAAAATAAATAAATACATTTTAAAAAGAATAGATTAGATAGATATATTGGCGGAATAAAGATCTATATACAGAGAGATGGATTATAGACAGGTGATAGGCAGACAGTAGTTAAAAGAGAGTTACAGATAAGAGACAAATATATTATAAAATGACATCCATTTTGACTTAATAAAATGTTAATGAATGTAGTTATTAAATTCATATTGAATTAAATTAGAGAAATAAACAACATAAAAGTGAAATTAAAGCCGGGCGTGGTGGCGCTCGCCTTTAATCCCAGCACTCGGGAGGCAGAGGCAGGCGGATCGCGGTGAGTTCGAGGCCAGCCTGGTCTACAATGTGAGTCCAGGACGGCCAAGGCTACACAGAGAGACCCTGTCTCGAAAAACCAAAAAAAAAAAAAGTGAAATTAAAAAAAAGAATTCTTCTGGAGTATGAAACATAAGCTGAATTTAAAAGCACCTTTCTGACTTCAAAGTACTTTCTAATATAATTAATAAGCTCATAATTCATAAATATTATTGTGGTGGTCTGAGTAAAAATGGCTCCCAAATAAACGTGGGTGTGGTGGCCCACACCTTTAAGCCCACACACTTGGGAGGCAGAAGCAGGTGGATCACTGTGAGTTCCAGGCCAGCCTGACCTACAAATCAAGTCCAGGACAGCTAAGGTTACACAGAGAAACCCTGTCTTGAAAAACAAAACAAAAAAAGCTTCCATAGACTCATACAGAGTGAGAGTGGAGACCTGGCCTTGTTGGAGGAGGTGTGTCACTGACAGTGGGCTCTGAAGTCACCTTCTCTTCTGCTGCCTGATGATCTAATCTATAGCTCTCAGCTACTCTCCAGCACCATGCCTGCCTATGGGTGGCACTGGTTCACACCATGGTGATAATGAACCTCTCAACTGTAAGCCAGCCCCAGTTAAATACCTTTGTTTATAAGAGTTACAATGGTCACGGTGTCTCTTCACAGCAATAGAAACTAAAACAACTGTTGAACACACAAAATGATTCATACAGTCTCTCTTAGGATTCTTAGTGCTGCCTATGTTTTTGAAAACTCACATTAACAGCACACCAAGTACAACAGCAAACAGGTGCAAAGCAAACGATCAGCTAGACACATTATCAAACAAGGAAGCCAAGAATAAATGCTAACAATTTCTTAAAGGATTTTGACTCATTTCTATATATCTTAACTCAGGAGTAAAATTTTTAAAGACATACATATATTTTAACTTTGCTCTTCAGAAGTCACACTATGCTTCCACCAATGTAGTTGTTAGTATATTCATTCCAACTGACGGTTCCAAGTAGTCCCTAGTTAATGGAACTTCACGACACTCAGATAGCAAAGCTAAGTCCACAGTCAGTAGTTTTCCTCTCCTACTGCAATTAGCCATCTGACATCTGTTCCATTAGTTCATAATAACGGATCT
Organism: Acomys minous; assembly: GCF_964271855.1. Classification (NCBI taxonomy): domain Eukaryota; kingdom Metazoa; phylum Chordata; class Mammalia; order Rodentia; family Muridae; genus Acomys; species Acomys minous. The sequence continues at coordinate 89,614,614 of NC_140491.1, read as the reverse complement.
GATTCAACAAGGAGGCAGCTTTCCAAAACATGTATGAAAGAGGATAGACTTAACTTATTGTGATCAATGTTACATCTAAAAAAGAGACTTCTAATTTAAACGTTAAAGCATCCACTTTTCTTGATCTACAGAGTTTATATCACTGGCCAAGATAACCGACACTTTCCTAATGCTGTTACTTTACCCATCTGTATTTTCCTAACCCCAATGTAAAGAGCACTAAAAAGCTACAGACTATTCCTAGTAACACATTTAAAACAAACACAGTCTCAAGGGTACACAGAAAAGTACTACAACACTGTAATGCTAACCCTGAAATCTACAATTCTCCAGGAACAAAATTTAACACAAGAGAAAAAAAAAAAACCCACAAATCCCATGAAAATTCAACTTTAAAACCAATAAATCAGAAATGACTGATTTGTGCACACTAGGTTATTTTGGTTTTATAGGCCTAAAACGATTACAGGGTATAAACTGTTAAATGTGACTTCTGATCTAATCAATGGACATTTTCTTCAAGTTAGCAACAAGATTTTAAAAAATTTTTCACTACACTTATTGCTAGTCTACAAATTAGTATTTGCATTATAGGTGGGATTCTTCAGTAATTAAGTGATTTTATATTTAGCATGGGGAATAACTACAAGCCTACAGACAGACCATACCACTAGATGGTGCCTATAGAGAGGTAATGTGCAATGTGTGCAGTTTAAAGGAGAAAGGAGAAAACCATGAAGGTGAGCACAGATGTTAAAAACAAAGTTGCTACTCTAGTTAGCAACACCACAGAGGCAAAACTGCCATGTCATAAAAGCTCAAAGTTGGTTGTCAACAAAATAACAATGAGTAAAACTCCTCCCATTGATTCCTTTGATAATGTAGAAGTCAGTGAGTTGATGAGGCAGACCAGAGTCAGATGCATGATGTTACATGAGCGTGCAAGTCGCTTCAGTTCTTGAAACTTGGTTTCTTCCTGTTGTAAAATGGAAGAACAATAATATCTATGGGTTGGCCCCTCTGTGACCTTTATTTGGAATCCCTAAGACATCTCTAGTACTAAAGTACTAGTTTAAAAGTTGTACTTAAAAAAAAATAAACTACAAGGTAGATAATATACTACCTAACTTCTCCAATCACAAAGACTTAAATAAATGTCTGGTTCTGCCAGTGGCCTATCCTAGAATGAACCTCAAGATTACTTAAAGCTGTGGGTTCTCTCTGTATCTTACATAGATAGGTGCCGTATGTGCTATAATGTAACATAGTAACTATGCATATACTTAATTTGCCTGCTTGGAACTCACTATTATGACCCAATGAATGAAGTGAGCGAATGGAGATGCTCATGAGACACTGTGGAGGAAAAATAGTACATTATACAAGATTGTTACAGTGAATTATAACCTAGTAACAATTAAGGAATGCTGTAGACACTGCATGAGATCCAAGCTTCTGCTTTGTTCTTTAACAATGCAAATTCCAAATAGCTAAGACAAAGTTCTCCACATAATTATTTTAGAAGCATATTATAACAAAATTCTCACTTTTACATAGCACTGTTAGAATGAAAGATTAACAAAGGACATTTCAAAGAAGTACTTAATGAACTTTGACAGGAAGATGACTCCATGCATTTGTAACTTAGCTAAATTAAAAAGCTACATTGATGGAAGACAAGATCGTTTAGCAGGTAAACAAGTATGTGACCGGAAGCTATCTTGGGAGAACTGAGTTCAATTTCTAGAACCCTCATGGTGGAAGGCGAGAGCTGACTCCGTCAAGTTGTCCTCTGACCTTCCACATGTGCTACGGCATGTGTACACATAGCAAGAGCAGCACACAATTAAACAAAATATAATAAAAATTTGTTAAATAAAACAAGTGACAAGAACAGCATCTTATTTTTAGTATCTAAACTAGTTATTCATTCAGATTGCTAATTTCATTAAATGTTTCACCTCATATTTACTAAATAGCAAGAAATGTTACTTTTTTTTTACTTCACGGAGAATTTTGTGTTTCAGTAAAATGCAGCTCATAGAATAATCTTGATTTTCTTCTCTTGACATTTTCTTTTGTTAAAATTCATGTTTTATTCTATAAAGACTACCAAGACTACTGGCATTTAAATAAACCAATTACATGTGTAAATTGACTACCATGAAAAATAATATATACATGGTGATCCTAACTCCCATTTCTAAAATAATCATAAAGAACATAAAGAATGGAAAAACATACACTAAAATGTTCATAGTAATTTTCCTGATTAGTTATTTCCATTATCTTAACACACACACACACACACACACACACACACACACACACACACACACACACATCACACTCCTATTTTTCACCTTCCCTTCCACCGTCTCTCTTTTTGAGACAAGGTCTCATGTATCCCAGACTGGATTCAAGCTTGCTATGTCGTCCAAGGACGGCCTTGAACTAGCTGGTGAATTACACATGCACCACTACAGACTGTGCAGTGTCAGGCATGAAACCCAGGCCACATGCACACTAAGCAAGTATTGTAGCAATTGAGCTACATCCACAAAACCATTTTCATAGCTCTCAACAAAGAATAAGAATTACGTTTAAACAACCAAGAAACATGCTTATATTAACCTTATTTTTAGGTTAACATTTTACTAACATATAACCTATTATAAAGTTACTTTTATTAAAACATTGTATTACACATTAGGAAAATACATGATTTCTTAGTAAGTAGTCTGAAGATTTCAATATTTTTATAAGAGTCCATTTTCCTGTGCAAGGACTCACTCTACTGGCTACAGAGAGAAAATATACTTCGACATTTATGAAGCAATTGTTTATTTTCATAAACACTAGAGGGCGATGTTTTCAGTTTCAAACAACATCACTGTGTGTTTGTGTATATTTGACTGTATACTTAAATTTCAATTAAATAAAATAATTTTTATTTTATATTTTGTATTTACTTATAAAAAACAACATAAGCACAGCATATTAAAATATATTTTATGAGTGTTTTAAAACTTTTAAGACTAGATGACCAAGTACACAAAGCATGTAATTTGAAGCTCTTTTATTCTAATGACTGTTAAACATTTGACAACTGAGGTTCTTTATTTCTCCTTACAATTTAATAAAAAGATTAATTTATTAAAAACTTAATACAATTACTTAACTGATCTTTAGGAGAGAGAAGCATGGGAGAATGGGGAAATAGAAGGATCCAGAGGGTCCTAGAAGGATCCAGAGGGTCCTAGAAACCTACAAGAAGAACATTATGACAGGCAAATCTGGGCCAGGGGTCCTGCTCAAACTATGGCACCAACCAAGGACAATACATGCAGTAAACTTTGAACCCCTACCCAGATCTAGCCAATGGAGAGAACACTAAAACTCTTTAATCCTTGAAACTCTAATTGCCTAAACAGCTGGAAATACAGGACTAGCATTCAGAGAAGTGAAATATAAATAAAAGAAAAGCTGAGCATATTACACAAGTTTTACAGTCTCTACTAAGATATCAGGCGTTAGTGGGCAGCCATTAAAGCCATGAAGTTTATGAACACCAGCACTTATAAGTGTTACTATTATAGTAACACTGACAACTATCGCTATTATGGCTTTACCTTTACAGAGTTCCTCAAAAAGATATTTAAGAGGTGGGTTAGAGTTGGCAATAACAACAATAGTAACAGCTGTCCTGGGAGTATACATTTACTTGAATTCATTTTCACGTCTTCACCCTCCCTCTGAAGTTTATTTGTAGAAAACTAGAGATCTGTGAAGCTCTTCGCAAATACTATTTAAGGCTGCAGTCTCTCCAGCATTAGTTTCTGATATTCTTTGAAACATAGAAAATACAGTGCAAAGAAACTACACTACAAAAACGCATCATCTACTCTAATATGGATCTCTATACTAGGCACCAAGTATGCAAATTATTTAAACATGAGGTTCAAATCCAGAAAGAAAGTCTAATTCAAGAACTAAAATGTTGTTGAGTCTGACCACACTCAACTAATACTTTTCACACTTGGCATTTTGACTTTATAAACTGTAAAAAATGGAAATCTGCCCCAAAAGTGCAGTCATGAAAGTTTCTCACTTCTTTGATATATGATTTAACATTAAAGAAAAATCATTAGATAGGAAATTTAAAATATCATTGTCCAATTACTTAAACATGAGGTCCAGACACTGAGAAATCTTGTGTTGTTTTGTTTTCTACACTGAAATCTAGAGCCTCAGCATATCTCACTTTGCTCCTCACAATGTTAGTGTCTTTAACAGAACTGATATGAACACACACAACCCACACACAAACACCTAAGCAAGCAACAAAACAACAAACAAGCAAACAAACCCAGAAGCACTTACCTGAACCTAGCAGGTGAAAGAGGAGTAGGCGGAAACATCCCTGGCTCAAAAGAATCAAAATAAGTTACTGTCCAAGAGAAGCTGCAACAGGAGAACCCAGCGGTTAGAGATATTATCAGCAGAGACCAGAATCCTTAATGGGAAGAAAGGGAGAAAATTATTAAAATAATTTAAGCCAAGATCTTCATGTCTAGATGCTGATGTAAATCCCCTTAGCAGCTAAACCAGCTTAGCACATGCTAACTGGTATAAAGTACAAAGTACTAGAACACAGTTACAGGTTGTACCAGTAAGTATTTTAGTGAAATTATTATATATGTAAACAAAGACAAGTTCTACTTAAAAATAGAAGACATTTGGTTTTATGACGTTTAACTACAACAAAGGCAGTCACACCGTCTACTCAGCACTAGCAATGGTGTCATTCACCTTCACGAGCGACAGTCAGCACTTGCTAATGCTTTGTGCTAAGTGCTTTCTCTCATTCCAGAACAAACACTTCTGACATTTCATCCAATTGTGGACTAGCTCCTTTTTATACCTGACCTATGAAAACATCTTTGCTTGGTATAGAAATAAAGTTGATTTCCAACTTAAATTGGTCAATTTAGAACTTTTTTCTCTCAGGAATCAAATCAAAAGCATGGTATTACAGTGAACTCAGGTTGAGGGATAAGAACTGGGAAGCAGAAGAGAGCTACAAAGCGACAGTGCACAGGGGTAAACTGATCGGAAGATTTCTAGATACTACTCAAATCATTAAGGGTAGTCAAGGGATAATATTAATGTAATTTCTTTAGTAGGAATGCAGTTTTATTTCTTAAAACTTATTTATTTTTACTTCATGTGTATGAGGGTTTTACCTACATATATTTATGTGTACCATATATGTGCCTGGTACCTGCAAAGGTCAGAAGAGGGTCTCAGATCCTCTGGATCTGGGATAATTATAAACAACACAGGTGTGTTGCCTAGCAGATGGAATGTAAACACTAGTAACTCCCTTAAGGCACAAAGCTTTTCAGTACAACCTAGAAAAAGGAAGACTGGTTGGATTCACATCCCACACTATACACAATAAATTCTAAAGCATGTCGATGAATGAGGAACACAGTGGCACGGTGATGGAGACTGTAACTTCGGAACTTTGGAGACTGAGACAGTAGGATCATGAGCCCGAGGCCAGCTGCCACCTGAGCTGCACAGAAAACCTGCTTACAAACTTAATGCAGAGACACATATGGACATGTGCTATAGATGGATACATATTTTACTTAGGATGTTGATTGACATAAAAATCCCAGAGAAGACTGAGAATTTAACACTGGTCCTTGTAAAAAGTAACTTTCATTCTCCCAGCTCAATTGTTGTCTGGGAGGCTCGCTACCTCCTTCTGCTGGCCTAGGCTCAATCCTGGAAGCCTCCAGCCTCCATACAATCTAACCTAGGCCTAGAATGTTTTCAGGCTCTGAGACTTACTGCTTAATGAGCTCACCCTTACTCTTCTTCCTGAGCTCACAGCTGGCTGGTACAACTCAGCTGTTCTGGCTCAAACTCTTCTCCCAGTTGAATTATTTAATCTGGCTTCTCTCTCGGCCCAGAACTTCTCTCTCTGCTTGGTCTCAAACCAACTCAGGCCCTTAAGTAGATTCCCTTCCTCTCTCTTCTCATGATAGTTGGGTGTATGCTATTCTCTCAAATCTTCTCTGATTCATCACCTTTTCTGCCACTCAATTAGATATCATTTTCTTTCTTTCTTTTTTTTTGAGACAGGGTTTCTCTGTGTAGCTTTGGTTGCCCTGGACTCTCTTTGTAGACCAGGCTGGCCTCGAACTCACAGTGATCCGCCTGCCTCTGCCTCCCGAGTGCTGGGATTACAGGCGTGCACCACCACTGCCTGGCTAGACATCATTTTCAAACATGGGTGCTTCTTTCTACAACCTAACTTTACCTTTGTGTGGGATTAAAGGCATGTACTGCCATACCTGAACCTAAGCTGTTCTTTACCTGATACTGGCTGGCCTTGAACTCATATCTGTTTGGTTCTGTCTCCTTGACTAAATCCGTGTTTGTGTACCAGCCAGAACACACAGACTTAAAAGATCTTTGGATATGATCTCTTGCCAGACAGCCATGTTCTGAATTAACATTCCTCTACAGGTCCTCTGTACGGAGAAGAAATGGTGAGCAGGAGAAGCCTGTTATGGGCGTATTTCATAAGTATTTAAATTTGACCCATGTGATTTGGGGGGAAAGGGTGAACAGGGTCTTACCATGTTGCTTTTGCTATCCTGGAACTCACTATGTAGGCCAGGCTAGCTTTGAATTCAGGCATCCACCGGCCTCTGCCTCCGTAGTGCTAGGTAAAGTTCATGCACTACCATGCCTGGCCCGTATAATTATTTAATTTATTAAAAAAAAAAAACTAGGAGAAACATAGCCAGGAATATAGTTTAGCAGGCAGATTGCCTGTGTGGCATGTACAAAGTACTGGGCCCATTCGCAGTGCTGGGATGCCCATAACCCTAGCAACAGGGAAGTGAAGCAGAAGGACCAGTAGTTCAGAGTCAGTCTGAGCTACATGAAACCAAGTCTCAAAAACGTAAAGGCCAGGTTTCAAAATTGTTTCTCTAGTAAAGACTGCAGAAAAGCTGTACCAAAGTATATGTATCATCATATTCCAACTGCTCCTTGATGAGGCAAGCTTACTAAGGTATACTCTTACTAAAAAGTTCACAAGAGATGCTTTCAGAGTCCCAGAAGACAAAGAACATCAAAGAATGACAAAAATTAGCAATTTCTTGGCTACCCAAAAATGATGTACCACAGAATATTTTTATCAAAAGGCAGGTAAAAACTATGTGCATTGCACTATTTGTAAATCATGTGGAGCTTAGTAACACTGACAACAATGTTGTCATGTAAAAAGAAAAGTAATTAAACGATAACAAAATGTACAAGTGTTTTGACTGACCTACATGCTTTCTGATAGTTCCCTTTCTGCCCCCCCTTTTTTTCGTTAGCCCACAAGAAGTGTGTGGCAAGGCAGAAAGGAGAAACACCCTGTCTTTTATCTTGTAAAACCACAAAGCTACTAAACAGATTTAGTCAGGAACAGAAAGGTAAATGATGAACGGTTTGGAATACAGATGAAGTGTTTATGTAGAACACAGAGGAAGATGTTCGTATTTGGAATAAACATGGTTGTGTTTGCACTGAACTGTGATATAAAGGAGGAAGAGCGCTGCTAGGCTTCCTGACACGGCCATGCAGAAGTGGCTGTGCACTGGGCGTGAATGTGGTTTAGTACATCCTGGCAGCTGGCCCAAGGATCATTCTGCAGATACCTATAAGTGGGGTACAGAAATAGCAGATGGTCCTGTGACTTAAGTGCTGTATCTAAAAGGACATCCAAAGCAGAATGCAAGAAACTTCAACAGTAACTCACTTCAGCAAATGTCATCAGAATGCACCTCAATTTTGAAACCTGGGCACATTGCCCAGGTCTAACTCAGTGTCTGGCTACTTAAAACCAACCAGGCCTTTCCATCTCAGAGCTTTTAGACCACACCAGTCAATTTTATGAATACTGTTGAGAGTGGCCATCTTATTTTTCTCTAGCTACTATTTCTATAAGTGGATTTTGTCATAAAGAAATAGAGGTGTTATTGAAACATGTAGAAAGAATTCTTGAGATTGCCCATACTGATTATTACTGTACAATCTCAGTGCTTATCTCATCATGGACATTTTAATTACATTTTTATTTATTCTGAAGTAATCAAAAGCTGCATGAGTGGAAAGTCATCACAATACTAAGGCTAAGGCTGCACTGCACTGTACTCTAATAATGCCTATGGTTCTGAAAATTACAAAACTCATCTACCAATAAGCAGAAAAGCCAAAGATGTTAGCTTCAACAACTTTGTCTTGATAGCTCCAAAATGAATCCTTGGATATCATTTTAATACAATTTATGAATTCATTTAAGTTAGGATTTACTTAAGATGAAAAACTGAAGGCATATAAAATGGAGTTAAAATTTTCTTTCCCAAGTGATTTACACCATCCCTACAACTAGCTAACTCAGAGCTTGCTGACATCTTTGTAAAAGCTAGCAGAGTCTGGAACACAACAAAGCACTCAGTTGAAGTTATTTTCTCTATGTACTGCCCAGAAATAAGATTCTCACTGTTCTGTTATCACAGAGGAGTCTATGCTGAAGGTTTTTCTTATCAGAAAAGTTAGTCTTGCCATACATTTTGTTTCAGCCCTTTCACTATTACAAAAGAAATGTTGCAAATACCACAGACTCAGCACATTAACAGATGTACATTACAGATTTTCAGTGTGAACTGTTATCAAAGGTACTGAACTAAGTACATACATCTATATTCTCTTTGGTTCAATTATTAGTTGATACAATGATGAAACTTTATCTTTTCCATCACCTGAAACTTACTGGATTCAATGTTTTCAACTAATGCATAAGATAGAGAGCAGAGTTCCTAACCAAATCCTCTTGTTAGTGCATCTTTCAAAACGAGGTTACTTATCAAATAAATCTGCTGGCAATTGTCTGTATTTCTATAAACTTTTGTATTAAAAAATTGAGAGAAAAGTGTAATGAATTCATATCACTCAGCTTTAAACAACTAACCTACAGCCAACTCTGTTCTTTGCACCTGCTTATGCAAGAAGAGCAAACAGTCTCATCTTTTTTTGGAACTAACATATTGATGGACGTAAAATGGTTTAAAAATAATAACATTTTGGCATACTCACAGTAAGAATGTTGACTTAAACTTAAAAATGTATACTACAATCATACAATTTTAAGTCAGTTTAAAATTACCTTTCCCCCACACCTCTCTTTTAGAGAACAGGGCTTATAGACCAAGCCTTGGTCTTGGTATTGCTATGTAGCTGAGAATAACCCTGAACTTCTGATTCTCCTGTCTCTGCCTCCGAATATGCATTACCAGCCCTGACTAGTTTGTTCTTTTGAATGCATTTTCTTCTTGACAGCTACATTTGATACAAATATTAAACAACTCATAATCCAAAGCCCTGATAAACTGTCATTTTGTTACATCCTTCCAGCCTATTCACTTTGGTTTTCTCTTTTCCCTGATTAGTCTTTTATGAGGTTTTACACTTTTTCAAGGATGGTACTACAGCAGAGGGTAACATATTAGTGGATGTTTAGGTGAAATATATGTGTTACCTCACACAGGTACAAATAACTATTTCTTTCTTAATAGTTTGTGGGTTTAATTAGAAGACTCATACATTGGATATAACTTCTGAGTTTTTAACTTTTCACCTTAAGAGAGAATTGAGCTTTTCTTAACATATATTTTACTCTGGGTCACTTCCAGAACTTTAACCATAATTCAAAAATTTTGAAGCATAAAGTCATGATAGTAGGAGCCTCATCTATTTCTCTGAAGAAGAAAAGTTGAAGTTTTCAATGACTTCACTTAAGATTGAACTCAGTGTTTGTCACTTATTTCTTCCCTGAATATAAGCAAAGTCTTAGAAACTTGTCAGGTATACAAACTATAGGAGCAACTCAAAAACAAAAATAACTTGTTAATGAAAAATAAGTCAACTCTGGTCTTGTTACCAAAAGTTAAGGAATGATAAGCACACGCAGTCATGCTTGGGAGCTGTGTTCGCATGTGTATGTATGCATGCATGTGTATGGATGTATGCATATGTATCAATCAGTGGGTTGGTTTTATTCTGATCTAGGAATCTTCCTATGCTGTCCAGATTGGTCTTGAGCTCCTGACCTCAAACAAACCATCATCTTCAGCTTTCCAAGTGGCGGAGCATAAGGAACTTAACAGACCCAATCTAGAAGCTTCATAAATCACTAAAAGCTGCCCATCAAGCCTCACAATATAATTTTTGCATGGTATGAATTAAAACATACATATAAAAATACTAGCTCTATATATTTTAAATTAAGTATTTTTTGCTAAAGGCAATTCCATGTACTTCCCTAAGAATTTTTCTAGGTTTGCCTAAAATGGAAGGCTATCAGGCTTATTCTGGGAAATATTAAAAACTGCAGAAAATACTGCAACGTTGGAAATAGTACTAAATTGTCAAATGTGAGAAAACTTGGAAAATGGGGCTGGAGAGAAGGCTCAGAAGAGCACTGGCTGCTCTTCCAAAGGTCCTGAGTTCAATTCCCAACAACCACATGGTAGCTCACAACCATCTATAATCAGATCTGATGCCCTCTTCTGGCCTGCTGGCTCACATGCAGGCAAGAATACTGCATAAATAATTAATAAATAAATCTTTAAAAAAAAAGTCACTTGGAAAACTACAAGAAATGCAAAAGCCAACATGCAAAATTAAGTAACTCAATGTTGTATGTGTTTAGCTCAATCAATCTGGCCAGCGAACAATCTTAAAAGAGAAACGAGTGAGATGTGATTTTACGTAAGTAATTGTACTAATCTCTCAGAAAAGTAGGTTCAAAGAAAGGGAGTTTTAAAAGAAGAGCCCAACATCTGTAAAATCTGTGGTGTGATCACTACCATTCAAAGACAGTATCAACCACTCTGCCTGGAGACTTCTGCAGTAAAGCTGCGCTGTACAAGCCTAATGCTTGTCAACCAGACCAACTAACTCTGCCAAATGCAAACCTTTCTTGGGAGGCACAAGCAGGCAGATCTTTGAGTTTGAGGACAGCCTGGCCTACAAAGAGTGTTCCTGTCAGGAAGGCCAGGGCTACACAGAGAAACCCTTTCTTGAAAACAAAACAACACAAAACCAACTCTCCCAACTGGTCTTCTACTGTCATAACAAACCTTTTCTTTCAAAACAAAACAAAACAAACAAAAACAATAACTACAACAAAAAACAAATACTGTATCCAGGCTTCCTATGAACAATTTTTTCAGAGAAACAAGAACTATTCATAAAAGCTGAATATCCTTGGACCCAACCTAGGGTCAAATCATAATTTAAAAGCATCTAAAATAATAAAAGAAACAAGTCACCAAATTGAGTCTTATCCATGTCAAAATGAGAAATGCTGTTAATTCTGCTACATTCTTACGTTACTGAGGTTTATCCCAGCCCTAAACTAGTATTCAAAAGCATCTACAGTATTCAAAATGTTTATGTGTATAGAAAGAGCTTTTTCATGGTTGAGTACTTACTGTGCTCACATTACTTTTTCTAGAAAATAAAACCAATCTACTAATAGTAATGATTACAATAAGCACTGCTAATGTCTAGCAAACAATGCAAAATGATGAAAATATTCTCACATAAAAAGGGTACATGTGGTGGTTTGAAAGAAAACTGCCCCCATAGCTCATAAGGAGTGTACTAGTAGGAGGTATGGCCTTATTAGAGTAGGTGTGTAGGGGTAGGGGGTAGGGGTTTTGAAGTCTCAAGCCAGGACCAGTGCTGGTCCTCTTTTCCTGCTGCCTGCTGATCCAGATGTAGAACTCTCAGCTATCTCTCCAGCACCATGTGTGCCTGCACAGTGCCATACTTCCCACCCTGACTAAACTCTGAACTGTAAGCCAGCCCCCAATTAAGTGTTTTCCTTTACAAGAGTTGCTGTGGTCAAGGTGTCTCTTCACAGCAAGAGGACACTAAGACACTTATAACCTAGTGGAAATTTTCAACAGGTTTATTCAAAACTTAGGCCGTTTCTTCCTGTCTTCATTTCAAACTTTTATATCAATTATAAAAAGGATAAGGTTATTATTCCCTTGGCATTTCCTTGTGGTAAGATAATGATTCGTCTTTCTTCTTGGTATCTTAAAAAAATTATCACTGATCCGAAGGAACCCATCTAGAACTGGCCTCTCCTTTTAACTATCCACTGTCTCAAGGAAAAGTTTACTCAGAGGCCTGTCAATTGAAAACACGTCCGTAAGGCTGGTTATGCATTTATTCTCAAACAGGTGAGAATTCAAGCTCAAAGAAATATAATGACAAGCATTAGCACAACTGCCTCAATCATATCAGTAACTCAATAATCTTTACAGTACTTCTCTGAAACACGTGTGTGTTTTGGTGGTGCTGGACATCAGAGTACACATGTGATAAGCGAAGCGTCTACCACTGAGCTACACACTAAACCCAGATTTTTTTTTTAAAAGAATGATTTTTCTGTTGGGAAAGATTCTCTGCCCACATGCTATAATATATTTTCTGTAAGCCAAACTATGCTTACTTTAAGATCTGAGTGAGCTAACCCATCACGTGATACTGACTGTATTTACTCTTCAGTTGATGAGAGACTCATAGGGGTTTCTATCTTGGCACAGTTGTTTCTGCTATAAAAATAGTTGTTTTCTTTGCTCCTGAATTTTAATAGTAAAATATATCAAATAGGTAAAATTCTAAACTCTTCAAAATCATCTATGAGAGAGACAGACACCATCAATAACCCTCTTCAATAGAAAGCTATAAACTACATAATATATAGCATTTTGGACAACAGAAGCTCAGCTGACTCACCTAGCTGATGGCAAATAATTCTTAGTTTAAAATTTTTATCTCAAGACACACAGCTGACAAAAACATGTGGACATTAAATTCTTCTGGCATCTGTTTCTGATACTATTTATGTTGGCTATATTTGTGAGCAAGCTTCTAGTTCTAAATTCCTGAAGCAGGACAGGGTGCTCCTCAGGAACATACTTAGAAACTAAGTATTTACTGGAGTCAAGTCATGCACAGTTGTGTTGAATTCTTATACACACAATTATAGAAAATATCTAAACATATATCTGATGAAAAAACACCTGAATCAACTATACATGGTACATATAAAATATTTATCCCAAAGTCTATATAACTTAAACATAATTTGGAAAAAAATAAGTGATTGGATGAATAAAATAATCATTTCCTACCTAACATCCCAGTATCTATATCCTCTTCATTTTTCAAATGTTCTGCATGCAATTCTGTAAATACAAAGAGGGGTTTAGGTAAAAGAGTAGTATTTTCATCATGACATGAATATTCAAACTCGTTGAAGACACTGTTCAATTGTCAAAAGTACCCTGGAGTCAGAGCTAGGTTCAACTTCTGTTTTACTACCTATGCTACCTTAAGCAAGCAAATACTTTTACAAAAGTCAACTGTCATAGCATGAGAATATGTTTATTACCTGGGTTGTGTTGAACAGTTTGAACAAAAGAAACTTAAAGGAGTAGTAGATTTTGACTTCAGTTCCTTGCTTCTTTCTCCAAAAATACCAATGTCCTTTGCAATAAACTTCTACTTATGGGCATATTAACTTCATGCTACAAAAAGAAAAACTGTGTGCATGACAAATCTATCTGGGCTGAAGTGAAAAATTGGTGAAAGGTGTGACAGAGATTTGAAGCAATAGCAGTCGAACTTTTAAGAGCAGAGTTAAGAGCCAATAATATATTGAAGTAATCGGTCTTCCCCAGAAATCAAACCAAACAATGGTAACCTGCTCAAAGGCCCACCAGCAGCCCATTAGGGGCCGGGGGGGGGGGGGGGGGGGAAGATAAGGCAAAACTGGAGAGATTTAATTTTAATTAGAAAAGGTAACACAAGAGTGACAAAGTGTTAAATGCTTTTAATACAAGATCCTTTTTTTTTTGAGGCGTCTACTTCTCTTTTTACTATAGTGAGTACTAAACTATACAACAAATCCAAATGGGTGAATGCGGAAAAGTGGTCTTTGAGAGCATTCCTATTTAGCCAAGCTCTCAATTTCTGACACAGAATAGACTCTGTCCTGCAGTAATGCTACTCAGTTACAAGCACAAAATAGAAAAACTATTTTTTTCTGTAAGAGTGAGATTTGGGAAGCGGGGGAGAAATCCTTGATCTTCAGAGACAAGTGCCTACAGAGCACGCCTCTAAACATTGTGAATAAGCCTTACAACATACACAGCCTATTTTTTAACATGCACTTTTCATTATCCTTTTAAAAGTAGGGGCTCTGATTAAATAGCCGTGCTAATGTTTCAACTCATGTGTTCCACATTTAAGAGTGTGGATTTAATCAAAGATCCTTTCTAAATGGTTATTATGGAGCAGGGACCTCCATCCTGCGAGAGAAGACAAAAGGGGGAAGAGCCAAGAAAGATGCAGTTAGGAGGGAAAGCTTTGGGAGGAAGACTGTGAACCGGGGCGAGTGATGTACTGGCTCGACTTTACTCTGGATACTTTCAAGGCCTGGACTTTAGTACCTTTAACGATCAGGTAGGCGATGGCGAGGAGGAAAGCAAGGAGGGCGGCAAACAGCAGCGAACAGAGAATGGAAAGGACCTGGATGGGCCACCGCCGAGCCTGCGTTCGGCTGGCCGCAGCGGCCGCGAAGATGCCGTTGCGCTTATCCCGCAGGACCGGCGACCCGTCCCCGACCCGAGGGAATAGCGGGGTCCTCTTGGGCTCCGACAACGCCCCGGCCGAGAACTCTGCCCGCAAGTCGCGGGCCACTCGGTCGCATCCCTCGTCTTCGTCGACTTCGCCCTCACCCCAGCTATCCCCGTGAGTGAAATCGGAATACACGGGCCGAGTCCCAGGGCCTGGGGTAACCTGGCGGCGACTTCGAGCGGCCGTACTCCTCGCACCGTCTACAAACGACATGGCGGGAAAGAACTGAGCGACCCGCGGAGGCCGAGCATCAACCACCACTGCCACACCCCGGCCCGACCACAGCCAATCAGCGACGGCCGTCGGCGGGTCCAACCACCGCGCGTGGAGCCGTGGGGGTGCACCGGCGGCTACTGGGGGGCGGAAGCTCCTCTTCCGGAGGCGCCGTGGGAGCGCGCGCCTGTGCCCAGGAAAGCACAGTGCCTAACTCATTCTGCCCTTTCTGGTCCGCCCCCCGTTAAGAGCAGCGTCCCGCTCAGCTCCGCGGCTTCCTAACCGCCTATCGCTGCCTCCCTCGGGCGAGCTACCTCCACTTCCAAAGCTCCCCGCCAGCTACAGTACGCACATCTTCCCTTCACCCGGGCGCGCGCAGAGCCGAGACCACCCCCCGCTCCCCCATATCCCCATCCCGGGGGGGCGCAGGACCCCTCCCCACGCCAACCGCGCGCGCGCACCGGCGCCCGCGCACTAGGCCGCTAACGCCGGGTTCCGCTTACCCAGCACCCCCCCACCCCACCCTTGGTGGCCTCAGGTTTGTGGGGCGAACGTAACTAAGGGAGGAAGGGGTGGCGAAGGTGGCAGGACGCCACTGCCCCCACCCCACCCTCGGCGGGGTGAGGTGGCCCAGGCCCGGGAAGCTGGGTCCCGGCCGCGTCCCCTTTCCTGGGGGAAGTTGGTAGAGTTTTCCCGGCAGAGCACTCGACGCAGAAACTTCCTCCGTCCCACTTCCCCCTCCCCTCTCCATGCAGGCGACGCCGTGCGAGGCTGAGGCTGGGGGCGAATCGCCGCAGAGCTGCGTGTCGGTAGCGCGCTCTGATTGGACAGCAGGGAAGCCTGTCAGTTTATTGGCCCCGCTGATCCCGCCCCGTAGCTCAGGGCAGCCTTTACCCTTTGGCCCCGGCAGGCGTCAGCCACTCAGATCGCTTCTTGTTGGTATGTGTAGCGGCAGTGGCCGCCGACGGAGCAGTCTGAGCCCGACGATGAGGCCGGGGACTGGCGCCGAGCGTGGAGGCCTCATGGTGAGTGAAATGGAGAGCCAACCTCCCTCGCGGGGTCCCGGGGACGGGGAGCGGAGATTGTCCGGCTCAAACCTGTGCTCCAGTTCTTGGGTCTCTGCTGACGGCTTCCTGAGGAGACGGCCCTCGGTAAGGGATCGGCGGGGTAGGGGAAAGCGGCACAATGAAAAAAAAAAAAAACCGAGTCAGAGAAACAGGAAGCTTTCTCCTAAAGGAGAAGGGTATTATTCCAGGAAGGGCTCCCCAGATGGTGGGCTGCGTCCCAGGGGGAGAGAAACGGAGGGCGGGAATGCACAAAGGAGGATGGTGGGACCTTGGACGTTCCAGCGCTCTGGGCCTGGGCAGATGCCGTAGGAAGGTGCCGGAACCCCGGCGGGCTGCTGCTTCGTACCTAGCAGGGAGCCCTTGATGAAGTCTCGTAGGACGTACAGATAGGCTGCCGTGGTTTTGTTTTCTCCAGATATTGTAGTTGTGTTTTTTGCAGGGTTGGGGGTGGGGTGGGGTGGGGGGATTCTGTTGGGGACATTGGCAGCGGATACTTAGTTTCAGGCCAGGAACAATGGCCATACAAACGGAAAGAACGTGTTAGGTCTGAAGCTCCTTGAAACAGACGAATGTGTTATTTGCATTTAGTTTCTGGGACAGAATGACAGTTTGATGTTTTAACCCTATTAGAACATTTGGCTTGGGAGCTAGTATATTTCTTTCTTAGTGAAGTACTCTTGGGTACCCACACTGTTTTTTTTTTTTTTTATCACCAAACTTATCCAAATTAGTGTAATTTTAAGTAATAGAAGCTGGTTATAAGTATAAAGATCACCATAACAATTTTTAAGTTTAAATGCAATACGTAGTTACCAAGTGTAGCCAAATCATTTAACAGTTGGTTAAAACATTGAAGAGGAGTCTGTGGTCCACTAATGGCTTTAACATATTTCGGTAATTCTCAGGCTCCTTATAAGAACCACTCTAGTGTATCTTGTTTTAAGATTAATAATAGTATACGCTAATCCAATAATTTAATCACTCTGGCCTAGTAATTGTGCCTTACAGGTCAGTTGTCTTTGTTTGTTTTTTGAACTGACATGTTAAACATTTACTGTGTCTTGCTCATTTCTCATTATTTTTTTCAGATGGGGCATCCTGGCATGCATTATGCACCAATGGGAATGCACCCTATGGGTCAGAGAGCAAACATGCCTCCTGTCCCTCACGGAATGATGCCGCAGATGATGCCTCCTATGGGAGGGCCTCCAATGGGACAAGTAAGAATACATTGATTTACTTTGGCTTGCTTATTTTTCTTTGACTGTATCAAGATTTTTTTAAATGTAGGTCAGTCCTGTACTTGTAGATGTTCAAAGCCTAGTTTATATCCACAACCTCTTTTCAAACAAGACAAGCATTGCATTGATCATGGCTATAACCAAATCTTGAATGTAATAAGACTGTATTTTAAAAGCTGCTGATTTCTTCAACAAAATTAAGATTATAAAAATCTTTAAGCCAGGCCGTGGTGGGGCACGCCTTTAATCCTAGCACTTGGGAGGCAGAGGCAGGCAGATCTCTTTGAGTTCAAGGTCAGCCTGGTTTGTAGAATGAGTTCCAAGATAGAGAACAATCAATTTTTAAAGTAACAGTGTACATGTAGGCTCTTTTAACTTAGTGGCTTTTTTTCAGGCTTTTTAATTATTAATGGTCCAAGAGTAACTATATGTCAAAAGACAATTTTGGTGAACTGTGTAAATGCATAGCATCAGAAAAACAGTAATTACTGAGGATTTTCATTTAGAATGAATTTTATTCTTGGAATATCTTCCTCTTGTTTGGGGTGTGGAGGGATTTTCTGCTCTAATACTTACTCTTCCGTGGACAGTGCCCAATAGGTAGCTCCTTTTCGCCTTAATTTTTTAAATGACTATTGCTTCTGCACTCCTACTTGTGTGCTGCTCCTTGCATCTCTAGCACAAATCATAAATGGACATTTTATGGGAGTGACTTGGATTAAAAGAGTTTACGCTGACTCAGTGACACTGGTAGACGGAATTTCTAGAGAAGTGTTGAAAAAAGACAAGAGCTTCAGTTCCATGAACGGTTGTGTCCTGCGCTAGGCTCTATAATACACAGATCTTTGGGTGGGCTGGGTTATTTCAATTAGATGTCTTGATAAGTCATGAAAATTTTCCGTTAGCAAAATGTTTTGGAAAGCAAGTTGTATAGTTTCTTTTGCTAATGAGTACTGTTGAGTTTGATAGTGATTGAAGCAATGAAGACTAAATTATTGGTGAAATTGCAGCGGAAACAGGAGCTTGTTGGGTTTCTCTTTTTATTTTACTATAAGAGTAGACTGGCTCAATGTCAAGTGCTTTTCTTTTATATTTGGAATATAGCCCTTAATTTTGTGTAAACATTTTGGTTCAAAGGCACCAGACTGAAAAGATTCTGCCTGCAGGAGTTCCTTATGTAAAAGACTCTGGCTCTGTCACTCTAGAATAGCAATACCTTACAGCTCCCTAGGAGATGCAGAGACAACTCTGATTCTTCTTCTGTATTTTTCCATCTCAAAGCAGCACAAAGCCCTTCTTGTTTTCTTGGTAAAGCTGCTCTAACTAGATAATGAGCTTTTAAAAAAAATATTTATTCTTTAAATGCTCTGGTTCTTATTTAAAATTAGTTTCTTTCCACAGAAAGATAAAATAAAACAATTTGCTACTGCCAGATGCTTCTCTCTTTTCTGGGGCCTTCTGTTTCCATTGGGCCAATCAAGGTAAGTTTTGCAAGGGGTTGTCCTGCTTACCCTTGCTGGAATGGTGCTGTTGCACTAGCAAACCTGAGGTGCCAGCTAGTCATTTTCAGTACAATGCAGATTTTATTTTACTTTTTTAAAAGTAATTGGCATATGCTGGTCACAGTTTGTTTTTATGGCCCCATCTCTTTAGCTGTGCCAGTGACCACTTCCTAATAAGTTTACTTGCTACTTATATACTTCAGATATTCCAAATTTTGCTTCAGGGTTTTCTACTCTTTTTTTTCTAGTCCAATATGTTCTATGCACCATTAAGTACACCTTTTTAAATGTTTAGAATTCTTTCTCCCTCTGTGAGGATAATGAATGAATATTTTAGGAGACCTGCTCTGAAAGTCTCAAGAGAATTGCCATTGTTTACTCACAATTAGATCATTAGGTAGTGTCCCCTTCCTACCTATCAGATATGGGACCTAACTTATATGGTAAAGCTAGATAACCTTTTTTCAGCTTTAGGAAACTGGGAAGGTGTGATAAACTGAATCCTTCAGTAGTCTAGGAATCTTACTTAAAGCTCTGAATGTTCTCTTAATGATGAACTGATCATTTTCCCACATTATTTCTTCTGTTTGCATATGCTGAGAATCAGTAACAGACAGTAACTGTAATGAGAAGTAGGTGCCTGTATCATTCATGGCAGCAAATGCATCTATCTTTTTTATAACATACTACAAAGTTGTTTAGGTTTTAGGACTAAGGGCTGTATAATCTTCAAAAATAGTT
This sequence comes from Acomys minous, assembly GCF_964271855.1. Classification (NCBI taxonomy): domain Eukaryota; kingdom Metazoa; phylum Chordata; class Mammalia; order Rodentia; family Muridae; genus Acomys; species Acomys minous. The sequence goes on along the minus strand of NC_140491.1, from coordinate 89,595,060 downwards.
GACTCTGTTACTGCGGAGTTCTGTGTCCATTGTTTTAACTAACTATGAGCCTATAGTACATGAAAAATAAATTACTTTTTTCCAAACCACAAACAGATTTTTTTTGCCTTGTCATATTCCTTATGCAACATATGAAATAACTATATAGTTACTTACATAGAGAGCTTGAATATCATACTAGGTATATAAGTAATCTAAGTGTGATTTAAATTTTATGGGATGGCCATAGGTTATATGAATATATTATGATTTTTTTTTTCCTGCAAGGGACTTAGCATCTGGATTTTGATATGTACCAAGGTCCTAGAAAGGTCACTCTTCTGTCAGATATCTGCTGTGTTGACCACATTTAAGTTACCTTGCTTAGACCAGCCAAAGTCCGTATTTGGTGAATGATTGTGGTCTTTGAAATGTTACTGTATATGGCAAGACATTTTAATGCTTGTTTATGAAACAGTGTGCAGACTAGAAAATAATGATTTAGGGTTAAGGCAAGGTTTGCAAAGCTGAAATGCAGCTAGCTCCTTTAAGAAGTGATGTATTCAGAGTTCTACCGTAATTACAAGATAAACTAGAATGCCAGTTTCTCCACTTCAGGCTGAGTCTATTAGGGAATGCCTAGAAATAGCAAGTGTAACCTAATCATACTGTCCTTCAAATTTTCTCAGTCACCTCCTGGTGCACCTTCCTTTTGCAGAAAGTCATGCTTATCAGTTACAAAATTATAAGATTATACTGCTGAAAGGGACCTTACAGATAAATGAACTTTAAACTGTATGTGATATAAGTAGTTGTTTTTGGAGGAATTGTGGGTTTGTTTGTTTTTTGTGTGGTTTTTTGTTGTTTGTTTTTAAGTATTGAATTTTTTTGTTGTTGTTTTGTAATTTTTGGAGGTGGCCTTTTTTTTCTTAAGTATTTACTGAATTTTTTGCATAGTAACAACATTCAAAACTTTCCATTAAAATATGACCATATATAGGTTGTCTTCCTCCATATCTATTAGAATACAACATGTTTTGTCTCTTTTTTTTTTTAAGATTTATTTATTTTTACACTATATCAGATCACATTATAGATGGTTGTGAGCCACCATGTGGTTTCTGGGAATTGAACTCAGGACCTCTGGAAGAGCAGTCAGTGCTCTTAACCACTGAGCCATCTCTCTAGCCCCTATATTTTGTCTTTAAAGTGTTTTTCCTTCTTTTTATTTGTGCTTTTTATTGCCAAGAACATTAAATTCTGTTTTTCTTTATCAGCTGATTTTTGCCTTTGCCCAACAGAGTCCTACAAGCTGGTTCCACTTTTCCTTGAGTGTTAATTTTCCTCCTCTTTAAGAATGAAGTTAAATCTTGAGCACTTTTTCAGAGTTAACAGCTTGTTCAAATTCAGACTTTATGGATTAATAAGGAAATAAAATGCTATCTAATTAATTAGGTTTGGGGTGAGTTATTGATAATATATTAGTTAATAATTATATCTCACAAAATAATGTGATTCTCTTATTTTAGTACTAAAACAGACTTGTAGGTCTGTAACAGCCCAGATTGTTGCATTCCTATGCCTTTAGTACTCAACTGTTTTTTGACCTGGTTTTCTTGCTTCAAGGCTGCTTCTATCTCCTATCAAAAAATAAAAAGTAAAATGTATTTCTTTGCTTAAGAATTGCCAATGTTCTGTATCTAGCCTAGTATCTAAATTCCACAGCTTAAATTTTGAAAGATATTCTGTAATACATATCAAAGCAACATTCAGAGATGCATGTTTTTATAATACCTAATATGAGCTCATACTAATCTTTTCGTGGTGCCTTAAATGGTTACATTAGCTCTTGACTGTAAGCTTACACTACTGCTTCCAAGATCACTGTCACCATGACATCTTTGCTTGCCTAAATTATTTCCTCAAATAATTTGAACAATGTTTACCTCCTCTCTAAATTATTTAACACCTATTCAATGTTTGGAATTTTTACTGTTTTATTGGCACTTAATGACATTTTCTTTTTTTTTTTCTCAATGTTTTCTGATTTGCTATTTTCAAAACAAGTAATAGGTTATAAGCTCTTAGAGCTTAGCAAGAACTAGGTTCTTTTTACAAATTGTTGGGGCTGAGCACAGTTCTTGGTGTGTTGTGAGTGCTCAGTAATACTTGTTGAATGAATGAAATGAATAGATACTATTTCCTACAATGTAAGCTAAATAAAATGTAGCTGATAGAGGTGTGTCTAAAGGTTACTTTACATTATCTCTGCTTTTATCTGAATCATTATTGCTTTTGCATTTAGCAAAAACAGATAAAATGGAATAATTTGGGGAATATATATAAATATATATATATATACATACACATATAAATAGGTTTTTTGATAATGCTAGGCACATGTATTTCTAGCTGAGTCATGTCATTGAGGAGGAAATCTTGCCGTATACCCTTTACAACATACAGAGGGATTTGTATGGCACATGCCTTTAATCCCAGGCAGAGGCAGGTAGACCTCTTGAGTTCAAGGCCAACAGAGAAACCCTGCTGGGAGGGAGGGGTTGAAATAGAGGGCTTTTGTAGATAATCAGTGTTTTAGTATTTAAATTTATCTTACTGGTGAGATACTTTGTTGTTGTTGTTGTTGTTGTTTTTAACTATTAGCCAGTCATTAAAAGACACATGGTATTTTTCAGCTTATCTACTTGAAATTCACATGTCTAGGTAGTTTTTATGCATTTACTTCTCTCAAGCAAATATTTTTTTTTTATAAAGAACATTAACCTAAGGCAATGTCTTCACTTGTATATTGTGGTTAGATTTTGACAGGTTTTACTAGTAAGACTATAGTTGTGATTATTTCAGCTACTACTACAAGGTAACTCATTTAAGTATTTACTCACTCAACACTTGGGCTACAATAATGTTTTTAACTATTAATGTTTAGAATGACCTAAGAAGACTATCTCAGCTTGATAGAATGGACGGTATCACTCCCATACTGCTATTGGGAAGTCTTAAAGGAACATTTTTAAACTGCTGCTAAGTGTTTGTCTGCCCCACCTTGTTTCCCTAGTAGCCTCTTGATCATGAATACTACCAACACTTACTAAAAACTTCCTAATATAGATGTATACTAGTGCGAATGGGTAGATTATGTCCTCTCGTTGAAGTTGTCCGTAATTTTTCGTTTGGTTATCTTATACCTTCAGATTCCTTTTTATCAGTAGGCATCTGTGTCTCTTATGAATGTTCTTTGTGTAAATGTGATATGTATCTTGTTCTTAAGCCTCCCATCATGTGTGGAATGGTTGGCGATGTTGAGAGTGTCAGAATATTCCTGGGCTCTTGGAAATGTCATAGACTTTTTTTTTTTACCCTCTACTCAATTTACCACACATTAAGCAATGTTCAATTCTAAGTAGCAGTTAATAAAGATTTTATATTTACATTGATGGGCTCAAATCTATTTCTTAGTATGCTTAAAATGAGTTTGGTGCTGTTAGGCAGTTGAGGACTGTCCTGGGTTGAAATACAGTTTGCTGTATCTATGGCTCTAAATAAAGTTTTTGTATGGTTATCTTAAACTTTGATTTCTTTTTTAAATGAAAATTCTTACTACAGTATAAACAGAATCATTCATTAGATCCTGGTCTTCAGAACCTTAAGTTCCTTTTGAAAGCATGGGTTTGGAGTTGCATATTTCATAATATAGTCTGGAAAGGTTGCTGCTCTGGTTAATTAGACTTTATTAATTTCTGTGTGCTTCATAATAATGTTTCAGTCAACTTAATGGCTGCATGTATGATAGTAGTCTCATAAGATTACAGTGGAGATGAAAATTATTATTACCTGGTATTTTTTTTACTATATACTTTCTATATTTAAATATCCAAATGTTTTGTGTTATAGTTTTCCTACAGTAATGGCCCAGTGACATAGCCATCCTGTTGTCATAGCACAAAATACTGTTCGTGTGTTAATGGTAATGTACAACTGTACCAGTCATTAAAGACAATCTCATACAAGTCATTTATAATGCATAATACTTGAGTTAGTAATGGTACCAATAGACACTATTGTGGATTTGTGTACTTATGGACTGTATGTCAGACTGTGTGTTTACTATTCTATCCTTTTATTGGTTTAGAATGTACTTACAAAAACAAAGTCATTGTAATAAAATAATTCATGTTACATGGCAGTAGCCTCATACATCTTGTGTTCATTAGGCCTCTTGGTAAACGATAAGGCTGTATCCAGTGACTGACTGACTTTTATCATCTGAGTTTCTGTATGTATACACTATTTAATCAGTGAATGTGTCTGCTGTTAGGTGAAGCATGCCATATTTAATGTTACCTTTTAGTACTTAAAAAAAAAAGATATAGATGGATGTAATATTGAATCTAGCTTGAAGAACACGAAAGAGGAATTAATAGTGGTCTTGTGTCCCAAAGATGGCTTTAGATGACATTTAGAGAATAAAATTTAAAGTCCTTAATTCTATAAAACTTAAGAACCACTATTTTCTATTTCTCTATTTGAATTTAGATCTTTCTTGAATTTAAAAAAAATACTCGTACTCATTTTCATTGTACTATACTTCTAAATTTATATTGCATAATCTGTTGTGAAAGATTATAATTCTCTATCTTTGCTTTTGTATAAGCTTTGAGAAATTCATATACCTTATTGAATTTAATCCTCATGTCTGAAAACGGAGTTGACTCTATTTGTGGAGGTTATATTTAGTAATTGGATGGTCTAGAGAGTTAAATGAATTGTATACTAACATTGTAGAGCCAGCATTAAATGCGATCCTTAATCTGAGATTGACTTCTTCTTACATGTATTGATTTCTGTTGAAAGTAATAATTTGCCAGGCAGGATGCTACATGGCTGTAATCCTAGCACTTGGGAGGCAGAGGCAGGCAAACCTTTGTGAATTCTGGGCCAAACTGGTCTACAAAGTGAGACTAGGACAGCCAGTGCTGTTACACAGAGCAACCCTGTCTCAGAAAAACAAACAGAACAAAACAACTAATAAAGTATTATTGGTTAGTCTTTCTTGTTTTCAGGTACTACACATAGATTCAGTCATGGATAAGTAAAAAATATTTAGAGAAAGATTTGGGTCTATACTGTATGTGTTTAGGCATTTTTGCAATATGATAACGAGGTAGCATATAATATTTATATGGTAGTATAAGAAGCCTAGATATGATTTAAAATTTACCAGGGGTATGCATAGATTATATAAATATGTCTCCATTTTACATGAGATAAACGTTTTGAGATTTTTCTTATCCATTGAGTGGTACTAAAACTGTGAATACTGTGAGCTGTCTTATCTAGTAGTTTTAGTGAGCACTCTTATAATTGCCTTGCATTTTTTATTGCATTCGATATCCTACAATAAGTCTTGTCAGGTAATACTCTTTACTGTTGATGGGAAATTGAGGTCCAGAGAGGTCAGTGTCATAGCATCTCAAGATTCCAAAACTCTTTAAATAGTCAAGCTAGGGTAGGAATTCTGCTAGTCTGACTTTATAGCCTTGCTAGGCTGCCTCTCTATATAAAATTACAAAATAAAGCCAGGTGGTGGTGGCATACGCCTTTAATCTCAGCCCTTGGGAGGCAGAGGCAGGCAGATCTCTGAGTTTGAGGCCACCTTGGACTACAAAGTGAGTTCAGGACAGCCAAGGCTACACAGAAATCCTGTCTCAGGAAAAAAAAAATGTGTAAAATTGTGTAGTCAATTGAATTAACTGCCTCAGAGCATGAAGGGTACCTACAAAGTTTTCTAGGATTTCCTGTGGATTTCTAAAACCAAACCATAAGTACATGTTTGCTTTTCTCCCCAAATGCCCTGCTGTGTTACCTTTTAATGCTAGAGTTTATCCTTGGAAATTTTGTTCCCTGATACTTCCTTTATATCACTACTATACTTAAAGTTTGGAGCCATTATTAAGTAAAATGAAGATTACGTGAGCTTGTGCACACATACATTGCAATACCTCAGAGGTAGATCTAATAAGCAAGACTGGTTGGAGGGGACTACAGTTGTGGTATGTACACACACACACACACACACACAAACCCATAAGTTAAAAACTTGTGAATTTGCTTTTAACGCTTTCGTGTAATATTTTCATACCCACACTGACCGTAGGCTACTGAAGCTGGGATACGAATCCAGGTGTGATAAAAGGTGGAAGGGACTACTTTATTGACTTATAATTTCTAAATTCTGTAGGTTGTATTTAATGAACTACTTTTAAAAACTAGGAGTTGTCTTAATACATGTTTCCTACATGTTAAGAAATTATAAAAAATTATTTACCTTTTATAGAAACATTTAATGAAAAATATGTTGACTTTACTTTATAGTCTGTTTCGTTTGTAATTTACTCTTGCTATTTTGAGATGGGGTATCACATCCCCTATGGCTGGAGTTACAGATGATTGTGAGGCTCCATGTAGGTACTGGGACTGGAACCAGAGTTCTAGAAGATTGGTCAGTGCTCTTAACTGCTGAGCTATCTCTCCAGCCCTTTGTCCAACTTCCGTAACGCTAATGCTGTTTTATTACTATTTTTATTTTAAAAGTACATAAAGTGCTAAATAAGACAAACTTTCTAGGAGCTAAGAGCAATAGAATAGGTTGTGTGATGGGCACTCATTTTTACTTGTTGATTATTCTCAAATTTGTGTTTCTTCACTCCCTCCAGTACTCCACACTGAGTGCAAGGCCTCATGCACGCACTAGACAAGTGCTCTAGTGTTGATCGTACATCTGCCGTCCTATTTTTATATCTAGTCAAGATCTTGTTGCTGATCTTGAGCTTTTGGTTATTCTTCTTCAGCCAGTAGTGTAGTAACAAAGATTTATTAAGAGTGTCACCCACCATACCTAGCTTTAATATCTTAATAGCTGGCCTTAAACTCCCCCTACTGCAGGGCTGGACAGATGACTGAGCAGTTAAGAGCACTCTGTCTGTTACTCCTCAGTGTTTACTTTAACTCAAACACTCTGTCTCTGGTCTTAATAACTGAAAGTTGTAGTTATTACAGTACTTTATATATTGGCCAAAGAAATAGAAATGGAAATTTGTAAAAAGTGACTGTTTTGATTTTATAGTGTAGGTCACATTAAGATAATGTGAATGGCCTTTTGTGCTTAGAAAATAATAAGTTTATGAAATTGTTGTGACATTATCGTAGCAATTAAGCTAAGAATATTTCCTTTTTAAGCAGGTCATTTTTCTTTTAACTTAAAGGTTTATTAACAATGGAGGGGGGTGGCAAATAGGAATCTAAAAGACTTTACAATTAGAGCTGGCTATACACTCTATGTGAAGCAAGAAAATTTTAACATACCGTGCCAAAGACAATAAAGAAACTTGGCTACCCCAGTTTTTGTTTGGGGAAAAGAAGACTAAACACTCCTGAGGATTTAAAACACAATCCACTTTAAGTTTATACCCTGGATTCACTTTCATTAACACTGATATTAAACAGCAAAAGGAATATATTCATTAGTCCCAAATTGGGGGTGCTGCCAAGTAACTAGTATAACTAAATCCATTGCTTTCAAAAATGTCAAACGTGCTTCTATGTTTTGTATTTAGAATAATAGGAATGATTGGTAACATTTCCTAAGTAGATAATGGGGGCTCAGGAAAATAGATCTTTCTTTAGTTTCGTATTCATACCATTAGTTTCACTTTTAGACTATTTAGTTATATAAAAGTTTTAACATTTACAGTTGAGTTTGTCAGGTAAAGCATGTGAAGTTAAGCTGGATCTGCCAGGACGTAGGGAAATGCTGTAGAAGACTGTGGCTTTGTATTTTCTATCACATCTCACTTTCTAACCATAACTGATTTCCACACCAGTGAACAATTTTGAAGTGTTTTAAAATTTGAGAAATTTTTTCTTTTTTTTATAATTTATTTTCTTTAAATAATTTATTCTTGTTACATCTCAGTGGTTATCCCATCCCTTGTATCCTCCCATTCTTCCCTCCCTCCCATTTTCCCCTTACTCCCCTCCCCTATGACTGTTCCTGGGGGGGATTACCTCCCCCTGTATATGCTCATAGGGTCTCCAGTCTCTTCTTGGTAGCCTGGTGTCCTTCCTCTGAGTGCCACCAGGGCTCCCCCTCCAGGGGACATGGTCAAAGGTGAGGCACCAGAGAATTTTTTAAAGTACTTTTTCTCCCCCTTAAGAGAAATTACTGTTTTTCTTTTAGGTTTTTAAACTTCTACTTTTGAAATGATCTTAGGATTCTAGTTTGGAATGCAATACCAATTTTTTATTTGTTTCATAGGCCATTTTAGACTTTCCCACTGTGCTCCTAGCTTTCTCATGGCAAGTTACTTGTTTGATTTACTGTTGTTCCCTAAAACACAGTTGAAGGATAGATAATTTTGGAAACAAGCATAATTATTCCTTGCTTGTCTTTTTTTTTTTTCCTTAACGTGTATGTTATTTTTTTAATCTTAGTTACGTTTTGGAGGCGTCCATGCTTGTTTTCAAGTCTTGTACTTCTTATAGGTCGTGTGTCCCAAGGACTCTATCACAGTCTTCTAACTGTAATCTCTGCCCAGTAGTTTCAATGATTTTTAGCATTTTTAAATCTGTTCACCCCATGCCGCTCTGCAGGTACTCCAGCCCACTTCATTCTCAGTTTTCACAAGTAATCAAGCTGAACATAGCTAGTCTTACCTAATTTTATATTTCCTAGTGATCAATCAACGTGCTTATATTTTTCTGTTCATGTTTTGTAACTTGTTCATTTATTTTGAAACTTGAATAACCAGTTTCCTTGTCCTGGTACCTGTGATTATTGCAATTTTTGTTACTGTACAAGTTTCATAGATTCTTTTGATATTCTTAATATGTTAAAGTCAAAATTCTAATATGGAGCTGTATTTATTTTATATAACAGATGAATGTTTGATCAAATCCTTTAGAAAGTAAATTTTGATAATTTTTATTCATGCTTAGTACTTACTCAGATTTTAATTGCAGCTGTTAGTAGACTAAAATAAGTTCTCAAACAAGTATATCCAGGTATTTATGTACTTTTCTATACTTATGATTAAATGGCTTTTATTTATGTACATTTTAAGTCAGTGTTTAGATTTTAAGCACCTTTGATCAAAGCTTTTGAAAAGGTTTGGACTACTGTAAAATTTATTCAGTACAGATTAAGAAAATACTAAGGTTTTTTTGTCTTACAGTCTCTTGTTCCAAAGAAAGAAGAAACAATATTCAATGAAAACTAAAAGGAAATGAGTAGTTTTAAGTTAGAGTTAGAATAATACAACAATCTGTTCTTCTAAATTAATTATAATATTTTTTACCGTACATATGAATTACGGTGTAAGTCTTGGAACAGGATTGTTATAGAATACTTCATTCATTCAACAAGCACTTACTAAGCATACGATACAGTAGCATAGTTTAAGCTGTGTGACACTTACAGTCCTGTACAGTATTTGGATCTTCCATGGTAACTGTTTTTTAACTTTTATTTTAGATGCCTGGAATGATGTCTTCAGTAATGTCAGGAATGATGATGTCTCATATGTCTCAGGCTTCCATGCAACCGGCCTTACCGGTTAGTAATCTTATGAAAATTATTATTTTTCTGGGTTTTGATTACTTTCATATATGAATAATAGTGTGCATGTACTTTATAGGCCACCCCAAAATTAGAGTATAACATGGAAATTATAATGGCGCGTCACATTGCAACATATATACATGTTCAGTGATTAAATTAATTCTGTAATAAACAAGTCACTTAAACAATTTGTGAGGGAAAGCCATGTTAGTAGTCTTGTAATATTTTCAAAGGTGACATTTTAATTATTAGGTGCTATTAAAAATTGATATTCAATTTAAAATGAGAAGACTTGATTTTAAAACCCCCCATTTTATTGAAACTTCAGCTCTCACAAATTAACTCAGAATGTTCTTGAATAAAGACTTATTGTCACACTTAGGTAGTGATTTGGTGATATATAAATAATTATGATATTAGATAAAGCGTGTTTATTTCCTGAGAGCCCATTGGTTGTTTTTTGTTTGTTTGTTTTGTTGTTGTTTATTGTGTGTTTGTTTGTTTGTTTACTTACTATATATACAGTGCTCTGACTGCATGTACACCTGCAGGCCAGAAGAGGACATCAGATCACATTACAGATGGTTGTGAGCCACCATGTGGTTGCTGGGAATTGAACTCAGGACTTTTGGGAGAGTAGGCGGCTCTCTTAAACCACTTAGCCATCTCTCCAGCCCAGAGCCCATTGGTTTTAATGAACAGGTGTGACATACTTATTTAAAGTAGTTTTTAGTGTTTTAGTCAAACTATTAACATTTGCATACACTTCATTACAAAGATATTCTGAGGTCTATGAGGCCTTATTTCTAGTATATTAGTATTGGTAAGTTTTATTGCTTAATTAATTAAAAAAAAATTTTTTTTTGAGCTTTGTAGACTCCAAAATTGAGAGGGAAAGGTTGTAGTTCTGCATACAGTTGATAGCCGGGCAATGTCTTCAAGTGATTAAGTTACCCTCCACCTCTGTTGGTTCTTGAAATGTATAGCAAGCCTGAGAGTTAAAACCACTAGAGTTAGTGGCTTACAGATTACCCATGAAACTGATGTACATTGCGTGTATAAAATGTAGTGTGAATGATTTGAATGTTAGTAATTTATTTTCTCTTCTTTCAGCCTGGAGTAAATAGTATGGATGTAGCAGCAGGTATGGTGGACTTCATTTGCAAAGTTACAGCCATAGTATAATAAGTCTAACAATGAAGGTGGAGCCTAGGGCTAAGAGCACTTAGGTGTTTCCTCAGAGGACCTGGCGTCCACTCCCCACTCTCACTTGGTTAACAGCCACTTGTACTTCCAGTTCCAGGGGATCTGATGCCTTCTTCTGTCCTTCTCGGCACCAGGCATGCATGGGCTACACATACATACATGCTGTCAAACCACTCATGCACATAAAAATTAGGTTTTAAAAACTCATCTTTATGATTGGTTCTTAATATTTTCTCAATATCTGATAATAGAAAACATTTATAATTGAATCCTTAAGTAAAACTTATTATGTGGAATAGTGTTTGCTACTCATAATTTTATAAATTTTGTAATTATTATTAAATACTTAGAATTTATATATTAGAACATTAGATCGGAATTTCATTGCTTAACAGTCTTGTCAATATAATCAGAGCTCAGAGCATACTTGCACAATGCAGTATTTCTACTTAGGGAACATGGAAAAGGGCAATAGCTCTACTTGCTAGATATAAAGTATTTGCACTTCTTGGGCTTCTGTTTTTACTTATTTTAAGTTGACTAGTTTCTAAACTTAGATATTATTTGCATGAGCTTTGTCACTAGCACCAGAAAATCCTTTACATCATAAAGGGATACACATGTGTGTGCATGTCTGTGTCCTATACTTACTATCTAATACAGTTACTACTAGCCACATGTAACTTGGGATTTGAAATGTGAGTAGTACAATTGAGGAACCACTTTTTTTTTAATTAGTTGGAATTTAAATTTTAAGCAGGAGTATGTGGTATCTCATGTGTTACACAATAGTACATGCATAGGATCAAAGTAACTGAGTTTGGCAAGGGTTTGAGAATAGAGGCATTGTTGAACTATCGCAGTTTATATAACAAAGAAAGGAATTTAGGTGAGATTGACACCTGGAATAGTCAGAAAACAAGATGAATGTTTCTTATTTGGCATCTGACAGTTAATTTTGGAGATTGGAAGCTCAAGTTCTGAAAAAGTTTTATGCTTAGATGTTTTATTTGTGGACTAGGAAGCAAACAGACAGGTCATATGGGACAACTCATTACTTACCGCTGTAAATACTTTGTTTTTTAGGTGCAGCATCTGGTGCAGTAAGTACTGTTTAAAACCTCTGTTTTTACTTATTATGTTTCATCAACATGCTGCATTGATCCTTTTATTACTTGCTAAACCAATTCTTAGTTTTCCATGCCAAATGTTGAGACTTCTCTTTAAAAAATAATTTGGGATTGGAGATATGGCTCAGAGGTAAAGAACGCTGGTTGCTCTCCCAAAGGTCCTGAGTACAATTCCCAGCAACCACATGCTGGTTCATAACTATCTATTATGAGATACGGTGCCTTCTTAACAGAGTTTTGGCTTTTCAATCGCTATAGTGATAGAATCTCTGCCCAGATGCAGATTTTCATAAAGACCCCTATGGGGAAGAGTATCACCCTTGAGGTTGAACCCTCAGCTGCTGTAGAAAACGTCAAAACTAAGATCCAGGATAAGGAGGGAAATCCTCTGGGTCAGCAAAGGCTGCTCTTTGCTGGTAAGCAGTGGAAGACTCCATACTTTGTCTGACTACAGCATTCACAAGGAGTCCACCCTCCATCCTGTGTAGAGACTTGGTGATGGTGCAGAGAAAAGGAAGAAGTCTTACACTGCTCCCAGGAAGAATGAGCATAAGAGAAAGGTTGTTTGCTGTGCTGGGTACTGTGAGAGGGGTGAAAATGTACAATTAGTTGCCTTGGTTGAGATTGTCCTGATGAAAACGGTGCTGGAGATTTCATGGTCAGTCACTTTGATAGACATCACTGTGGCATGTGCTGTCTGGCTTACTGCTTCAACAAACCAAAAGATAAGGAGTTGTGTATGAGTTAATGAAAAGATAAGGATTGGAGTGAGGGCGGGGGAAGAAAAACAGGTTTTTGGAGCTGGAAAGATGGCTTATTGGGAAAAGTGCTTACTCTACAAACATGAGAACCTAATTTCAAATCTCTGTCATTAGTGTAGAAGCAAGGCATGGAGGTTTCTTCCTTTCTAAAGTGCCATGGTGTTTAAAAGTTGCATAATTTGTTTTCATGAATGTATTAGTACACATTCATATAGCAAATATTAGTAACTACTTAACAACTTGCTTTATCTTATGAAGAAAACTTTATAGTTGTTAGAGTATTTCTCTTATATACTAGTTAGTACTTTAACTCTTCGTCTTACAGTAAACAGATAATTTAATTAGAAATTTCTTCTTAAGCCAGGTCGTGGCAGCAGTGCACACTTGTAATCCCAGCCCTTGGGAGGCAGAGGCCAGATTTCTGTGAGTCTATAGAGAGAAGCCCTGTCCCAAAAAATGAAAAGAAAAAGAAAAAATTCTACTTCAATTACTATTTTTATTTGCATTGACACATGTATACAAAATAATGGGTTTCTACAACATTTTCATATTTGTATAATTAACTTTGAATATATTTATCCCCTTGGTCCCTTCCCTCTTCTCAAGTAAGTCCTTTTTTCTACTTTATAAATCTAGGTTTCACATACGAGAGAGTTTGTGATATTTTTGTAGATGGGACATAATTTCTATTTAAATTATGGTCTCCAGTTTCAGTTTCTTGCAGACAAAATAACTTTGCTTATGACTTAGTTTTATAAACACATTTATATAAGTTCTTCATTATAGGAATTGTATAGAGTAATTGTATAACTTGTCTGTCTTGTTTAATGTAGATGTGCAAGTCTTTCTTGATTGCTTCCAGAAGTAACTGTGAAATCATATAACAAATCCTAGTTTAGTTTCTTGAAGACCCTCATGTTTCTGAAGTGGTTGTACTGATTTATATTCCCAACAACAGTATGTGAGGGTTTCCATTTCCCATACAACCTTGACAACATTTTTAGTTTGTTTTTTCTTTTAATGATTTCCTTCCAGTTTCAGCAATTCTCGGAATGTATTTTCTTCATCTCCTTGGTTATAGAAATGTATTCCCTGCAAAAAGTTGCAGAGTATTTGAAGAAGTGGTTAAGTTGACAAAAGATAAGATATTAAATAATGAACTTGGTAATTCATTCAATTTTGAAGTGTTGGTTATATCATGTGTGGTTAAGCATTTTGAGGGAAGAATTGAACCCTTTCTGTTCATCTGCTGGCTGCAGGCATGTGAGTTTTTTTTAGTGCAACTCAGCAGTTTGCTGAACATCTCAGATGCAGTGGGATTCAAAAGCCATTTGTCAGCACATCATAATCTGTTGTTGTTACATAGAGTAAGAGGAAATGAAGGTTCAGAAGGGGTTTATTGTTTTTTGTTAGTTCATGCAGCAGCAGCACCTACTTACTGCTAATGGCCTATGCTGAATTCTTCAGTCACTTGTTAAGTTTTAAAATAATGAGCTTTGATTATTGCTCTCATTTGATTGTTAACAGCTCTGGATGGCCAGTCCTCTAGCTCCTGGTCTTCAAGGCTCTCAAATCACAACTGTATTGTATATTTCTTTGTTGCAGTTCCAAGGCCAAATGAATAGTTGGTATTTTGAGTTTTCTCTGTTGGTTTACCAATATTTTGAACTCAATCAAAATCGTTTGGATTTGCATTTCCCCCAACATTTCAATAGTAAAAAATAAAAGACAAGTAATAATTTATAACTTAGAAACAAGGAAGCTTCATCTCTGAAAGGCAAAGTTGGTTCAACATTTCTAAGTCAATAAATGTAAAATACCATAGAAGTAGCTTTCAAAATTAAAGATACGATGTAATGCCTTACAAAATTCCGATGTCGTATTTTACAGGCTTAGTGGGAAAAGTACAAAAATTCATACCATATCCAGTCAGAATGACTATCATTAATAAGGGACAACTAGGATTGGAGAGGGTATGTTCCTGGATATTTGATCACACTGTGAACCCAGAAATTGTGTACAGGAAAAATCTGTTCCTAGTTTGTGTGGGTCAGCCCTAGCACACACCCTTAATCCAAGAACTTTCTGTTTATTGTAAACAGATGGTTGTGGTATGGCTCAGTCCTAGCACACTTAAGAGATTTCTGTAAACAGGATTAAATAAAGGTAACCCTAGGTAAGTCAGGAGGCAAGCAAACAACCAACTGACAGGAAGTGAACATAGGAAAACACCATAAGAGTGCTGGAGGAAGTCCAGAGGATGGATAGAGAAATGCACAGGAAGTAGAAAGGTACATTCAATTTGAAGGATTTTTAAGACATCATGGAGAAGGAAAAGGCCCTTTTTTCCAAATGGAATGTCAGTTGAATAGTCAGCTGGGTGCTTTCTCTGCCTCTCTAGTCTAGATGGCTTTCACCCGTGCATCTGGTTCCTCAAGCTTATTGGTAAAAATTGAAAGTTTGGGAGTTTGCTTAAAAACAACAAGGGTATGTAATGAGAACCTTATTGACTGTTGAGGACCGTGTAAATGAAGATAGCTGTGTGGAAATCACCCTGAAGATTGCTCTAAAAAGTAAAAATAGGGGCTGGAGAAATGGCTCGGTATTTAAGAGCACCATCTGAATGCTAAGACTCAAAGTTGGAAAGAATTGCACAAGCATATGACTGGCATACTGTAACTGTGTCCCATGTGTAAATGGAGTCCCAGAAGTTATATAATACACAAGCATGAGTGCTTATTTACATCTGTACCTAATATTTTCTTGTTTGTTTTGGTCTAGGTTCTGTAAAGTGCTATGTTAGATACGTCTTTGTTTTGTTGTTGTTGTTTTTGTTTTTGTAGCTTAACATGGGATTTGTTTCAACTTTAATTTTTCTTCAGTGACTGCACACTAATAATGTAATACGGACTGTGATATAATTCATTTAATTGAATTATTAACCAAATTACTTTCATTTTGTTAAGTACGATATTGCTATAATCAACAAGGTATATGTAAACACTTAGTCATAGGAACTATATTCCTGTGAAAAGTTACAGTTGGCAGAAAGGTACAAAAATATTCTAGTTTTCTGGGAAAAAAGTAGCCTTGTTTTAAGGAAATTGAGGGAATATTTTCACTACTTAGTTTCCCTTTATGCAAGCACACAAGTGATGCATGATAAAATTCAGTCATAATAACTTTGTCAATAAGTTTAAAATAAAATCTTAAGTGTTGAGTAAGCAGTTGGTACCAATTGTTCTTCTACTTAGTGTTATATAGAGTAATCTTACATTTGGAAAGTAGAGTGTAGGTCATCTTTGTAACCCTTCTCATATACCATGGTTAAATTTGTGACTATATGAAAAGCTGATGCCAAGAAAAGACCAACTTGTAAGTAACCAACATTAAAGTATCGTGGTGAGGCTTCACTTTCAAGTTTGTTGGTTCCTTGATTAGGAGTAGATTTACTTATAGTTTCACATGAAAATCTCATTTCTTTTTGTTTGAAGTATTTGGATTCAGTGTGTCACCACTACCACCTCAGCCCAACCACCACCCCATTTCATCTTGCTGGTGGTTTTTGCAATAAACCATTTTTATTTTATTTTATTTTATTTTATTTTTCAGTTTTTTGAACTGTGTCTTTATAGAGGAACAATGTAGAACTTTTTAAGTTCTTTTTAAAAATAAGACTAGATAAATACATGATTTATATACCTATATTTTATTCTTATTTAGTTTATATAATTTTCCAGTGGAGTAGATTTATATTGGTGGAGGATTATTTTGTGCATAAGGTAAAATGTTACTGTTTTTCTGAGACAGTCCTAAAATCTTAATTGATCCAGTCTACCTTTGAGCTATTTTTAAATGTTCTGTTTTCCAGTTCCTTTTCTACATCCATTGACAAATTACTTTAGGTGATTTGAACTCTTAAATAAAATATAGTCATTTTATACTTAAATTTGGCATTCGTATGCTTGCTACCTTGTAACTCATGGATATTCACTGTTGTATAGTTTACATGTCAATAATTTTTTTTTCCTTTAGAAATCAATGTGGACAGAACATAAATCGCCTGATGGAAGGACTTACTATTATAATACTGAAACAAAACAGTCTACCTGGGAAAAGCCAGATGATCTTAAAACACCTGCTGAGGTAAGTGTTTGAAGACTAGGAATTAGAACTGTTAAGTAGCTTGAGTATATACAGTCCCTAGGATGCTATGTTAAGCTTCAAAGAGCAGTTCCTGTGTATCTCAGACGAGTAAATAAAGACATTGGGTGGAGTGGGCTAGTGAAGTTACAGTTACCAGCAAGAACTATAACATTTGTTTTCCTATATGGACAGACGTTGCTTACTGTTTTCCTATGCTCAGAGGTGTCTTAAAGAATAAATTGAAGGGGAAAGCAATTTTCCTTGATATAGCATGACCTGTGTGATTTTAAAAGACATATGAGCAGTTCCAGTTAACCATGGGGTTTGATGTAATTAAATTAAATAACCCATGAAATACTTTCCTAGAGTAGAATATTTTCTCTAAACTGGTGTTTATTTTGTATTAATATATTTCACCATTCAAAATAGATAAATACGATAAAATTAAGATTGAAGCACTAAGCCAGACGTGGTGGCGCGCACTTGTAATGCCATCATTCTCGGGGGCAGAGTCTAGGACAGCCAAGGCTACACAGAGAAACCCTCTCTCAAAAAACAAAACAAACAAAAGATTGAAGCAGTAAATTAAAGAAGCAGTATTGCATATGTTTTATAGTCAGGCTCAGAAAGAGGTGATTTTTTTTCTTCCCCTGAAGAATGTTTTAGTTATCCAATGGTATTCCATTTTTACTTATCTTAACCAAAGAACTTAAGACAGGAAATAAATGCACCTTTCCCCAAGCTGTCTAATGTGAACAGTGTTTGAAAAAAGGAAGGTTGATAGGTAGTATTTATTTCTTTTTCGTATATGTGCACTCACACAGAGAGATACTTCGATTTAATGGCACTTCAAATTGCTCTCGTATGCATTAGCTTTATATACTGGTTTTGTCATACCTTCATTATTTCCTAAGATTCCTCACATACATAATCCACTTAGGGTTCTAACAAATTATTGTCTTTGAAACTAAAACATTAGAATAGATGTGTCAGATTTCACTTTTCCCCCAAGTTTTCTATTTGTCTTATTTGTATTAATATGTGAACACTCCATTCAGTAATTATGGATGGCAGTTTTTACCTGTGGTGAAATGTAGTGGAAAAGCACACACATTGAATTTCAGGTAAACAACATATTCAATAATTAACAACTTAAACCATGCCACAGTAGAGTTCACAGATATACACTCTCTGGTGAAAACTATGTGAATGATCAGTGATAGTGAGTGTGTTACTATTTGCTGAAAGTTTTTCTCTTCTTTAGCAACTGTTGTCTAAATGCCCATGGAAAGAGTACAAATCTGATTCTGGGAAGCCTTACTACTATAATTCTCAAACAAAAGAGTCCCGCTGGGCCAAACCTAAGGAACTTGAAGATCTTGAAGGTAAGATGGGAAAACAGTTCTACTGAAAAGTTGTTGCATATATGCCAGCCAACTGGAAACAGTCCTCCCTGAATAGGATTATTCAAACTAAGGCCTTACTCTTTTTAATTAAATTTTGTGCACATTTTAAATGATGTAACAGTTTTATGGGCTCTTTATTTTCTTATTGCTCTAGATCTCAGTTCTATAGATTTTAAATAGACTTTTATTTGATTTGATTCCATTGAAACTAGGATACCAGAATACCATTGTTGCTGGAGGTCTTATTACAAAATCAAACCTGCATGGTGAGCTGCTTTGATAATTCATTCTCTGTTACATTTAACATTTAGAGTATGTCACTAATCTTCACTAACCATGAATGGAAAAATCTGCAGTGAAAGACATTAATTCACAAAATTGCTTTTATTTAAGAGTTATATTATAAATGAGCTTATAGATTTTAAAGTGGTACTTTAGTATTTTAAATAAACATGAATGTTGTACAACTTCACATACAAACTTTCAGGTATTGCTCAGAATGTTCGTGCATACATGGGACATGTGACTAAACTTAATAATAGTAGGTAGTAGATGATCTTGAATCAGTTCTATCCATACATTATCAGATTACACTTAATACTGATTTTGTTTTAGTATCATAAAAATAGTATTAATGTGTTTTTTATCTGAAAGTTATGTTAAATGTTTTATTTATAGAAGGAAAGCTTTCTACACTGTCAGCTACTCAGTACCATTGAAAATTTAGGAAAGATTTTTATCTAACAATACTCAGGCATTAAAATAGCAAACTTTGTGATGTGAATAAAAATTGAGTTACTTTATTCTCCTTAAAATAAAATATAATCTTTTATATCTGTTCTAGATTAGGTAAGTAAAAGACGATAGGAAGTAGCAGAGCTAATAATAAGAAACAGCATCTGGCAGTAAACAATTTTAAACATGATGCTGCTATATTAGATTCATTTACTTAGCTTTTAATTTACAACTTTAGATCAGATTATTTATGGTTACCTCTTATTTTGCTTTTGTTTTGTTTTGTTTTTTTAATCTTAAAATAGATTTTTCAGAAATATTTTCCTTCAATGGGTGATCAGTTTTAAAATATGTTCATAGACTTACACTTTTATCATCACTGACATGGAGCACTTCATTCTCTAGTGATACAAAATTAAAGATACAGATCTTAGCATCAAATTTTAAATTTTCCTGAGCCTAGAATGCAAACATGTTGACTGCTTAAATTTCTAAAGCTATCTAAATTGTCTGAGCGTGAGCCTAAAATAATGTTATCAACAGAAGCGCAAATTGCTTACTTACCAGAGTATCAAGCTCATTTCTGATATGACTACAAATTGTTGGTTTGCATAGCTGCTTATCTGCTTGTCAGTACCAGTATGAAAGAATGTGCTGGAATTTCATGAGTTCGGTACCAATTTACATTTAGTATCTTTTAAAATGTAATCTCATCCCTGGAGACAATACTATTGTATTCCTAAATTATTAATGTTTCCAGAGAGTGCTTACAAGGCTAGTAGCCTTTGGAAACATCAGCCTTGTAAAAGATTGCTCAACAATCATAATCGCTGTTGTAAATTTTTTTGTTGTTGTATCGAGCCTTTGAAACTAAGCCAAACACTTGCTCTTTAAAGTGAGTTTTAAATTGCTTTTCAGATGGTAAATTAAATCCTATGAAATTGTAATATTTTCATCTCCTTTTAGAGTTTGTGTTCAGTGGTTATATTTAAAAACTTGTTGGTAACTTTTCTGTTTTCTTTAATAGCCATGATCAAAGCTGAAGAAAGCAGGTAAGCCATTTTGACAATGAGTATGGTTTACAACTTTGTTTCTATGGCATTCTTATTTTAGGTGTTCTTATTTAAAAAAATAAATGAGGGCTGGAGAGATGGCTCAGCGGTTAAGAGCACTGCCTGCTCTTCCAAAGGACCCGGGTTCAATTCCCAGCACCCACATGGCAGCTCACCCCTGTCTGTAACTCCAAGATCTGTCATTCTCACACCAACACACATAAATTAAAATTAAATAAAAAATATTTTTTAAAAAAATGAATGCTACTTAACAGAATTAGGCTAATGTTTTGATATCTTTGGAAGATTTTTACGTCAGGACGATTAAAAAGGAAGTATATTTACTCACGCTTAAGCCTTGCTAGACAAGCAGGTACTTTAATATGGAATGCATTGTTCTTGAATTAAGTTTCTTCCTTGGGGATTGAGTGGAATAACTATATTTTCTTCATTACACTAAATTTTGTTTTTGTGGTTTTTGGTCTTGATGAATAGACCCAGTACTTTGCATATGTTAATAATCAAATACTGAGCTATATACCCCAGCCTACAAAGTTTCCCTTTAATGGTTTAAATGTAGATTTTAGAGTTCTTATAAGAATCTGTTATGCAAAGTAACACTGAGGCTTTATTGAAGTAATTGGATGTTAGGAGATACAAGCGTTTATATCCATGCTATTACATGTTATTGTGCAGGTTTGCTGAAGGCAAATAATGGTAGAAGCTGGAAGTGGTAACACAGTGAAGGATACAGTATTGCCTGAGCCTTATGAATCTGAGCCTAGCCTAGGCAGTATGGGTAGATACTCTCTAAAACAAACATAAAATTAATACAGTCTTATGTGATTTTTTTTGGGGGGGGTGGCTTTCTAGTTTACTATCAATGGTTTTATTTAGCCCTTTGATTATTCCTTTAGTGTTACGATTTTATAATTGCCTTTATTTAGTTTTACTGTTATAGTATTGAAATGACTAGTGTGCTGTCTCTCCCTCCCCACCCCCCTTTTTAATGTATAGCAAGCAAGAAGAATGTACAGCAACATCAACAGCCCCAGTTCCTACAACAGAAATTCCTACCACTATGAGCACCATGGCTGCTGCAGAAGCAGCAGCTGCTGTTGTTGCTGCTGCTGCAGCTGCTGCAGCAGCTGCTAATGCCAATAGTTCAACCACACCTACTAGTAGTGTGGGAAGTGTTCCAGTTGCTCCTGAACCTGAGGTTACTTCTATTGTTGCTGCTGCTGTAGATAATGAAAATACAGTAACTGTATCAACTGAGGACCAAGCACAGCTTGCTAATACCACAGCTATTCAAGATCTAAGTGGTGATATATCCAGTAATGCTGGAGAGGAGCCATCTAAACAAGAAACTGTAACCGAGTAAGTTTAATAGCTCAGACTTCTTAAATCAATGCCTGGCTTAAAATATAAGAACTTGTTAATGTAGTCAATGGCCATTAACTGTTTAAGTTAAAAAACCTCTGTTTTGAGCTGGGTGCTGGGGCACAGGGCTGTAATCCCAGCACTGGGGAGGCTGAGGCAGGTGGATCTGTGGGTTCAAGGCCAGCCTGGTCTACAAAGTGAGTCAAAGATAGCCAAGACTACACAGAGACACCCTGTCTCAAAAAACCAAAATAAAAGGGGGGAGGGAACTTGATTTTTTTATAGTTAATAAGTTTTAAAAATGTGAATTGAGAGGTGTCATTCTACCATACTGTTGAAAGTAATCTTATCAAAGGTGTAATCTTACCTTGAGGAGCACTGAGTGTAGAATAAGGCACAAATTTAAAGGAGTACATCTATCAATGTAATATATGAAATGAAAATCAAGGCAAAAAGGAAAAAAATCAGCAGTTTATGAACTTTCAGTATTTTAAATAAAGGCTTGGTATCATTCCCTGATCTGTTAATATTTTGGAAGGGGTTTGTTTGTTTTTCCTTCTTTGTTTTATGTGCTAGCACAGCACTGCCAAGAAGCACTGTAGATTATTGTTGAATATACAGCTAAATTTTGGAAGGTGAGAAACTGCCAAATAGAGTAGAATTAAACTTGTTTTCATTCTTTTTTTTTTTTGGATATTGGTGGTGTTTGGTTTTTAGCTAATTGTAAATAAATTGAAAATATTAATAGCTTTATTGAAAAATGCCTCAGATAAGAGAAGGTACTTTATAGAGGAATCAAAAAAGGGAAGTCACTTATAACTGCAAAACTTAATAACTTTTTTCTACCATATGATCTAAGATATACAAAAAGATAAATGGATGACTAATCTGACCAAACACTATTATCCAGTTAATGTTTGGTCATGCTGCATCCATCTTTACTCCTTACTATAAGTGTTCCTTCTCTTCTTGAATGTTAATTCCATAAATAGCTGTATAATGTTGTAATACTGAGATATCTAAAAAGAAATGAGAAGGCATATTTGGAGACGAGTAAAGATGACATTTTCTTTTGCTCTTCTGACATTAGCTATGCATATATTTAAGTATGTGTGTCTGTGTGTATCTGTGTGTGTGTAACCATTTTGTGTTGGTGTATACTTGCGCACATCTCTACACACGCATATATATACATCAGAGACATATTCTGCATCCAAAAAGGTCCTTCATGTCAGGTGCTGACATATTATGACATAAGCTTGTGAGATATCATCCTTCTGCATTTTATGCTTGAACATTTTGAATACTAAAATACTGAGATTCTCAAAATACTTCATGTCACTTGGTATGATAAGTACATGTGATTTGTGCATATCCTCATATAATTCTGTTTTAGTACATCATTCAGTATATGTTACACAGTCAAATTACTTCATGAATGAGAAATATCTGTTCATCACAGATATGTTTTATATTATTTTTATTCTGTTGCCTTCATTTATATGAATGCAGAAGGCCAAGAGTAATTTATTTTTCATAATTTTAATGAGGTTTCTTTCTTACAGCATTCCAGTATTCAGAAGCCATAATTTTTTAGTAAGTCAAATTAAGTTCTATGTAAGGACACTTAAAAAAGATATACTTATATATATTACATTCTCATGTCAGTATCTATTGCAGTGCCCTTTCCATCATTTTTATGTTGAGCTAAATTTTTTTTAATGTGGGAACCCAAACAAATACTTGGTAATTCTTTATTACATTCTTTCTATAATCAGTATTGAGCAGTCTTTTTTACAGCATCCAAAAAATATGTTATTTGGTGTCTTCTGGGTTGTAAAGTGACTTGGCGCTTGCGCCATAGTATATTATTATCTAAAAGCAACATGTGGGTAAATCAGCATTGCTGTCGTCTATTAATCCTATGTTCAGGACAATAACTAAACTGGATTTTGCAAATAGATCACTTAGATTGTTATCTACGTTCTTTTTAGTTCTTATGTGCACACATAAAAAAATATTAGGGATTAAATGTGAAACATCCAAATAAATATAATAAACCATTTTTTAACATGTAGATTAATGATACAAGTGTACTTAGTACACTTCTATGTTAAACTTTGGCCTTTATATAAGGTCTAGTACCTGACATGCAGATTTCTGTAACTTTATGTCCTTGTCTTCAGACATTTGTATTTTTAGGGGTCTGCATCAAACAGCTAAATGATACGGAGATTTTTCTCAGCAGAAAATAGTTACTGAAATTATGAATAGCATGTTAAATTTCTCTCTCTCTAGTTTTACTCCTAAAAAAGAAGAGGAAGAGAGCCAACCAGCAAAAAAAACATATACTTGGAATACAAAGGAGGAGGCAAAGCAAGCATTTAAGGAATTATTGAAAGAAAAGGTATTATAGATTTTTAAGTAACATGTAATAATTTCCTAATAAATGTTTATTTGGGTGCCTTTATTTAAAATACTAATTCACTTGAACTGTTGTAACTGAAAACAAATTAAATTTATTGTGTTTTAATTGAAGACTGCTTTTGTAAAACTCGAGGTATTGACTTCATGAGCATATTTTTGCCTTGATATGTAAGATCTTTTTTTAAAGCTTAAATCATTGCTTACCTTTTACTTGATGTTCTGATGCAAAACAGATGCTGTTTTAATTTCACTGTGAATTTCCTTTTTAAATCAATAAGTACATATCATAAAATTTGTTCATTAGAAACAATTGTAGACTTTAAAAAATTCTGCAAAGGGAGGTACTTGATGATTACATTGAGTGTTATATTTGCTTTTCTGTGATTCCATTCTTTCTATTCTTGTGTGAGATTTTAATTTTTTCTTTAAATTATTTTCAGCGGGTCCCCTCCAATGCTTCATGGGAGCAAGCTATGAAAATGATCATTAATGATCCTCGGTACAGGTAACCAGAAATTTATAATTTTGCCTTTTACATTAATCTCAGAGCATTTAAAACAGTATAGCTTTATAAACAGCTTTTTCTAGCTGTATAGTTAGCATAAGTAGAAGTATTTTATGTATACTATCTCCAAAAATCCAAAAGGCTTTTCCTTCAATTTGAGCATCTTGTGACAAATGAAAGTAGAGTAATTTTAAGACTAGAAATTGCTGTTTAGAATCATTTTATATCTTCAATAAATTACAGTTTTATTAATATATGCATCAAATATTTTTACAAAGCACTAACATTCAATTGTCTAGCCATTATATTTATTCTTATTTTATTGATTTATTTAGTGCATTAGCAAAGCTGAGTGAGAAGAAGCAGGCCTTTAATGCCTATAAAGTCCAGACAGAGAAAGAAGAAAAAGAGGAAGCAAGATCAAAATACAAAGAAGCTAAGGAATCCTTTCAGCGTTTTCTTGAAAATCACGAGAAAATGACTTCGACAACCAGATACAAGTAAGGTTTTTAATGATATAGACATGTTTCCCCTGTTGTTTCTGTCAGTACTTCCTGCTAACTCATCCAGAGCAGGTGGTAATGAAAACAGCTGTGTAAATGGGGAAGGATGTTGCAGTTTTATAATACACCCAAAAAACCCATTAAGTAGTTTTACCTGTAGGCTCACTTCACTGTTATTTAGGGAGTAAACATACCACATTAACTGTTATCTGTTTTAAAGTTTGAAGAAGATGCCTTAATGCGAATTATTTTAAGAGAGAGTAGAAGCTTTTGCTCTTCTGTTACTGTTCTGTTGGCTGTCATGAAGTTCTCCTGAGCAGGGTATGTGTGAACTTAGCAGTGGGAAGGTGTTCGTTGGTTGTCTAAACGTGTACCTGCATTAATAAGCAAGGAACGTGTGCCTGCATTAATAAGCAAGGAACGTGTGCCTGCATTAATAAGCAAGGAGCCTCTGCTCTCATCATCACCAGGAAAGCTGAGCAGATGTGTGGGGAGATGGAAGTATGGAATGCAATATCAGAGCGCGATCGCCTGGAAATCTACGAAGACGTTCTGTTCTTCCTTTCAAAGAAAGAAAAGGTGCCTTTTACATTATCAGTATTTCAACATTATGAATAGTTTTCATTCTATTTTAAATGAGTAAAAGTTATAACAGTTTCTTTGTTTAATTTGTATAGTGTATGTTGGTCTTCATATCTATTCCTTGGAAGTTATATTAAAAGATAAAATGATTAACTTATGATCTTTTTCCCCTCTTCATCAGACATAGTGGGTACTGATTTATCTAAATATTTATCACTGTTAAATTGTTTTGCTCTGCTCTAAAAGGCTATGTAGATGATAGTGCAGGTATTCCTAAAAATTTAAACATAGTTGAATGTCATTGAAGACTTTGGTATTTACATGCTGTGACTGTACACAGTAACCCTCATTGTAAATTGTGTCTGTACTGCATACTGGTAAGTTTATGGATTGAGATACAAAAACAAATACAATTTTTGGATTTTGACTTCAAAGAGAAGAAAACTGAAGGTAAGGTCTACATACATCTACCACAAACAACAGGTAACAAAATAAAAGATGTTGATGCTAAAGGCATATACATAACATTTGAAATTTATCAGAATGTTAAGGAATTAAGTGAGTGTAATTCAGATAACCTTGTTTGAATGTAAAAAGGTCTATTCAATGTTTGTTGTAGGAACAAGCAAAGCAGTTACGAAAGAGAAATTGGGAAGCCTTAAAAAACATACTTGACAACATGGCTAACGTCACATACTCCACTACTTGGTCTGAAGCCCAACAGTATCTGATGGATAACCCAACGTTTGCAGAGGATGAAGAGTTACAGAGTAAGAATAATAGCTACATACGAAAAACAGTGACCCTCTAGTCACATAGAGTTATTGTCAAATTTTGTATGAAATCAGAAGAATTATTCTGGCTTTTTACTCAGTTGGTAATTCACAATGATTTGTCCTTTCAAATGGATTCCTTCTAATTGAATTTTAAGTTTAGACTTAGGAAAAAATATACATCAGGAGAGCTCTAAATTACCCTTAACAGATGATTCTTGATATATGTAATAAGGCAACTATTAGTAGATCACTTGTGTCTCCTGAACACAGCAAGGCAGCTGCCCTTATGTATCACAGTGACTGAGACACCATGCAGGGTACTTAGGCAAGCCACATCCCACTGTGTAGATGGGAGATGACCACGAAATCCCACTCTTAACTATAGAGCTATAAGCAATGGATGAGTGTAGCTTCTAATAAATAGACCATATTCCAGTGGAAGACCTTATGTTCAAGAATATTTGGGCACAACAGATTGGTCTTGATGGGTTTAAAATGAGTGAGATTCAGAACTGGGAAAAGCCAAGTTATGTGGATGAGTAGGGGATAGATTTGTGAAGAGTTGGGGAGAGTGGTGAATATTATCAAAGTACAACAGAACTCTCAAACTAAAAAAATTAAAGTACAAAAACCTTTTGGTAAGTTAAGTATGACATGCCTCTGACAGCCAGCTCATATTGCCATGTGCATGTGCTTTTCCATTTATTCCCTGTAATACTTGAAGTCTTCCTCAAAACTCATGTCATAACTTGTGTCATTATAAAATTGTGTTTGAATCCAACACATTATTTTTGAACACTGAATTTGAAATTTGTATGCTTAATGCAAATAATTAAACCACTTTCTTTGTTAATATTTTAAATTTATTTTTACTGTTTTTATTGAAAAATACTTAGACATGGATAAGGAAGATGCATTAATATGCTTTGAGGAACACATCCGGGCTTTAGAAAAGGAAGAAGAGGAAGAAAAACAGAAGACTTTGTTGAGAGAAAGGAGGCGGCAGCGTAAAAACAGGGAATCTTTTCAGGTATTAGAAAAATGCTTTTTCTGTCTTGGTTCTGTAGTATAAACAGTGAATTTCAGCAAGGATCAAAACAGCTTAAATTACTTAGTTCAAGTTCATTGCTTAGCCTTTGTGGATGACTATATATATATATATATATATATATATATATATTGTTCCTGGACATTTGAGGCAAGAGATTATAGCAAGCAGCAGCAAACACTATTTACCTTAAAGCATAAACTTTTAGCTAAGAAAAATAGCATGAGGACTAAGTGGAAACAAAGTGAGTGATGAGTGCTTTGTGGCAGTTGATGTATGGTTCCTTAAAGAATATGCTGTGGTACAATTGAGGCACGGAACATAATTAAGCATGGTGCTTCCGTAGTCAGTAGCTCGTTTTTTCACGTCCAGTGGTATTCTTTCTATTACAAAGAAAGGAATTTTTGTCCTGTAAATTTTTATGGGCTTCGTTTGAGATAGGATCCTAGGTGACCCAGACAGTCCTGTCCGCAGGCTTGCCATGTAGCCCAAACCACTTTTGCACTCCAAAGGCAGGGATTTCAGATGAGTGCCACAATCCTTGGTTAAGGTATTTTACTTACATAACCTGTGTTTTTGAAGCTGTGTCTTATAAGGAGATACATATATAGATATATAGATATATATTATGTTAAGTATATTCAGATAAATAAGGAAATGGACTTGGTGAGATGTAATAACTTGCCCAGATCCACCAACTACTAAGTATGGAACTAGGGTTTAAAATGATGCCATCTTGGTTATAAGTAGTCTTTAGTCTTTTATTTTAACTCTCTATTAGGATGGCAACATTGTTGTGGTGACTTGAGTAAGCTTGATAATAGTAGTCTGTTTGATCTATTGGTATCCTTTAGGGCAGTAGTTCTTAAAAGTTCATTTGTGTTAGATTCATGTAATAGACTTTTTAAAAAACATTGCTGCCAGTGGCTACTAACTCTAGTAATATCACAGCCATTAGCAAGGATTTACCCTTGTCTGTGAAACTTGCTGTTCTAGTAAGACCATATGACTACTAAGATTATTATTAAGCCCCATCCCAAGAATTTGATCCAGTAGATATAGGGTAAGTTTTAATGTGTAGTAATACTGATGGGGCCCTATGAGTACCAGTGACTTCTCAAATTGCTTCTGACTTCCTACTTAGGTGAATATAGCATCCCTTTGATCACACTTAACCTGGAAATGATTTGATGAACAGTCTTTCTTTTCTTTTCTTTTTTTTTTTTTTTTTTGAACAGTCTTTTTAAAGCTGTGGATGTATAAATTCTACTCATCTGAGAATTCAATCTAATTTTCACAGCTAGCTATAAAATAAGCTATACCTAGTTTTAGATTAAATCAGCTATGTGACAAGAAGGAAGGGCTTTTGGGGAGAAATATTATATTTTTGCAACCTTTAAGCTTCAATGCCTTTCGTAAGATTTAAAGTTTACAATGGTTCAAATTTAAAATAGACATTAAAAATAACTGTTTATAAAAATCTGAGCCATGGAAAGTAAGATAATATGTACCAAATGCTAGAACTGACAGCAGGCCAGGAGACTGTAATTAAAGGCCATATGGGTCTTTAAGTTAAGTGTAAAATACAGCTTTAAATCAGATTGGTATGCATATAGTAGTGTTTGTTTAATGTTAAAGTAGCTGGTTATTAAATCACTATATCGGTATTCCTCAAGATATGCAGCTCAGTAAATTTTCACTCCTATTCACCTTTCAAAGTTTTGTTTAGAATTGTAATAAACAAGATTAAGAGAAACTGTTATTTCCAAAACTGATTGTGAGTAGAAAGAAACTATTCAATAATGTGGTTTAGTGGTTATAGTTTTTTTGTTTGGTTTGGTTTGTCATTTAACACTTATATATTAAATTTGATACATATTTGCTAGGAATCTGTTGAACTGTCTTTTTAAAGTCTTTAATTCCAATATATAAATTTATTTGAGCAAAGGCTTTAAATGGAACAAAGGAAAAATGTGTTGCAGAGGCCAAAGTGCTGTAAGATAAAGTAGTAGTCCTCTGAGAATGAGCCCCAGCTGCACAGAAACACCATTTCCTGGAAAGTGACCAAAATACAAATTTTTCAACCCCAAAGCAGACTTAACTAAATAGAATTCTGGGGTGGAGCCTGGTTGTTTTGACAGATCCTAAGGTATAAGAAAATATCCAAACAAATAATACTCAAAATTTTTATGGTATGTAGACTTAGGGTACTGTTAAGTATGTTACTTAAGATATTTAATAATCATTGGCATAATAGGGAAAGGGAAAGGCTTGACAAATACTTGAAAGTTACAGTTAGACTTTTCAGATACTGGTAAGGAAAACCTCAGGATTTGGTTTTGTTTTTCCTTTTTTTTTTCCTATTCTAATCTTTTTTTAATTTAAATAATTCATTCAGATTATATCCCAGTTGCTATCCCCTCACTTGTATTTTCCTGTTTCCCCCCTCCCTCCCTCTTTCACCCTATTCCCCTCTCCTAGACCTATGACAGAAGGGGACCTCCTCCCCCACCATATGATCACAGCCTATCAGGTCTCATTCAGATAGCCTGCTTCCCCTTCCTCGTGAGTTCCCCCAGGCCTCCTCACCAAGGAGAAGTGGTAAAATAGGAGGCACCAGAGTTCATGTCAGAGTCAGTCCCCGCTCCCCACAAGTGTGGAGAATGTGCTGTCCATTAGTTAGATCTGAATATGGGGTCTAGGTTTACTGCATGCCTTGTCCTTGGTTGGTACAGTAGTTTGTGTAGGCCCCCTGGATCCAGATCCACTAGCCTTGATGGTCTTCTTGTAGGGTTCCACGACCCTCTGGATCCTTCTATTTCCCCAGTCTCCCATACCTCTCTCACCTGGAGTCCCAGTAGCAAGTCCCAGCACCTGTCCCAATCCCCCGCTGAGTGAAGACTTTCAGAGGACATCCATGATGGACTAGTGTCCAATTATAAGTGACTGTATACCATGTGTATCTTTCTGGGTCTGCGTTAACTCACTCAGGATGATCCTTTCTAATTCCATCAATTTGCCTGCAGATTTCAAGATTCCTTGTTTTTAATAGCTGAGTAGTATTCCATAGTGTAAATGTACCACAGTTTCTTTAGCCGAGGGATGTCTAGGTTGTTTCCTGATTCTGGCTATTATGAATAAGGCTGCTATGAACATAATTGAGCAAATCTTGTTGTGTGGTATATTCCAAAGAGTGGAATAACTGGGTCTTAAGGTAGCCCTAGCCACAGTTTTCTGAGGAAAGCATCAGATTGATTTTCAAAATGGTTTTCCAACTTTGCACTCCCACCAGCAATGGAGACATGTTCCTCTTTCTCCACATCCTCGCCAGCAAGTGCTGTTGAGTTTTTTTTCTTAGCTATTCTTATGCATGTAATGGAATCCCAGAGTCATTTTGATTTGCATTTCTCTGATGACTAATGACGTTGAACATATAAGTGTTTGTCAACCATTCGATATTCCTCTGTTGAGAATTCTCTGTTTAGCTCTGAAACTTATTTCTTAATTGGGTTATTTGGTTTGGTGGCATTTAATTTCTTGAGTTCTTTACATATTTTGGATATTAGACCTTTGTCAGATGTAGGGTTGGTGAAGATCTTTTCCCAGTCTGTAGGTTGTCGTTTTGTTCTGTTTACAGTGTCTCCTGCCTTATAGAAGCTTCTCAGCCTCATGAGGTCCCATTTATTCATTGTTGACCTTAAGGCTTGGGCTGTTGGAGTTCTGTTCAGGAAGTTGTCTCCTGTGCCAATGTGTTCCAGGCTCTTCTCCACTTTTTCTTCTAACAGATTTAGTGTCTCTGGTTTTATGTTGAGGCCTTTAATCCACTTGGACTTGAGTTTTGTGCATGGTGATAAATATGGATCTAATTGCATTTTTCTACGTGTAGACATCCAGTTAGACCAGCACCATTTGTTGTACAGATTTGGCTTCTTTGTCAAAAATCAAGTGCCCATAGGTGTGTGGGTTTCTTACTGGATCTTCAGTTCAATTCCATTGATCAATGAGCCTGTTGCTGTGTCAGTACCATGCAGTTTTAATTACTGTTGCTCTGTAGTACAGCTTGAGATCAGGGATAGAGTTTCCTCGGAGGATCTTTTATTGTACAAGATTGTTTTAGCTATTCTGGGTTTTGTTGTTGTTGGTTTTTGTTTTGTTTTTTCCATATGAAGTTGAGAATTGAATTTTCAGGGTCTTTAAAAATTGTTTAGGTATTTTTATAGGGATTGCATTGAATCTGTACATTGCTTTTGGTAAGATGGCCATTTTTACTATGTTAATTTTCCCAATCCATGAACATGGGAGATCTTTCCATCTTCTGGTAATTTGGGGGGCGTCACTTATGTACACTATCATATCATCTGTGAATAGGGATAATTTGACTTCCTCTTTTCTGGTGTGGTTCCTGTGGATCTCCTTTTGTTTTCTTACTGCTCCAGCTAGAACTTCAAGTACAGTATTGAAGAGCTATGGAGAGAGTGGACAGCCTTGTCTAGTCCCTGATTTTAGTGGAATTTCCTTGAGTTTCTTTTTTAAAGCTTTCAGGCTAGGTGTGGTAACACATGCCTTTAGTCCCTGCACTCTGGAGACAGAAGCAAGTGGAACTGGATGTTCATAGCCAGCCTGGTCTGCTTTCAAGATCCAGGACAGCCAAGGCTACATGATGAAAATCCTATCTCAAAAGGAAAAGGGGTTTTATAGATAAAAGAGAAATAGTCAAAGAAGAAATGAAAAATTTAAAGATGGGCAATATCTCTCATAAAATATGAAAGTTTATGATTCAAGTATATACATGTGTATATGAAAGTGTGCATATGAATAACAACATAAAAAACAGTATGTGAGGGGAAAGAAAGGACCAGATAAAAGATAATTCGGAGTTGGATCTGAGGTAGAGATGTTCAACCAAGGAAAATTCTGTTGGTGATGACTAGTCAAAGGAAAAGGCAACATTGGTGTTTAGTGAATACCAGCTTTAAAGAAATTAGCAAACCTCCCGACAGTTTTTCAGTTTAGAGATCCACTATTGAAATGGGACCAGACTCAAAGTTCAGTGACTCCAGTGAGATAATCAACAAAAGGTGACTGAATGGAGTAAAATCCTATAGCAAATCCATGAAGGTATTTTTAAAGCATTTTAAGACTGAAAATGTGGAGTGAGAGAAACATAGTGACCTCCTAAGTAGCAGGAATTAAGTTAGGACCTGATTTTCATTTAAGAATACAAACAAGGGGAGTTTTCAGAGTTTCAGAATGATTAAGGTGTACAGTGCTGGCTCTTGTTAAAAGAGAATGTGGTAATAGGATGTGTGTGCCCATGTTGCTCTGCAGCAGTGCTGCCCAGTAGCAGTATATACCCTGTACATGCAGTTTGAACTCAGCCAATTTCAAGTTTAGTAATCTAGTTAAACCAATATCTAAAAGGCATTGTCTTTACAAGTAGTAATAGATATTTTTAAAAACTGAGGGTGCTTTGTTCTGTTTAATAGAATATCATACTTTTTTATTTTTTGAGAAATTGTTTCTTTGTATAGCCTTGGCTTTCCTGGAACTCATTGTGTAAACCAGACTGGCCTTAATAGACCCTCTTGTCTCTGTTTTCTAAGTGCTGGCACTAAAGGCGTACCACCACCAGAGGATTAGAACATCATACTTTATACTAGCTGCAATCTATTTGTTCAGAAATTGCCTTTTATTGGTGGCTTTTAAATTTTTTGGTGTAATATTTTCATGTATGCATGTTTTGCCCAATTTTCCCAAATGATTTGAGGAAAGTAATATAACTATAGTTGATTTATTTTAAGATTTAATGTAAGTCCATTTCCTGCATATATGTATGCACTGTGCATTGCCTTATGGCCAGATTTCCCTGGAACTGAAGATAGAGGTAACTGTGAGTCACCTTATGGGTGTTGGGAGCAGAATCTGGGTCCCACCTGTCCCTAACCACAGAGCCATCTATACAGTTCTGTTTTTTTTTTTTTAACTTAATCTAAATAGAAATATCTGAAGAGTCCTAGTTAAAAAACAGAAACAGCATTTTATAGGACAATACATGTTCATCATTTGAGAATAGATAATTCCAGTCTTTTTAGTAATCTTTGATTTATAATTACATACATACACAGTATTATGGATTTTTTTCTAAACTCAAAATTGTTTTCTTTCTTAAAAGACAGGCAGCTGAAGACTAGAAGAATAGTGTAGTGTTTGAAAGACCTTTCTTTGGATTATTTGTTTACATTATTTATTTGTGGTCTAAAAACATTTTTGCTCCCAGCAAATAGCAATATTCTTTTCACCTAAAGATACTGGATAATACTGTTAAAAAAGTGTTTTAGATTTTGCTAACAGTTTTTAACATATGTTTCTGTTACATTTCTAGTGACTTCAAATGTAATTTTTTTTCTTTCCTGCAGATATTTTTAGATGAGTTGCATGAGCATGGACAGCTACATTCTATGTCCTCTTGGATGGAACTGTATCCAACTATTAGTTCTGACATTAGATTCACTAATATGCTTGGTCAGCCTGGTGAGATTCTTTTCTTTCCAAACCTAAGATAGTAATTGGAATGGACGTGTGGTTGTGGGGGTGCACAGGTGTTTGGGGGGGGTGACATGTGTGCTTTATTTTATGTTTGTTTTACAAACAAAAAGTAATTGCAGCTCTTGGTTAGAGCTAGCTTTTTGACTTCTTTAGTTTTTTCATTAGGATCAACTGCACTTGATCTTTTCAAGTTTTATGTTGAAGATCTTAAAGCACGTTATCATGATGAAAAAAAGATAATAAAAGACATTCTGAAGGTAAATAAAATACTTGTTCTTACCTATTTGAAAACATTGATTCATTCCTTGGAGTTACATGTTATTTATAACAAGATTCCTGGCTTTTAGGATAAAGGATTTGTAGTTGAAGTAAACACAACTTTTGAAGATTTTGTGGCAATAATCAGTTCAACCAAAAGATCAACTACTTTGGATGCTGGAAATATCAAGTTGGCTTTCAATAGCGTAAGTTTAATTATTGCAGATAACTATCCTTATTCATCTTGAAATTACTTAAAGTTGTGAGCTAGTGGGATAAAATACTGTGAATATTTTATTTACTGTAAATACAGTAAATATTTACTGTGAATATTTATTTATAAGGTAAAGTAAAACAAAATTTGTTAAGATGATGTACTATGTTACATTTCATTGTTAGAGGTCATTTAAAACATTCATAAATGGTGTGGTAATAGTTTTAAGAACTATGACTTGTTTGCAATACTATCATAATTTATTAGATACGATTTTTTGATAGTTACTAGAAAAGGCGGAAGCCCGTGAGCGTGAAAGAGAAAAAGAGGAAGCTCGGAAAATGAAACGAAAAGAGTCTGCATTTAAGAGTATGCTGAAACAAGCTGCTCCTCCAATAGAACTGGATGCTGTCTGGGAAGATGTATGTATAATCGTAAATTATCCATAATGAACCATGCTTTACAATTGAAAATAATACTAGTTTGTTTCTTAAGGACGCAGATAAGCTAAAAGTATTCATAAAACATATATGTCAAAAGTTAGCTATGACTTGAATTTAGGCATAGTTTCTTCAAAGTGGTTTGAATACACTACTACCAGGGGACAGGGTTTCTCTCTCTCTCTCCCCTTACTAGGGGACCCACATGAAGCCTGAGGTACCCATCAGCTACATCTGTGTAGGGGACCTAGATCACATCCATGCAAGGTCCTTGGTTGGTGCCTCAGTCTCAGTAGGCCCTTCTGGGCCCTGGTTAGTTGGCTCTGCTGGTCTTTTTGTGAAGATCTTGTCACCTCCAGGTCCTTTTCTTCCCACTCCACACTTTTCCACAAAGCTCCCTATGTATCACTCAGTGTTTGGCTGTGAATCTCAGCATCTCTTTCGAGGTGCTGCTGCTGGGCGGAGCCTCTCAGAGGACAACTCTGATAGGCTCCTGTATGCAAGCATAGCAGAGTATTGTTAGTAGTGTCAGGGATTGGATCTCTCTTGTGGGGTGGGTCTTGGGTTGGACCAGGCATTGGTTGGACCTTCCTTCAGTCTCTGCTCTCTATATGTATTCCTGCATATTCCAGGTAGGGTGAATTTTGAGTCAAAGTATTTGTGGATGGATTGGTGTTCCCCTTCCCTCTACTGAGAGATTTGCTGGTTAGAGGGTTTCCCTTTGCAGCACTAGTTGTCTTAGAACTCTGTACATCAGAGATCTACTTGGCTCTGCCTCTAGGTGTGTACTGCCACACACTGCCAGAACTTTTGTCATGTTTTTTGTTTATTTGTTTGTTTGTTTGTTTTGTTTTTGAGAGGGTTTCTCTTCTGTGTAGCCTTGGCTGTCCTGGACTCACTTTGTAGACCAGGCTGGCCTTGAACTTAAAAAAAGAGATCTGCCTGCCTCTGCTTCCCAAGTGCTGGGATTACAGGCGTGCGCCACCACTGCCTGGCTCCCTGCCAGAACATTTGAAGGAAGAAAAAATACGTACTTGAAGACTTACCAGAGTTTTACCTATAGGTCAGATTCCTTTTAGTCATGATATAATTGTCTAGGCAGTTATATATTCATTCCATATCATTGCTTTCCAGATCCGGGAAAGATTTGTAAAAGAACCAGCATTTGAGGACATAACTCTAGAATCTGAAAGAAAAAGAATATTTAAAGATTTCATGCATGTACTTGAGGTAATTCTTAGTTTGTTAATGATATAAAAGGTGAAACTTTGAATTAAAAATAGTCAAGTATATTTCTTAATATTCTCTGCTTCTTTTTTTTACTATTCAGATCAAAGAATGTTTTTCTGTAGAACTGTTTGAAGTGAAAAACTGGTTTGCATGGACTGTTAAAGCTATTGCCTGAGATTTGCTGTTTGTTTCATAGTTGTAGAAATTCAGCTGTTTGTCAGCTTCACAAATCAGTTAGTAACTAAGTCTTGGAATATCCTGAAGCTTTCTTGGAAAACAAATTTTTTTGAAAGTGTTTGTTTGTGGCTGGATAAATGGCTCAGTGGTTAAGAGTGCTGCCTGCTCTTCCAAAGGTCCTGAGTTCAATTCCCAGCAACCACATGGTGGTTTACAACCAACTGATGCCCTCTTCTGGCCTACCGGGTACACAAGCAGACAGACCACTGTATATATAATAATAAATAAATAAGTATTTTTTAAAAAGTGTTTGTTTCAGACATTAGACTACATTAGGTAGGCCAAAAATCCAGGGAGTCTGAGAAACAGTGGGAAAAATAGTAGGTTTTGTTTAAAATATCAGTGGGGGAAGTATCAAGTGACTATTGTATGGTAGGATTTTTGTTTGTTTTGTTTTGTTATTGTTTTTCGAGACCAGGGCTTCTCTGTATAGCCTTGCCTGTCTTGGACTCTCTCTGTAGACTAGGTTAGCCTCAAATTCACAGCAATCCACCTGCCTCTGCCTCTCAAGTGCTGGGATTACAGACGTGTGCTACCACGCCTGGCTGTTTGGAATATTTTGACTATTTGTCATTAAATAATAATTATAATGACTGCATGAGATAATTCATGTAGCATTAATATAGCTTACATGTGTGAACTAAATTCTCATAGCAAGTCCATGAAGTTACAGATGAGCAAACTATGACAACGTGAAGTAAGTTTTCCAGGAAAGGGAGTCCAACCTATGCTATTTGACTCTATTAGTGCTTTAAAAAAATACTTATTTATTATTATGTATACAGTGGTCTGTCTGCTTGTACACCTGTAGGTTACAATGGTTTTCTCTGCTAACCATAAACTCCTGTGGGCTTCCATGCTGATTCACACCTGCCTCTTTGGCTGATCCATGCTGACCTTAGTTTATACTACTCTATACCTCTGCCCAGTGGTGTTACCTACAAGCCTCACGGAAAGGTAGAGCCTCAGGTTCTATCCACAGAAGTCTTGTATCAAAGTCTTAGTTATACCCAGATTCCAAAGCATTTAAATGTACTTTGAGGTGTGTGTACTAGGAAGTGAATTATGTATCTTTTCTTTCTTTTTTTTTTTTTTTAATATTTCCAATTGACTGTTTATTCTCTTTTGTCTTAACTTTATAGCTTAGATATAACCTCATATTTACATTAAATATTTCCTGTGTAAAGTTCTTTTTTATATATTTATAGTGCTTTTTATTCTATGGAAGTTTTTTTAAACTTTTATTTATTTTTTTATATATTAATTTATTCATATTACATCTCAATTGTTATCCCATCCCTTGTATCCTCCCATTCCTCCCTCCTTTCCATTTTCCCCTTACTCCCCTCCCCTATTGACTGTGACTGAGGGGGTCCTCCTCCCCCTGTATATGCTCATAGGGTATCAAGTCTCTTCATGGGTAGCCTGCTATCCTTCCTCTGAGTGCCACCAGGTCTCCCCATGCAGGGGACGTGGTCAGATATGGGGCACCAGAGTTCATGTGAAAGTCAGACCCCACTCTCCACTCAACTGTGGAGAATGTCCTGTCCATTGGCTAGATCTGGGTAGGGGTTCAAAGTTTACTGCACATATTGTCCTTGACTGGTGCCATAGTTGAGCAGGACCCCTTACATATCTTTTCTTAATTAAAGAATCTGCAAGGGTTAAAGAGATGGTTCATTGGGTAAGATTGCTTTCTTTGCAAGCATAAAAAACAATCTGAATACCCAGTACCTGTGAGTTGACACCAGGAAATCTTGGGTGCTTAGCAGGTAGGCAGCTAAACCAGGAAAAAAAAAAAAAGAATTTCTGTTACAGTGAGAGGCCCCATCCTAAGGGGAAAAGATTGAGAGCCATAGAAGAAAAGACCATACATCTTCATCTGGCCTCTGCATGGGTACATATCTCATGCATACACCATAAACAAACACACACACACACACACCTCCAGCTATATATATTTGATGATTTGGGCTAGAGATGATAATATAGAAAAGGGTTAAACTACTTCAGATTGTGAGACCTGATAAATTAGGCCTTGAGGGAGCATGTAATGAGACAAGGATATAGGTTACTTCTTAGCCATATTTTTCCATTTCCATTTATTCGACCAAATGTGTGTTTCTTGAGACATGGGAATAAAGATTAGGAACAAGGAGCTTTTACTGCAGCTCTCTTTTCCAAGTAGTCTCATAAAGCATTTTATGATTGTGTGTGATTATGGAAGTAGGAAGACCGCATTCAGGAGTTTGTTTTCTCCCTCTACCTTATGGGTGCCAAGAACAGAACTTGGGTCTTGCCCTTTACATACTGAACTATCTAACTGCCCTGTATACCATCCTCCTCCTCCTCCACTACCACCACCACCACCCACAATAACTTGTTTAATAAGTGTTACGGACACAAACTGTAGTTAAATAATCATTCCCTGTCTGAATAAGGAGGAATTGCTTCTCAGAACGAAATAACGAGGAATAGATTTTATAAATCTCAGTTTAAGGATGTCTGTGAGGTTTTTTATCTCAGGGCTTGGCCTAATGTACTAACCAAAGCTAGTTAAATTAGCCAGCAAAATGATGCCTGAATATATTTTATCTAATCATTATTGAAAGTTATACCCTTCTAGGACAAAACACTTTTCCCTATCAACCTTTGCCTTTTGTCATTTTTATAAAAAACTATTTCTTATTAGTATTTTGTAAAATTATTTAGATATCTAAATGAATAAGTCTGTAGAATAGCTAATAAGAATACGGAAAAATTAATGATTTCTTGTACCTTAAACTATCTTGTTTGGGATATTTTTGAAGATGTCATGTGTTGAGCATGAAACATTTCCTTGTAATTGCCTCTGTAAAGCAAGTGCAGTTCTTTAAAGTTTTTCTTTTGGCACTCTAGCATGAATGTCAACATCATCATTCAAAGAACAAGAAACATTCTAAGAAATCTAAGAAACACCATAGGAAACGCTCCCGCTCTCGATCGGTAAGGAGGTGTATTGCCTGGCACAGTATACCAAAATATTTATGAACATTATTGTAACTAGATTTATGTTTATTGTTCAGGGATCAGATTCAGATGATGATGACAGCCATTCAAAGAAAAAAAGACAGCGATCAGAGTCCCATTCTGCTTCAGAACATTCTTCTAGTGCTGAGTCTGGTGAGCATTTCTCTTTATTTGAGCAAACCTTGACACTTTGATTTCATCATATTCTGACCTTTCTTTTGCTTTCTGTGCTCTACAGAGAGAAGTTACAAGAAATCAAAAAAGCATAAGAAGAAAAGCAAAAAGAGGAGACATAAATCTGTAAGAAAGTTTCTAGTTTTTAACAAGGCTTTGCTCTGGAAAGGATTCTTTGGGCCTTCTCAAGCTATTTATTATGTATAGTCATTTGGCAATAAAAAAAAATAGAATGTGTAGGTGTGCTTCACCTTAATCTTCATTAAAATCACTTGGAGCTTCAAATAAAAACACACACAAGTTTAGGATTAGGATTCTTGCTCTGGTCTTCAAAAGGAAGAGTGTCTGTGTGGATGTATGTGTGGGTGTGAGCGTGCACAAATACAAATGCGTTTCTTCTGCTCTTGTAGACATATTAGGTTTACATATGATTTTTTCATAAATGTTAGTGCCTGAGATTTTAGCACAGATGTATTGAATTAGATGTTTTGGTTTTTTCATGCTTCTCACTAATATTTGTATCTAATTCAGAACTACTTTTTTAAGCACTAATATTTTAAATACTTATTTCTCAGCAATAATTTTAAGGAAGAGGTTTTATTATACACCTTCAACCTTGTACATGACTAAATACACAGCTTAGTCAGCAGCATCCTGTTACATATCTAAATAAACTAGAGTTATGGTTGTTGAAAAATGTGCAGGAGATAAGGGTGTACCCTGTCGAAGGTGTGTGGTTAGTATGTATGGTGCCCTGGCTTCTAAATAATAACTAATATTTCTCTATAGTTTATGCAGTAGATATAACCTGGTAGTGAGGCTTTTAATGGTGTTTTACCCTATCCAAATGTTATCCTTCCTGTGGGAAACACTACTGCCTCTCTCCCATGAACATTGGAGAAATTCTATCAAGTCCTGGTATTCAAAGTGGGGCATGGTGGCACATACTTTAATCCCTCCATTTGTGAGGCAGAGATTGGCAGATCTCTGAGTTTGAGACCAGGCTGGTAACAAAGCGAGTTCTGAGACAGCCAGGGCTACACAAAGAAACCCTGTCTCAAAATCCTAAAAGAAAAAAATCCTGGAGTTAACAAATTACATTTTTACTCTCTGCAAACACATAACCTAGTAAATGTGATATTATTAAATCTTATCTGCATAAATAATTTGTAACAGTGGTAACTTATCAAAATTACTATGTTTTTATTTACATAGGACTCTCCAGAATCAGACACTGAACGAGAAAAGGATAAAAAAGATAAAGATCGGGAAAGTGAAAAAGACAGAAGTAGACAGAGATCAGAGTCAAAACACAAATCACCTAAGAAAAAGACTGGAAAGGATTCTGTAAGTACTTAGAATTGTTTCTTTCCTGGATTCACAAAAATCAAAAACGGATGCCCTCATTAAAACCTTAATGGTGTTTAATGGATAGGCTTTTTTTCTTGGGCCTGCTAACATTGGAGAAAAGATGAAATTCTCTGAACTGCATGTCATAAAATAGAATTCTGAACCTATAGTCATAAACGACCACCTCTTTGAGTCTCTCAGACTTATGTCTTGTTTTGTTAAAGTTGTCTCTTTAGCTTGGAAAAAAAAGATACACTGTAAATTTTATAGGGCCACAAAGAAGTACATTGGGCACTTTTCCCTTGATTTTCAGATTATGGGGGTTTTGTAGCCCTGGCTGTCGGAACTAAGAGAGCCACCCGGGTTTCCTTACTGAGTGCTAGTATTAAAGGCCTGTGCCACCATGTGCATACTGACCTTTTTAACCCCACCTTCCTTTAGAATATAAAATTTAGAAGGCTCAAATATGGTTTTTCTAGATGGCCATAGTTATCATTGCTCATAAATACAGTTTCAAGAAGTAGTATTCCAGCAACAATATAGACTAATGGAGAGTGGCAGGCACAGAGGAATAGGAAATTTAATACCAAATTACAGTAGGCTTAATCTTCACGTACATAATAACAATGACAGGGCAGACAGTAGTGTCAGCCTTCTTGGCTTTGCCAGTTCGTTGTACCATCTTCATACCAAAGTGGGTTTATGCCTGTGAGTCATTAATGAGGGGAAACCCTGTGTCAGGATATTCTGGCCCATTGGCATAATATTGTATGTGGTGGTGGTTTACTATTATTGTTGTTTTCCTGCTTTTTTATTGTTTTTAAAAATACAATCTATTTTAATCATATTCGGTCCCTTTCTCCAACTCTTCCCAGACCTACCACATTATTATTAAATTTCTATGAGTGAATGTGATTCATGATCTCCGTGGAGAATGACTGTTCTTCCAGAGGTCCTGAGTTAAATTCCTGAGTCCAAAGCCAATGGTGGCTCACAAACATCTGTAATGTGATATGAAGCCCTCTTCTGGCCTGTAAATGTACATGGAGGCAGAGCACTGTATACATAATAAATAAATAAATAAATAAATAAATAAATAAATAATTAAATATTTAAAGGATTGAGAACATTTAGAGTCTAAATTTAATCAGGATTACCTACAACTTATAAAATTAGCAAAAATCATACTTCCTAGGAAGTGGGCCCCTGGCTTCCATTAAGTAGGAATGTGTCATATTTAATTATATGAAAGAAACCAGTATGTATAATTTTTCCTTGTTTATATATTTTAATATAAACTTAAATAGCTCCATATGAAGTCCTTGTCTTAGCATTCCTCCAATGACATCCAAGGAAAGCTTAATAACCCATTGTTGGGCTTTGGAGCAAAGCATTAGTTTTAAAAGCCTGTTAGGGGATGGAGAGGTAGCTCAGTGGTTGAGAGCACTGTCTGCTCTTCTAGAGGTCCTGAGTTAAATTTCCAGCAACTACTTGGTGGCTCACAACTACCTGTACTAGGATCAGATGTACTTTTCTGGTATGCAGGTATACATGAAGACAGAGTACTTGTGCATAAAATAAATCAATAAATCTTAAAAACCCTGTGAAATGTGTTTCTGTAATGAAATTCCATATCTACTTTGAAATCTTTTTTTACAGCTTCAGTCTTAACATTTTCTGGATTAACTTTAACTGTAATTATGTT
Source organism: Acomys minous (assembly GCF_964271855.1). NCBI lineage: Eukaryota > Metazoa > Chordata > Mammalia > Rodentia > Muridae > Acomys > Acomys minous. The sequence goes on along the minus strand of NC_140491.1, from coordinate 89,552,621 downwards.
GAATATCTTTGCAGGGTAACTGGGATACTTCTGGCAGTGAACTGAGTGAAGGGGAATTAGAAAAGCGCAGAAGAACCCTTTTGGAGCAACTGGATGATGATCAATAAATTATACCAAATATATGTTTATAGTATGATTTAAAGTCTAATTCAGACCAGGGATTATTTTTAGTTCAATTTACATAACACTGGGTTTTAATTGTGTCACAGGAAAAAAAAGTGCATTTATGTATTGTTATTGTGGACTTTATAAAAGCAAAGGAAATTGAAAATAACTTGATTCTGTATCAAGAATCATATTTTCCTATGGTCATAACTGTCTTTCTGTGACCCTTTCATAGGGCACTGCAGGATGGGATTAAAAGTGGCAATTTACTGGTCGCTGCAGACGTCTCTACTTTGTTCTAAGTCATGAGGTGATTTGATTTACTGTATAGAAGTTGGATTTTGAAGATACAGTGAAAATTTTTTTGATAATGTAGTACAGAAAAAGCACCAGCATCCTATGTAAGACTGCTTTTTTGTGCACTACTCACTGGTTGAAGCCCATGTTATCTTTTATGGTGAGCTCTTCAGAAATAGGTGTTTTGGATGGAAACTGGTAGATCTTTCACTGTAGCAGTACGAACGAGCACTGCTGTAATAAAGCCACCATTATTTTTTATGAAACATCTGAGTAAATTTTTAAAAGGCTTATGAGGGCATTATTTTGAGCATCATTTTTGAGGTGATGTTTTGAAATAGCTAACATCAAATCAAATTGTAAATTAGTTTAAATATATTGCCTTAAGGACCTACTAAAGAATGTGCCACCAAACTCTGAGTGATAGTTGAAATATCCTTGTAGGGGGAAAAAAATCAATGTTGACTTAAAATATTTTCCTTTAATTTTTAATCCAGTCTTTCTCTTTCACTTTTTTTTTTAAATTCCATTAAGGAGGTTGTAAATTACCTTCCTTCTCACTGAGAAGTATTGACTTCATTCTACACATTCTAAAGCATATCTGATTTCAATATTTTTGTACATTTTTATCTATTATTAAACCTTCTCTTGTAGTGTGCTCTAGTGTTTATTTCTACGTAAAATGCTTAGCTCTAAGGAAATTGTATGATCATTTTCAAGATAATAAATCCCTGAAATTTTGTTTCATCCTACCCATGGTAGCTACATTACTTTCCTTTTTTAATATTTATGAACATCATAAATCAGTGCATTTGAGGTCCTTAAATGTGTTTTCATCTATAAGTTTCCTATGGAATATTTTACAAAGGCAATGGCTTAAAGATAGAATACTCTTTACATGCTAACTTTTCAGGGTTAGTAATGTGATTTATACTATTTCCTTCAGTGCAGGAGGTTTTTCGTTTTGTTTTTTAAGTAAAATTTAGCACTTAGTCTTTGCTGTCATCTTTGTTCTTTTAATTTGGACATGCTGAGATTGTCTCTTTCAAGTGGAGATTTAGATAGGACAAATTATATCATTGCCCTTTAAATGATTTGGGACAGATTGATCAGCCCAATGTTTTAATAGTGGCTACTGTTGATAAACTCAGAAAAGGGGAGATATTTTGTTCCTAAACTTCTCATTGCCATGTCACTTCTGTTAAGAAATAAGACATGACTTTGTGGAAGATCATTATCTTTGAGAAAATGTTATGTAATCAAATTGCCTGCTTGAGATTGGCTCTCCCCCCCCCCCATTGTATATTACTCAATACCTGACAACTGGCAACATTATTTCCTTGAATTTAATTTTTAGAGGTCCCAATTTAGCAATAGTCAAGACTGCTAACCAGTCCAAGCATTTGACATAGAGGTCAGAGATAAAGTCTTTAAATCATGCATAAAATTTTGGGAGATAAACCAGTAATGTTTCATAAGAGAAATTAGAGTCTGTAAAACATGTTTTAATTCCATGAATAATGATTTTTAAAGTACAACTTTAAACTTTTTATATATTTGAATAAAAAGCTATTGATGTGTTTTTAGCATATCCTCAAAATAGATTTCTGTATTTCTTAATAATCTCATCACATCTTCAGATCCCTATAAAACATAGTCATAAATCATAAAGTATTGCTGCAGTGAACCTATGCAAATCAGACTCAGCAAAAACAATGATTCTCTTTTGATTAAACTTTTTTTTTTTTGAGACAGTGTTTCTCTGTGTAGCACCAGCTGTCTTGAAACTCTCTAGGCCACCCTGGCCTCAACCTCAGAGAACCGCCTGCCTCTCTGCCTCTCTTCTTGTAAATGCTACTGTGAACAGATCACTATCATAACAGAACCCTTTTGATTTAAATAGAAGTTTTATATCAGTGTATTGAATTTTGACTTTAGGAACCTGGAAATGTTATATCCTTGCTATAAAACCTGTAAATCAACTCTCTTCCATTGTCTTCTTTTGATTATCCCTTCAAATAGACTTTAGTTACTAGAAAGGTTTAGTGTGAAGGTTCCAGGTGATTGGAACGTGGATATTTTATATCTAGCAGATCCTGTTTCTAAATGTTCAGTTTCACAAAAGCTGGCATATCTTTGAATACTTGTTCTTCTAGAGTTGAACCTGATTTACTCATGGGAGAGCATTTCAGTTTATATATTTTAGTTAAGATGAGCACTCAATGCTGAAATCTTATTTTTCCTTAGCATCACTAGAATTAAATTTCCTTACATATTTAATATCAGGCAAAATCTTGACCTCAGCTATTCTTGTTTTCTCCTATTCTTCCCTTCCGTGTTGGGAAGATTAGTAAGAGAAGTTAGTATGATTCAGCCTAAGGTTTATTTGTAATCTCAGATGAATTTAAATAATGTGACAGGACCATCGTTTTTTGATTGCCTTTTTTTAAATGTTACTATTATTTCTCAACATGTAAAACTTTGACTAGTTATTATTTCATCTTTTGGGTTTTTCTAAAGTGGCACTGATAGTGTATCTATCTATAAAATGAAAACAGGCGTTCCTAGAGTAAGGTAATTCATTTAGAGTGGTAATAGCAACTGAAAAGTCTGCGTTATTCTGTGAACTATATGCATCTTGAGACTATAGTGCACCCCTTTCATTGATATGTTCTGCTAAGCATTTGCTAAATACTCCTAGTTTTACTCTAGTGCGAAAAGTGTTCATTAGACTTCTTGCATTCAGAAAAGACAAATGAGATTCACGCATTTAAATACCTAGAGAAGAATTACGAAGAATGGTTTTAAGCGTATAGGATTTTAACATAATATAAACTTAAATACACATTTTTGAAGTCTGTAAGACAATCTAATATAAATGAAAACAAACGAAATTCGTATTTCCTTTGGGAAATCATAGTGTCAGATTTTTAATTTATCTTACCTTTTTCCTCTAGGCTAAATACACTTTACTTAAAAAAGGAAAAGAAAAAAATATGCTGTGGTTTTTCATAGAGCTAAAGGGTTATGTTTTCATTCTTTGTTTCTGTTGATGACATATGCCAGTCTAATGATAGTCATCATCATTTATGTTGAAGTCATGCAGATTCCTTGGCTGGGATTTATCTGCTTCATTCACTACTGCATATGTGTGTGTGTTCATTAGGATTCTGCCTGGCATTTAACAAATAAGTAAAATATCAGTTGACATGTGCTCATCCAACACTACATCCATACTAAAGGGCTTAAAGAGACATCATTGCAATTAAACCATACAATCGAAACTGATGCCTCATCCGTAAATTATATTTACAATAAAGTGTAGTGATTATAACTTAGGAAGTGTCCGAAGGATTAATGAGAAAATTCAGACTTGTGAAATACAAAAATTTTGGGCTACTTTAAAAAGGGTTAAGTTATGGTTTTCCTGGGCTAAGTTCCTTAATAAGATACTATTCCTAAACCTGCTGTACTCACAGCTGTATTTGAGATTGAGTGGATTCTAGCTCAAGGCCATCTCATGCAATTAATCTTTTAGGATGATTACCCTATTGCAGTTAATGTTTACATTTCAGAGAAGCCGGCTAGCCCACAGCCCTACCCTTCCGTCTAGGCTGTGGAGCAGATCACATTCAAGCTGAGCCATTTTTTGATACTATGCTGTGATTGTTACTAGATTCTTTACTGTTACTGATAAACTTTTGTTTTTTGGCCCCAACTACTAACATTTTGGGTAGGCATTAGTCTTCTTGCCTTCCTCCTCTACACCTGATCAAAGGACTTGTTCAAAGAGGTGAGTAATTGGGAAAAGTTTTCTTTTTTCTATGTAATCACCAGATTTTTACTTCTGTTTATATATTTTTCTGATGTATGGAACCTCATAGCTATAACAGCAGACCTTTGTAAGTAGAAAAATGGCATATTTTATTAAATAAGTTGGATTTGTGTTGCCGTTTTTCTTTAAGTCACTGCCCTCCTGCCCTCAGCAGTTTTCTGCTCTGAGTTGAGGTGCCCACAACCGTTTCTCAGGGTAAAACCCACTTTGCTTAAAAAGTTAGGTCTTACCCGCTTCAAAAAATTCTATTAGGTAACCTCACAGTTACTCTTTCTTTCAATCTTTACATAAAAATGAGTCCTAACAACTTGAAAGGGTGGAAAATGAATCCTGTCTTGATAAGTTATCCATGTATAGATAAAAACTAGAACAAAGAATATGATCAAATACTCTGGTATTATAAAAGCACTCATTTGCCTTTGTAAAGTTTAGGAATTTTGCAGAAAAAAAATGTATGTTGAATAGTAAAGCAGTGTCAGTGATTGAATATTAAGTAAAGTGTGTGTCCAATAGAAATTGACTCAAAGTCATAAGGCATTGCAGTAACATGTATTTCTGCATTTACACTGGAAGAAAGCATACTGAATTCTGAGTTAACTCCCCTTCCTGGCACGTGGAAGGGCCTGGATTGGATTCCCAAAACTAAGTAACAAAACCCACTATTAACAGAAAGCTCCCAATCTAACCAAATCTCCCTTTGAGCTTTACTGCTATAGTTAATGGTCTCAAAATATTTTAAAAGTAGAATGTTTGACATTTTAGACATTTATAAATGAGCCAGAGGCACCTGGTCTTTTGATCATGACAGCATGTAGGAAGCTGAGCAAAAGAGGCTTGTGCTCTTGTCTGGACATATAACTTCCCCCCTTTAAGTAATAAGAAAATAAAGCACATGAGGGAGTAATTTTTCTAAAATACACTCCCTTTGGATTGTAAGCTCAAGCAACATGCTATGCATAAGTCGACATAAACAAGAACACCATAAAATATACAAAGTATAACATAGGACAGAATAGTAGTGTAAATAGTTTATTTGCTCAAATGGCATGAAAAGACCAGAAAAGTAACATGAATTGCTTTTATAAAACATTTCTAATATTGCTAAGAAGCAGGCCCATTAATAGACAAACAAAAGAATATGCCAACATTACTGTCTGTTTGTACACTGGGATATAGGCGGGGGGGGGGTTGTTTTGGAAAACAGCTGATTTGTGTGGAAAAAAGTTCAAATATTTCATGTGATCAAATTAGTATATTCATCAAGATGAATATTGACTCAGCAAAAAGACAGCAATCTTGGCATGTTCTTTTTAAACTACACATTTATGAATGTGCCAACAAGTGGCAGTTTAAAAGAGATCTGTAAATAGGCATACTACTGTGAAATGTGGTAACTGACTTTTAAACTGTCCTTGTAGTTAAATATATATATTTAAAAAAACTATAAGTTAAAGTAACATTCAGATTGTGTAGCATAGGCTGATGCATTTTAAAACAGTATTTACAGTATTACCCAGAGGCTTAGGTAGGAATTAAAGAGAAGTGTAAAAACCATAAAAAACTGCACCAATCTTATAGCAAAATATCTGTACATTTAAAAGATCATATAACTACACATCCATGAAAAAGGGACTTTCACCAAGGGGTTCACATGAACACAAGAAATTTGGAGGTTAAATACTATACAATAATTTTTACAATTATTATACTGATGTACCAACAAGGTAAGCCAGAAGCAGACTATGTGTTATGAGAAGTACAAATTTAGCTTCAGTCCAGTCTCTGAATGGATCAAAATGCCTTGTCAGTGAGGAAGTAAAAATAAGTGACTTAGTTAACCATTTAACCCTATCATATATAATTTAAACTTAATCTCAACATTAATTTCCTACAGTTTAATTGGAATTTCTGAAAAGTGAGAAATATACCAAGCAGTTCAGTCTTGATAATTTAATGTTGACTGTATCAGTATACTTTTAATTTACAAACGGAAAAAGAAAAGGACCCTTCGATTGTCAGAAGAGAATCAGGCCAGGTTCCTAACATCAAACTAACACATGTAATCTTGAGTGCTTACTGATAGAGCTTGTGGTAAATTCTCCCTGACTAACAAGGCACCAATTTCTATTTTAAGGATTGACCTATAATGGTCCTCAGATACCAGAATACTGATTACTGAGATGTTAATTTTAGTGCTAATTAATGAATATATTGTGTTATTAAAAGCTGCCTCTAGCTTAAGAACACAGTTCAGCAAGTAAGTCTTATTCATTGTTTGAGGCCATCTTGCAGTCATCCAAGTCAGTGTCTTTGTGCATGGTACCCTTGCACAGAAACAACATGAGATAAGACAGACTTAAGTGACTTCTAGTGGCACTATAGTTGCATCCTGTTTATTCTTTGCTGGGGTTTAATGATAGAAGGACTTCATTGTATGCCAGTTTCCTTCTCCCTTGTTACAAGTCCTTAAAAATAGAGTTGATGAATATGGCTTGAACACACAATTTCTTAGAAGACTTCATAGCAAAAAGAAGCCTGTAGCAGACACATCCCTGTTATTTACAAGTTACCAGGAAACCAGGGTGGGCCCTAAGGGACAATCACAATGGCAAATAATATGAAATTTATATTTTGGTTAAAAAACTGAGCAACATACTGATGTAAAAAGATTTAAGTCAAATCCTATTGCTTTCATTAATCTGAGCAAGTTTCTTCCAATTTTAGGCACTTGTTAACAAGGGTTAAAAGGAGAACCCATCTTTAGATTCTTGTGTTTACTAAATCTGAGCCCTTAAAGAGTATTTCATTTGTATTGAAGGCTGCAGCTAAATGGTAGCACATAAAGTTCACATCAGCAGTTTCGTCACACCCTCTCTTCAGTGTCTCGGCGTCACATTGTTATCTCCACACCATTAACAGAACGCAAGTTCTGATCATCCAAGCGTCGCCTCACACTTCGTCTCACCGCATCGGCTCGTCTATATGGTTGGTTTCTAAGATCTGCAATGAGGAAAATGCCAATGAAATGACAGTAACCTCAAGTATGTCTTAACAAGACAAAGGCCAGTTGGCAGCCAGTCAAAGCAGCTTGTGTAGAGTCAACTAACAGGCCCTTTGAACCCACAGAGCATTCAACCAAAGACTACATTTGCCTTAAGTATTTACAATTAAAAAAGGTGTAATACTGGTAGGATTCTGAGACTTAGAAATTATTTCTGTCACTGTCAGTATCTTGGCTAGTTGAAATATCTTGAGATGTTTCTCCAATTGGAAACAACTGTGGTCAGTCCTACAGGATCCTAAGTATCCAAAGCGATTACAATGAATTTATACTGTAAAATTCACAAAGAAAACTGTATTATCTTTATAGTTTTAACAAGGATAAGACAGGAAAGAACTACAGAACCATTTCCATTGTTTACAACTCTAGACAGCTGAGGTCAGATTTTTTTTTAATGAATTAGAAATACTACTCAGTACCTCACATCTTTAGTAGTCTCCTGCACCTGTGATGTTTGTACTTCAGTCTACAGGGAAAGAGCCTACTCAGATTTTCCAGTCTTGCTAATGCAAGGCATAATGTTTGACATTTAAAAAGAAAGCTGTGAAAGAGTGAGTAAGTCAGACCAACACAGTGCACTGTAGGTGAAGGAGGCATTGCTTTAGTGGAATGAAACAGGAATCTTTAGGTAAATACTCTTAGTAAAAAGGCATAATTTCATGAATATGGTCTAGCTAGCATGTAGCCTTTTGATGGAGTTAAGACATGATGAAACAAAAGGTAGTTTTCCCTTCAATTAGTATTTATTAATAGGATTACAGGCTTAGATGAAGCAACATTCTACATTAAAAAGAAAACTTTTTGATAGTTGATAGTTTACATAGAAACCAATACTTGGTGAATATTTCTACAGGGGAAAAAAATCTAACTGGAATCCTGTGGAACAGACCCATCTATCCTCTTGAATTTGTCTCCAATCTATTACCTTCTGGGTTCTAAGTAACTGCCCTTCCCCTATTCCTTCTCAGTCTAACCAAAGTCCTCTCAAAGCTCTGTGGTTTGGGAGTCCTCAGACGAATTTTTTGCAAAATTCAAAATCTTTCACCTCCACTAGCCACTACCTACTATATTCATCCAAATAAAGCAGGAGTTAACTGTGTAACTTGAAGACAAACACAGATTAAAAGAAGCAAGTACAGTCAGCAACTGCTCTGCCAAGCCATCAAAAAGAATGTGAAGGCTAGCTGAGAAAGCCACACATAATGCATGTGAGGCACAGACTGGTCAGAATCTCACCAGTATTACCCTTAACCATAAATTTAAAAAAAAATAAAAAATAAAAACCCAATGGACTGCATATAGGAAAGAGGAGGAAGCTAAGTAAAAAGTGATGCTTGCCAGCTCTGTGTATCCTCCACCACCGGTGTGCTAGAAGAAATCCTTACCCTCGAGTGAACATTTGGAAATTTAGTGATATTATTCTTCTTTAAGGCTAAACAGAAAACAAAAACACAAAATGATGGTTAAGTAAAAATGGGATGAAAACAAAAGCAACTTAACTCAGTGTTTAACATTGCTGGGCTTGTTAGCTAACAGAGGGTGTGGCCTTGCTACATACAGGTTGTGTTAGGTTAAACAAGGGGGGGTGAGCATCTTCCCACCCAGCCGATCACCCAGTTTCAAGCTGCTTTGAAGATTGGCTCCAGAAAGATACAAAGTCCAGCAACAAACAGCCAAGCAGATGAAAGTTTTCAGCCTGTTAATGAGCACTGGTGGTTAAGTACACTGCCGAGCAGGCAATGACAGTGACGTCTTTGATTCACAGACAAGCACAGTCAGCAAATATAATTCATAGGTTAGTTATACCACAAAACACCCAGTTCCATGTCAATCTCAGTACAGGAGACAGGCAAAGGCTATGACAATTGGTAATATGCACTTTGTCTCTTCTAAGCAACTATATGCATAGACATATTTGCTCCTTTTAAAGCATAAATGCTGAGCCTAGGAAATTGGACAAGTCTTAACACCTCCCTCCTGTTATCAAAGGCTATGAAAATGCTGATTTCCAATGGTAAGTATACTATCTGTATTCCTGCTGCCACTGTTTTACCGAGGAGGTCTCGGTGTGACCTCATCACCAAAAAGTACTTGGTTTGACATGGAACAGAGTTACCAATGAAGGGATATGAGAAAAGGCGGTGGGGAGCTCTTTTAGTCTTTGCTTGTACCTCCTGCCTTGCATCTCTGCTAAAGTATGGAACTGAATATAGCTGAAATAGGCCATGACAGTGAATAGACATCACCTGCCCAGGGCAGTGCTGTCGGCCAGTAGTTGCTGGCATCAGCATTTTCAAGATTTTTCTGCTGAAAGGGTTCCTAGCACAAAGCTTAAGACTATATAAGACTTGGGGCTGGAGAGATGGCTCAGAGGTTAAGAGCACTGTCTGTTCTTCCAAAGGTTTAATTCCCAGCATTGTGGCTCACAAGCATCTATAATGAGATCTGGTGCCCTCTTCTGGCATGAAAGCGCACATGTGGCAGAATATAAATAATAACTAAATCTTTTAAAAACAAACGAACAAAACTCGACAAGACTTGAGAAAGGCCCAATTTGCAGCTGTCTTTAGTACAGGTCTTTGTGTAAATGCAGCTTTAGAACCTTTGTCATTTCCATACCCTGTATAGATGGTTTTATTGTTTTTCATTGGGCGGGGACAGTATGTGCCATGGTTCAGGTGTGGAAGTCAGAGCTGACAGTTTGCCAGAGTTGGTTCTTTACTTTTATCATGTGGGTACAGGGGCTCAATGTTAGTTTTCAGGCTTGGTGGCAGGCACCATAACCTGCAGAGCCATCTCACCATTTCCTGAGCAGTTCTTTAAAATATATTATTATCAGTAAACCTGCTAGAGCACAGTCAATACTGGTCTTAGAAGTTACTGCTTGTTGTCATTTCGCATTCAAATATATCAGCCCCCAAGTCTTTAACTTTATTCTTCTGAAAATTTCTGCAAGTGGTTCTATTAACTGTCACCCACATCCATACCATTGCAGGAATGTGGAGCTATATATAACGTACTGAAAGTGGCAGTGAGTGTACAGTAATGACTGAAATACAGAACCATGCAGCAAGGAAGACAACACAATTTGAAGTGAAGAAGAGAACATTCCACAGTGATTGGTCCTAAGACATGGAGGGTGGAGAGAGGAGATTTAAAAGAAAAAGAAAATCTTGTAGCAACCTTTTAATAGTATCAGGTGACAAAGAGCAATAGTTTAGTAATGGTATTCTTCAGTGAGAACAGGTTCGCAGAAAAACCGAGACCCACGCTTGGCGGTGCGAGCAGTAAAGGGCACAGTCTTCAGCACTGCATTGAGAATAACAGCCAGACAACAAACAAGTAAAAGGCCAAGGTCTATTGCATTAGTACATGGTTAGTGTAAGAAGAAGGGTAAAAGAAAAGGCAGTATGTACTCCATTCATTCAAGTTGGAGGACAACCTGGGGCTTTGAGGGTGGGGAGAAGAGAGTGAAAAACACTCCAAGGAAAAACTATTCTGGGCAACGTTTTGGTCAAATAAACCTGCCGCTTTAATAACAGGCAAGGAATTCTTTGTTGACTTTAAAAATCTAATCTACATATCTGCTTAATCTCCTATGTTTGGTATGGTGAGAAAGTTCTATGGTTTTATAAAAGCTTGACATCCTTATTCACAATGCTGAGTAAGCTACAAGAAAATTCAATTAACTATGCTTTTTTAAAAACTAGAATTTTGTACATCTGAATAATAACTATACACTTAGTTTTGAGTGTGATAAAGAACAGTGTGTTGGAGCTAGAGGGATGGCTCAGAGGTTAAGAGCACTGGTGGCTCTTCCAAAGGTCCTGAGTTCAATTCCCAGCAACCACATGATGGCTCACAATCATCTATAATCTGGTGCCCTCTTCTGGCCTGCAGGTGTTACATGCAGGCAGAACATTGTATACATGAAAAAACAAAAAATGTTATATTTTGGCTTTTTAAAAATAAACATCCATCCTCAGCTTTAAAAGATGCATATTTAAATATTTCCAAATGAGGTTATAGTTATGAGAATTCCTGGAAAAGACCCAGGGATTGGACCCTAAGAAGGACAGGAGCACTAGCAGATATATGTAACAAGACTGACCATGCTTTACTGTTGAGATGGGTGAGGAACAACTGAACATGCATCATATAATTGTCTATACTTTAACATATTTTTAAGCCTTACCATAAGAGCAGAATGCCTTAAGTATATCTGATAAACAGCATTCATACGCAAGAGACATTGAAGAAAAGTCACTTACTGCAACTGTCAAACAGGCCAGCAGCCTAAGTTACCATCCTTTGTTACCTTTGTTACTTTAAGTAAACAGGTTTTTAAAGAGCATGCCAGAGAAACACTAGTACAGAGAATGGACTCGCCCGCATTATTTCTATTAGGCAAGTACACCCAAGTGGCCACAAGGAGAAAAATCATGAAGTTTGATAAAATCAAAGCTAATGGGAAACTTAGGGGAGGGTACCTACAGGTCCCCACAGGTACAGAAAGGTCAAGATTGTTCAGGGTGTTGGACAGCAAACAAAATCAAAATGTACTTCTAACCCTAGTTTACAGTCTTGGTCCATAATTCTTAAATTTCATTAGTCCAACCAAAGAGCTTGCCAACTGTTCCCAAAAGGAACTGCAACATCAGTATGTGGCCCCACTTCCATGAGGCAGTGTGATCACTATAGACCGCAAAGACGAAATACCCTTTACCTGTGATAATGTCTTCGATGGCGCCATCTTTTCCCTCATATACATGTCTGTTATCTTTAACTTGTCGCCTTCTCAATTCCGCAATTAACTCTTGCTGCTGCCTCTTTGATTTGTGGGAAGGAGACTGAGAAGAAAAGCAGAGACCAATGATGCTAGTACCCGCCTGGATTTTAAGAAAACCCAAAGTGCCTGAGCTTTATACTGAACATCCAACACTACAGATGCCACCATCCCCATATTCTGCTCAAATGCCAAGACCAGGAAGTTTCTGGGAAGACAATAGAAATGTTAAGCTATGAACATACAAAACCCAAGTAGGCAGGAATGGTAAGGGTGTGTGTGTGTGTGTGTGTGTGTGTGTGTGTGTGTGTGTGTGTGTGTGTGTGTGTTTGAGAAGGAGCAAGAGGATCAGCTTACACTCCTTTCTACTTGTGCTCACTCAGGCCTATGTCAGAAGCAGAAACTTCTTACCTTTGGGTCCTGCTGCTCCATCAGGGCTTCTTGCTCTAACAGTTTTTCCATGAGAGCTTGTTCCTGCTTTTTCCTCAGCTCATTTTCCTCTTCTGCTTGCTGGGGAAATACAATTTTGAAGATTGAAAATTGAGTAAATGGAAATGATGACAGTTATGGTTTCTTAAAGCCATTATTTGAATAATCTGTAGCGGTTTGGGAACTGAAGGCAGGAAGATCCTTCCTGAGCACATTCTACCCCAGCTGTGTCTCACTGTCTGGATATGAGACGTCTTCAGGCTGCTGTGCTACACCTCAACTAGAACTTCCCTGATGATCCTCAACTCGTACAAATAACTTCTGAGCCCCACCCCTCTGATCACTGTTCTCAATTATTTTCAAATGAGTCTGTATTACTTTCAGAATCTGCCCACCTAGTAACAGCTTCCCTGAAAGCTTTTGCTAGAGAAAAACCTCCATTTCCCTGGACTTGCAGTTCCTTAAGAGCCATACCACTTGCTTTCTCCCTACAACTCTCCAAATGAGCCAGAATGACTGATCTGATAACTTGGAAAAAGAGAGGGTAGACTCAGCTCTCTTGGGTACTCTAGAGGCCATCCCTGCCCAAGAGACTTTTTGTTATACAAACTGATGGAAAGGTCATCTGTCTGGTTTAGGGATTAAGTGTAGTTCACAAGTTTGATTCTGCCAAAAAGGTTTGCATTTTTATGTCTATTTCTCTTTTAAAATGGTCTTATTTCTTGACTATTTCATATATGTGTATATATGTCTGTTGCCTTTGTTAGGTTTCCTCTGGGCTCATAGAGAAGGACAAACAGCAGTGTATTAACTTCCTAATACCACTTAATTTCCCACAATGCAACATGATCAGGACCATGTGAGAACATTGTTCAACAAATGTTGGACAAAGAGAGTATTCAGTAACAGCACCAAACACCTACCGTGGCAGCTGCAATGTTTGCAAGGATAAATGGTGAGGCAGAGGAGCACACCTGTAGACAAGCTTGACCACAATGTCCCAAAGGTCACCGAGGGCAGCTGCTTTTTACCCGTTTCACACATGCCCCAACTGAAGCCTCAGGCTTTGAAAGCAATCCCAGCACTTCCTAGGTTTTATAATTTTTACATGTGATTTCTGACCTTAGGCTTGGAAATTTTCATGTGAAGAAATGTGATCATAGCACCTCATAGCAATGTGATTGTGGTACCTCAAAAGAGCCATCTGCGACATCTCTGCAGCTCATTAGCATAGCTGCCACCCTAGGGAAAGGGAACTACAGAGTACCAGTTAACAGCAGCTGGAAGGCAATGGCTTCTTCAGCATCTCAGCCCTGTGCATCCTCCTGCTAAGGAAACTTTCCTTATGTTCTTAACTTACGACAGGACTGCCCTAATGGCCATGATTAAAGGACGTAACTTTGTGTGTTTCAAGACAAGGCTTCCCTGTGTAGCCTTGGCTATCTTAGACTCACTTTGTAGACCAGGCTGGCCTCAAACTCACAGTGATCCATCCACCTGCTCCCAACTGCCTCCCAACTACTGGGATTAAAGGTGTGCTCCACCACCACCAACCCCTCCACTCACAAGATAAGAGCGTAATTTTTAATCTGAGTAGTAGGCCCACGGGTGAATCTCCAAAGCCATTGGCCTCCACTCGTTTTACAAAAATGCTTTCTTCATACTTGCCATGGGTTTTTTTTTTCCTCAAAAGTTTACATAAACTGCTCAAATCCTTTAAAATTTTTTTCTTTCCTCCACCAACATGGCCAATATTAAACATAAAGTACTCCAGGTAGTAGAGTTTGCTCTCAATATCTGAATTCTTCATCCATGAGTTTAATCAAATATAACTTTGAAATATTCAGAAAACACCCTGCATCTTTACTAACCAGGGACATTTTTCTTGCTTCCTAAATTATAGCACAACTATCTGTATAATATTGGTATAATGGATTGAAAGACAATGTACCCCATAGGCTCATATTTTTCAAACGTAGTCCCTAGTTGGTGGAACTATTTGGGAAGTGCCTTAGTTGCTTTTCCACTGATGTGAAGAGACACCATGACCCAGGCAACTCTTTTAAAAGAAAACCTTTAACTGGAGGCCTGCTTACAGTTTCAGAGGCTTACTCCAGTTTCCTCATGGTGAGGAACATGCAGCACACAGATGCACATCACAACACCATCTGAGGCCTTCACATCTTGATCAACAGGCAGAAAGAGAAGGGGAGACAAGCTCCAGTGTGGCCTTTTGGAACCTCAGGGCCCGTTCCCAAAGACCTCTTCCAACAAGGCTCCACCTTCTGATAGCTCATCAACTGGTGACCAAGCATGCAAATATAAGAGCCTTTGGGGGGCCAATCTTATTCAAACAAGACAGGAAGGATTAGGAGATATCACTGGACTTTGAGGATTCTAAAGACCATTCCCAGTGTACTGCCTCCTGATTTGTGTATCGAGATATGAACTCTCAGGTGTTGCTCCAGCCTCCTGCTACCATGTCTGCTGTCCACCATCATTAACTGGAACAGTATGCCCAGTTAAACTTTCTTTTGTAAGTGGCCTTGGTAATGGTGTTTTACCACAGCAATAGAAAAGAAGCTAATGTGTTACAACGAATCTAGAAACTTCAGATATACAGGAGAAAATGCTCAAATTATATGCAAGTAAACAGTATCATTTTATGTGAGGAACTAAGGAGCCTCAGGATTAGGTATCCCCAAGCTTCTAAAATCAAACCCCACAGGTACTGAAAGACTTAACGCTTCCTAGGAGCTAAACGTTTCGAAAATCTTTGTCATCCTTTGCCAAAAGGGGAAATCTTTGGAGACAATTTTTCTTTCAATCACATGCCTTTTCAAGATCATGGATCATGTCCAAGGATGGGTCCTGATCAAGAAGGAGAAAGCAGCTGCCCTGCACAGCACTATCCTTCATTCCATCATACCAAATGCTAGTCTAGGAAGTTGCACAGCCCAGTCAGGTCTAAACACAGCACACAGGCTGTCCCTGACTTGAGTTACAGCATGTGCTACTGACAGACCTTGGTTCATGTTAACCCATCAAACAATTACATGGACTTGTGGGTTTTCTATGCCTTCCACCTTACTTGTATGGGTTAACAGTCAATACCAGGGCAGCAGTGGTGATGGAGAATCTCCCTTACCCCGAGCAGATAGGTAGTTGCCTTGGCTTTCTTACTGATGCCCAGGCATGGTTCTGACAAAAATGAACTATCATGGCCTGAGGCCCCAAAAAGTCTTAGCAGTGCCAGAGAGTGAACCCTCAGATCTTCTGCCCAAGGCCTCTGCAGAGGAGCCAAGTCACACTTCTGGGGGAGGGCATCTGTTGAGAAAGTGGAGAAGGCTATAGGGTGCCCTCCTCCTACTAACCTTGTAGGCTTTCACAAATCGAACAAAGACAGGGAAGAACACAGAGGGTGGTGTTGTCTTGGGGTTTTCGCCAAAATACTTCACCACATCATCAAAGGCATCCTGGAAAGAAGCAAATTTTTCTTGAATCTCATTAGCTCCACTACCAGAACAAGATGCTCTGGGCTGGAGAGCTAAACCACAGACACTTGCCCTGAAGCTTCTGTGCCCTGATGGGACCCTCTACATCAGCTCTAATATCTCAGTAAAGGCAATCAGAAAAGTACAATAGTGGGACACAAAAGCTCACCTCTAAGGATCTGCTGTTTCTTCCCCGACTCTATAGTAACACACACACACACACACACACACACACACACAAGAGCTATTTCTTCCATGAGTTTCCTAAGGCTGTGACATCACTCCTTAAATCACAAGGAGCAACTCTGGTTCTAAATCCTAACTCTTTCATTCCTACCCCCTGTAATGTCTCCATGAAAAACAGGCTCTTCTGTGATCCATTACAGCCCTAAACCAGAAGCTACCTCTGTGTGCCCAGTTCCCCAGCACCCCACCTCCTGCTCTTTAGTAGTGTACACTGCACGCTGTTGTAGGTTACTCATTTATCAGAGGTCCCTAAGGTAACAGAGAGGTATGAAGTCTTAAGATCTACAGAAACCTTAAACTCCAGAAATACTGCTTTGGGAGCCCAGGCCTGGCATGTTACACACCTGAATACAGACCTGTGGAGAAGGAATTTCGGAACAACACGGAAGGAGCAGAGAGGGCTTTTACAAAAGACCCCCTTGGAAAAGGCACTTTCAAGGACAATGATAGAAAAATTGAACATTAGCTACATAAGAAGCTAGCCCACTAACAGTAGGAAACTGCAACATCCGTGTCCCAGCCCAGAGCCTGTGCCTCAGGCGGCCTGAGGGAGCTCACTGTCCTGGGCTACCTGAGCAATCTTGGCGTCATCCTGCAGCTTCTTCAGCTTGCCCTCGCTATGAAGGATGAACTCTTTCAGCAGGGTGTTGTGGTCGTGCATGCTGTACTCCCTCTTGGTTAAATCCATTCCCCTCTGCAGCTCCTTCACATCCAGCAGAACGTTTTCCAGGGAGACTGATGGAGAGAAGGCAGATATCAGGGAACTTCTACTAAGAAGAAGCCCGGCTGCTAATGCAAGCTCTCAGGACTTCGTAAGACTCACTCAGGACCCTTACAACTAGTTCCCACTTTAGTCGCAGATAGCCTTTCATATTAGTAATCTACGAAATGCCAGTATCAAATACCACAGTGATTTGTTCACATGCACTAATCCTACTGTCCCATTAGCATACTTTGCTAATGAAGAAAAGCCACATGAAGTCCTATGGCCTCCCATGAGTCACACAGTTTGGAGAGAGCAAAGGGATTGGAAAATAATTTCAGTCTCTACTTCTTGTGCTGAAGATCAAGGTTCCATCTCCATCCAACCTATTGGCTTAGCTGTAGGTTTAAATAGGCCCAAGATTTCTTTCTCCCCTCCCCCCCCCCCCTTCTCTTACTTGCTCTAGTTGCTGTTGTGTTCCTGTAACCATCCGGCAGAGGGCAGAATTTTACCTGCTGAACTTTAGTTGCACAGACCACTAAGACCCTAGGCAACCTTGGATAGATTTTTGTTAACCCTTTCTTTCTTGCTTCAAATAATTTGGCATGAGCCTTGTAATAGTGCACCACCCAGCGCAGGCACACTTCTGAACCCTTATAGTCACTTTCCCTAAAGAAGTTAGTCCCAGTTGTTTTCCCTGTTCCTCAGCTCTGCACATGGATGAGATACAAATCAATGGGGGGGTGGGGGTGGGGTTCCCCTTACTAGACCTGCACTAGTGTATCCCCAGTGCTTCCCCCAGTTTTGACCATAACATCTCTGACAGTGCCAAGTACAAAGAAAGACCTCAAAACTGTCTGCTTTAAGTGAAGGAGCAGCCCTAGCTGTCGACATTGAGGACATGTGTCAGTGGTTAGCCTGGGCGCCAGGTCAGCCAGTGAGCACATCAGTCTCTGTGTTTTTCTCACTGGCTTTTTTTTCAAAGCAAAATTTCCTTGCCAAACCACCAGTGCTACTACTTAGTAAGGTAGAATCTTGCTATTTAGTCTTCCTAATTGGACCGATACTTAAGAGCCTTAGTATAGACAAAAGCATCTCATTCTGCTAGCTGCATAAGTGAGCCCAGATGTATCTACTCCAACCTGTTTGCAGCCACAAAACCAATTTTCCCTGCAGTTCTGACTATACAATAGCCTCTACCTCTTCCAAGCTAGCCACTTTATCATTTCACCCATTCGTTTGCTTATTTATCCCCATCATCCAGTTTGCTCAAGTCTGAGGGAATTGTGTCGTTCTGTAAAAGCTGAGTATACCCTTAAGAAGTACATAGATTGCAATGGCCCAACATATTGTTTGACAAATCTATGGGAGTGTAGTACAGAATATTTTTATAATGTAGAAACAATGTTCATTTCACTTGGCTAGAAAAGTCATAGTTCTATAAAAGACTTATCAAGTCTGCAGTTGCTTCAAGGGTCTAATAATAGTTTATAATAGACACTAGTTGTTGATGGTTCAAGAAAATTACAATTTGAAAATCACAACCTAGGACTAACTCCAGGATAAATTTGCATATTGTTCTTACTTTGACCCAGATATTCTTGAGAGAAGACAGTACATTATTAGCTGTCATACAACTTTAGAAGTCTTGGTTTCTAGTCCTGATTTTATCACTTTCCCCAGATCATTACCCGCTTGGCCTTGCACAAGATAAGCTCCACAAATGATCTTGCATAAAATATGGGACTGCTACTATCTTGTACAACCCAGCTGTTACAATTATGTATAATTTAAATAAGAAAATGTTAACTGCCAATGCAAAGTAGCAACCAAGAAATCCTGGTAGTTTAGATACAATGCCCACAAGTGTCACATCTGAGCAAGCAGAATGCCATGAAAGCAAACAAAGGTATTTTATTCAGGAGTGACTGATTCTCATCATCATATCTTACCCAATAACAAAAAAACCTAAAAGGGTGATGGACGAGCAATGGAAGAGGCACAGCACAAAGCCCTGGATCCTTAGAGAAGACTCTGACAGAAATTACCCACAGGCCTACATGCAACTGCTCAGGAGTGGTGGCTCCATTAAACACATTCTGGCTTCTAGATCCTGCCTTCTGCAGCCAGGTCCGAAGTGTGTCTCAGCAGGGACTAACTCACTCAGAGCTATGACTACTAACACCCCAAGGTAACACTGACGGCTGAAGTTAAGTACCTGCAGCAGCTTTCTCCACATAATGAAGCTCATTATAAAAAAGAGTAACTTGCTGATACTTTTCTTTTACCACATTTGATATATAGTGCAACAGCGTTTGTTTTCGGTCTGTTGACTTTGTATCTAAGAGCTGAAAACAGAAGGGGACATGGGTTAGGTGCAAGTGTCCAGAATAAATAACAGATTAGAGCTGCAGAAAGGGTTGGGGAAAAAACAAAAAACAAAACAAAACAAAACAAAAGCCAAAAAAACAAAAAACAAACAAACAAAAACCCAGAGGAGACTCAAGATTCAGTGTATTCTGTAGAGAACCAGCCAGTGATACTTAAACAGCCTGAGGATGTCCTAAATGACAGGGTAGAGTGAGCTAGGAATGCTTCTAGATTTCCATCTTGCCTACAGATTCTCCCGCATCTGCCAATCTGCCACCCACCTACCTCCCTTTGGTCAGGAGCTAGTGCTCTTCAACATGAAGAATCAGACTAGAGACGGAAGGCGGAGCCAGCACATGTGCTCAGTGGCTCCAGAGGCAGCAGGTTCTCCCTTAACCCCAGTCTGATGGCCCCAAAGCAATATGGCTGCCTCTATGTGTCTGGGCATTCAGAATCTGTGAACTTTACCAGCCTCAGACAGAAAATACTAAGGAAGAAAACTGTCTCTGTATTGACTTTTTCTTGTGATTCTTTGATATATATTACTGGCAAATCATGACATAGTAATAGGTAAACTAGACATGATTTAAAAGCTGGGGGTCATGTTTAGGATAAATCCATATATTATATTACTTTACAGAAAGGACTTGAGCATCTGAGATGTTTGGTGTCCTTGAAGGTCCCAGGACAAATCCTACACAGACACTATTGGTCAGATTATGACAGCGACGAGTGTGTGTGTGTGTGTGTGTGTGTGTGTGTGTGTGTGTGTGTGTGTGTGTGTAATGACACTATCAATTAAGTATGCCTTCCTTAACTTGGAAGCCACACCAGGCTTAAACAGCCTGGACAGGACATATAAAAGATGACTTTGTAAAGGATTGTACTTTGCCCATGCAGAAAAACAGAAATTAAGTATATGTGCAACTATATTCCATGTTTTTCTAAACAAAATTATCTGTGTCTGAAAAGCCTTCCCAAGTACTAAAAAAAAAAAACTAAATAGTTCACTGTATTAACTTGAGATTATTGCTATAAAATGCAGTATTTATAATTCAGCTACTTGAGGAAAGATTCCTAGAAATGGAAAGGCTGAGTGAAAGGCTGTAAGTCCTGGGTCCTTCCTGTCACATGGTGTTTCAGAAAATTTATACCAACTCACCCTCCTCCACCTGCCCCCAACCCATCCCAGAACAGCGCCCCGTCCTTCCACAACTTAATCTCTGCAGCTGTACGTCCTTAGCGATCCCATATTCCCTCAGTTTACACACCAGATCTAAACTCTGAAGTTTAAATCCATAAACGGCTCCTCGTTTGCTGCTATTCATATAGTTTCCAAGGGCCAAGATGATCTGGAAAAGCAAGAGAGAAAAGAAGGGTTCACTGGCACAGCAGTCCAGGTGCTAGAAAGCAGCTGCCAAGTCAGCTCTCCATGAACATAACAAGAAAACTGCACTTGCCTCCAGAATTTTCTTGAGCTTCTGAGATGACTTGATAGAGACAGACGCTGCTATAATTGCATGAAGTTGCTGGATTCCAATCAGAAGGAGAGATGGGAAAGACTGTTAAAAATGGCAAACTAACTGGAAATTAAGAGCTAGCTATGCCTTAGGTAACCCTAGCATTACATGTGCTTTTCTCAAAAACTATTCACAGTAACTATTCCCATGAGTAACATGGGAAATCATTCATCTGGAGCCAAGCCAAAACCAGTAAGATTTCAAGGTAGGAGTCACTAGACTCTTATGGCACAATTTAGTGCCGGATGTGCCACGTCTAATCACTTACTTCCATAGAGATGTCTAAGAATACAAAGGGAGGGAGGCGATGGGAGGGCAGCAACGTAACACTCTCTGGAAGTTCTCAGAACATGTTTTGCACAAATATGCTACTGTAATCAGTAAGTATTTTGAGATTTTGAGAAACAGAACCATGGAGAAACTGATGTTCACGACATCACACTAACACAGACTAACACAGGGAATGAGACAGCTGACTACTATGTGTTTGCACACCAACCACCACAGTCTACTGCAGCAAAGTCCCAAACAAGAGGCACCCTCTGGCAAAGTGGGTACTCCCAGAACTCTCTAGAGCCTGCTGCACACTAAAGATATGAGAGTCACATTTCTAGTCTTGCCAACAAGAACTGTTTTTTAGAGTCCTCTATCCTTGTGTTATCTGAAATGCAAAAGATACAAACACAGAAAAAAGTGTTCTTTTGGGAGAACAGTCGTTTATCTAGATTTGGATCCACAATGTAAAAAATCAGGGCTTAATTCCAAATGTAACCTAGAAAGTTCTGGAAGGACTCTTTGGAACCCATTATTACACTGAGTGTAGCTCAGAGAGCTGTGTAAGAGTAAATGGCTCTATCTTTCCATACCCCTCTCCCTGCCAGAGCTGGTCAACTCACAGGGGTTAGCATCTGGATGCTTTCTGCGAAATTGCCAATGAAAGCCATGATGGTCATCTTCTGCATGAGCCGCTCAATCTTACTGAACTGCATCATGAAGCGGTCCTCATCTGACAAGTTCTCCAAGGGCTTCCTCTCTCGCTCGTAGAGCCGAAGCACCTTCACCTCATTCTCAGTTGGCAAGAACCTCATCAAACATTCAACAAAGTCAACCGGCAGTGTCTTCAAATCAAACCTGAAATCAGTGGCGACAGGTCAGTGTTCTCACCTCACCCAGCCCAGCTCATCCTCCATCAAATCAACAGGCCTTAGATTCCGATAGCTGTACTGTGGAAGCCCCATCCAGGTACGGGTCACAGCTGAGTGCCAGTTACCCTAACTGATCCCCCAGACCATGCTCAGTTTTTGGTGATGTTATGGTAGAGTTACCCAGTAGCAATGGTCTTTAGAAATCAAGAGTAGAGAACAGCTGGCAGAATTAAGGCTGTATCAAGGACAGGGCTTTAGACATTATGAAGTAGTCCAATCAAGAAGATCACCACCACACAGTTACAGAACACCTGGTAAATTCTGTTAAGATGTTTCTGTCATTACTTTGCTCTCTCAGGGGACAAACTCAAGTAAGGTTCCTGTTCTTTACGGGTAATTTTGATGTAGGTATAGACACATTCCTTGAAGGAATATCAGCTCTTGGTAGCTGTTTGCTCAGTTTGAACAAGTATTTGTTTAATTCCTATTTTATTCTCCAGACAATCTTTGTTCAGCAAAACAATAAAATTACCCATACATTAGTATGGCAAACAAGGTATATGAGAATAATAACCAGATTGCAGGCTGGAGAGATAGCCCAGTGGTTAAGAGCACTACCTCCTCTTCCAAAGGACCTGGGTTCAATTCTCAGCACCCACATGGCAGCTCACAACTATCTATAACTCCAAGATCTGACACCCTCACACCAATGCATATAAATTAAAAAACAAAAAACAAAAAACCAGATTGCACACCATGTTTCAATGTTGGAAGTCAGAAAAGATTTCAGAAGATTGTATTAGATTCTGACCCTGGCCAAAGACACAAAACCAGAGCAAACAGTCCCTTGGGGTGAGGTAAGATCACCAGTCAAAAATTATGGAATGCCGAATTATTAAAAATGTTTTCCTAAAACATCATTAACTCTTATCAGTTTGGCTATAAGAAGAGTGGAAAGAATTTCCTGATAGATAAACAAAACGGTCTGTGCAATTTATAAATTAAAAAAAAAAAAAGCCAAGCATGGTGATGCACGCTTGTAATTCCAACACTCTGGGAGGCAGAGACAGGCAGATCTCTATGAGTTTGAGGCCAGCCTGGTCTACAACGTGAGTCCAGGACGGCCAAGGCTACATAGATAAACCCAGTGCCAAAACACAAAACAAAAAAACAACAACAATAAAACTTGTTTAAAACGACCAGAAAGTACTAAGAACAGAAGAATTCACATTCCTCTTGTCAGGAATTAAAACATGCATCTGTATCATATTGGCAGCTGGAACTGCCCTGCACCCCACAGATGCCATCAAATTGAGATTCAGCAAATCTGGGTACAATCCAGATCCTCCAGAGAAAGCTGCCATCGCTCCCTTTCCTCAAGTTCCGCACCACCCTCCATTCCCCACCCCGAACCCCCTATCCCCCAGCTCTTTCCTGAGCACTGCCATGGGCCTATTTACAAGAACATAGCAAGACTGTCCCAATCCAGACATTCTCACTCTCAGCTGACCAACAGCAGGTGGGTTTGGCACTTCCAAGGGGACCTTCTGGTATGCTGCTTAGTGTGATCATCTTAGTCTAAGGCAGTAGCACACAAGAAACAAGGGGAGCTCTAAAGTGTGGGTACCAAGAGTTCCTCCATCTTTGTACTTAGATCTTGCCCCACTATTTCTGTTCTCTGCTGATTCATAACCTAGTTCCTTCCTTAGGCTGAGTATTCTGGGATTGATTTCCTCAGGACACTGTAAACTTACACATGGATAGCTTTGCATATCTCATCAGCAGATTTTCCAGCTTTCCTCAAAGTTATGGCAAGATTTTTGGCTCTGTTTGCTTCTAATAATGTCACTTTACTTGATCCCTTCTGTGTTATTTTCTGCTTGCTTGAAGAAAGATCAATAGCAGGACCTTGGGCTTTTGTTTTGAATATTTCCTCAAATTCGTCCACATTTAAATCCTTGGGAGGAAAAGGATGACATCAGCAAGTTGGGTCATGCATCAAAATTAAGTCATTCTCAATTAACAGAAACCTCATCCTTTAGACATTCTCTGAGGCAAAGACCTTCTGTTCTGCTGAGTGCTTATTCTGCAAGGCTGGCTGTGCTTTTCCTGTTTTCGTTAGAGTACTCCTATCTCTTGGCCAGAGAACTACCAATTCTAACAATCTAATTCAATTGCTTTTGATAATTGGTTTACACAGACATCTGCCGCAGGCTAAATCCATGAAACCAGATAATCAGTACAGTCACTGAGTCCATCACCAGCATAGTTCAATAAAGGCTGCCTATGTTCTTCTAAGTTAAAGGACAGTGTTGTGTCAGGCATAGACTTTGTGGCAAACAATGAAGAGGTCCAAAACTATTATTTTAACTTAACTCGTGACACATGGTTTTGGAGCCCTCTTATAACATAATGTACAATTTAGCTTTTTGCTAGTGCAAATCCATTTCTTCTGTGCATTAGAGTACAGAAACGTTAGG
The DNA here is from genome assembly GCF_964271855.1 of Acomys minous. NCBI lineage: Eukaryota > Metazoa > Chordata > Mammalia > Rodentia > Muridae > Acomys > Acomys minous. The sequence goes on along the minus strand of NC_140491.1, from coordinate 89,528,150 downwards.
TCTCCGTTGGGGATGCTTGCAGGCACAAGGGACAGCCTCCTTTGCTCTGCAGCAGAACATGTCTCCCTAATTTATAAGCAAGGAGAAAGATACCTCCAAGATCCGCTCGTCGTCGATTTCATTGAAGACTGTGCCATTGATCTGATTTGGCTTCAGCGCTACCCAGTTAAACACTGGCATTCTGAACTTGGTCTTGATTGGTTTCTTAATTTTCACAGCTGAAGATGTCAAAGATAATGAAATTAAGTCCCGTCTAGAACCCCATAACCTTCAGAAACAATTAGACAACAGTCCTTGCAGATGACACTTTAACACTGGAGGAAGATGGCAAGAGGCACCCAGGTGATGCTATAGAGGCCACCTAGTCTTGGCGAGAGCCATTTGGTTGCCTGACACTGGACTGTTTTAAAAGCTGTCTAGGGGCTAGGGACTGACTTCTACTAAGGCCATTAGACTACTGCTTTCTAGTTACAGTATGAGAAATGTGACTAGGTAGCAGAGGGGAAACGCTATCCTAGATTTTGATAGGATACATACATATAAAGAAGCTGTAAAGGATGGTCAGAGACTGCCTGACCCACCGGGAATAGCATACCAAGAATGGTGATCTTCAGCCAGGAAATTGCATCCTGTGGGTGACTAAGATAGTGAGATTACACTGGCTGCTGAGTCATTCCAAGGAGACTAGTGACCATCAATGGCCTATATCAGAGAACAGTGAAGAAGACAGAAGGGGTACGCAGAAATCATAGCGCTCCTCGGGAATGCCACTGGAAATGGAAGGAAAATGTCCCTTCTGTTCTTTTCAAAGGAGTCAGCTACTGTTATCAAGACACTGTCCGTGAGCTTGTTAAATGTACTGAAATAGAGGAGGGGAACTAATCTGTATGAGCTAAGGGGGCTGCAAACACCTCTCATTTTGAGAAAACAAACATAAAAGATAACCTATATAGTATTATACATCATATATTTCATTATACATCATAAACAAGGCTTTCCAAACCACTTAGCTCTCTGCATCCTACATCAAGCTGTCCAGGGTCCCACCTGGCTAGGGAAAGCCTCAATATTCATCGTTATTAGCAGGTAAGAGTAGAGAAAGTTAATGCTCTGGGAGAGAACATAACAAAGAAGCCCAGCACCTGGGCTTTCACTTGGCAGGCTACCTGCCTCTGCTGATGTTTACTGAACAGGGAGACAGGCAGTGCCTCTCATTCCTCCAGAGTTACAAAGGCCACAGAAAGAGGAGTGTCATCAGATAAATCCACACAGAAGCATGCAGGAACACAGAGACACTGCTTTTGCCAAACGTGGCACCCTCATCCCCATTATCAACAGTGTTAGATTCCTGCTCACGCGTACCTTTTTCTCTACACTGCCCAGGAGAACCAATGTCCCCTATAGAAAAAGGCTTTCTCTAATTGGCCCTTCATCTACAAGGAGGGGGATGTATCTCTTCAACCCAAGGCCATTTGTTTCTGGCTTCAGCTAGGCATAGGGTATAGCAGACCTATAGGTATTAATGATATACACTCTGAGCTCAAGACTCACACTTAAAAAAGTATCTTTAAATAGGTGGTTATTCCACACAATAGAACCACAGACAGTGGGAGGGTTCTGAAAAGAGTTTTCTCTTATTCTCCTTATCTGCTTAGAATATAGCCCTCTCTCAGAGTGGAAAGCTTAAAACTGACTATGACCGCTCTAAGAGAGAAACGTTCCTTCTCTCCGAGGGGAGAGCTGGAACGCGGCCTGTGAATCTAGGCCTAAAGGAGCGCCTACAGAGTCAGCTGAAACACAGGGCAAACCTGGGGTCACAGCCAGCCAGCACCCAGACTACCTGGAGACACAATGTCAAATGCAATGGCTCAAAGTAGGATGGAGTGGAGAGATGTCAAGGCACAGGGCGACCGACAGAACACACAGCAAATACTCAACACGCTTGGTGAGGAACAACCTACAGAAAAGCTTGATTGGCCCATCTTTTGTGGAAGCAGAAAGAACAGAAAATACAAAATATAGATATATTAGATACGGTTAGAGTCAAGTGGCCCAGCAGTTCACACACTCTTAGCATAGGAATTCATGCTTCCTGGGGACACATTTCAGCAGCACAAAGCCAAAAATTCATTCCCCCTGCCCTTGAAGACTCACTTTGTGTTTTTGTTTATGTTTCTGTATTTCTCCCCCTCTCTGGGAGAAAGAGAAAACAAAACAAAATATTTCACTGTCGTGAAAGCAGCCACAGTGAACTGCACTAGCTATTCCATAGACTGTAAACGCATTCTCGTAACATAGAATCAGCCACAGTCAGACGCTGAGAGGATTCAAGCGCAACTTCTCAACGCAAAGCAAAAGCCACCAACAGCACGGGCAGCCCACCGCAGGGCAGGGGATCGGGACGTCCCATTAGACTCGAAGGTGTGAGTGTTACACACATTACTTGATGTGAGTGAAAATTTCCCAGTACTAAGATTTTCTTCATAAAATCCAAAGACCTTTCTCAACTAGAGATACACTAATGAGTCCTTTCTCCTGACTCCCGCCTGGGACCACGCCTGCCCGTTGTAGAGACACGGATACCCTGTCACTGTGGACATACAGGCCCAGGGGTTTTTCAGAGCTACTGGGCATAGCGGCTCAGTTCTGTCTCTTACTTCTACTGAGACATTCCGGCTCTGTCAGGCCTCTGGGTTCCAGAGAGGCAATATTATTGACTATAGAGGGAGAATATTTTACAAAATCAGCTTCAGTTACTATGCACTGAACACCAACTTAAGGGTGACTAGTAGGGAGATCAGAGGCCCTAACCCCACAGTATGAAACACTTAGAAGGACTTTGTAATCATATAAAACATCTTGTAACCCTTAGCAGACATTTAATGAGCTAAAGAGGGCGTCTTCACTCCTGCCTATAGCGCTGCTCTACTTTGCATAAGAGGGGAGACTTCTGCCTGAGAGGATCCTGAGGGCTGCTGACGTCAGCGTCAGTTTAAAACACCCCAGAATCAATAAATGTTTAAAGTGAAGTAGTTGCAAAGGCTTTAATGCAAAAAAAAAAAGGGGGGGGGAGGGGCGGCCCTTCAGAGGAAAGCCACTTCAGACGTGCAGCCTCAGCCTGCGGCTTGTTTCCCTAGCACCGTGTCTTAGTTCTGCTTTAGCTCAGGTGAATGCAAGCGGATGCTGAACCACAGATTAGGTCTAGCAATGGAGAAAGAAGCGGCTCCAGGTGAGGCATGGTGGACACATCTCACAGAAAATGCTCATCTGGGGCTACAAGGAAAGCTTAATCAGTGAGCCGGGTGCACGGGACAACGATGGCATCCGCATTCAGTCACCAGGAACAGCCTGGTCACAGAACAGATACCCCGAGACTTTAGGACGTCTGTTATTTACATTCACAATCCAACAGATCCACGGTGACTCTGCTCCACCTTTCCTCTTCGGAAGCAATAAAAGTTCTAGAAGAAAGTAGTAAACATGGAAGATCTTGAAGGGTGGGAATAAGCCACGAGTTTACCATGAAACCGAAGAGGTATCTCTGTACCCCTGACAACTCTCCACAAGTCAGAGCTGCAGGGTCCTCACAGCTCTGAGGAGGCACATCCGCTTTATGAAACTGTCAGATGGCTCCAAGGGTTGTAGTCACTTGGAGGAATTATCCCTGGGGGGGGAGCTGGGGGGGGGTAGGGGGGGAGGTAAAGCTGCTGACAAAACCCTTGGAGGGACTGAGAGGAAACCTTCCGGTAAAGACTTGGATACTTCAGCGACCACCACAGCCTTGGAACTAGAGCAGTGGTTCTCAGACTTCCTAGTGCTGTGACTCTAACAGAGCGCCTCATGCTGTGGCGACCTCCCAACCATGGCATTATTTCATTGCTGCTCCGTAACTATAATTTTGCTAGTTATGAATCATAATGTAAATATCTAACTGTGCAGGATATCGGATATGTAACCCCTGTGAAAGTGCTGTTCATCCCACAGGGGTCATGACCCACATGTTGAGAACTGCTGCACTAGAGGCTGGTAGGGTATCAGCTCATAGTAACAGAGAGGTCAAGAACAGGTGGGAGTACATCACAGGGACAGATGGATGTCACCTCAGAGCAGAGCTACCTAGTGTCACAGGGACAGTAACATTAGAACACAGCTACACAACTGCCCAGAGTGGCAACTTCTGAGCATTGCTAGTGTATTGGTTCTTTTTATTTATTTTTTTTATTTTTGGCAACTTGACACAAGGTAAGAGTCACCTTGGAAGAAGGAGCATCAATGGAGAAAATGCCTTCATTAGATTGCCCTGTAGGCAAGATGTGGAATATTCTACTGATTACTGATTGATGTAAGAGGGTCCAGCCCACTGTGAGCTGTGACACTCCTAGGTCCTTGTGTAAAACACCAGGCTGAGCAAGCCACGAGGAGCAAGCCAGTAAGCAGCAGTCCTCCACAGACTCTGCATCGGTTCCTGTCCAGCTTCCTGCCTTGAGTTCCAGCCTTAATTTCCCTCCATGTTGAGGGAATAAACCTCCCCAAGTTGGACTGGTTATGGTGTTTATCACAGTAATAATCAAAAGAAAACTAAGACGAGTCTACAGTTATCACTGGGGCAGCATCCCAAAAGCAGAGCTGTCCGGTGTCACAGGGTATCATACTCTCAGAGCAGGCGCTCTATATAACAAGGACTGTCACCACAGAGGAGAGATGCTCACAGGGATAGCCACCTCCAAGCAAGGCTATAGGTTGGCAACCTCAAAGCAGTTACTCAGTGTCCCGGGACAGTTAGCTCAGAGCACAGATGCCCGGAGCACAGATGCCCAGAGCACAGGGTGGCAACCTCAGCACCGTGCCACCTCCAGTCATAGGGACACCCACCTCAGAACAACTCCAAATGCTCAGTGACACTCTGACTGAAATGGCTCAGTGTGAAAGAGTAAAATTTCATTTCCAAGAGTCAAATACGAGTCAATCCTGTTCCTTCCTCACCTCCCTTTACTGCTGGGCAGGCAGGACACAACCTTATCTCCTGGTCAGCAGGAGGACATGAATCATCCGGAAGCTTTTCAAACCGTAAAGAAACCGCTGTCGTTCTTGCGGCCTGACACTACTCTGGCAAATTCTGACGCCTACAAATGCTCAGAAGCTATGCCTGCAAGCCTGCATCGGGTATTTACTCAATGCCATGTTCCTCCCTACAGATGACACTCCCAATACCTTAAAAAAAAAAAAAGAATAATTCTCAATATTAGCACCTAATTCAGAACTTTGGCCAAGGTAGGTAAAGACAGTGGAAGGCTGCGTGACAAGGTCAGAACTGTCAGGAAGAGTGTGACAAATGCTACTGGGAGGACAGTGCCTCTTGTGCAAGACAATTTCCCCTTCGCTGGCTACATCAGCAGGAACATCCTTCTAAGGGATGTGTACAGATGGGGAAGATATAATTGACGAAAGAGCACCTTCGGCGCTCCAGAGAGGAAGAGCCCAGGGTTTTGCACACAAGTACCTCCGTTTCCATCCAGTACTCTTACCTGCTAATCCTGAGTTGAAAACTACTGTGGGTGAAGAAGTCCCAGGCAGAGGGGGTGCGGAGGGGGGTGGGGGTGGGGGTAGAGGAGGAGCTGGCACAGTCTCAGCTGCAGGACCTGGGAGGGGAGGGGCTGGAGGGGGAGGGGGAGGGGGTGGAGGCGGTGGGGGAGGAGGCGGTGACAGAGGTGGTGATGCTGGTCCGTTTTGCGCTAGAGAAAAGAACAAAAGGTCACGTGCACATGAGAAAATTGGGCTGGCCAGATGGCTCAACAGGTAATGCTCGTGAGATCCTGGTACCACATAGTAGTGGACAAGTGGCGACTCTACAAATGGCGACCTCTGATCTCTACAAGCATACTGTGGTATACACCTACACAGATACATCACTCATAGGTAACAACAAGAAGCAAGTAAAAATTTAGAATAAAGCAAAAAAAAAAAAAAAAAAAAAAAGCATGTGAACACAAAACACTTAAAATGGTAACATTTCCTTACTGACAAATGGGGAAATAGTATAACGTAAGTGACACGAAGATTAACAACCTTAATCCCAAACTTCTGTAGTAATGTACCATATCTCCACTGTGTGTGTGAGTATGCGCGCATGACTGCAGTGCCTGCAGATGCCAGAGGCAACCGCAGATCCTCTGCAGCTGGAGTTAAGGTAGTTTTGAACCACGTTATGTGGGTGCGGGGAGGCAAACCCAGGCTGTCTGGAAGAGCAGGGCACGTTCTTAGCCGCTAAGCCATTTCTCCAGCTCTTCAAAATGTAAGCTTTCTTAAGATAAGGAAAAGGACATGGGAAGGCAAAGGTTTCTGCCCCCCACCAGGGCATCTTACCTGCTTCGGGCATGTCTGATGACGGAGGTAGTGGTGGGGGAGGAGGGAGTGAGGGTCCTGAGGAGGTGGCCCCTGTCACTGGTCCTACATAGCTACCCACTGCTAGCTCTGGCCCCCCGGACAAGGTGCCAGAGGCCACAACTGGCAGAATGGCAATGTCCCCATCCCCTTTCTTCTGAATTTTAATGGTCCCCTGTTTCTCCAGTTCATGAATCTTTTTTTCCAGGGTAGACTGTCTTTGAATGGCTTCTTCCTTTTCTTTGACCATTTTCCTTAACGTGTGAACTTGGGTGTTGGCATCTTTGTAGATTTCCTGAAAAAGAGGTCACGGTCAGGAAGCTGATGTCATAGGACATTCCCAGGTAAACCTACTGGGTGAGCCAACTGAGGGGCACAGGTAGAGAGAGAGCACGCACTCTGGCAGTCAGAAAATTCTGGAATTCAGTCAGAGCACTCAGAGCGAGTCCCAGTGATCATCAACTGAACTAATAATTCAGGCTACATATTCTACCATTGGCTGTGGTTAATGAAGTCCTTTCTATTTAGTGAAACTAACTCCACTTGTAGGCAAAAGAGAATACAGCAGAGATGACTTCATGGCCAAGTGAACTTGAAACATCCCATAGGAATCCTGGTGGATTCAGCATGCTCTCTTTCACTAACTATTAAATGTATGTGTAACTGCTAGACACACACTGGCTAACAAGAGACAAAAGGGCCCCAAATCAGACTTGACAGAAATCAGACTAGGATTAAAATGTCTGCAAAGGCTGGGCGTGTTAGTGCACGCCTTTAGTCCCAGCACTGTGAAGGCAGAGGCAGGCGATCTCTGTGAGTTTTGAGGCCTATCTGGGTCTATGTAGTGATTTTCAGGCCAACCAGAGGTCTACACTAAGGCCTTGTCCCAAGGAGATATATAATAAATTAAGCAGGCAAAGAAACCCTGCAAAGCCGGGCATGATCTATTCATGAGTGACCAGAAGCTGGAGGCATGGCTGGGTTTCTCTGCCCCTTAGAAAGCTCCTTGACTGAGCTCGGGACACAGGTTGCTGGAACATTTTCCTTTTGGAGACCTACTTAACAAAACAGCCCAAAACTTCCCAGCACTAAGTACTTATCTTTCTCAAAGTTTATACTATAAAAAGAAGTTAAGATTCAATTCAAAGGCTATCCTGGCTGCTTCTATCAAGAGTCCACGGTGTGAGTGGCTTTGTGGAACTGAACTCAATGTCTGGGCCTCGCACATGTTATCGCTCAGACCTCCAGTAGGCGGGGAACATTCCTTACACCCTGTCTCTCATCTATAATCTAAGTGTCTGAACTTGAACGGAGCCCATATGCTCCAACTTTTGTCTTGACAGTGTGCCAGGAAATACAGATCACAAGCTAACTGTAGGAAGTGTCAAAATACCAAAGAGCACACACAGCCATGATAACCATCACATAAAATGTGCCATCACATTAGCCATGGTGTAAAGGCAAGCCATGTGGCTAGAAGCCCTCCAGGCATGTTGGTTTTATGTTCCACACAGTGTCAAACACATGGATGGTTGGAACTCCATAAATGACTGACACATGAAGTAAAAACCTTTAGGTCTAACCTTTAGTTTGTTTCCTTAGCAACCACTGAATCTGGTTTTGAGTAACAACGAAGTAAAGAAATACAATGAGGCCCAAGTCCTAATAAAAATAAAAAGTGGCATGAATTAAATTCACGCTTTGTTTTTAATTTACGAACACAGAGAATCCACAGATTCAACTCAGCCTGCCCCAGATAGGAAAACACTGTTGCTCCCCAAAATCTGTGATGAGGAAATACTGAAGCAGGAATTTATGGCAATGCACACATATGTACATATACTTTATGTGTACTTTTGAGTATCACCTCTGAGATGGTTGCCATGAATATATCGCATCAATGCATTCTTCTGAAATGAACGCGCTCTCCATCGGAGCAGCCTAAAGCTAGAGCACACTGAATTCCTGGCCACGCCCACCTGGGTGGATGCTGCCAGGACACTTACCCGGACAACATCCAGTTCCTTACTCCTCTGCATGAGCTGCTTTTCCAGTTCCACGATCTTGGACATGGCTTCATTCTCCGTGTCCTGCAGCTTTTCAGACAACTGTGAAATTATGACCAGGAAACAGTGTCACATCACAGGTCATTCTGACCAGAGTTTTGGCCCTCAGAATTACACCTTCCAGACAAACAGGGACATCAGAGTCTACCAAATACTACAGTTCTGAAGATGTATTTGTTTCTATCAGGAATTAATAATGTATATTTGGGGGTGGAGAGATGGCTCAGTGGTTAAGAGCACTGACTACTCTTTCCAGAGGACCCAGGTTCAATTCCCAGCACCCAATGGCAGCTCACAACTGTCTGCAACTCCAGACCCAGGGAAACAGACACCATTACGCACAAATACAGGCAAAACACCAATGAACATAAAAAATGTAAATAATAATACTAAAATAAATAATGCCTATGTGGCCTCCGTAAAACCCACACAACAGCTGCCTCTCAAGAGTTTGAACATACACAGCTATGTCTCCTTCAATGTCCTCGAGCTGACAAGAGTAGAAAAAATTAAGGTAAAGGAAAAGAGGAGGATCACCGTCCCACCCCTAAGAAGGGATTATTATGCAAAAGCTTCTGGAAAATGTTGATCCAGAAAACATGGTTGTACCATTTTAGTCAGCTAAGCAAAGTACTATAGCTTGCTTCAGCCTAAACTACCCAAATAATGGCAGTTATTTCTATTTAAAAAAAAAAAATCAATACAGAAAGGCTACACAGTGCAGGTAGGGAAGGGAGGAGAGGAGGGAAGCTCTGTGCTACGTAGCTAAAGTTCTACAGGCAAGCAACTTCTGATTTCCCACTGGACATTATCACAGGCAAAGGCATCCCAGGGGGGCAAGGCAGAGAGTGCATAGAGATTTACAGGCTAAGAATGTAATTTCAAAGAGAGAGAGAGAGAAAAGGAGAAATAAAAATTTTTAAAAATCTTTAGTTTTTTGGGAGTGTTTTTTGTTGTTGTTTTGTTTTGCTTTGTTTTTAGATTTTTATTTATTTATTTATTTATTTATTGTTTTGTTTGGTTTGGTTTGGTTTGGTTTTTTGAGACAGGGTTTTTCTGTGTAGTCTTGGTTGTCCTGGACTCACTTTCTAGACCAGGTTGGCCTCAAACTCACAGCCATCTACTTGCTTCTGCAACCCTGAGTGCTTCGATTAAAGATGTGCACCACCACACATGGCTCAGAAATCAAATCTTTTAAGACAAATAATTGAACCTGTAAATTCCGTTTCTGAACAGATGCCAATCAAGCTAATGTAAAGCCTAGGAAAGGGAGACAGCTTATGAACTGTTTCTAACTGTAAGCCATGAGGAGACATTTTCACAGGGATGGTAAAGGCTAAAATAAACATATGTAGTACTCTAAAATAAAGTGTGATGGGAAACAAAAGCACTCCTCAGAGAGATGAATAATACCCTTACAAATAGAGACAATCAACCACACAATTAAAAAAATTCCAATCAAATCATGATAAGATTTTTTTCCCCCAAGAGCTCAGTGGTACTGTTCTTCCCTCAAACATATGAAGTGCTCACTACGGTACAAGGGTAAAAAGACTTTAGTCCTCAGAATGCTTGGGCCTTTGAAAAACACTGCTCTCAATTTATTCCTCAGTATGAAGTGTTAACATCTCAAAGCCTTGGTGTTAATACGAACTTGTTCATGGACAGCAAATTTCAATTAAAGAAAATCAAGACCCTGTCCACTTTGTAGGTGACATTTTACTGAGAGGACTTGCTTCTTCAAAGAAGACCACAGTTGGCAAAGCTCAGTGATTTCCTGTGGAACGTCCACAGTTGAAATGAACCCAATCAGAAGCTGATGCATTACTGAGACAGGAAGGAGGAGACAGCTGTGTCCCTCAGGCTTTGGTGGCACTTTGGAAGGTGGGTCCTCTTCAGAGGCCCCTTCATCAGGCCGCATTGCCTCTTTCCATTTCCCTCTGGCCCTTACACTGACGACCTCTGTGTTGGCAACTAGGATTGCCATTGCATGAGGCATGAGAGAAACAGAACAGGAAGGTGAATGCAGACAGGGCAAGGGCTTCTCTTATAAGAAATGCTTCTTTAAAGAACTTAGAAGGCGTTTGTGGGCTCTCTGGCCCAGTTCCTCCTCATGCCTATGCCCTAAATCCTTTCAGTCCCTACCACAAACGCTAGCATGAGCTCATCTGGGCCCCGGCATGTCCCCCTCTCTGTGAAGCAGTTACATGAGAGATGTTCTCTTCCAGTTCCTCCACCCGCTCCAAGGCTGCGTTCTTGGTTTCCGCATCTTCCAGCAGAGCTCCCACATCAAACACGTTGTCCAAGTAAGCCTGAATCTGGACCTGCAGCTTGTCACTCTCTGTGTGCTTCAGCTTCTAAAACCCAACATTCCAGAGAAGAAAGTTATTAGTTTATCTGTGGACATAGAACATAATTACCCAACCCTCTACACATCCTGTTTCAATGTGTAAACTTTCCCCACACATCATCTTCCCGAAGAAAACTACAGCATATCACCAAAAAGAAGGTATGACCATACTATTTCCTAGATAGGACTCTCTCTCTCTCTCTCTCTCTCTCTCTCTCTCTCTCTCTCTCTCTCTCTCTCTCTCTCATGCTTAGCTTCTGGTAATTTTAATATACATTTGCTAGAACGCATCTTGCAGGATTCCTTTCCTAAGACAGGAATAGCTCAGGGCTCCCCAAAGCCTGAATCAGGAAGCATCCTCAGACCAAGAATCCTGAAGCAACTCAGCTACCTATGTTTCAGCGACACTAGAGGTGACGCGTCATCAGCACATCTTCCCCATGAGAACCACATATTAGGACTTTCTCTGGGGCCTGTGAGGCCAGAATAATATCTAGCACATAGATGATGCCAGTAAGTTAATAAACACATCAATGAACACTTGCAAAGAAGGCTGCCTTTGTAAACAAACAGAGAAGTTATATATTAGATGCATATAATATTGTTCTTCTAATGATCTCTGTCCAACGGGGTCCAGAACCAACATAACACAGTTAAAGAGGTATAGAACTTGGGGGGCGGTTATTTTTAAGAAAAAATTTCAGATTACATCATTTCTTAAGAAAAACACTTTCTCTTAGGTTTAATTTGAAATCCTACAGTTTAATTATGTTAAAGAGAATACATTCCATCTTAGTTTAAAAGCCAAAATGAAAGAGAAATATGAATCTGGAGCTAGAAAACAGCGAGCAACAGAGAAGCAGCTACATGGGACTTTCCCCACATCCGCAGTATGAATGGATGTTCACCAACGTCATTAGCTGCCATGACAACCTAGCCCCAAAGCAAAACCTCATAAAACCGAACCTGCAACAGAAAGGGAACTCAAATTCCTATTTTTTCCCCCAAATCCTGCAATTTGTGGAGTATGGAAGGAAAGAAGATAAACCTTAATCTCAAAGCATCCAGGGTGGGGAAAGGAGTCAATATCTTCCACCGTCCAATAAGGTGGGTACAAGGTAGTTCCCTGGATTCATGCCTAACAAACAATGGCAGCCGAACTCTGGACGCAGCCAAGCGAAGGACTTCCATCATTCCCATCCCAGAAAAGCCCTGAAATTTAAGTCAGCAGTCCCTGTCCTATAACCAGTGGTCTTCCAAACTCAACTGAACCATTCATGCAGGAAAAGGAAAAACAAAAACTTCATAAGTGACAAAGATGGGTACATCTAGCAGACACAAAGGTACATCTATGAGTACCACATAGACTTCCTGTTTCTTTATTGGAGAACTTCAGGGAACTGGCTGAGCACTTCTGTGTGGCAGCAAGAAAAAGAAACTAAGCTCCTTTCTCCCAAGAAGTAGAAGCCTGTGTTCAAAAGCAACAGACACTTTAAGCAGAAGTAACAGCTCCCAGAGGGGTCTCTAGGGTCCTTTCCTCATTACTTTTTCATGCTCTAAGCATTGACTCATTCTACAACAGTCTTGGCTTGATGTTGCCTGCTCGGATGGGGCCCCAAGAGTGCCCCAAAATAAAAACTGCTCTCCAGTTTTGATAAAGAATGCAATGAGACTTGACCCAGAGAGAGCTCAAAAGCAAAGGGAGGTGGCAACGATGCTCCCAGAGGTTGCCTGACTCATCACTAAAAGGCTGGAACCAACAGTCATCATCCTACAGATCTCTCAGCAGTTCTGCAAATAATCCAGCTTTGCTGGCCAACTCCGTCGTTCAAACCGGTCCCCTTTACCTAGCATGGTAATTATTGGACCACTTGATGCTTTAGGCGTTCTTTAGTTACCACGGAAGTGAACCTGTGAGAATAGGCAATAAATCCATTCTTAAAATGGCACACAAAAAGACAGCTATACTTACATCCAAGTATTCATCCAGGCCTAGTTTGGTAAACTCATATTGGAGATGAACTCTGAAGTTCATGTCTTCCACTGAATGGACTACGATGTTAATAAACTGCATCGAGGCCACCTGAAACGACATTCCCAAGAGTTTCAGCAGGCTCCAAGTGCTTTCCCCCACCTTAAGCATGCCCAGAACAGGAGCTTCATTTCACAAGTCTCAGTTCACACCAATTCCCTTTTCTTTAATGTCACTACATCTTTTTTCCTTTCATTTTTTTATTTTATTTATTTATTCATATTACATCTCAATGGTTATCCCATCCCTTGTATCCTCCCATTCCTCCCTCCCTCCCATTTTCCCCTTACTCCCCTCCCCTATGACTGTGACTGAGGGGGACTTCCTCCCCCTGTATATGCTCATAGGGTATCAAGTCTCTTCTTGGTAGCCTGCTATCCTTCCTCTGAGTGCCACCAGGTCTCCCCATCCAGGGGACGTGGTCAAATATGAGGCACCAGAGTATGTGTGAAAGTCAGTTCCCACTCTCCACTCAACTGTGGAGAATGTCCTGTCCATTGGCTAGATCTGGGTAGGAGTTTGAAGTTTACTGCATGTATTGTCCTTGGCTGGTGCCATAGTTTGAGCCGGACCCCTGGGCCCAGATCTGCCCATCATAATGTTCTTCTTGTAGGTTTCTAGGACCCTCTGGATCCTTCTATTTTGCAATTCTCCCATGCTTGTCTCGCTTAGAGTCCCAATAGGATGCCACTAAATCTTTTTTTTTAATTCTCATAATTTTAATTAAAGAAATAAAACAGGCACCACAACAAGATACCACTTCACAGTCACTTAAAATGGCTATTCATGTGTGTGTGTGTGTGTGTGTGTGTGTGTGTGTGTGTGTGACAAAGATGTAGTAAGGAAACAAACCCTCACCCTTTGCTAGTGAGAATGTAATATGAGGCAGCCACTTTGAAAACATGAGTTACTCAAAACGTTAAGCACCGTCTTTGCCATATGGCTTAACAATTCAATCATCCATCATGTGATTACGCCTCATTTTCTTTATTCACCAAATGATGGACATTGGGTGTTTTCCCATACTTTCCCATAAAGAGAACTGAGAGAATCAAAGAAACATGTTCACACAAAAATGTGTACACAAATATTCATAAAACTGTATATCCCAACCAACCATGGAAAAACACCCAATGTCCATCACTTGATGAACAAACAAATGAGGTATGACCACATGGTGAGATATCCTGTGACAATAAAGTAGAGTGAAGCACTGATGCATGTTATGGTGATACATGTTACAGCATGGATGGACTTGGGAGCCTCATGGTAAGTGAAAAAAAATGCCAGTAAAAAAAGAACCAAACGTTGTATGATTCCATCCATATTAAATGTGCAGGACACCCCAAACTATAGAGATAAAAAAAGGAGATTAGTAGATACTTAGGGTTGAAGGGTAGAGCGTATGGGAAACAACTTTTAAAGGGAATGAATGTAGTTACAACTGGACTGTGAATGGTCAACACACACCAAATCATACACTTCCCATGGGTGAAGGAGACGGTATGCTAATCTAACTTCAAGAAAGTTCTTCTTAAAAAGCCACAAAGGTATTCAGAGCAAAGTGCAAGTTACTTCAGAGATACTGATCATATAAAATAAGAGACTAAAGTCAAAGAGGAGTAACAGTCAACAATGTAGAACCTCACCATAAGGTAATTACTTCAAAAATTTCACTTTGAGTTCTACTCTACCAGCAGATCGTAGCTGGCCTTCACACACTCCTAACTGCTAATTCATAGATACTTTGTATGTAGTGCTTTCTCCCAAAGCTATAATACCTGTCTCAGGAAAAAAAAATCAGTCCCCACTTTAATAAGTAATGGAATGGACTTCAACAGACCCAACTGTCTTGAACAATGGCCATCTATTGACAGGAACAATGCCTTACTCATGGTTGCCTTCTACAGCATGATCCAGCAGAGTGTTTGGGAAGAAGGGAAAATATTCAAGGATCCAGATTCACAGCACATTTGGAAAACTACTTAACACTCCCCCTCCCCTGTGCCCCGTCACTCCCATGGACTTGGAATCAAACCCAGTCTCAGCCACAGAGATCAGACAAGCCCTTGCCCTCTGAGCTTTATTCCTAGCCTTCCTATTACTTTTATATTAAAAAAATAATTAATTATTTTTAAAAATATGTTACTGAGATGTTTAACTTTAGCTTTCAACTTGACTCCATCTAGAATCACTTGAGAAGATAGTCTTAGGGAAGGTTTATGTATATTGTGTCAGCCTGTGGGCTGTGGGGGATTGTCTTGATTTAACGGATATGAGAAGATCCAGCCACTGTAGGTGGAACCATTCCCTAGACAGTAGTGTTGGCTGTATATAAGTACAGAAATCAATCTGAAAACAATAAGCATATAAGAAAGCAGGCATTGATTCCTGCTCAGTTGTCTCGAGATTCTGAGGAAGTAACTTCTCTACAGTGATGGCTTGTAACCTGGAACAGCAAGCCAAATAAACCACATTCTTCCCTAGTTGCTGTTTGTCAGGTTCTGTGATCACAGCAGCAGATGGAGCTAGAACAATCATGCACTGAACAGCTTTGGAAGATGCATAAAGTCTCTTAGTGAAAAAGGGACCCTCCTGGAATTTTCTGAAAATTTAGTTTAGGTTCTCTAGTTAAATAAACTTAAAAAAAAAAATCTTGTCAGGCTTGTTGTTTGTTTCTGTTTGTGTATTTGTTTAGTTTTTTTCTCAACTATTTAAAAAAACACAGGAAAAAGTCTTATATTACATTAAAGAAATTTATACCATTTAATTTGAGGAATATATTGTTTGGGAAGCTGGAAAATCTAATTGAATTCCCAAGGAAGTAATGAAAAGCCTCATTTTTTTTTTCCTGGAGAAAAATAGAATTAGACTGTGACATCTTTCCTTATCTCTTCTGAAAACAAGTCTAAAGGACCTGCTGGGTTTCATGGTAGCCCATGAGCCAAGTGTAGTGCCCTTGGACGATAAGCTGCATCCAGCCGCGTACTGCACGCTGTGTGCTGTACACAAGGCCATCAGAACCTGGACACGAGAGTAAGTACAATGACGGGAGATGGGTTCTAGGCTGTATGCAAATGGGGACAAGTGTTTTAAGAAACTTATGATAATTTCAGCAAAAGCATCATAAATGAGTGAGATGGCCAGTATACAACACAACAAACTGCAGAGAGAGGAACTGTCTTACCCCAAAGGGGCAGGGATTCCTTGGCTGTAATAGCAAATACTTTAATAAATGGCCAACAGGGAGGGCCTAAATATTGTTAAGATATTTTTAATTAAAGAAAAAAATCAGCCTTCTATTTTCATGTACCAATACCCACAGGTTTTCACAGAAGAAGCCATCTTCCGAATAAGTGCATGCATCTTGTGTTGGTTGGCCTCAGCCTGGGCTGTGCCAGAAGAATTAAGCTCCTGTTGAGAAGGCGTGAGAGAGAAGCTGGCAACGAGCCAGTGCTTGGGGCTCATCACGCACCTATCAACAACTTCAGTATCACTCTGAATGCCCCCCCCCCAATCCTAATAACAAGAATTAAAAAATCAGCTAGGCACGGTGGCGTATGCTTGTAATCCCAGCACTTAGGGAGGTAGAGGCAAGCGATTCTTTGTTATTTCTAGGCCAGCCTGGTCTACAAAGTGAGTACAGGACAGCCAACGCTACACAGAGAAATCCTATCTTGAAAAAAATAAAAACAAAAAACAAAGTAAAAAATAATTTAAAAGTCACTGTAAAAGTGACCCTTATTTTACCATTTCACATTTAGAAACTTTTTTTTTTAAAGTAAATACCATATCTAATGGAACAGAAAAGCTCTATAAGGGATTTTTTACCATCCAGATTTTAAAAGGAGCTGAGGCAAAGATTCATATAAACTGAGGTGGAAGCAATGAGCGTCAGACCTGATGTGTTTCAAGCCTTATTGTTACTGCAGTGACTCAAATGAAGATACAACTTAACAGGCAAAGCCCAGGCTCTTCATGCAGGCACTGTTGGAATACCTGCTCCAGGGCTAAGCAATGCATAGCAGGAACTCCTGGATCCAGAAGTTTCCTAGGAAAACTGAACCAGGTCAAAGCCTGCACATAGGGGTCCTCTAGAGAGGAAAGGCTCAGAAAGGCTCGTGAGAAGTCCTGTCTTGAGCCCAGAATGATGACTTAGGTGTTAGAATTACAAGTGATGAAATGTGGTCCCTTCCTAACATGCCCCAGTCTGCTACAGCCACAGCAGGAAGGGAGCCGCAAGCAGGAAGACCCACCAGCCCTGTGTCCATCTAGAGGATGCCAACGGTCCGCACTGCTGAGCCAAGTTCCTTAGACTCTAAGGATGTGGCCTAGAGAGCAGCTTAGGATGCTATGTAAGCACTACTGCCAACTCAGCCTGGTGCCTATGGGCATCCGCTCCAGGTCCCGACTTCCTTCATTAAATGCATGACCTTCCTTCTGACTTGTTAAATTATCAGCATTTTGTCCTTTAACCATATGAGTAAAACTTGAAAGAGCATCAAAAGGGAACGTACAGATAAAGAAAAACATTCTAGAGCAGATTATCAAGCTCACTTCCCTGTCCTTTGTAGAGTGTCAATTTGAATGTGGATGTGTTTTGGGAGAAAAAGCGCTGAAATTGAGTTTGCAAGGCTGAATGCAGTACCAAGACAACTCACCATGAAATCTATGTTATTGTCTTCATTCCTGAAGTGTTCCATCAGCTTCTCAAACCGCTGCTTTTCTCCGCAGACCTGAAACACACATTGTTACTGTGCATAGGACGTCACACACACAAGCATTCCAAAATTAGCTATAGAAATTCTAGTGTTGACAATTATTTTCAGAATGTTTTTTTTTTCTATCTCTCTTATATATTCCTACTTCTCTTCAGAGCTAGCTAACTACCAAATAGCAGCATGGGGTATACCAGTTGTGGATGCTTGGTTTCTTCTCCATATGGTTTTGATGTTATCAAATGTGTTCTTCCTTCAGTGTTTTTGCTTTTCGCCAAGGTTCTTAGTATATATTCACAATACACTTCACAGCCAAAACTGGCTACAGATTTCCTGCATTACCGAAGTACACTTCAGACAGAGATACTAAAAGATCTAAGTAATTTAATATTTAAATTCCTTGTAAGGAAGACTGACCATGCCCTTAAGTCTGTCTTGATCAAATAATTTGAGCGCATGACACTACAGCATAATTTGTGATTTATGAAGCAGCACCCCAGAGGCCTGAGTCACACACATTTTAGCTCAAATTGATGTTTCCATCAAACATGTAAAATAAACAGGTGAAATACTCAAAGCCCCGGGGTCCCGGAGTGTGTATGTTTCATCTACCTGAAAGCTAAGGACATGCAGTAAAGAACAGCCAAACATTTATGTCAAAATAATACCTCTCTAAAGACTCACTCACAAAATCAAGGATGAATTCAAGTTCTGACACTGTCTTTGGGTAGTTTTGTTGAAACAAAGCCCTATGCCTATAGGCTAATTCATTCTGCCTTCAGAGTATTCACCTGAACTACATATATACATGCTAAATTAGGCTATACATGCTAATGACTAAATGATTTCATTTGCAATCTTGGGAATATCTAGACCAATCCTCAAGAATTCTCCTAAAATGGCATCTCATAATGTAATAGTGAACCAATTTAATTCAGTCATGTTTAATCCTATGTGGACACACACATGTATATGTTATAGGACTTAACATAAATATATATTTAACATTATATACACACACATATGTAATGTAATATAGAGAGAGAATGAGAACGCCCACAAAGAGAGGAACGTCATCCGTTTAACCCCTGTTACATCTTCAGCATGTAGAATGATATTATTATGAGGTCTCAATGAGCACTGGGTCTCATTCAAATGCTCCGCCCTCTGTCACCGGCAACATGAGCTGGGCCTGCTGCGTGTGCTGGTAGTGCTGCCCCCGATGAGGGGCTGTGTGTGGAAGCGTTGTTAGCTTGTGTAGCTGTTGCATGACTGAGCGTTGCAGTCACTGTTTAAGCTTGGCATAGCACTCCTGCCTCCCGCTGCCATACGCCAACCTCTGCTCTGCCCACAGTCGCTCAGCACCCAGTATCCCTCCCCCACGGTGGGACTCGCGGCTCCTTCCCAACCCTCTCGATTGGCGTACCACTCTGCCAAGGTTACGGCCATACTAAGTTTCCACTCATAATTGAAAGACGCTCAGTAGAAGAAAACGGCCCTGAAGTTCCTGACTGAACTCTAACAGTCACTGGCCCTGATCACTGGCCTTGATGCTCAAGTCTTTTATGGATCTTACCCCTGGGCCCTGCGTTGCCAAGGGTGGGAAGAGCCAATGGCGGTAACATGAGCTGCAAGACTGTTTTGTTTGGCTGTAGAGTGCGAGAGCTCCTTCCTCCTCGGTAATGCAGCAGCTGCACGCGTGGTTTCCCAGGTTCGCTGCTACACCACCAGGAGTGGCAATGATTTCCATTTTGAGGTTGTTTCCAGGAATAGGTGGAAAGTGAGTCCACAGTGCTTCTTTTGTGTGGGTGTCATGGAGGCAGATTTGGTTTTGACTGCTTGATGTCTAGCATGTCAAGCCTCACAGGACAAAGTTGATTGCCTGCCAATGAACGGAGTCTGATTCCCCCAAACTGGGAGTGAGTCCAGCATCTCACACATGGGGGAGACCTGGTTTTAAATCATCTCGGAACCTCAACTTTACTTGGCTTTGGCTGAAGAATACCCAGTCTTGTCATGAGCTTCCATGTGATATGAGTGGACACGTCTCAGACAGCCAGGGATTGTGGGGTTGTACTTGGCCTTGGTAAACATTAGAGTTGTGGAGAAGGGTTCCTTTCTGTAGAAGGAAGCTCTAGAAAGTTCTGAGTCATGTGGCTGCATCTTCCTGGGGACCCAACAGATTCAGGAGTTCTTCACATGGTGTGGGTGATTCTGACTTGGGCAAGAAATTATATCATTTATTTCCCCCCTCAGGTTTTGGGTTTTAATAATGCATGACCGGAGGTGGCTGAGGCTATGGCTCGATTTATGGAGTGCTCGCATAGCATACACTAGATCCTGGGCTCTGTCTCTAGCACTTCATAGCCTGGGTGTGGTGGCACTCACCTGTAATTCTAATAGTCAGGAGGGAGCAGCTGGAGGAGCAGGAGTTCATGCCTATCCTTGCCTCTATCGTGAGTTTACGGCTAGCCTGGGATACAGTCTCAAAAACCAAACCAACCAACTGACCCCTACCTAACAAAATAAAGCTTGAAAGAAACTTAACTCCTATCTTAGACCAGGGATGTTGCATGAGTGAGAGAGAGAGAGAGAGAGAGAGAGAGAGAGAGAGAGAGAGAGAGAGAGAGAGAGAGAGAATGTGTGTGTGTGTGTGTGTGTGTGTGTGTGTGTGTGTGTGTGTGTGTACAGGAGTGCATGACGCAATCATAAGAAAGACTGCCCCTTCTTCTTACAGTCCTGTGGGATTTAAACACCATTCAGCTGTACTTATAATGCACTTACTCTTAAGCTGGCTCAGTCATATACAAACACAGTCAGAGCTTCAAACAACACATTTGGGCAAGGGGACAATTCAGTTCATAACAGTCCAATTGTTTGGTACGCTTATGTAACATCTAAAGCTTAGCTAACTGAGCCAAGTGTGGTGGCGCACGCCTTTAATCCCAGCACTTGGGAGGCAGAGGCAGGCAGATCTCTGTGATTTCGAGGCCACCTGGATAGCCAGAGCTGTAAGACAGAAACACCCAGTCTTAAGAAACAGAACAAACCGAAAAGTCTAGCTTAACAAAAGGCGCAATTCTTAAATTCACTTTTGCATACAGTCTCTTGTGTTGTTTTTTGTTGAATTAGGTGAAGACAATCCAGCCCTACACAAACACCAAGGTGGGGGAGAGAGAGTGCACTGAGTATTTTATCAGCATCATGTAGTAGCAGTCAGTATTCTTCTTGACACTTTACTAACATAGGACCACTGATGTCTTTTAAATGTGAGTTGCACGTGGATCTGAAGCCATGTTATGACCACGCACAGTATGTCTAAATCCACTTGCCTGTCTTGTACCTTAATTTATAATTTTGCAACACTATGCGGTGGCCAGCTGGAAATCTTGGATTCACTGAATTATCCCTATCTTCTACAGAATGATATAGCATACTATTTAAAAAACAACCTCTTCCTTATTATCCCCACCAGAAATTCGGCAGAATCTTTTAAAATGAGGAAGCTTCCATGTATTCAGCGGAGAGTACAAGTTTTCCAAAGTTCCTATTTTCCAATGGTGGCTCAAATTTTACCACTGGCAACAAAATATCACCAGTTGTTTTTAAAGGCTCACTTAGTTCATTTTCAAGAACATGTCTACCAAGAATATAAATCTGAGCAATTATCATTTCTTACATGGTCAGGGGGGCTGGGGGAGTGGAGGAGGCAGGATCACACTGTAGCCCTGGTTGTCCTGAAGCTCATTTGTAAGATCAGGCTGGCCTCAGTCACAGAGACTCATCTGCCTCTGCCTCTCCCATGCTGGGATTAAAGGTATGCACCATCGCACCCAGCACCCAGCACCCAGCCCTCAGTTTGTCACCTTTTCTCTCATTCTCACTTGGAAAACCTAGTAGGTGGCTTTGCAACTGGAGTGATGCAGAACGCTTTTTCTTACTGGACCCGTGTACAGTGGGACTACTTTAAACAGGGCTCGATTCATCATGCAACACTCTTCTCATCTATATAAAAGAAGTTACTATTTTTACTACTTCATCAGATATATTTTTAGGTGAAACTGGCTTTTTAACAAAACAAAGAACACGTGACTGCAGCAGTATGCTGAAGGTCCAAGTAATTTTGTATCACTCCTCTGATTCCTGCCAAGGTACCAGCAGTTTATTCATTCACTATTGCATCTCGGTCGAGTTTATCTTTCAAGTGCACATGCCAGCTTAAAAAAAAAAAAAAGGCAAGTAGTGTCTTTTCATTTTCAAAACACTCAACCTCACGGATGTGCTGAAAGGGCCACCGGGAGTCCTTGATGTTCACAGAGCATTTTGCAGAACCGCTATGCAAATCCATTGTCTGTTGGGTGGAAGGGGCTCCATTTGTCTAAGAGTAGGATTCTCTGACTTAAGTGTGATGAGTGTGGGGAAGAATAGGAGAAAGAGAAGGCGGGAGCAGGAGCTGGCTCACCTTCAGGAATTTTCCTCTTGCTGGCCTGAGGTATCTGGCCAAGGTAACATCAGGTCTTTGTGGGTAAAGGTTCTGAACCCATAGCACACATTTGTTAAATTTCACTTGTAGGGAATTGAGTGTGGGGAGTAGCAGGTCCCACAGTCTGTAGTCCAAGTGCTGCTGTAGACCTGTGATGTGCTGCTACTATGCTTGACAGGACATGCAGCCACCACTGAAGAATTGCCACGTGACTCCCTCTCTCCCCGTGTCTGACCTACCTGGCGGATGCTCAGAGGATGCACCTAATGAGAGCGTGGATGAATAAAAAGAGGCCAGCATTTAGACCTTATTGAAACTGAAGATACAAGTTGGACACTGGGAATATTATTAAAATAAATCATTTATATTTTTGTCAGTCTTTTCATTTTTTAAAAAAAGATTTATTCCTTTCTTTATGTGCCCTGGCGTTTTGCCTGTATGTATGTCTGGGTGAAGGTGTCAGATTCCTTGGGTCTGGAGTTACAGACAGGTGTGAGCTGCCATGTGGGTGCTGGGAATTGAACCCCGGTCCTCCAGAAGAACAGCCACTGAGCCATCTCTCCAGCCCCATGGTTTGTCAGTCTTTAGAGATGTCACTATCCCCTTTCTTCTGCAAGACTCTTCAGACAGCACAGTAAAATACATGCACAGAAATTAAGTCTAGTGGTCTTAGGTGCCTGCCGCTGAACATTTGGATGTTTGGAAACATATGGAAATGACTGAAGTTTTCACAGAGTGTTTAGTATTACTGAAACATGAAATTCTCGGTCCATTGTCTCTGCAGCTAAGATAGACCTATGCTTCGTTAAGAGAAAGAGGGTCAACAACCCTCCATTCATTTTTGTTTTATTGGAGTAAAGTAACATGGTTCCACTTTAAAGTGTCCAGTATGAACATTTCTTTCTTAACTTCTAAAGAGCCCTCAGTAGGACCAGTGAAGGATCTGCTTCTGTCATGATAGCCACTTGGAGTCTGTGTATGATGTAAAGGGCCCAGCAGGCAGAGAACACCCTACAGCAGTGGTTTCACTGGGCACTAAGGTGCCAGTGAACATCAGACTGCTGGTGTTTGCAAGAGAGGGTTAAAGATGCTTTTCAACTAAAAACAACTATAAAATCATTGTTTCCTTCATAAGGCCTGAAAAGGAAAATGGGACTTTTGTTCTCCAACAGGCCCAAACGGGGAGTCTAATCAGTCATAACAGAGATTGCTTCTCAATGGTGCTTTCCTGCATGGAGCTCTGCAGATCACAGACTCGCTGTGGCCAGAGAAAAAGGAAGGATTGAGGCAGGCACCAGGCAACAGGGAAAGAAGGAAACACTTAAGTAAGGGGCCCTCAATTTTTATATAACTAACCCAGAAACATTGGCATTTAGTCCTCTAGCAGGCCATAGTGTGCGTCAGGGGTGGGGGTGAGGGTTACCCTGGGAGTGGGTAAAGGCTTGAAGGCTGGGGTCCACATCTGACCAGCAAGAAAATACCCTTTATTACAAAGCTTTGGTGATGCCTTCTATTATGAGCTGATAGGGAAATCATGCCCTGATCCCTCCCCATCCTTACAGATATTTTGAACTATAGTCCTCTTGGCACCCAGGACACACTGGCTTTTTCTAAATGGTTTGGAGTCCTTCAAAAATTGAAGAACAGAGTGGTGATTTGGGCAGAGACTGTATGTTTGCTCACTTCTCATTAGTAAGGATGGCTGGGCTTTCGTGGGAGAGGCTGCCTTATCTGGGTTAGGCAGGACCTATCTGCTTCCCAAGTGGGAGTGAACCAGCTGGAGTGAGATAAAGGCTGGGCGCCACGCTTCAGCACACTGACTCAGAAGATGTGCCTTCCCTACGCCAAGACCCTAGCGGCTGCCCAGCATAACCCAGCAGGCCTGTGTGAGAAGACTTCCCAAAGCCTTGCTCACAGGTGCCTAACGTCCTCCTCTCTCCTGAGTTTTGAAGTCCCCTATAGCCCTACAATCTTTATGACTACTTTACCATTAACTGTTCTATAATTCTTATTTTCTTTATTATATTTTATCCTCGTGTGTGTGTGTGTGTGTGTGTGTGTGTAGGTTAGAGGACATGTGAGCATTGGTCTTCTCCATTATGTAGGTTCTGGGATTTAAGCTTAGGAAGTCAGCCTTGGCAGCGAGCAACTTTACCCATTCAGCCATCTTGCTGCCCCTCCCCCAATATACCTTGTTTCGTTCTCGGTGGTGTATTAGTTTTGCTTTGTTTTGTTGTTTTGTTTTTCAAGACAGGGTTTCTTTGTGTAGTCCTGGCTGTCCTGGTGCTAACTGTGTAGACTAGGTTGGCCTCTGCCGTCTAAGTTCTGGGATTAAAGGCGTACACCACTGGGCTCCAATAAATCTTCTTAAATCATGGCCAGCAGTACAATCTACAGCTCCAAAGATGTGAAAATTAAGTCCACGGGATTCCCTGAATTGCTTCAACTAACAGCTTAGTTGTGGCAGACCTGTAATTGTTCAACCCAGGTTTAAAGATCCCATTCAATGTGACAAAGCCCTCATTTCTGTCCTCACAGAACCTCACCTCCAGCAGTGTTAAGAGTTTAAAGACACAAAGCGGGGCAGCCATATTAGGCAGGAGTCCACAGGGACGGGTGGGCAGTGGCTGCATGATCAGGCAGAAGTCTGTGTCTGGAGTTGGAAAATAAGCGTGTTCATATCACTCTGTTCATGAACGTGTTCATATTGGACTGATTTCTCTGTGTCATAGTTACCGTCCTATTGCTGGACAGAGACACCATAGCCAAGACAGCTGATAAAAGAAAGCACTTCATTGGGGTTCAGTCTGTGAAAGCAGGCAAGCACAGCAGCAGGGAGGCAAGTATGGTGCTGAAGTCTATGTAAGCTCAGACCTTATAGCTGATCCACAAGATGGAGACAGACAGACTGACTGACTGACAAGGCCAGGTGACACACCTTCTCCAATAAGACCACACCTTCTAGCCCTTCCTAAACGGTCCACCAACTGCGAACCAAACATTCAAATATATGAGCCCATGGGGGTCATTCTCATTCAAACCACCACGCAGTGATTTCTAATAAAAATGCCCCTTAGTTCACAGCAGAGCACTTGCTCTTCACGTGCACAGGCTTCAGCGTGTCTACGTATTGTCTTAATTCCTAGCAGGAGGATTCTCCCTCCTGACAGAATAGCGCCTTGCACAGCGGAGCTCCTTTCCAGTCTGCTCGGCTTGGTGTTTCTGAAGCTCCTAAAGTCGCCCCACACAACAGCTGCTCCCCAGTCCTTCCTGTGGGTGTGGAGAACTGGGGGCAAAGCCAGCGGAGGAATGAGAACTCCTAGTGAAAAGAAAAGTCAGGAATGGTGCCAGGCACGGTGGCCCACGCCTCTGATCCCCGCACTCGGGATGCTGAGACAGGCGTATCTCTATGATTTCTAGGCCAGCCCGCTCTACATAGTGAGCTCCAGGCCATTCAGTGCTTTGTATACAGACCTTCTCAAAACAAAAAGAAAATCAAAAACCTTTAAATCAAACAAAAATGACTGCGGGTATGGGATACACATGCCACTGAATGCTGGGAAGTAAACTCAGTTGGGTTTCACAGCAAGTGCCTTCACGTGCTGAGCCATCTTGCTGCTCTCTGGTAGAGCTTTTTTATTCAAGTGTTTTTGCATCTTACATTCTGTGGGTCTTGTTGGCAGATGGAAACTATGTGTGTAAACATGCTTTTAGTTTATGCATATGCTTTTTATATTTACTACTCTGTATATATGAATGTGTGTGGGCACATAGGTTACATGTGGAAATCTGAGAACTCTATGGAATCAGTTCTCTCCTTCCCCTTTGTGTGGGTTCTGGGGTTTGAACTCATGTCATGAGGCTTGTGTGGCAAGTGCTTTATTCCCCAACCACCTCACTGGCCTTGAGCCATATGTTTTGACAATGTCTATCATTTTCTCATGATGGCCAACATGTGAATTCTGGAAATAGTTGAAAGTCAATGTCTTGTTCTTTCATCCTCAGCAATTTTCTAAAACTAGGCCAGTTCAAAGCAGAGAAGAGGTTAATCTTCTTTCAGCCATGTTGGTTGTGTTCAACCATGATGGTTGTGTTCAACCATGTTGGTCGTGTTTTGACCAAGTAAGTAGGGTGGTCCACATATGAGCAGTGTGCGCTAAGTAATACAACTTTACATTGATGTGGGTCATGGCATTTACCACTCTTCCCATTTTCTGTGGGATTGTAAACTACACTTGTTTAATATAGACACACATGTGAAACCTGTTTTACATGCTCAGCAGAAATGAAGGGGACTCTGGAGGCCAAGCCAGTCCTAGGGAGCCATGTCAGAGAGTACCACTCCAACTCATTACTGAGAACTGGGAGCAGAACTATCTGCATCCAAGCATGCAGAGTTTGAGGAGTCGGGGGCCAGTCATTCACGCTCTGTCATGGCTTCCTGTCCATGTCAATGGCATGTCATCATGTATATCCACAAGCAGCTACAAGTAGGAAGGCATTTAATACATTAGTTTTAAATTTAACATGTTTCTATGTTTCATTGTGCATGTATTCCTGGATTTCTTTGCTGGTAAAATGAAGGGTTTTAAATTAAAAAAAAAAAAATCAAAGCTTTTTAATGTTTATTTCTGTTTTGTATACCAGGCTACCACAATGCTTTGGGGGCATCTTCATCTACAACAAAATGAATCTATTATTGCTAGTTCAGAATTCACTATTATCTCTATGATGGCTTGAATAAGAATGGACCCCAAAGCCTCAAGCCTTTAATCCTAGCACTCAGGAGGCAGGACAGGTAGATCTCTGAGTTGGAGGCCAGCCTGGTCTACAGAGTTAGTTCCAGGGCAGCCAAATCTACGTAGAAAGAAAAAAAAACCTGTCTTGGAAAATAGCAACAACAAGAAAAGCCCCCATAGACTCATATATTTAAATGTCTGGTATAGGAATGGAACTGTTTAAAAGAATTACATGGTTTGAGAGGTGGAGCTTGTTGTAGAAAGTCTGTCACTGGGGGTGGACTTTGAGGTTTCAAAAGCCTATGTATCAGGATGTAGCTCTCAACTACTGCTCCAGGGCCTGCCTGCCTGCCTGCCTACATGCATGTATGCTGCCATGCTCCCCACCATGTTGAAAATGGATTAAACTTTGAAACTGTAAGCAAGCCCTCAATTAAATGCTTTATTTTATAGAGTTGACTTGGTCATGGTCTCTTCACAGAAACAGAACTGTGGCTGTAACAATCACTTTTCATTAACTACTCTGTCTTATTACTGTCCATCTGTCTTTTCTTATGCCATGTAAAATCCATTCTCTCTAATGCCCCATATGGAGCCCATGGTTATCAGGGAGTTACAACAATTCAAAGATGCTATGTACCTGTGTAGGGCCAGTGGGCTAATTCCTGCTCAGAAAGATCATAGTTCCCCGTGACATCCAGAGGTAGTCACTTGGCCTCCTTGGTGTCACACACATGCAAGATGAATGAACTGAGTCTACAGTCTAGCTACTTAACCTATGACTGATGGTCAAACTAGCTGAGGGTTAATCAGTATATGAGTACATGAGCAACTGGTTTCCTAAAAGTGGCCCAGAAACCTTGAATGCTTTCAAAGGCACAGATTACTAGTCTCACAGCACTAAAGGTCCTCCAGCAAGAGGCCAGGCATTTGCCCTGGTTAGAAGGTGCTATAAGAGATATTGGTAGTCATTTTAGGGTTTTTATTGCTCGGTTGAAACTCCATGATCAAAAGCAACTTGGAAAGGGCGTGTTTCAGCTCAGTACTCTTAGGTCATACTCCATCTCTGAAGGAAGCCAGGGCAAGATGTCAAGGCAGGAACCTGGAGGCAGGAACTGAAGGAGAGGCCATGAAGGAACATCACTTACTGGGCTTGCTAGGCCTGCTTTCTTATACAACTCAACACCACCTGCCCATGAGTAGCACCACCCACTGATGGTCTGAGACTGCCCATGTGAAATATTAATCAAGAAAATGCTCCACGGGCAATCTGATGGAGGCAGTTCATTTGAGGTTCCCTTTTCCCAAATGATACTTGCTGGTCTCAAATTGGCAAAACACTATCCAGGACAACAGTATACACGTGTCAAGTGTTAGACACAGAGTGTAATCCTGAAATACCTATTGATTGTGTTTTTCAATGCTGTCATAAATCTGAAGAGATTTAAATATCTTCCTTTAAAAAACTATATATGAGAGACAGACAGACAGACGGCACATGGATGCCTGTGGAGGTCATAAAAAGGGTTGAGATTCCTTGGAGCTAGAGTTACAGGTGTTTGTGAGTCACCCAATATGGGTACTGGGAATTGAACTTGGGTCTTCCGTAGGAGCATCAAGCCCTCCTAACCACCCAGGGATCGCTCTACCCCCACAAGTGTTATCTTAAATGGAATGTGCTTGTCTGAGCACTCTGAGATCTATGGGAGTGATGTCTCCGCCTGTTCTTTAGGGACTTGGTTTGCTACTTTGTTGACCTCTCCTAAGGCTATTTGATCTTCCCTGAGTGTCAATCTCATTAATATGTTAAAAGCATCAGATTGTCAACTCTCCCTTTAACTTCTTGGATTTGAAAAGCTTTTCCCTTCTGGAATTGTATTATTACTGTTGCAGTGGCTGTTGCTTCTACTAATGTACTGCATGCCTGTATGCTCAACAGAGCATTAATCACTGTCTGCTTCTTAGAGGAGATCAGGAAGCTGTTCCTGAGCCAAGATGGCCTCAGGTACTGCCATTACCATTCTCCCAACCCCAGAGCTACACAAAGCATTCTCCTGAGAATAAAACTCTATTATTACAGAATATGATACAGAATATGCAGGTTGTAATTAAGACTCTTTCCATGGCAAGGCTGGGGTATTTTTATCAACTGTGAAAGTAAGTGATATTTGTGCCTTTGGGAACATATGCTGATGACACATTTGGGGGAGTGGCATCTACACTCTATTTTACACCTTCCAGTACCTTGATGTACACTTTCTGGGAGGGGCCCGAGGATGTAGGGCATGCATTTAGATCTCTGGTCCTCAGTCTTTACAGAGCATCAAAAGGAACCATGTGCCTTTAATGACTTTTTCTTTTTAATTATTCTTGTCTATTTATGGGTCTATGTGAATATGCCACAAAGGACAGAGGAGAGCATTGGGTCCCATGGAAATGGGGCAGCACGTGGTCATGAGCTTTCAGGTGGATGCTGGGAATGGAACTCTGTATTATGCTACAAGAGCAGCAAGTGCTCTTAACTGCTGAGCCACTGCCCCGGGCTCCATGTATGTTTAAAATGATGCTTATACTTTCACCTCTACTCCAATTGAACTGTGGAATTAGACTCTCCAGAAACAAGTGTTTTTTCAAAGGCATAATTCCCTATTGGAGATTCCTTGCTTCCCTCCAATGAGGTCACACAGTGTTCCTCTGTCTTCAGAAACATTTAAGGCAGTGATAAATAAATGGTGAGTAGTGATCACAATCCAGTAACTCTACTCTGAAGCTTTGTAAACATTAATGGTATAAAGACCCCCACAGTCCCTGAGGGTGAAGGCTATTCACCCACAATTCCCCATCACTCAAGGCCCAGGAACCTCCTCTAAAGATTCACTTCAGACTCTTGTCTGCAGTGGTCAGATGCTGTTTCTCTCAGAGTCATACATTATGGATTCAGCTGAATATAGGAAACATTTGAATTCCAGAATTTAGAATATAGGAAATATCTAGATTCCTGACAACACTCTCCCTTATTAAGTGATATTCTGTTCAATGGACCCCAGAGATTTTCCTGATCAACCATGTATTCTGACTTAACGTTGCCAATCTCTTTGTTCCTAAAAGTCCCTTTTTTATAATCTTGCTCAAATGGCACCTCCTCTCTCACTGGGGCTCTACAAGTAGCTCAGTCCACCCTAAATTTTATTAGTTATTTAACACCATCCCAAGAATCTACCTTGTCTGTTCCTATCACATATACAAACATGTTTAGAAAGTGCTTCGATTGTGACAGCACACCATGTAAGACTGTATACAAACCCAGAACTGGATGGTGAAAATCCCAGAGGGAAACTTATTAGAGCGAGGGCGGCCCACTGACACTGACCCTCTCCCTCTTTAGTCCTTACTCACAGGAAATGCCTGAGATTAGCAATAAGCATTACCCTGGTGGCATTAAGTAAACAATATATAATCAAATTTTTGTGACAATTTTTTCTAGTATTTTTTTTTACTTTGAACTATTTACAAACCTTTTGATACACAAAAGAAATTTATTGATGTTTATAATATGAGAGAGAATGGAACAGAATCAACTACTGTACACATGCTTTCTTTCCAAAAATTACTATTCATTATTATAAAAGAAACCACAAAACAAAATCCTTACATATTTACTATGGATTTCACATATATAAGAACATGCTTATGTTTTATAAATGTTTCAATTCCAACTAAGCTTGACTCACAGGAAGTCAAGCTCAATAAGTACCTAGAATTTCAGGTTAAATTGTAATAAGGAATTGAAGCTAAGCAGCACTGTTGCTGCTGATCTTGGTACACATTTACTCCTTACCTAAATCCCCGTTACATTCAGTTCTGCTTTTATCATGGCAAAAACCCGTGTGGAACACCTACCATGCCTTTTATTGTTCCTCCAACTCCCCAGTCCCAATAACCATACTTCTCCCACGGCTCTCCCCGCTCATACAGCGCCTCGGCAACTCCCCCGTCATTTCCATGGCCTCTGAGTTCATTTAGTAGTTCTCAAAGAAAGGGCGGCGAGGGCAGGTGATAAACGAAAAATACCCAAGTAACTCTAGGAAAGTAAACTAGACGTATAAAATGTCAGCAGGGGCCTGTCCAATCCTACAACAGAAATCAGCATACACCAAGAGCAGCAGCACAGCCATGGCCAGTCTTGCCACTTTCTTCTTAGGGTTTATCAGCTTTTTGCATGGTATCTTTATGCAATTATGCATATCTTTTTTTTTTTTAATTTTTTTTTTTTAAACCAAAGCAGCAGGAATTTTTTTTTAAATTATTTATTTATTATTATGTATACAGAGCTCTGCCTGCATGTACACTTGCAGGCCAGAAGAGTATCAGATCACATCATAGATGGTTGTGAGCCACCATGTGGTTGCTGGGAATTGAACTCATGACCTCTGGAAGAGCAGTCAGTGCTCTTAACCGCTGAGCCATCTCTCCAGCCCCAATTATGCATATCTTAACACATATACATAAATATATACAAATGTGATTTATCTTCTCCCCTTCTTCCCCGATGACATGTGTAGTCTCTCATAACAATGTTGAGCTATGACTAAACCTCACTAGTCAGTGTAGCACTTAGCACTAGATTCTCAAACCATTAAAACAACTTTAAAAAAAAAATCTTTCTATTTTCACATAATAGAAAACCTTTTAAAGCCCGCTAGAACAAATTTGAAAAACAAGGTCTCAAGACAGAAATCATAATTTCTTTTGAGGTTAAGGTGTCATGTAGTCTAGGCTAGCTTCGAGCTCACCTTAAGCTTCAAACGACCCATCCTCTTGCTTGTTTCCCAAGCACTAGAACTGTAAGCACACACCACTACACCCAGCAGCAAGACAAAGGTATTTTTAATATATCTTTATCATACAAGTCTGTGTAGAATGAAGGAGAGAGGACACAGAAGAAAGCAAGGTGGCCCTAAAACAGACATTTAACATGGTCCTGCAGAAATTAATGCTGGACACAACGAAATCCTGATGAAGCTCTGAAAACCTTCCTTCTAATGTTTCCTGGAGTTGATATTACCAGAGCTGTAATGGTTTGGATTTTAATGTTATAATCCAGGCACTGCCCTTCATACCGTCCTTGTGCCCTTTACAAGCACGAAATGTCAAGGAAGCAGTTCTGAAGGGAAGTCCCAGCACCCAACCTGTGAGGCTGCATGTGTCCAGCAGCACACAGCTCTTGCTGTTTCTCTCCGGGGCATTCTTTTCTTTCAATAATATGAAATGAGGACACATGTGCCAACTGCTTTACAGTTGCCAGGGGGCATGGGTTTAGAAGCAACACCCTGTTTTTAAAGTGGCCACCCCATTAAGAAGATGAAGCTCCTCTTTGTATAGAGGCCAGGAAGGGCTCTGCATTAAAGTTAGAATGAGCAAGAATGGCTCCCATCACTGCCAGTCAGGTCACCAGATGTGCCTCTGAGCACCGTGGTCCTCCCTGCTCTCTGTCTCTGTCTCTGTCTGTCTCTCTCTCTCTGTCTGTCTCTCTCTGTCTCTGTCTTTCTGTCTCTGTCTCTGTCTCTGTCTCTCTCTCTCTCTCTGTCTCTCTCTCTCTCTCTCTCTCTCTCTCTCTTCCTTTACTACTTCGATTGCTTTTCTTTTTGCTCCCTCAGAATCACAGAGAAAGAAGGCCCTGCAAACTTTAGAGTGAAGTCAACCAGCAGCTGGCTGTCAGTGGAGGAAGAAACTAAGGATTCTGAAACTGGCAAATTCTGAAACACACCACCCAAGCCAGGCCACACCTTGCCCCGTCAGAGTGATCTCATTTTGGGTCCACCACTAGGTGGCTTTCGGGCCAAAACTCAAGAATAATTAAGTAGCCAGGGATTGTAGGCCAAAGTTCCTTTGCTGTTCCCTGGCTTGGAGGCTTGGGAAATGTGATGACTGTGTGTGTTAGTAGCTCATGACTCCTTCCATGAGCACTCCCCACGTTCTTTTCCCAGGCCTGGGATAACTTCATTAAAAGACCACCTTGGTACAAAGCAGCATCCTTAGTTCTCCTCACCTGGTATGCCAGAAAACAATGTACTCTTCGCACCAGGGTACCCATGTCCCCACTCTGGCACTGTCACTATGTTACCTTACACAGTACAAACAGTTTCATGAACAAACTGATTAAGTTAAGGAGTTTGAGATCAGGACATTGTCTGGATTGGCTGGATGTTATCACGAGGTTCTCTAGAAGAAGGAAGCCAAAGAACTAGGACATCAGATGACACAGAGAGACAGAAAGAAATGCTATGCTGCTGGCTGGGGGGTTGAAGGAAGCCATGAACCTAAAAGTACTGACAGTAAAAAGCAAAGAGACAGGCTTTATTCTGGACTCCGTAGAATACTGACGCATGGATTTGTTTTATACTGGGCTACACAGGACTGTTAAGATTAAAAATTTTTAAAAAGGGGGTGTTTTAAAGCCGGGCGTGGTGGCGCATGCCTTTAATCCCAGCACTTGGGAGGCAGAGGCAGGTGGATCGCTGTGAGTTCGAGGCCAGCCTGGTCTACAAAGCAAGTCCAGGACAGCCAAGGCTACACAGAGAAACCCTGTCTAAAAAAACAAAAACAAAAACAAAAACAAAACAAAACAAAAAAAGGAGGGTGTTTTAAACCCACTAGGTAGCAACTAATGCCTGAGGCAGGCAAGCATAGAAGCACTCCCATGTAATCACAGCACCCACAAGACTGAGACAAGAAATGTTGAAGCCAGCCTGGAACACCTAACAAGTTTGAAGCCCTCTGTCAAAACTGATGATGAGATGGTGGTGGTGATGGGGGTGGTGGTAGTGGTGGTGATGATGATGATGATGGCGACACCACCTAACTGATTCTTATTTATCTTAAAGTCAGGTACATTTGTCTCACAGTCCTTCTGATCCATCAGCTTTAAACACACACACACACACACACACACACACACACACACACACACACACACACACACACGTTCATCTTCTTGGCCAGCATCCTCCATTTACCTTTTCAGAGCCTACCATTTCAACTGTCAAAAAATGTATTCCCTTGTTCAACTAGCCTATGAGGCTTCCCTTTTAGGGGAGGGGCTGCAGTCTAATTTTAATTTCCAGTGTTCATCAATGCTCCTGAGAAAGAGTTCACTTAGTATTTTTCAGGAAGTGAGTCTGACTCAGCCTTTAGTCAGCAGGACAGTGGTGTTCACTTTCTTACTAGAGGATTAAGACACTAATGTCATAGCTTGGTCATTACCAGGAAATGAACTTAGAAGCCCCAGGCAATGTTTCCTTGCCCCTCTAGGTAGACTCTCAAAACCACTCACTTGAAGAAAAGCATCTTCTCTAGCATCAGTCATGACGTCTATCAAACCAGGCAGTGGTGGCGCACATTTTTAATCTCTGCACTTGGGAGGCAGAGGCAGGCAGATCTCTGAGTTTGAGGCCATCCTGGTCTACAGAGTGAGTTCCAGAACAGCCAAGGATACACAGAGAAACCCTGAGCTTTTTATCATGAGGAGAAATCAATCATTGTTTTGAACAAAGAAGATAAAGGAAAACGAGAAACAACTGAAATCTGTAGGTAATTCCCCTACAGCTGCTAAGGAAATGTGATGCTTGGTGCTGAGTGACAATTTGTCTGCACAGAGAGATGTCTAGGCCTAATGAAGCTCCAACATCAGAACTGTTCCCAGAGGGGGCCGGCATGTGCAGGTAACTGAAGGGGAAGACCCACCCTGAGTGTGGGTTGCACCATCCAATAGCCTGGAGATTGAGAAGTGAAGAAGCTGGAAGAGGAAACTAGCACGTGCAGGCAAACACCATTCTTTCTGAGTAAATGTGAATATGGCTGCTGCTTCCACCCACAAACATTACAGCTTATTTGGCTTTTTAGTGTGTACTCAACACCAGCAACTCTCTAGGGAGCTGGAGACTCTAGCAGCAGATTGAAACTCCTGGGGCATCAAGCATTACCCACTGGCAGCTACCAGATTCTCTGCCTCTTCAGGAGGCAGTCCACTTATTGTTGGACTACTTAGGTCCTACAACGATGTATTACCAATCCAGCAAATCCCCTTTTATAAATATGCATATATTTTATTTATATTATATAAATCACATAATGTATGCGTACCTTATAAAAGGAGATTTATTGGATCACACACATTGTCCCTCCCATCTCACCTTGAATCGAAGTTGGTCTAAGTATCTCATTGGTAACCAAGAGAAAACAAAATTCACTCTGCATGACTTCTGAGCCTCTGTCTTTGGTACATGTTCTTCTGATGCCCTTCTCACAACACTCTCAGTAGGCTGCCAGATGCCATGACCTCGAGCAGTTCTACAACGGCAACTAGTTGACAGTACAAGCTGAGCCGAGCTTTCAAGAAATCATAGACCCCAAAGTAGATGCCTCAGTGAAGAAGCCGGTCAATTCTCTGAAAGACCCTACATAGACTAGACCCAGATACAACAGAAGCAGTGACAGCCTCAGATATCTCAGCCTGAACCCGGGTCCGCAGAAGCTGAGAGCTCAGTAAAGCTACCGCTAGGGTTCTGCGTTATCCATACACAACCACCACCACATTGGTAAACAGAGGCGCGTAGTAGTGTCAACACTGCGTACGACTTTGCTTCCCACGCTCCAGAAATCAGAGCGGCCACAGGTGTCTTCCTGAATTAGATAACCGAGTTCAAGGCTGGCATCTTGAGATGCATACAGCACTCTAGGATGGTGGCTCCCATGGCTTGAGAGTTGAAAGCACTCTTCTTCCTACCTTTAAAGTGTTTAATACTTCCAGAGTTACTTGGATGCTGGCGTCCCTGAGCATACCCCCAGGAGCCGTCAAATGGCAGCACCTGTTAAAACAGCGGCACCTCCTCAGCCTGTAGTTGTCCTCACAAGAGCTGTCCAGAGTGGTGGCACCTCCTCTCCAGCATCCCCAAGCAGTTCTAAAGCAACAGTGCCCCAGTCAAAGCCACTTGTGGCTGGGAATGTTTTCCATCCTAATCCATGGACTCAATGTAGGGAAAAGGGGGGTGGAAAAAAAACTCACCAATCCCTGAGCTCCACAAGCTCAGGACTTAAAATTTCACCAATCCTCACTCTACAAATCTCTGCCCTGAAAAGCTCCTCCTCCTAAGAAATCCTATGTAAAGCCCTTGTCTGTTTATTTTCCTGCTGCCCTCTTCTGGGAGACTGGGCAGCCAACCCTGGATGTGTCCCTTCTCCCTTGACCCTCTCGATAAATCTCTTTTTTATGAGAGTTGTTGCTTGGTGTGACTCATCAGAAGAAAACAAGCAATGAAGCAAAGAAGTGAAGATGTGAAACAGGAAAGATCTAGAACAGCACTGAGGCTCCTGAGCTCCTCAGCTCAGCTGGGGAAACCCTCCCCTGGGAGCTGCAATGGCTCTGCTGAGGAGGCCTCCTCTCAGAACTGTGCGGTTCCTGGGCTCCTGTGCCTCAGGATGCCCTTCCACTGGGACACTGTCCCACCTCAGAGCTGTGCGGTTCCTGGGCTACTGTGTTTCAGGATGCCTTTCCACTGGGACACTGTCCCACCTCAGAGCTGTGCGGTTCCTGGGCTACTGTGTTTCAGGATGCCCTTCCACTGGGACACTGTCCCACCTCAGAGCTGTGCGGTTCCTGGGCTCCTGTGCCTCAGGATGCCCTTCCACTGGGACACTGCCCCACCTCAGAGCTGTGTGGTTCCTGGGCTCCTGTGTCTCAGGATGCCCTTCCACTGGGACACTGCCCCACCTCAGAGCTGTGTGGTTCCTGGGCTCCCAAGTCCCAAGATATCGTTCCAGCCAAGCAGGAAGAACAACAGATGGCCCATGCTAGATTTATAACCCCATGACCTTAAATACTGATGAAGTCAATGAAATTGAAATCAGAGAGATTCTGGGAACACACACCAAAATGTCTGTTCTTTATTCCTGTCCAGTTTGGACCACTATGAATAACTCTTGACAGGCTTTCTTAAATCAAGTTAACAGGGCATAGTATGCGTGTTTTCAGATGCCCAGTAGCTAGACCACATCAGCCTTCTTAGGAAATCTTCTAACATCTGGGTGGGGATAAGCACTACTGCCAAAAGTCTTGCATTCAAAAGAGCTGGTGGCCTTGAGTGACTCATTTTAGAGGGTTCTGGGTGTCTATCCTGGAAGTTCAGAAGTGGCAGGGGTAGGGCGTTCACTAACCAAACTAGGGCTTTTTTTTTTTTTCTCAGTCAGATGTTGTCATTATAGAAGCAGTTGAAAAACAGTTATAACTGATCTGGAATCCCGAAGAAGGTCAGGAATACTTTCCAGCACCCTGGGAGACCTGGTGGCTCAAAACTCTCAAGGTTTTATCAATGGTGTCACAGCAGACTACTCTATCTCAGTCTTCCGGGCTTCAGGCCTTTCTCTATGACCCCCCCAAGTAAAAGCTTGCTTTGCCATATTTTGAAAGCGCCTTTTAAAAGTAGGGCAACTTTCTCAACTATACCCAAGAATATAATGGGGAGGGAAAGGAAGAAGGTTACAGAAAAGGAGAACAAGTTATCGGCTGAAAACATGTAGTAATTGAACTAGACACATCCTGAATCTACAGTGAGGGCTGGTCAAGTCCGTCACAGTAAACAGGGTTTTATGAGCCCATGGGTTTCTAGGCAAAGTTCATGCTGCTTGGGAGGAAAAATTAGCAAGACCAGAGCTCCAAACAGTGCTGAGGGTGGCGCAGCTCAAGGCAGCATCCATAGGCTATCCACAGACCAGCACACCAGCAACGCCCGCCATGCTCTAAGGCAGAGAACATTAGAGGCTTCTTGTCATCTCTCTTTTTTTTTTCTTGATCTCCTTTATCTATCCTCTCTTCAGTATGTTAGAGTAAGATTCTGTTTCTTGCAAATAAGACCCTGAACTAATACAAACACCAAAGGTATTTCCGGAATTCCAAAATCATCTCTTTCTATCTCACAGACTCAATGCTGAAAAAAATGTATACAGCTATGCAACGAAGAACGAACTTCAAGAAGATGGTTCTAAGCTGAGTATGGTGGCCCATGCCTTTAATCCCAGGACTTAGGAAAGCAGAGGCAGGTAGATCTCTGTGAGTTCAAGGCCAGCCTGGTCTACAAATTAGAGTCTAGGACAGCCAAGGCTGTTACACAGAAAAAGCCCTGCCTCAAAAATAAATAAATAAATAAATAAATAAATAAATAAATAAATAAAACAAAACATCAACAAAAAGAAGATGGCTGCATGTCTTTTCATATGGCTAAAGGAACCAATAAGGGGAAACAGATGGCCTCTTGTTCTCACCCTGCTCCTCATTTCAGGAGCATAAATTTTCATGAGGAGACACTTCAACACCCAAACCAGATGCGCTAATTCCTTTTATTTAATTATTCTTGGAGGAAAGAATGTGAGGACTACAGTGGCTGGCTACTAATGATCTAGTCTGCAACCACTCACCCTCTTGTTTCAGGGTACAAGCTGCCGCCGGAAGTTCTGTCACTAAAGCTCACTATCATTCACACTGAGGTAAAGTATGAGCTTACTCAGCTATTTTGGCCTTAGACCCAACCTCATCAAAATAAGCCAGTGGCTCTCAACCTTCCTCATGCTGAGGGCCCTCATGTTGTGATGAACCCAATCACAAGATTATTTTTGTTGCTGCTTCGTAACTGTAATTTTGCTGCTGTTGTGAATCATACTGTACATAATTTTGGAGATTTTGGAGTTTGCCTCTATCTGTCAAGAGGGGTCACGATCCACAGGTTGAGAACAATTGCGATAAGCAATATCCTATAAAGCTGGGTTAATATCCTTCAGATTAACTTAAGTTGTGTGCTCTCTATTCCTCAGCACAAACTTTAGATGTGAAAACACTCAGGGCAAGACTCTTGAAAACAAAATGATGACAAGCAAGATGATTGGTAAAAGTGCTTGCGATGCAAGTCTGGTAACTGAGGTCTGGAGGGTGAGATGGAAGGGAAGAATCAGCTCCCATAGGCTGACCTCTGACCTCCACATGTCCACCATGACGTGAGCATTGGTTCAACATCTTTCCCACCCCAAACCTCTTGCTCTCCTGATCTAGCTCTCACATGCACACACTCGCAGTAATAACAAGCTCTTTAAAAATAGAGTTATTATCAGTATCTTTAACATTAACCAAACCATGAGAAAAGGAGTGATCCTATGTATCAAGAGCCAAAAACACTTTGCTTTGTTGTGCATTTGTGTTAACCTACATCTCATCAAATTAGACAGAATAAGCACATTGGCTCAAGAAAGAGAGGGAATAGTTCCTGCCACTACTAAAGGTGAGCATTCTCTGGTGTGGCATGGTCCTCTCTACCACAGGTCGCACCATGTGTGTTATACACTGACCAAAACATGCCCAGGCACCCTACAAGAGATTCTTAACGCTGCATAGAGCATTACCTGCAAGCTTCCCTGAATCCAGAAGTCTCCAATGGCATTTCTGGATAAAAAGACTACAGGAAACCACCTTTGCTATAACATGTAAGAAAAGAACTGACTCACATACATAAAGGTAGAAGACAGAAAAGAAAGGAATTCAAGGAACACTGATCTGGATAGCATTATATTTTGTCCAGCAGGCAAAGAACACACACCTGTGTGGGGGTGCTCAACCACCATGGCACGATCTCTCAGATGCAAAGGTAGAGGCCAAGAGAAACAGAACCTAAACCACCAGAACTGTAGTGAGAATTTTGGTTTAAAAAAACAAAACATAGAAAGGGGCTGGAGAGATGGCTCAGAGGTTAAGAGCCCATGTTGCTCTTCCAGAGATCCTGAGTTCAATTCCCAGCAACCACATGGTGGCTTACAACCATCTGTAATGAGATCTGGTGCCCTCTTCTGGCCTGCAGGCACACATGCAGGCAGAACACTGTATACATACATAAAAACAGAGAGAGAGAGAGAGAGAGAGAGAGAGAGAGAGAGAGAGAGAGAGAGAGAGTATATGTTTCCATTTTAATCCCAGGTGTATGGATATGAGGCTGCTTAACAACAGATAACTATGATTTGTCTCCTGCTCTAGCGGGGGTGTGGTTTTGCCATGTATATTTCTGCAAGTGTGTGACTTTTGAAAATCTGCAAACTTTCCAAGGGTATATGTTTTTGATTTTGGTTTGGTTTTTCGAGGCAGGGTTTCTCTTGTAATCTTGGCTGTCCTGGACTTGCTTTGTAGACTAGGCTGGCCTCGAACTCATGGAGATCCACCTGCCTCTGCTTCCGTAGTGCTGGGATTAAAGGCATGCAGCACTAAGCAGGGCTTTCAGAGGGTATATGCATGATAAGGCTTCAGAGGCAGAGTTGTTGCTGGTTGGTGGCTCGAGGGTGTGCAAAGAAGCAACAACAAGAAGAAATTAGATATCCTGACTGCAAGATCAAACTTGCCCCAAGGAACTGGAAGCCATAAGTAACAGGAAGTTGTCTAACACTAAGGACACACCCCCTTTCCTCTTTATCCTTTTTTTTTTCTTTCTATCTAGTATTAGGGGGTTAAAAGGGTGGAAACAGGGTGAAGAAGGGTGGGAGAAAAAAAGGAACCCACAAAGTAGCAACAGCATTGGCTACAAGAACAGATAAAGGAGGATTCCAGAAACAGTGCCTTTTGTTACAACTTTAAACATACATAGGTCATAACTTCACTTCCATCACTACCTGCCGGTGACTGGATTTAGGAGTTCCTTTTTACTCAACTAAGTAAGCAGTTAAAAACATGCACATTCTAACACCAAAATTCTTTACATGAGAAGGTGTGACTCAACTGTGCATGTGCCTGTGTGTCTTCCACGCATTAAGTATGATAAGACAAAACCAAAGCATCTCCTAAAGGGCAAGCTTTGATTCATATCTAATATAGTTTTAATATATAGTTTGACTAACAGTATAATCAGATTATTATTAAAGTTATTATTGCAGGATAGGAGATATATTATAGCTACAGTCGTGAATAAGTATGAAGTAAACGCTTTCATTGTAGATAGGACTTAGTATGTGATATTCTCAAGTATGGCCTCACGGTGAGGATTTGGGGATTACATCAGCAACATATGATACTTACCTTGAATTTTAAAATCATCCTGTGATTTGTAGATATAAAATGTATATATACACATATACCTGATATACATTATTTCCTCTGGAGTTAATTTGTTTTAGAAGCCACATGTGAACATAAAGATGCCGAATTACTCATTACCCTTTTAGAATTCAACCACTATTTCATTGAGGCCGAATAGATTTACTTTTAAAGGCATTATATGATGGTCCCCTTGGTTGGCAATAAAAACACAGATATGTATCAGACTCATTAGGCACTGGCTAGGGAGAGAAGCCACTGACCAAGGGTAGCAGTGTGCACCCACTGCTCACAGGTTAACTTCCCCAGCCATGACAGGGTCACAGCAACCCTCTCTCTGTCCAGCACGCCCACTGATGGGCCCATGTGGCTTTGGGTATACCAGCTATCTGAAGTTCCTCTCTACAATTAAACCCTGAAAGATGGGCATGTAACTGGCTCTGCCCTGCAGCAGAGCTGGTGCTCACGAACCATACCCACATCCTTTCCTGGAGACTCTCAGTAAAGATGGCAGAGCATCTGGAAGGCCCCCCCCCCCCCCCCCGGGAGCCACATCTTTAATCAGCTTGACTGGAAGATTGGCTGGTTGGTTGACTGATTGAGACCTGGCCTCTCCCGTTGCCCTGGAAAGTCATTATATAGACCAGCCTGCCCTGGAACTCATAGAGATCCACCTGTTTCTGTCTGTAAGTGCTGGGATTAAAGGCACCACTATGCCCAACTAACTTGAGTCTTTTTTTTTTTTTTTTGAGGGGGGTTGGTTTTTCAAGACAGGGTTTCTCTGTGTAGCCTTGACTCAATTTGTAGACCAGGCTGGCCTCAAAATCATAGAGATCTGCCTGCCTCTGCCTCCCAAATGCTGGGATTAAAGGCATGCACTATTACCACCCACTGCTAGCTTGAGTCTTAAGCCAGAAGTATTTGGAATTAAATAGTACTGCCAGGCTAAGAGATACCTTGGCTGAGGTTTCTATCAGAACCTGTGGCTCTGAGTGCCTTCAACATTCTCCCAGGGCTGTTTGTAATATTCCCTATTTAAAGTGACCTGGGATGTGAGGCAGACACTAGGTATATAGAGGCAGTCTGCTTGGACACAGCACTGCCCACTACACCAAAGGAAAACTGGCTACTTCCTTACTAGAGATGCCTTGATATTTTCGCAGCAGACTCATTCATTCCATATTATCTACGTGTAATGGCGTGTATCTTCTCTCCCACTAGTGCAGGAAACAGAACCTGGGATAAATGCCATACCACCTACCCTTGATACCACTGAACCATATCTCCAGCCCTCAGTCTCTATTTCAACCAAGTATGTCCATTGCTTTGTCACTGTCATCGTCTTCGTAGCTGTCATTGTTGTGTTGTTCTTGTTGGGGGGAACATCAGAGTCTCAAGCAGCCCAGACTGATCTGGAACTATGTAGCCAAATCATCACTTTACATACAATCTACCCCAGATGATTTGCCCCAGACTGCAGGTCTGTGAACCTCCAGACCCAGTTTTAAATTTTCTTCATGTGTGTGCATGTGCGTGTGCATGCCTGCAATAGCACCTCTCAGTTGAGGATTACAAAATCTTACAATGAGTGTCCCTATTTGACAGGTTTGGTGGGCTTTACATAGAATGCAGAAAAGCAATGAAGATAAATAAGGTTTAGAAGAACTAACAATGATGAAAGAGTTCATAAAATTTACACCGTAATAAACCTTAATTTGCCAGGCACAGGTGGTGCACACCTGTAATCCCAGCATTCGTGAGGCAGAGGCAGTCAGACCTCTGTGTGTTTGAGGCCAGCCTGGTATACAAAGCGAGTTCAGGTCAGCCAGGGCTATTACACAGAGAAACCCTATCTGGGGGAGTGGGGGGTAGGGGCACAAACCCTTAATTCAACGTATGTGTATCAAAGCCTGTTTCCCATGCTCCAAAAGAGAACAAATACTGCAAAAAGTTATAACAGAGAGGGAAATGAGACACCCAAAGAAAGCTTTCTTCAGCTATGTAAGACACCTAAACTACAATAACTGCTGCTCTCTAGGTAATGCCTCAGGGAGAATCAGTTGTTTATGCTCCCTTGGTCCTAGAACCAACGAAAAGGTGAATCACTCTATTCACAGATGTGAGACATTTGTATACTCTTATCAAACCATGCATCCTACCTCCTTGAAGTTATCAAAAGCCGATAAAATTATTTCATGCCCTCCTCTGACAAGGCAAACGGCTGCCAACAGCTCCAAGACAAGAGCTTTTGTTCTGTCAAAACAAGAAGGGGAAAGAAAAACATAAATCACTGAAAGAGACATCATGAGTCAACCGCTCCTTCAACACAGCACTGGCCGGCACATTCGTTATGCCTCCCGTAACTAAAGGCCCCAGCACATTCTAAGCCTTCCTAAGTATGCAGTCTGCAGTGAGGGGGCAGGGGGTGTGAGATGGTCAGTTTTAACTGTCAAGAGTATAACATGGTAAAATCCAAAATCAGCTGGAATTCCTGTTTTGCATTTCTCTTGCAGAAACAGAGCCATAAAAATCCCACAAGACAAGTTTCTAGTATTTCTTCTTCTTACACTGGAGACCAGAAAAGTGTCAGATTACAGCTGTATTAACATAAAAATATTTTCTCTGACTCAAGAAAATAAAGTTGTATCTGAAATCATTTTGGAAGAAGAAGCTAAAGATGAATTCAAAGTTTGCAAATAAAATGTGAAGAAAGAAACAGCATTGTTCCTTCATCATAAGACTACTTTAGTATTTCATCTTTATTCTAGAATTAAAAACTACTGCCAATCTCTTAACAAAGACTGTTCTGATACCCCACAATGCCAATTGTCTTAAGAAAAATGGATAACGACTGTCCTGTGGTGGAAGGCACAGACAAGGAAGCATGGCTATTTTGGATTTTAGTATACTACAAAAGCAACCACAAAACCAACAAATACAATATGTATACAGGACTTTACAATTTGTATTCCTTTCTAAATTAAAAGCTCCAAATTATAATCATTTTTGAGTAATTAATAGTTTTTAGATAATTCAGTTCTTTAAAAGGTGTTTAAAGGATAGTGCTAGCACAGCGGAAATACAGAAATCACCATAAAATACAACAACCAAAAAGCAAACAGTAAAATAACTACAACATGCCATTCTGGCCTTGATGGTATGCATAAAAGGAAACGGTGCCCACGCAGGTATCTGAGTTTGTGCTTCTTCTGTTCATGACTAAGCTACGTGTGTAACGATAACAAACACAAATTACAGTACAGTGGGCTGCTCAGCGTTCGTGTCAGCTGCTGTAGCTAAACTCTTGTCAAGACTCTTCCGGTCTCCACGCCTGAGTGACCTGAGAACCCAGTCCTGCTCATCAAAATTTTCAGAAGAGATGTAGAGAACCAGGTCACCCAGAGACTGAAAGGTAAAAAATCAGAATAAAGAGCAAGAGCTGTTCCTAGTGCTCAACTCTG
Source organism: Acomys minous (assembly GCF_964271855.1). NCBI lineage: Eukaryota > Metazoa > Chordata > Mammalia > Rodentia > Muridae > Acomys > Acomys minous. Next base: position 89,483,804 of record NC_140491.1, on the reverse strand, counting down.
CTCCCTACAGGAATGTAATGGAGGTGGGGGGGGGGGGGCAAAGGGAAGAGTCTACACAGACAAAGGGTGTGTGGCCAGTCTCTCTCTGCTAGGGGAAGCCAGCCACTCTTGGAAGTTTTTCAACTCTAAAACACTTAAAACTGCTGACTAGCTCCCTGCTGCCCTGGTAGCACTTAGACGTGAACATTACAGAAGATGCTCACCTTGGGTTCTTGTTGTTCAGACTTAGTGCAATCTCATTGACAGCATGTGGGTGGGACATGACCATGTTGAAACCATACTGAAATGCAGAGGGAAAGGGAATGAAGCATTACAAGTGAAGGTTCAATGTTAATTAAAAAGCAAAAACAGAAACAAAAACAAAAAAACCAACAAGCGCTTGGGCTGGCAGCATAGCTCAGCGGAAGAGTCTGCCTCCCATGAGCAGGAACCTAGATGCAACTTCTAGCACTGCCCAAACCCCACGGACAATCCTACTTCATGTAGCTCATGTCTTCTACCAAGGCAGCTGAGCTCACCAGTGTCAGAACATGGAAATGATGCCAACAACAGTGCTTTGAGCAAGAGCTTCCTCCCATTATTTAGGAATGAACTACACATTTTTCTTTTTTTCCCATTTATTTCTCTATCTATTTATTTATTTATTTATTTAATCACTTTACAGCCTGATTGCAGGTCCCTCCCTCCTCTTCTCCCTCTCCCACCCTCAAACCCCCTTTCCTCCCATTTTCCTCTTCCCTTCTTCTCAGAGAATGGAGCCCCCCCCCCCATGGGTACCAACCCACCCTGGCACATCAGTTTGCATCAGGACTAAGCAATGGGAGAGAGCCAACCCCTGACACTACTAATGATACTCTGCTATGCTTGCAAACAGAATGCTAGCATAACTGTCTTCGGAGGCTTCATTGAACAGCTGATGGAAATAGATGCAGAGACCCACAGCCAAACAATAGGCCAAGCTCAGTGACTTCTGTGGAGGAGTGGGAGGAAGGAAATGAGAGAGCCTGAGGGGTTAAGGACACCACCTGAAGACCTACAGAGTCAACTAACCTGGACCCATGGGGACTCACAGAGACTGAACCACCAAACAAAGAGCACGCAAAGGCAGGACCTAGGCGTGCCCCCCACCACCACACACACATGTAGCAGATATGCAGCTTGGCCATCATGGAGATCCCCTAACAATGGGAGTAGTGGCTGTCTCTGACTCTGTTGCTTGACTTTGGATCCATTTCCCCTAACTGGGCTGCCTTGCTAGTGTTTTTCATTATTAAACTAGGAAAAGATTGTACTCTAAGCGATTCAAAAACTTTTGTACTCATTAAATCATTTTGAAGACCAGACAAAACCAAGCCCTGGTTGAGTTCCCAAGATCCACCCAGGTCAGTTTGCTCTGCATTTCAAAGACAAAGCCTTGAAATCTGAATTTTTCAGGCATGCAGGATGACCCCACCATGCACCTAGGGTTGACCGTTCCCTGCTTCTACTCCACCTCCCACTGCCGCCACCACCTCAGCAATGGCCACTGCTCCATCCAAACAAGTTGTTCTACTCATATGCTGAGCAACTATCGTCTTTTCTAAATGCACACACAGCTTTGCTCTTCTTCCTCTCACACTGAGAAAATATATTCAACCAATGCAAAAGAGAAAATAATAATAATAACAACAACCACCACCACCTTTTGAGGATGAAGTAGGAAAATAACCTATTAGAGGTCAGCACGGGCCACATAGCAAGGCACTGTCTCTAAAAACCAAAAGCTAAAGTAAAACTTTCTAAAGCTCCCCGGCATGTCAATCTGCTCGGCTTATCTCCTCTCACAGATAACATGAGGCCAGCCCCTCCACTTGACTCCTTGACCTGACTCCTTCTCACCTACTCAAGAGTTGGCACAGTGACACACAGCTGTAACCCTAGCACTCTGGAAGTGCAGGCGTGAGATCAGTTCAAAGCCAGCCTGGTCTACCTGAGAACCTGCCTCAAAATGACAAAAAAAAAAAAAAAAAAAACCCATGAGATGTTCTGAAAGTTCTGCATGTACATCTATATGAGGGTGTCATATCCCCTACAACTGGAGTTACAGACAGTTGTGAGCGCCATGTGGGTGCTGGGATTTGAACCTGGGTACTCTGGAAGAGCACTCTCTGCTCCAAACCTCTGAACCATCTCTCCAGCTAAATTCCTTCAAACACTCAAGGTCTAGAGTTTTCTCTTACTGTGTGCTCTGGAAGCTACTATCAGGCCTTTCACTTCTCACCCCTGAAACTGTCCTTGCCAAGATCACCACCAGGCTGCCTTCCCTCTACACACTAGGCCCAGTATCAAGGTTTCTGATACACTAATTACTTTCAAATACCTCACACTTCCTCCACCTCAGTATTCAGACTGGCTTATCCAAGTACCCGCTTCAGCTCACTATTTGGATGCTAAATAGACATCTCAATTAAAGTCTACCAAACAGACTTCCTAATGACCTCTTCTCAAATCTGCTGGTCCCGCAGTGGATGGCAACTTCATCTTACAGGCCCCAGCATGAACCCTTGGCACCACATCAATTATTCACCTTCTCCCTCAGTACACACCAAATGCTGTGGCCCTTACCATCCCTCCAAAGAGATCCAGAACTTACTCACTTTTCTCATCTCTCCTCCTGTGATTCTGAACCACACCACCGCCGACATTCACCCACGTTACTGCCAGCAACCTGTGAAACATTCTACCTCCTCCTGCCACTGCACACAAAGGCCAGTGCTAAACACAGAAACCATAATGATCCCGTTAAAGCGATTGTCACATTTCACCCTCAGAAGGCCTTGGTGGTTTTCTATTTGTAGTAAAGCTGTATCTTTCACTGGCCTATATGATTCTACAAAAATCCCTGGTATGTTTCTGCTTCCATCTTCTCTTCTCCTTACTCCTCCTCACTTACTTTTCATAAATACTGCCTCCCCAGTGACACTCTCCTAGATGATGCTAATCTAAAACTATGTGTGTGTGTGTGTGTGTGTGTGTGTGTGTGTGTGTGTACACACACATATATATATATGGCACTTTATTCCTATTTCTGAGTATGTTTCCTGTAGTATTTACTTAGTAGTAATAATTCCCTAGGTTCAAAGACTTCCTAGATTCGAACACTGTACAATCCATTAGCCATGAACTATGGAGGCTATTGCTTAACTTCTCAGTTTTCTCAAAAATAAAATGGGAGGGTAACACTACCAGTCTCACGGGGATATGTGGTTGCATAAAAACCTGAGAAGCGCACCGTGTGGTGGCTGGCTTTGGTTCTAGTCGTTGTCCTCGCTAGAACATGGGATGCTATATATTTGCAGTGCTGCCTTGGTTACCCTCTCTGGAACGTAAGCACCTGACACATTTTTATGGGCTGCAGCACTATCAGTACTTAGAAGACCGGCTCTGTCTAGTCGAAGCACTGAGAAACCCAGGTGGTGGGGGAAGACACGCTTGCCTTCACACCTTCCCCTCACACGCCGATGCTGGGTTTGAATGCTAACAAAGGCCCTTATGTATCTAGCCTCCAACCTGGGGAGCTGAGTTGTAAACTGAATCCTTTTGTTTTGTTTGTCTAGCCCATGGCTAGAGTCATGTACCCTTCACAGGCACCGTGCAGCCAGCCTCTGCAGGCACCAGCCAATTCCAACTAGAGTCACATAGCCTCCCCTGGCATTGGCCAATCCCAGTTAGCAGCGTAGCCACAGATAGGATTCCCCTAGAAGCCTTTAAAAGAGCCTGCAAACTCTTCCTGGGGGGCGGGGGGAGAGGGGCATCATCATTTTCTATTGATGGTTGATCCCTGCATGTAAGCTGTTTCTGCAGAATAAATGCTCTTTGCTTTTACATGCTTTTTGAGTCTGGGGTCTTCCTTCAGTGATTTTTGGACCCTTACACTTCCCATGGTGCTCACAAAATTTTCCCAAATAATGTAGGATAACTTATAAATTACAAATACCAAAATATACAGCTAAAATGAATAAGACTTTTCTGAATAGACTCTCATTAGATCATGATCTTTACTTCAAAGAGAGATACAAACATCAACACACACACACACACAGAGAGAGAGAGAGAGAGAGAGAGAGAGAGAGAGAGAGAGAGAGATCTGAGTCTGACTACAACAGAATCTTTTACAGGATTGAAGGAAACACATACTTCATAATTCAACACATACCTGATAATTCATGATGGCTCGTAAACACATGATACAGACATGAACATCATCTTTCTTACTCACTAATCTTGAATTTTTCAGGGTTCTTCTGCTTGGCAAAGTGTTATATCTGAAAATGAAAAAGGGGAACTTTCATAAAATGACAGACTACAGTGAGCATGAAGCACTTAAAGAGATGCACACTATTTTCTACCTTTACAAGCAAGCACCTACAGAAGAACTGTAGGCACAGCCAGGTGTGGTGGCACACGCCTTGAATACGGACACTCAGGAGGCAGAGGCAGTGAATCTCTGTGAGATCCAGGCCAGTCTGGTCTACAAATTGAACCTATGACAGCCAAGGCCACACAGAGAAACCCTGGAAAGAAAGAAAGAAAGAAAGAAAGAAAGAAAGAAAGAAAGAAAGAAAGAAAGAAAGAAAGAAAGAAAGAAAGAAAGAAAGAAAACTGCAGGCACAAAATGCCAACAGCAACCACTCCAGAGGACAGGCCCCAATGGTTCTGTGAGCCTCTCACATCTTTCCAGGCTATCTTCCCACTCAATGAAACTCAACACTACACACAACATATAACAAGAGAGAGAGGGCATGAAACCTTGTAACAATCCCAGTTCAGAGCCAGGGGCCCAAGCTAGGTTATGGAAGCGTATGAATGCAGATTGTACCGGCTAACAGAACAACAGGTGAGGAACTGACATTTAGCGCATTCCTTGACCTCCAACCACTTGACCAGATTTTAAGCATTTCTTCCTGTAGCTGCTCTTAAGTGTCTCTGCCTTAAGAGTTTAAACCCACTCAAAGTCACACACTAGTAACTCTGGCTTCACCTTGAGATATCAGACCCTAAAGCCTCAGCTCCCTACAAGTGCCTCCAAACCTAAGATCCACCCCTCCCACTGTCTGATACGGCAGCTAAAACACAGAGGGAAACACGCTAGCATACCAGAGTTCAAGTGCTTCAGTGTTGTGATTAATTTTATCAACCTTACATCACTAGAGTTTTATCTTAGCTTGCAAGCAGAACAGAACAGGCAATGTAATGCAACACATATAAAAACAGGTGACCTGCTATCCTTCCTCTGAGTGCCACAAGGTCTCCCCCTCCAGGGGACATGGTCAAATATGAGGCACCAGAGTTCGTGTCAAAGTCATACCCCACTCTCCACTCAACTGTGGAGACTGTTCTGACCATTGGCTAGATCTGGGTAGGGGTTTAAAGTTTAACGCCTGTATTGTCCTTGGCTGGTGCCTTAGTTTGAGCGGGACCCCTGGGCCCAAATCTGCCTATCATAATGTTCTACTTGTAGATTTCCAGGACCCTCTGGATCCTTCTACTTTGCCATTCTCCCATGCTTCTCTCATCTAGAGTCCCAATAGGATGTCCTCCCCTCTGTCCCAGTTTCCTGGTAAGTGAAGGCTTCCATGGGACATGGAAGGATAGCAGGTTACCAAGAAGAGACTTGATACCCTATGAGCATATACAGGGGGAGGTAATCCCCCTCAGGAACAGTCATAGGGGAGGGGAATAAGGGGAAAATGGGAGGGAGAGAAGAATGGGAGGATACAAGGGATGGGATAACCATTGAGATGTAACAAGAATAAATTAATAAAAAAAAAAAGAAAAAAGAAAACAAACAATAAATATATGATGTATAAAAAAATAAATAAATAAAAATAAAAAATAAAAACAGGTGACACCAAAAGCTTCAGTTCAAGTTCCGCCTCAGAGTAGAAACAGGATGGGTCATCTCTGTAACTTCAAGCTTCTATTACACGCATTCAAATCTGTAACTAGATGGGGTTGGGAGGTGTATAAAGGCAGAAGAGGGAATACCAGGGGTAGAAAAGTATAAGGTGGGGGGGGGGGACATGATAAATCAGCCAAAACTAAGGCTGCATGACAAAGCCATACAGAAACCTGCTACTTTATAAGCAAATTTTTAAAAAATCTTTTTTTTCTTTTTTCTTTTTTTTTAAGGAGTGGTTCCATTCATGTGAGGCAAGCACAGGCATAGGGAATAACTTGGGAACCCAGAACACTACATGGCTGAGCTATGCACACACACCCCCGTCTCTGAATAATTCACTTAGCCACCTAGGACCCCCGCAAACCTCTATCCTGCTGTACCTGTACCCACTTTTTTAAATGAAGAAAATAATCACTCCCCTTATCAGCCCCTTGATAATGCCTTGATAACCCACTTCCCCATACAATTCATAACCCAGTCACTTTCCCGTAACTCCACCAAGTACATGACTGTTGACACACTTTCTGGGGCTATCACAGAGGCTGGGTGAGTTCAGAGACTTGTCAGTCAGGCTGACCTAAGCAATAAGATCATCTCAGTCTACAGCTATAGACTGAGTGTATTGTCACTGCTACACCCTAAGGATTACCAAAGAACTGCTGCATGTGGGAGCTAGAAGAAACCTCAAGTACATTGATTATAGTACAGCATATGCATCTAGTTATGGGAATATAGTTCAGGGGGAAAACATTAGCATGAATGAGGCTCTGGGATCAATTTCCAGGAAAAAAAAAACTTTAAAAATATACTTATAAACCAGGCATGGTGGCGCAGGCCTTTAATCCCAGCACTGAGGAGGCAGATGCAGGCAGATCACTGTGAATTCGAAGCCAGCCTGGTCTACAAAGTGAGTCCAGGACAGCCAAGGCTACAGAGAGAAACCCAACAAAACAAAACAAAACAAAACAAAACACCCAACCCCCTCCCGAAAAAAAAAACCCAAAAAACAAACAAAAAAAACCTTATAAGCCAGGTGTGGTGGTGCACACCTTTAATATCCCAGCACTTGGGGCAAAAAAAAAGTTTTATTACACGTCAAGTAAGAGATAGGAGAGACCTTGGAGCCGAAGAGATGGCTCAGTGGTTAAGAGCATTGTCTATTCTTCCAAACGACCCAGGTTTAGTTCCTAGTACCCACATGGCAGCTCACAACTGTCTGTAACTCTAACTCGAGTTCCAAGGGATCTGATACCTTCACACTAATGCACATTAAAAAAACTAAATATATATTTAATATATATACTAAATATAACATATATATATATATATTGAGAGAGAGAGAGAGAGAGAGAGAGAGAGAGAGAGAGGGAGAGAGAGGAGACTAGACCCCAGTCTTTTCCTCAGACTCAGGGCCACTGTGTCCTACCAGTTGCTTCTCAACAGCATGACACAGCAGTGTTACCATGTGAAGACTCTGCTACTACAGGTCTCTGTGTCCAGTTCCTACGTCGGTTAGGACAGGCTGGTGATGTTCCTGTCTGTCATATTAGCTCTCACTACCTGCCTTCAATACTACTGGAGACCCCCTTAGCATATAGTTTGTCTCAGAAGTTGCATCTGTGTGTCTCTTGCAGAAATCCTGTCACTGGTCCCCCTGACAAGCAAGAATTTCTCTGTTCAAATCTTAAGTCTCATACATTACTTTCTAGAAAATGAAGTTGGTTTTGTTTGTTTATTTTTAACTTATTGGGAGTTATTTTTAACTTAATGGGAAACTGTGCTTGCTAGTGTAGAATTTTCATTCTAAAAGAATATCCTCCAATTAAAGAAATGAGACTTGAAAACTATCATTATTTTTTTATTTCTGAAAAATACAAAGTATTTTCAGAACACGTAAGGCAAGATTTTAGAGAACATCATGGGTTAATATGCTCATCAGTGCATTGTTCTGTGTGCACATCTTACGGAGTTTCACAGCCTCATAATTAGATTTTTGGTTCATTTGCTTTAACTGCCATCTCAAGAAATTACTATCATTTTTGCTAAGTTTTACATCAAATCCAATGTATGATTGATTCAGTTAATATTATTTGATACATAGGAGGTCCCCCTAGGTGGTTGACTCTAATAGATCCCCCAGGATGACCCTCAAACCCCAGTAAAATTGTAACTAAAACACTATTTGTCAATTTACTTCTACGAGGATCCAAGGACAGGCTGACCAATCTAGGAGGAATAGCCCTTTATCCCAAATTTCTTGCTTGTGTTTTTACTTTTCAGTTGTTGTTGCTTTGTTCCATTTTTATTGAGGCAGGGACTTACTCTATAGCATAGGCTGGCCCAAATCTTAACGTGTAGCCCAAGCTGCCCTCAAACTAATGGTAATCGTCTTGTCTACCTACTTTAGCTCCTCAAAAGCTGGGCTTACTAAACTGGCCAAGTCTGTGATTTAAGGTGTGTAAGCGTCTTTAAGACCTACTGTTTGTGTGAACCTCTGACAAGTAAATTAAAAAAAAAAAAGATTTTTAAAGATTTCTTTGTTTATTATTTATACAGTAGTCTGCCTGCATGTGAGCCAGCAGTACAGAAGAGGGCACCAGATCTCATTATAGATGGTTATGAGCCACTGTGTGGTTGCTGGGAATTGAACTCAGAACCTTTGGAAGAACAGCCTGCGCTTTTAACCTCTGAGCCATCTCTCCAGTGCAAAACATAGATTTTTATTTCTGTGGAGTTTAGGGAAACAAGAGATAATTATACAAGTGCCTAGGCCCCAGCCTGCACATGCCACTGCATTCATGAAAGTGATACCCAGACTGATACATAAAATGAATGCAAACGCAACCACCATGCACTTGCAGCCACATACTGTGCTGCAGCTCAGATAAGACTTTCCCTACTAACAATATCCACTGATGAACCTTTTCTTACGCCATATGTCACTGGGTGAATACAGACCTACTCCTGGAGACTTTCTTCAGGCAGATAAAGGTTGCTGTAGAGCTAAGAAACAGGGTTTGTATCTACAAACCCAGTAGAGTGAGACAAGGGAATAGTGAATTGGAGCCAGACTCTGCTTCAAAAAGTAAAATAAGACAAAATATTATAATAAAATAGGTAAATAAAGTTGCTCTTAAGGATTATTTTCTAATTTTTACCAATGTGTACGTGTGTATGAGAGTATGCACACATGTGTGTGGATACCCAACAGGGGCCAAAAGAGGGTGTCAGATCTCCTGGAGCTACAGCTATAGGCAACTGTGAGCTGCCCGTCATGGGCCCTGGGGATCACACTCTGATACTCTGTAAGAATAACAAGTGCTCTTAACCACAGAGGAATCTCCCCAGCCCCACTTTGTTATTTTTAAATACAACTCAGCAGCTAATTATAAAAAGGATGAAAAAATTTGAGACAAGTAACAAGTAACATGAAAATAAATGCAAATAGATATGAAGTGTTACCAGTGCAGGTTTCAAATAGTCCTGTTACATAGTTCTTTCTACCATGGAATTACATGATGCTTTTGTTTTTTAATTTTAATCTTAACCTTTAGATTTCACCTACAATGAACCCACATCATTCCTCAACAGGAAGGAAAAAGAAATAAATTTAAGAACCCCTTGAGATGATCTATATTTAAGTCTATCTTAAAGAGCTGGAAAGGTGACTCAGCAGTTAAAAACACGCTCCGCTCCTGCATAACAAACAAGTGCAGTCTCGCAGCATCCTTGTCTGGAGGATCACAGCCACCTGTCACTCCAGCTCCAGAGATCCTGATGCGCTCTTCTGGCCTCTCCAGGCACCTGCACTCAACCTGAACTTAGACAGACAGACAGGCAGGCAGGCAGGCAGACAAGACACACACACACACACACACACACACACACACACACACACACACACACCTTGCTAGCCAGAGACTGATAAGACCCTCAGCCCCGTGTGCATGTCATGTAGCCTTGGCATATATGACCACAGCTGGTCATGATCCACCTTGCTGGGGCAGACAGATTTGAAAGTTTCTGGGAAGAGAGAAATGATACAAGACATTTCATTAGAAAACCTCATCTTTAAAAACTTTAAATCCTGATATTGAAATATCAACCTGGGTGTCAATAAAGTGCAACAGAGTGACTAACAGTTCACCCAGAGAAAGGGTAAAGGTAACTGATTGGTGCCAAGAAACTGTCAACTGTATTAGTCACACTGATCCACTTGGGGATAAATTATCACAATGGTAATCTGACACAGACTGATTTTTCAAACTGCAGCAGGCACAGTGGCACACACATAATCTCAGCACTCAGGGACTGAGGCAGGAGGATGGTGACTCCAATGTCAGCTTTGCTTCCATATTAAGTCCCTACCTCATTAACAAAGGAAAGGGTTTGGGGAGAGGAGAAGAAAGAAGCAGCCGGCAGCTAATAAGAAGCCAGTCATAGCAGACAAGTAACACGTGTGCCACACTGTAATCATGCCAATGCAAGTAAATGCAATGCGGTACAATCGTGGGAAAGGCAGATAAGGCTAACTACCTCTGGTTGCAAGCCTGGGCCTTCCAAGCTGAGCTACCTCCTCTCACAGTGTTGATCCTTTGCTCATTAGAATAAACCTCACACAGACTGAGTTCAGACTTAAGTGGGCAGCTGGGGAGGAGGCCTGAGTGCTGCTGTGGCAAACCACTATCTATCTGTAGCGTGGTAATTATGCTACAGAAATACTAAGGGTGAAACTGCCTCCTAGCGTACTTTGATCCCGAAGGTGCTGTGAAACTTCACTTCAGCGACGCCAACAAGATGCAGCATCAGACTAACCATGGTCTCCCATGGATAACCAAGTGAAGGAGCTTCAGTTGGTCTTGCCTGGGTTTTCTGCAATCTCGGACTCTGTCAACAGTTAATGATGCCCGCCCCCTGCCCCATGACATTTGAAATGGGCTTCTGTGACAAGTTGTTACACTGATGCCCCCTTACTACCAGCACACAAACTCAGCTTAAGGGAGACAATAGGGGGAGAAGGGGAGGGGAAAGAGGGGCTGTTCTCCTGGCTTCACTCTTACTGGAAAGCTGTGGTAGGAGAAGGGAAGGAGGCATGGGAGTCTGGCAGGGTAAAATGGCAAAACTTCCTACACAAAGATTCCACTGTTGTTTTCTGCACCGGGTTCCCCAGATCGCCTCAGGATTTCAGTTAACTTCAGGCTTTCTGGCAAGCTTTATTCTGTCAACTTTTGCCTTTCTCTGGTGGGAGCATCTTCACCGGCATTGCACAACTGGCACTTAGAGACCACAGGCTGGCTGTGCTGAGGTCTGACCAAGTGCTTGGGTTGTCGGGGTAGGATGAGGTTCCTGCGATGTACAAATTGGAGAGGAGTTACTGGAACAGCAAAGGGGAGGGGAAAGAACGAGATACAATATATGCTGGACCACAAGGCTGGCTATCTACCGCCACTCTGACAGCCTTTGAGCCTCAAGATGCCCACATGAAAACACGAGTAACCAGAAGCAGAACAGCCTGGCTGCCTTTTTTTTTTTTTTTTAAACTCTTGCCATTTGTGGGAAAACACAGAAAGGGCTACTGGCAACTCTATAGGGAAAGCAACATCACATTTTGCTCACCCATCCCTTTTGAGGACTGATTTCCTCTCTTCTCAAGCACTGAGCTAAAACTGTAGATGCTGCCCTGAGATCCTTCCTGGGGAGAGCTGCCAACAGGAATTCACAGACAAACCTATACAAAGTCAGAAACAGACTTTTATCAGACTGACTTCAGATTAAAGCCAAACAGAAAGTAGATGTGGGACTTGGGCACTTAATCACAGCAGACAGAAGGAAGAGGCAGAAGGGCTGGGAATTCAGTTGTCATCCTGGGCTGTGTGAAATCTGGTCTCTTAACAAAACAACACACATATCACAAACTGGGCAGGCAATATAGCTCGTGGGGAAAAGGATTGCTACACAAGGCTGACAGCCTAAGCTCAAGTACCAGAACTCAAGGAAAGATAAAAGGAAAGACTAATGGGAAGTCATCCTCTGACCTACACACACACACACACACACACACACACACACACACACACACACACACACACGCACACGCACGCGCATATGCACACACATTAAACATGCACACAGTATTAACTTTTAGATTGTTCTCCTGGCATTTGCATCAGTTTCACACATATCTCACCAGGCATCAGCGGTTATGTGTGTGGGAAGTTCTAGAGCAATCCTAACTTGGGCAGGAGACACAGAAACTAACTAGGATTTGCAATATGCTTTGCGAGACGGTGCACTTGCAGAATGTTATCTTGTTTAGTTCTACAGTGATATCCACCACCTGCACCACCTACTTCACTCGTGAAAATGAATCTGCAAAGAGGCACACAGCAAGCACCTCAACCTGCACAGCTAGTGCTCGTGGTTAGTAATATATACATCTTTCATATTACAGTAGGTAATAAACTTGGACTAAGTAACAAGTAACATGTCCACCATGGTCGTAAGTACAAAAGAAAGCCTCCACTTCAGAGCCAAGGCAAACGACAGACATTGCATTTGCTCAGACACCTGCATTTATAAAGCCCCAAACACTTAGTAAACACAGAGTCCAGCCACTGCTCACCCAGTGACGTCTCCAGGTAAGCCTTAACCTATCTATTGTTGTGACAGCGCACACTTATTTGTATACACACGAACTTCTTCCAGAGGGACGTTCAGCATGTGCAGAACCATGGGTTTGGTCTCTAGCACACATATGTATAAATTAGCTTGTAACGCTGCATAAAAATCAGTCTTTACCCACCGCTTCTACTGTCTAAAGACTGAATATAAGACAGAACATTGAATGACTCTAGAACCAGGCTGTCCTAAGGTCTGGAGAAAGATTTTTTTTGAAAACATTCTATGAAGCTTCATTGCCAATAATTTTGGGATTCTTAAACCCAGGTCCTATTAGCCATAGGGAGGGGGAAAGGTACATAACTTTTGTATTGCAAAGGCGCTTTCAGCCTTAGAGATTAAACTAGTGTCTACCTGTAAGAGTAGGAACTGGAACAGCCTTAGAAGCTGAAACAAGGTTTGACCCAAAAGGAATGCAGTCCCCCACTAGGGTGTCACATCATTTGGCAGGACTAGACTAACAGCTGGTCCCAGGTCCGGGCTAACAGCACTTCAACAAAAGTTTGGGGTTTTAGGTTTCCTCTCTTACCCTCTAGACATGACGTCACTTGGCCTTTTTTTTTTTTTAATTCAATTAAACATAAAATATCTGATGCTTTAAAAAAGTGAGCCAAGTACTTTGCTGACTGGCCCCAAGGCCAAAAGAAACAAAGCTGAAATAGTTCCATGAAGACAGTGCAAAATACAGAAAAGGGAGGTAGGAAAAGAGACGTGGAGATGGAGACAATAGGGAAGGAGAGAAAGGGAATGTTGGCTGTTTGCAGCAACAGCTAGAACAACCTGTGTGTTTTCTATTTCCACTGGAGACCCAGACAACAGCTGGAACTGCTTCTCGACGTGAGTGAAAGGAAGGTGTCAGCTTCGGATATGAATGGCAAGTCTTGGTTAACCTGCAAATCCTGACTTCCCATTGTGTTTCCCTGGAAGGCATTTGCTGTGGGACTGCTAGCTAAGCGGCAGGCACACAGCCCTGTGAAGAGTCTCCAAGGAAACCATCTCACTCTTGTGACGCTGAAGTCAAAGTATGTCCATTCATCCTTAACTGCCCCATTTTCATAAGCTATCAATAAGTCACCATGGGCAAGCACAGCCTGGCCTCAGAATACAACATGAATTCTGGGCTACCCTTGCCAGACTTATCAACTTATTGTTCCCTAAATGGACCATACAGCACAGCGGTGACAAGTTGGGCACTTTCCCAACTCATTTACAGTGCTTTCTCCTTTTCAAAATCAGGTAACAAAATTTTATTCACTATCTGCCCCCCTCGTCTGGAGACAGAAAAACATCAAGGTTTGAGAAGAGTATTTTGAAAGTGTTTCTCTTGGTCAGTGATACTCTGGGCCAACAGTAAGTCAAGTTCTTCACTAAATAACCTGTTGGAGGGAAAAGGAGGAGAGGACAAGAGGCAGAGGAGGAAGAGGAGCCCCTCAGAGGACATCCTTTCCTCTGAGAGAAAAACAGAGTAACTGAATTCAAACTCTTTGTTGGGGTGTGTGTGTGTGTGTGTGTGTGTGTGTGTGTGTGTGTGTGTGTTTGTGTGTGTGTGTGAGAGAGAGACAGACAGACAGACAGACAGACAGACAGACACACACACACACACACACACACACACACACACACACACACACACACGCAGACACAGATAGACAGACACAGACAGGCAGACACAAACAGAAAGTGACACTATAATAGTTAGAGCTAAAAATATGGTATTTTCCCCCATAACAAACTCTAGCTGTCAGTACAATGCTACTTGTTAAGAACTCGAAAGAGCACAACGCACATATAACCTCGTTCTGTAAGCAAAATGGTCCCGAGTCAGGGCTACCATGCACTTCTTCCCAGGTAGTATGACATACCCAGGGCGTGCTGAGGGTCTCCTCAGGCTCGTGTGGCTCTCATGTGACAAACTGCCTGAGAAGGATTACCAAATCCTTTGTGGGCACTGACAAACAAACAGGACCCTTACTGGGAGGAAAGAAACACATCCCATCCTTGTGAATGAAGAGGCAGGACCACCTCACCACAACCCTTTCTTCTTCACTGACCTCAGGCAGAGATGTTTTAACCCTTAGAGATAACAGGAGTGACACTGCCAACAAGTCCCCGTAGAGAGTAGGTCAAAGGAGGCTCTCAGCACAGTGGCTCCTTTCCTGAGTAGAAGCCGTGGTGATGTGCCTGAGTGTGCTTTACATTCCTTCCTTGAACAACTCGAGGACTGGGATGTCTGGGTCAGAAGTGTAAACCGAAGCTAACTCGGCTCTTCACTGAGCCACCTGTCAGATCACAACAATGCGAGAACTGCTCTTCCACAGGCCAGCTTTCCCCGAAGCTTGAGGGGAGCCAGTGACATCCCATTCAGGCCGAATATTCACTTCAGAAGAAATGCTGGTTAGTGGTTAATATTCCAAAAGCAACATGGACCACAGTACCTTTATTAAAGTGAGACGGTCAGCTGGGGTGATCACCACAACATTTCTGCCTTTGAAATCTCCGACCTCCTCCATGCTAGAACTACCTCTGTCATGCCTCATGGCTTGTCCCTGGAAGGACAGGTACATCCTTCTTTCGCAAACATGCCTGATCCTTGATACAAGGTTCTGGCTCATCTCATGTCTTTTCACATCTCCTCTGTACAGAGTAGCCTCTTCTTTACCCTGAAAACCACCCACCTATCACCAACAAACCCAGTTTAAACTCGACCTTTCTTTCAGGTCCACACTAGCTTCCGTTCGTTTCCTTAAAAACTGAAAATATCTATTTTTCCACCACCATGTCCTATTCAAGTCTAACACAGCATTCATCTTGACTGTCTTAAAAAAATTTTTTTTTCTTGCATCTCAAATACCACAACCCTGGTCCTCAGGAGATGAGGTGCACAGATGTGCAGATACTTGGTCAGTAATGGAGCTGGACCTGCAGCCACGTTGGTGGAATCAGTCTCAGCTGGAGAAAGGCCACGTGCTGGAGAAAGCACAAGCCAGGTTTCTGCTGCACTGGCATTAGCACTTCTCCTCGGGCCGAGCTTCAGAGGTATGATGACTCGGAACCCAGCCACAGGTACAATTCAGGTGTGTGCTGTGCCATAAGGCGTTTGACAAACACTATGAAGTAGTTTAAAAATATCAAGTTGAAATCCAAGAAAGAAATAGTGCTAGCGTCAGGATTTTGTACAAAGACCTTGTATTTAATAATGGAATTTTTTTCCTTAATCATGTGCTATCTATAAAATGTGTTAAAATTTCCTGAAATCTTTTTTTCCCCCAAGTTTCACCAATATCTTTGGACAAGGGATAAGAGTCCATATCTATGCTATTATCTGGAGATGAGGCATACGGAACTGACTAAGTTTTATATCAAACAGTTTGATATAAAAATATTTACTCATTAAGCAAAACTACCAGAATAAAACATCTCCAGAAAAACCATAGTACCTTCAAAAGAACTTTGATATTAATAAAAAATGAATTCTACTGTAAAGACTCCAATTCTTAAGACGAGGACCTATAATATGGTAACACCAGCGTATACAAGGCAGTAGGGTGACGCAAAGGTTACCATATGATAACATGGAGGACGGTCATGAGACCAGGCCATCATGTACTGTCAGCTCTCTTGAATGTTCTCTCTAGTGACTTACGAGATGTTCTGGGTGGAAGCCTCATCATCAGTGTGTGAACTGAAGCTGCTCCAGAGGCAGCAGAAGGAGAAGCCGCTCGTGTGGCATGGAACTGAAGAGAGCCAGGCAGGGAAGCCAGCCTGGTGGTGATGTAAGAGATGGGTAAAGCCAGAACGAGAGACAGACAATGGGACAAGAAAGGACAAAGCGGAGAAGACCATCAGACATGAGATGGCAGAATGAGGAAGAAGGCAATAAAATGAAAACCAGAAATTGAGGGGGTGTTGAGAGCAGAGGAAGAAAGGGGAGAGGAGGAGGAAGAGAGAAAAAAATGTAAACAATCCTTGGGTATATGAAAAGTAACATGTACCAGACAGCTGTGCTCCGACTGCTGTTGAATTACAAGAGCTAAATAAACTACCACTGACATATAGTGGTTAGCACCATTAATGATGAATGAATAAGTAAATGGCATGCAGATCACTGCCATGTTGACAATCTGATGAAATTCAAGTGTCTCCTTCTTTGGGCTTTCAAACTGTTGAAGCACAACACAGAAGAAGTGGTGCGGGTGTCCTAGAAAGTCAAATGGCCCCATGTCTCTCCAAATAACATTCCCACTGTGCCTGCCACCATACTTTTGGTGTATCTTTCTAATTAAAAACATAGCTAGGCAAGATCTACCTTGAGCCAACTATGAAGCAGTTCAAGCTAGGTTTGATGTCCCTTAGTCCCCCAAGGTTCAGAGCATTTTATTTTTTATTTTGAAAAAGTGAATCTTTGTTAGACAGCTGACCAACATATACCCTCTAAGTAAACAAATATTTTAAAAAACAAAATTAAATTGTACTTTGATAATTAAACCCCTTTATGTATTACAGTTAAATATTGGAAAGCATTTTAATTTGAGTATCAGGATGCTTGCAGAACTTTTCATGTACAGTCGGCTTTAGCTTCTAAATTTGTTATGTATATTCCTCTGCTCATGTGTGAGGTTGACACACACTAGTGGGTTTATAGCCACTGGCCCATTGCAAACACCAGGAGGTGAATTAGAACATTGCTCCTTATTATTTCTGAATCAATTTATCTTAAATTCATCAACATTGTTGACATGTGCTAACAAGGAAATCTGAATCATTTACTGGAGACATCACAGTCGCATATCAAATCCTTTAGCAGAACTGGTATTCATTACAGAGAAGGATATTTTCTTAAACTTTCCATGACTAAAACTCAAGTCAAAGAAGTACAAGGTCATACAAAGGCAGTCAAATGTGAAATGTCTGGAAGCCACAGACTCACGGGCTCTCACCTGACACATACACTCCGTGACCCAAAACCCACGGTGATCTGATACACTTAGGTGACAGTGCTCTGCCAGGTCATGTCAGAAACACAGGAGAGGGTTTTAGTGAGCCACA
This sequence comes from Acomys minous, assembly GCF_964271855.1. Lineage (NCBI taxonomy): Eukaryota > Metazoa > Chordata > Mammalia > Rodentia > Muridae > Acomys > Acomys minous. Next base: position 89,466,139 of record NC_140491.1, on the reverse strand, counting down.
AAAAGCAAGGCACACTTGAGAATGAAGATCATACAGACATCTGTATTCAAGTCTCCGGTGAGAAACCTTCAACAATGATTTAGATATGACTTCTGTCTTTATTAGCAGGAGTGTTAACTTCCTCACCAACGAGCTCTAAGTACAGTGCCCCAAAGATGGTAAAACCTCCTTCTCCACTTAGTGAGTGAGTACGGGTCTGAAGGAACACCATGAGACTAAACCTATCACTGGTACAGGTGGTCAGTGCAGACCCTTGTAGCATCCTGGCATTTCAGCACGAGCTGACGTCATTAGTAGATGGAGTCATTAGCAGAAAATGTCAAGTTGACACGAAGCATACCCAAAGGAGCATGCCTACTTGGCCTCTCATTAGAAAGATGTATCTGGCACCGTGACCTATGAGTGAGAACACATCCCACACAGCACGCACCTGAGCTACCTGTGGAAGGACAGGGTAGCACAAATAGACAAGGAGCTACAGGGGCTCCCCAGACACTCATATTATAACATGCAGCCTCTACCCTGCTGGTGGTATTGAGGTCACTCTGCCCACACCCATCGGAACTTACCTGCTAGGGACCATTTCACTATGTTATTTGACACAAGCTCCCCGCTTTCTGTGCTGAGTCACAATACGGCATTTCGGAGAAGCGTTAACGTAAAACTACGGAGTACAATCCACAGGGAACAGGCCGTGAACAACAGGAAATTGTTAGTTAGATTCACTGGAGGAGAAAGCGCCACGTGAGAAGACACGCTGATGTCCAGAACAGGATGAGAAGGAGAGAGGACCCTGCAGTGCCAAAGCATCCGATGAAGGCACTTACCGAAGCGCAGAATGTCTTCCAGAGCGGGACACACTGCTGCCCACAGGTGAGGGCAGGTTGTTCCCTCTGTGCAGGTCCTCGATGGACCTGCTCCAGGGCTTTGATTTGTCCACTGTACTCTCCACGGTACTTTCCACACTTTCAAAGTCAAAACTAAAACAAAAAAAGGGAATGCTACTCAAAACTGAGAAACTAACTTTCAGACACATCCTCGGGACACACGTAACCTTCTACACCTTAAACCGCATCTGCACCGGAATATGAAAAGTCCTTCCAGCCAAAGGAAATGCAAAAGAATTTCTGTGATCTCCGTGTTAGTTTTGAAAACATGGGGATTACAAACACTGGGTCTGGCAAAAGAGGCATTGACCACAAACAGCTAAAATCGGGTCACCGTATACTGTTTGCATCTTGCTCGCCGGCTTACCAAAGACTACCACCACCATGCTGGAAGAAGGGACGAGCTCTCACAGCTGTCTTCATTTGCTTTAACAAGCCGACATGTTAGTATAATTCCTCCCTACCCATCAATGTTTACTGAGCATTTTCTCTCGTGTGTTAGCAAGCACTTCTCCGGCCATATGTGATGCATTACTAGTGCGGCTATGGCTTTGCTTTGATTTTGGACTCTCTTCCCGACGTGGTGCTCTTTAAAGTAAGACTGCTGCTCCCCTGACATTTTTTTTGAGGCTGTTACTCATGTTAACCATATTGGAATAAGTGGCAAGCTGAACTGCTCATTCTCATGTAGCCTTAGGAAGCAAGTCTTTAAACAAGCGGGCCTTTGTACCCCACACATTTCCTCACTCACACAGTCAGCCACTCTGCTTTCTCAGAAGAACACTGCAGCGTTTCTAGCCTTAGTTCTGCCCGACCAGACAGCAGAACAAAGAGACAGCAGCTACAGTCAATATTCTCTGAAAGACTATAAAAGATCTTGACGGAAAAAATAATAATAATATAAGCTGGAAATCATCTACAGCTGCTGATAAAGCATGCATGGCTGCCAGGAGGAAAAACAAAAACAAAAGCAAAACCCAGAATGGCCACCGCCAAACTAGGGGCTGTTCTCTAACGTTTACAGTTAGTCGCACAGCAGGGGCAGGCGCGCAGCCAGCACACGGAGCTGATAGCAGACCTTGGGCCTTTGGATGCAGGAGGAAGGCTAAAGAGGAGAGAGGCAGAATGGGGTAGTCTAAGAAAACCGGAAGACCCAAAACAGAAGGCTCCCGTTGAGATGGGAAAGACTTCAGGGGAATATGAATCACTCTCGGGCTGTGGACACGTCACAAGTCCCTAAACAAAGCTCATGGCATACAGTATTCTCACTCCTCCCTACATGCCCAGAAACAACGTGCAAGGAACACACACTTTAGTGAATTAGTGGCTGCCTCCATTTAAGACAGAGTCAAAGCCAGTTGTCTCAAATTCCATGGACTGGAGAATTACTAATACCAGGGGAACAATAAGAATTTTCAAAATAAAAGACAAATTATATAACTTGTCTACATAAATCGAAACAAAACTAAAACCAATACACAATAGATAAAGCTAATGTTCCCAATGAAAGCAAAGGCTCAAGAGCAGGTAGCCTACACCCTGAGTGCTAGTGTTTAGTTGCTCATGGCCTTACGCTGTCGGCTGAAGAACTCCAGCACAGTACCACAGACTTGCCCACACTGGTCCAACATGAGGGCATATTTGAGAGATTTTGTTTCCAAGCATTATTGTCATGTAAGTAAAGGATCCATTATATATAACAAATAATTATAATGTGTTATTTATTTATCCTTTATTCCCGATTTTTCTTAGTCTTTCTTAGATGATACAAATGTTTTTCTAGATTTTAAAATTTGCAAGAAGGAATATTGTTTTGTCAGAATATATGATACACCGTACAGATTAGCAGATTCAAAGTAACACAAATAAGTAAGAAATATCCTTTTTGATGGAATATGCTATAAACACTAAAAATTATAGGTCATAAAATGATTTCTTATACTGTATGAGAGGTATCAAAATAGAAACCCATTATACCAGATTTGGTTGATAACCATGAATCTGTAAGGTAAGAATAACCATGGCTTCCTCTTCACAAGTGCTAGGGAGGAGTGGAAATTAAGAGAAAAACACCCTGCCATATATTCAGAATCCTTGGAATGAGAAATATTAAAAAACAAGTTGTTACTATTAAAAAAGAGTGAAGGAACTGGAGAGAGGGTCAGGGTTTAACACCTGATGCTCTTGAAGGGGTCCTTGGTTTACTTCCTAACATCCACGTGGCAGCCCACAACTGTCTGTAACTCCAGTTTCAAAAGATCCAATACCCTCTTCTGGCTTCCATGGTATGGGCATGTACAGGTAATACACATATATACATGCAGGCAAATGCCCTGCTTAAATATGTAAAATCAAAATAAATATGTCTGCCTTTGAAGGAAAAAAAAAAAACAAAAAACCCAGAGTGGAGTACATTCAGAAAGTGGAGACAGGAGGATTACTACAAGTTTAAGACTAGCCTTGTGTACAGCCTGAGAGCCTATCTTCAAAAAAGAGAAAAAACAAAAACAAAAACAAAAAAACAAAACCCACCACAGCCGGGAAAAAAACAAATAGCTCCTGAAGCATCTTTCTTGTCTAATTAAAAACACAGCACCATTACTGCCTCACTCCACACATGTGAGACTATCTGTGGATTTTGGACCATGTCCTGATTAAAGGATAAATGTTGCAAAGAGAATATCTAATCCAACTGTACGCTTTGCAGTCCTGTTATAAACCATTCCAGAAGTCATGAACATGGAGAATCATATGGCTATGCAACTTAATTGTTTCCTGCCCTGCTCCAAGCTCTTTTCCTACATGTGGCAGGAAACCAAAGACTGCAAATGCATAGACAGTAGAAAGGGAACAGCCGGGCTCCATCCTCCAGGGCCACTGTGCTGGTGTCTAACGCTGTACCCTTATCTGATCATCCGCCAACACACACACACACACACACACACACACACACACACACACACACCCCTGTATCATTTCCCCCTCAGTGCTGAGACTCGACCTGTGGCCTCGCCCATGAGAGGCAAAGATTTTACTGCTGACCTATACTGCAGCTGTATCACAGGGGTGGGCCGGGGGTCAGTGGTACAGCATGGACTGCACAAGACCCTGCATCAATTTCCAGCACAGGAAAGGAAAGGACACTCATTTTTTGCTATGCCTTTTGTTTATTCAGCAACGTATCATACGCCGTTCCAGTGTTCTCCCACCTAGATCCATGTGACTCAAGGCCCCAGGAAGTCATTCTTTTGCATCATGGCTACAGCTCAGTAACAAAGCCAGGTCCTGGGTTTGATTCTCAGCATAGGACATAGGCCTTCATGGCAGTTTTTACTCACCTGTTGTATTTCTGCCTTAAAGGCATTTATTTCCAATTGTACCAATTGTGTGTTTTGTCTTCAGCTACAAAATCAGAGCAAACTTCCCCTGCATCTGCTTGTGGGTTTCTGCCTTCAGTGAGGTGTGTGATTTTACCACTGGGCTGCATCTTCACAGTGTGAAACTGATGTGCAAGCAAGCTAAGTTTACTTACGTGACTGCATACTGGGCAAAGGACAGATACTCCACAAGAACATCGAGGCCTTTGTTTTCTTCGTTCAAAAACTCTCTGACCCATCTGGGGAAAGAAAAAGAAAAAAAAAAAGTATTGGTGACACTGACCACAGGCCCATGGAGAGGATACGGTAGATAGTTTTGTTTTGTTTTTTCCTCGAAACATCCTTAGTCTGAAAGGATGTGCAGAAGAAGGACTGAACCATTTCACAGGAAGCAGGCATTTCTGGGTCAGGTAGGGAAACCAGAGGTTGTGCCAGGAAGTGGTAGCGCACACCCTTAGTTTCAGCACTTGGGAGGCAGAAGCCAGTGGATCTGAGTTCGCGGCCAGCATGGTCACAGAATGAGTTCCAGGACAGCCAAGGCTACACAGAGAAACCTTGTCTCAAGGAAGGAAGAAAGGAAGGAAGGAAAGAAAAAGGAAAAGGGGGGAAAAAAGCCATAAGTCACTGTGTGAGAATCGGGAGCAAAAAACACTACAATGTCAATCCCATTTTTGCATTTGACGGTTTAAGGCTTAAGACACAGTATTTCAAAAAGGTTTCTAAGAAAGGGAATTTGTCTAAATGTACTTTCAACCGTAAATATTCCCTAGCCTTGTTGTTGAAAGAGCCAAGACTAGACCAAAAAAAAAAAAAAAAAAAGAGGCGTACTGGGGACATGGTACCGTAGCCACTGTGATCCAGGCATGACTCCAAATCCATGCTCAATCCTTCTTGGCATACCCAGCTGAAGAAACCACTAAACCACCAATGAGAGGCCAATGCTTATGGGCTTCTGGAAATTCAATCGGGATAATGACTTGCTTAATTTTTTCCATGAGTATGAAAATCTTTAAAAGACTGCAGGTACCGCAGACCAGCGTCAGGGCTAACACGTGACAAATACTTTAAAAGATTCTTTCTTAAACCCTTTTAGCTTGCATTTGAGTGCTGTGTAACAGTTCACCAAGAATACCCACACATGTATTTGCTGTCCAGAATGACTCCAAAAGACAAACGAACTGGCATGTTTAAGGCCTGAGGCTAAAACTCTGTCACCTGATTTGACACGGTTCCTCCCACGCATCTCTCATCAGAGACTGGGCATATGTCAGGGACCACTGTGTTGATATCAGAAGAAACCATCACCCAGTGTGAAACTCCAACAACTGATGGGAACAAGGTATGGGCTGCTATCATGGCAATAACACAAAAGCCACGGGCACACACTGCAAACCAAAGTGCGAGCACCATGTCCCACTGGCCGTGGATGGCCCACGGCTACTGTGGAAGCCGTACTTACTAACTAGGAAAACAACAGCAGAACAGTGCTCCCATGTTGTTTAGGGAAGGACAGTACTTTGAGACGTTTGCGATAAGAAGAATCTAGCAGACTTCAGACGCCTTGTTTTATCGTTGGTTGGTTGGTTGGTTGGTTTTTCTGGTCTACATCTCCTGTCTCCTCTCTTTTGGCCCTTTCATCTTGATGGTGCAGATTGGGGTATACAGGAAGCATCAGGAGTCAACAAGGTAAGAAACTGGACCCCCTGACTTACATTCTCCTAAGCACTTCAGTCAGCTACCACAAAAGATGTGCACTTAACCATAGCTGTGCGTAAACACAACACTCAACAAGAGCCTAGGGTGTCAACATTGGCAAAGCAAACCCATCTGTTGGGTCTCACAGAGCAGCTTTCTCAGTGGATCTACGTGCAGCTCACGGGACTGTCTTCTGGTGCAGCCTCTTTAGAACAGCCCCACACGCCAGCTAACCACATCCACTTCCAGATAGTTTATTTAATTCCTCGCTGTGCAACAAAGTCTCCATTTTTGAGAGAGAGAAACATTTATAAATGATGATAGTCAGAAGCTTAGAGACAGAGGGAGAAAGATATCGTATAAACGGCTGGGGACCTGGGAATGCTAGCACTCCTGTGATCACCGGGTGATGCTGCTGTGTAATCAGGACCATAAGCTCCTTCCTCTTTGCTTCTCCACTGCCCCTGGCCCAGTGCTCTGACTGCACAATGCAAACTGTCCTACAGAGAGGAGTGTCTTTTTTAACATGAAAAAGAACCACTAAAATCCAGGTTTTTTTTCAGGACAGGTTCAGTTTCACATATTCTATTCAGTTGCTCACTAACATGAGGGTACATAAAAAACAGCCATCGGAGGCTCCTACTGCACACACTTCCACAAAGCGCACAGATGCCCCAGGATGCCATGAGCACCTGCTACTGTGCACCCACTGACACCTCCATCCCATCTAGGGGCGTCAGCCACAACCTGCACGGGAGGAAACTTGACCCAAACACAAGGAACTTGACCTAAACAACACAGGAAATAGCCAAGGACAGCAGGTCTATGAGTCTTTTGACTTAGGTTTAATTTGCTTCTTTACTTCAACATCCTAATTGATGCCCCACTTGCTAACTATATGCAGAAGCCCCAGAGAGATAATTTTCAAAGCAAGAGAGGAACCTGCTGCTTATGCACTAAAGTAGAATAATGTGCCCCTGGTTTAACGTCACAAAATGGACTCTGGTCCTTAAAGTTACCGGATCTTTCTTGGATATCTGATGTCACTCCAATATGCCTAAGTGATTTAGGGAAGACTGAGACATAAGGCATTTCACCACCGGCTACCTCGCCTCGTGTATCAGTGATGCTCACTCTGCTAAGTCACTCCATAGTAAGGGTATGAATTATAAGAAAAGCCAGCCCTCTCTCTTTCCCCATCCTCTTGGTTGCTACCCCTTCTGACTGGGAGATTTAGCATGGGTGAGAAAGGTCTGGAGTGACTATCCATGAGGAAGGAAAGAAAATGGATAAAGATATAAAAGGGCAGATGTTAAAGGGGTGTCTTAAATCTCAGGGACCAAAAGGAATAAAGAGGCCAGAGACTTGTTTCAACAAGTGAAGGCTCTGCCCCCAAGCCAGACAACCTGAGTTCAGTCCCTGGGACCCACTGTAGAAGAACCGACTGCTTCCTAGGGGCTGTCTTCTGATCTTCACATATGCGCTGCCCCCCATGCACAGAAAAGAATAGAAATGATTGTGGGGGGAGGGGCGCGAAACTTCATGCTGTAATTTATGTATTTGGTCATATAGTAAGTCTGTCACATCTGTAGAGCTCCATTCTCCTCTTCGTGCATGCTCTAATCTGTTTTATACGTTGCCAATAGGCAAACAGTTTCAAACTGAGTGATTATAGGTTTTGGAAAACAGAATTATTTCTGACTCTGACAGCATGTATTACTTCCTGAGTGCCTTGCAAATTCAAATGTGATTACCATATGTTATAAGTTTGAATTTCGGCGAATTCCAAATCAGATGCTTAGAAACTTGGAGAGACAGGGATAATGAGAAAGTGTTCTGGAAAAAACCGTAGCCAAAGAAGGTCTTTACGTGCAAACACAAACAAGTCATACTGAAGTATAGGCTGCTCACAGTGTGCTCTCAAACTGTTGTTCTCGCTGCCTCCCAAAATCTTAGAGCCAAATTTCTTCATACGGAAAATTAACTCTTCAGAGGCCCTCCTGGTGTATAACATCCAAGGTCAAGCAAATGGCAAGATGCACAAAAGAGGAGACAAGTGTTACTCCCTTTGCCAGGCTCCTGTAGAGGAAAGTCTGATAGCCGGATGGTTGGCTGGAATAAAGTTGCTGAAAAACCAGCGGGATAAGAGAGAGGTCAGCATCACCCAGAGTCAAGCAAAGCTACCACCGCACTGTGCACACTTCTCAACGTGTAGCCAGCACCGCTCAGAGTCCTGGAAGATCTCTGCATACCTCCCAGGGCTGACCTATTTTCTTGGAAGTATTAAGACTTGGTACATGCGAAGCCTTGGGTTTAAACTACTAGTACTTTCAAAAACAAACAAACAAAACACGCAGCCCTGTGACCTGGACACACTTCGATTTGACAGAGACTGGGTAACACTGATGAGAACACACAGATCTGTTTAGCACATCCCTCACTCCATACGATAACGAGGCAAGAGCGTTCCAGCTGAAGAACATCCTCTGTAAAGTAATTTAATAAAGCTGGATGATGAATACACATCTTTGTTTCTTTGTGACAAAATTAGAAGCCACGTGAAAATCATCTGCTGTCTACCCATGCACCTGGACAGTCTTGTGAGGCACAGGAAAGAGCCATTTGTCCATGGACTGCAAATTAGTTTGTAAAAATGACCACAAATTGTAGTGATAACATTTGGGGACCTGAAAGACATTTCCTGAAAAATGAATGAAGTCAGCCTGTTGCTTTGGGGAAAACAGACAATATTTGTCACTAATGATAAACTTTCCACTTAAACAAAATTAAGGATTTAGGAAGACCTATGCTTACACTAGTTTGATAGCTTTATGATAAATAAAAGTGTATTCTGATGGCAACGGTGATTATTAACAAAAAAGATTTTTAAAAAATATTATACCTGTGCAGTGGTAACGCACACCTTTAATTCCAGCACTAAGAGGCAGAGGCAAGCAGATCACTGAGAGTGCAAAGTCAGCCTAGTCTACAGAGCAAGTTCCAGGATAGCCAGGGCTAGGCAGAGAAGCCTAGTCACAAAAATAAAATAAAATAAAATTGTCTAATGACATGTTTCAACATTGGGAATAGCAGAGTGACTCAGTGAACCTTCTTTCCACATGATCGGTTCAGAAATCATGTTATAGGATGCATGATTGAAAACATACACTTGGGGAGGAAGACAAGACAATGGATTTTAACAGACCACAGGCCATTACTAGCAGCTTTAGGCATCTTCATTCAAAGAATTTTAGTGTGCTATCAGAAGATTCTTTACAACTCTCTGAAAAAGCCACTTAAGATCTCATATTTTCCAAATGTTCTTCATCTACACCAAGCAAAAATAAATATCAAAACAAGCTGAATGCAGTGTCAGGAACACCCAGCTGCCTTCTATTGCAAAGATACGAAAGATGATGCTCAAGAATTTTAATGAGGAAATAAGTAAAGTGATTCTCTACAGGGAATTTTTGTTATTTTGTTAAATAGTTACATTTCATGAAATGTTATATGTGCTAATATTGATAGCAGTATTTACATTTATATAATAAATGTTTGTGCTGGGAGCAGTGATGCACACCTATAATGCCAGCACTGAGGGAGGCAGAGGCAGGCAGGTCTGTGTGAGTTTGAGGTCAGCCTGGTCTACAAAGTGAGTCTGGGACAGCCAAGGATACACAGAGAAACACTGTCTTGGAAAAAACAAAAAACAAACAAACAAGTTTGCTACTAAATATAACATATTTAAAAACTTTAAATTTGCCAATTTGAGTTTCTAACAGGGTAAATGTTAGTAGACTTAATTCATAAAAGCAACAATAGTTTGCTTAAGTCCAAAGTAATTAGCTAGAATACAGGAGTCCAGAAAGTCAGAGTTTGGGAACTGTTAGTGTGAACACCAGGCTTTAGATGTAGACGAAGCCTGGTTCCAGTCTTCAGTGCTTCTTCCTAGTGTGGAGTGGGGTTCCCTTCAGTCTCCCCATATGCAGAGCAGTGGCTTGAGGGACAGAGCAGTAACACAAGCATTTTTCTGTGGACTAGTGCAATCAACGTGCCTAACAAATGGCAAGATGACTCTGACTTTGATGATGTTCAAAGCAGCACCATGTAAGAATGAACTGATCCCTGAGGCAGCTCACACACACACACACACACACAATTTGTGTACATCTTAGAAAACTGCCGGCCACTCTGTTTCCTCTTTTGACCAGGTCCGACCCATCGAAAGCCTCACCGTCTAGGAGAAAAGGCCTTCCTCACTAAGCAGTTCCTCGGTGCCTTTTTTTTCTACATACAAACCCTAGCCAATTGGCTTCATTCTTCATGCCTGTTCTCTCAAGCACCTACACATGAGGTGAATATCTTTTAGCATGTCTGTGACCTTGCATTCAAACTGGAAAGTAATTTTCCATCATTATAGGCAGTGGTACTAACACGGGATAAAGCCAGCTACAAAGTTCTCCAGCTCACCCTCGCCACCGCAGCAGCTGCCCAGACATCTGATGCATCTTGGCTTCTACCCACTCCTATTGCTTGCCAGTGCATTATGATGGCACTCGGCTCTTTTCAAGGATATTTCAAGTAGTTTCAGGGGTTTGGATGAATCATGATTCAATTTTTTTTCCAATCTTATAACTCTTAACAGTAAGTAAATGGGATTTTTCCTAACTGAAGTCTTATTTCAACATAGCCCAAAAATTAATTTTCTTTCTCAAGAGACTCTACAGAAGAAGTGGAAGGTTAGACAATGTCGCTCCAGTTCCATTCCTTTGTGAATGGGAAGAAATTAAGGAAAGGCAAAGCAGCTGAAGGCTGGGAGAGTTCAAGGGTCTCAGTTTACACCCATCCTTATGTTCCTTGGTTCCCAGAGCACTGTCACACACACACAAAGATGAACGCTTGTCATGAACCGTCCATGTTTACTTGATCCAAGCAATATGGAATTCCTACAAATACCCAAGTCAAGGGCTGCCCATTCTGCCTCTGCTGGTCCTTCCAGTCCGTGATCAGGGACCAGCAAAGACTCTCCTCATAGGAACCTTGGTTTCTCGGTAAATGCAGAAGCTCAATTCTTAGGTACAACTCAGCCACTTCCTAACATAATGTTGGTGCTGACTAACATGGCACAGGGGCATACTTACCCAATGTGGTTGGTTCTTAGGGAAATTTCCAGTTCTCTTAGCACTTGCGTAGATTCTTGAACACGCCTTCTGAATTTCTGTAATTCAACAAAATATGACCTTAGTGCCTAATGCTACTACATGTTCCTTATAATAAGTTTAATGAGATATGAAAATATCTTTTCTTCTAAAGTGTATTTCTCATATTTCCTTTGTTTTATTCAAAAGCACACAAATGCTGGTCGTAAAAAGCAACTTAAAAGAAAGGACAAAGGGAATTACTTACTTCATGTAGTGTACTAAAGCAGACTATTCTCCCTATCCCATATACATAATAATCATCATTATTGATGAACCTCAGACCACCTCCAGTTTCAATGATTTACCGGGGTGACTACAGACTTGAGACACACTCAGACCCATGGCAATGATGTACTGAAGTGAAAGAGTCCATGGTAAACCAATAAAAAGACGTGCATAGATGATGTGAGTGTACAGGAAACCAAACATACGTTCTCAAGAGTATTCTTGCCCAAGGAGCCACTCATGCTAGTGTACCCGAAGCTCAGCAGAGATTTGGGGGCCAGGGTTGTCACACTGGCACATTGCCTCTCTCAGGCAACAATTCCTGACCCAGCAAGGAATCAAATCTTCAGCGTGAACTAGGTTGTTTTCATAAATGATTTAGGCACAGAGAACTTTTATAGAGAAGACAAATGAGCTCTGACGGCCAACTTTGTAATGAGACGCTGCTCAAGAGAGCAGTTTTGAGCAGTCTTGAGTTGACCTAACATGCTCAAAAAAACAAACAACCAGAGTTAGCTCTTCCAACTAGTCCTCACTTGGAAGGTCAGTCATGAAGGTTCACGCCCACAGGCACACACTCGGAATGTAGGTCTTGTCTATCCAGACCCTATCTGTCTTTCTAGAGCTACTCTGTCCTTTCTTCACCAAGGCCTGCTGTGATAGTGAAGGTGTGTGTATGTGTGTGTGTGTGCGCACACACGCTCTCATGTGCACACCCGCACATACACTTGGGGGCACTTTTAAATCTAAGGCTATGCTAGGCGTTGTAACTCTGCAACTGTCTGACCCCAAGATAAATTAACCTGACTTCTGCCCTCTGCTGCACTCTCTGTGGAGCAGCTCAATTTTTTGGTTGGACTCTGGAATACAGAAAAGCCCCAGCATCCACTTTGCTAACACATTAACAGTGAGTGTTACCACTTTGCACCTCCAAGATTCGTCCACAAGATTTTAAAGCTCCTCAAAGAGAAACCTTGAACCTGGAGGACCCAGTGGAAAGCAAGAACCAGAAAGGATCCACCACGGGCTGCCCCCATCTTCTCTCTTTCCTGCCAGATGCAGGCCAGCCAGCTACCACCGGGCAGGGGGGCAGGGCGCAGCTGAGCCTGGGTGAGCCACACAATAGGTTTCTGCTCACAAATGTAGAGTCAGCAAAGGACCAGACTTCACGGTCTGTAACCTCTTTCCATGCCGGTCATGAACACAGCCTTCCCTGAGGCACAGGCTAATAACGCTGGTATAAAACGAGGAGACTGCTTTGCGAAATCCTCGCCTCAGAGATATCTAATTTAGGCTCTTCCTTCCCTACCCTAGGGGGTTTCATTTAAAGCTATTCTAAACAAAATGTGCTTGGGTGTTTTTTAAGGGCAAATTAAGTATTTTGTATTCAATTTGAACAAAAGATTAATGAATGAACTATTCGAAAGACCCTGACCGCAGTTGAAGGAAGCCGGCTCAGCCTAGACAGTCTGGCTAAAATTTAAAGGCCTTGTTTGAACACTCCTCTAACACGGCACCGCAGCTGAGAATTTTAAGCTCATTTTACCCGAAAGCCATGCCTTATTCCAAACAAATCTCCTTTTTTCTGGGGCTTAAGCATTACAATTACGGTGTGCAGAACAGATCCTTTCCTACTGCCGGCTCCTGACAGAATCTTATTACAGCACGGGGTGGGGGTGCTAATCCTACATCCAGGCCATCTCTCCGGAGCTGAATGGCAAACCTTGAACGACAAGGCACAGACTAAACAAGGCCACTCGGGTAGACACACGGGTCAGGACAGAGAAATTGGTGGTCCGTGCGACCACCACTGGGCCCGTTCCTCTTTATTAAGTCATCTGGAAAGGAACGAGTGCTGAACAAGATGAACCCTGCTTGGTTTTCTTTGTCTCCTGAGGGGCTGGGGCTGAGAGCTGAGGCAGCCATTCCTGAAAGTATGAGTACCTCAAGCTTTCTTTCTAGAATGTGGGACTGTTTCTAGAATGAATTGCACGCTACATGAGGGCTGAGTTCATTCAGTCTCTGTATAAATGCCACCACTGCAGCCCTCCTCAGTTCAGTACAAGTGTGCCTAGTGCCGGGGGAGCACTCTGCCATCATCTCAAGTCTGGGGATTTCTAAAGAACCAGTAGAATTGCTTTGTATAGCCTGAGACCCCTTGCAGACACAATAGTATAGACAAAACGCCATTTTGAAAATGGGGTTTGTATTTCGTGTGTTTCACAGGTGTCCATTGTCACAGCACTCCCTAACCTATAAAATTAAGGCTGTTCTATGCCCAGGGCAAGAAATAAATCTGAGACACCCACAGGAGTTAAGCAGTTATTGCATTCTGAAAGGAAGGAGGGTGCATGCAGGCCTTTTGAAATATGATCATCAACTTTCTGAGGAAAAGAAATATTACCAGGGGCATCCACATAAGGTGAGAGAAACCATGGGACATTCAAGGATTGTATGGCATGGAGCCAAAATGTGGATCTCTGCCGGGTGTGGTGGCGCATACCTTTAATCCCAGCACTCCTGGAGTCAGAGGCAGGTAGATCACTGAGTTCGAGGCCAGCCTGGTCTACAAAGTGAGTGCAGGACCGTCAAGGTTACACAGAGAAACCCTGTCTCAAAAAAAAAAGTGGGTCTCCATTTCCTTTTCTTTTAAAAAATTATTTTATGTGTATGAATGTTTTGCCTGCTTGAAGGTATGTACACAACATGCATTCTTGCTTTCCTCGGAGGTAGGAAGAAGGTGCTGACCGCCCTAGAACTGGAGTTAAAGAGGAATAGAGTCACCACATGTGTGCTGGGGACTGAGCCCAGGTCCTCTAAAAGAGCAGCAAGCACTCTAAACCACTGAGCCATCTCTCTAGCCCCAGGACCACAACGTCCAATCATCATTTCTATTGTTTAAAACCCTCTTGTCTGCAATGAACCATATGACAAAGCCTCAAGAAACTTCAGGGGGTGGGGGTGGGGGGAATAGGAGCAACAAGACCTGCCCTTTATTATTATTATTATTGTTGTTGTTGTTGTTGTTGTTGCTGCTGCTGCTGTTGTCGTTGCAGGAAAATTTTTTGGAAGTGGGCATACAGGCAATAAAGAGCTAGAGTGGAAAAATGAAAAGAGGAGAAGTCAGAAGAAGGAGGGCAGAGTGCAGATAGAGAGAGAGAGACGCAACAAAGAAAGGAAAGCGAAGAGTGAGCCAAGATCCCTGGAAACAGCTAAGCAAGAGGCGTGTGCTCTTCTTCTCCTGGGAGCCGCCACTAACACAGCAGAGGGCATTCATGCAGCTTGAGAACCCTTGAAAGCAGGAGCTGTACTGGGCCAAGGGGAAGACAAGTGCTATCTGGTACAAAGTGTCTTTACCCATAAGCCTCAAGGACAGTTCTGCCCTGAGCCATCCCTGGACTGACCCAGCCTCCAGGGCTGTGCCAGGCGACATGCTTAACCGCAAGGCATCAGCTTAAGCCAATTGTGCAGCTGCACAAAGCAGGGCTTGTTTGTAAAAGGAGAGACAGTTAAGAATGAAATCAGCTATTCCCTCCTTACCTTCTTGGGGTCAGGGTCAGGGGCTGGGGCTGGGGCCGGGGCCGGGGCTGGGGCTGGGGCTGGGGAAGCATCAGTATATCCACACAGGATGTCAGTATGCAGCTGGGAGGACAGCCCAGGTGATTTTTTTCAGGGTTCTAGAAGCGCACCAAGTCATGAAAAGACAAGCATTGCATTTGCGAGGCCTGTTTTGCTGGGGACCTAAGGACCACACCGCAGGGCTGGACTCACTGCTCTGAGCAATGGGGACCTAGGCATTAGAGGAGCATGGCTCTTGTGTAGGGAAGTTTTTTTTAAGTACTGAAGACCTTTTCCCCCTTTGTCTCCTCATGCTGATGGCCTCCAAAGCTTGTTTGCCTGGAGATCTGGCAAACACTAATGCAAAGGAAAGAGTTGGTTCCTGATGCAATGCAGGACTCTACTCACTAAAGAGGAAACAGCAGCCAAAAATGGAAACATATCCACCTTACCTTCCTAGTTACAGCTGGATCCAGGTAGCCTTTGAGCTTCTGAATGTACGTATGGGGAGGGTTCTTCACCTGGAATCGTTCCTGTGGGAAACACAAAGTTAAGTAAACAGCAGAAGCGGTATGAAGGAGGACCAGCCATATGAAACACGCTCATGTCATTACTAATGACCAAACACAGGGCCAGTGTGAATGTGGCTTTGCTAATAACCATCACGGATGAGACCTCTCAGCACAAGGGAAAACCAGTGTCTTTTTCATAGCCCAGCTAGTGAGTGATACAGTGGACCTGAATCCATGTGTCCTCCCAACTCCAGAGTGTAGTCTGCTTTCCCAGCAGGCTCTGCAGCTGTCACTCAAAGGACCGTGCCCATTGCTTTTCAGATTTCCTGTCCAGGGACCTTCAGCCTAGTAAGTGTTTTGGGATATCTTCAACGTTTGCAATCTTTCATTTTAGAATATGAATATTCCATAAACAGTCATATTTGCCAGGCCCAGGACAGCCAAGGCTATACAAAGGAACCCTGTCTCAAAACACCAACAAAACAAAACAAACAAAAAACAAACAAAAGCCATATTTGAGTCAAGACTGGGTAAAACTAATTTGTTTCAAAACTGAGTAATGAGTTAGTTGCTGAAAGAGTGGCTGGCATGTGGGAACATGAGTATGTAAACAGGCACCCACGTTATCATTACCAGGTTCCTAAAGCAGCCTCTGCTGAATTGAAAACACACACACACACACACACACACACACACACACACGCACACGCACACGCACACGCGCGCATGAGTGTGCGCTTCAAGATGCTGAAAGCCAAGGTCAAGGACTGAAGGAGAGAAAAAAGTTTCAAAGCCAGGACTACAGGAACTGTTCTGAGCAACTGAATATATGTTGTGTTTTATGTATATGGAAAGTTTAAATACGTCATCTCTCAAAGAAAGGTTCTTACTGTGTTCTTTCCCACTCAACAACCCCCCCCCCAAATATACCTTTTAAACTCTTATTTCTGCTTCTTCTACAGGAGAATTTCCTAGTATCACAGCAGCAGCAACTGACTGGAGCGGTTAAGCAATTGTTTACTTAACAGAAATGTATATTTCTGCCAAGAGTGGTGCTGTATGCCATTAATCCCCAGACTCCAGAAGCAGAGACAGGTGACATCCACCTTAAGAGGCCAACCCTGGCTACATAGGGATGGAGGGAGGGAGGGGGGGGAGGGGGAGAACAAAAAGAAATTTGTATTTCTCCAACACAGAACCACCCCATTCTTCCTAACTCACTCAAATCCTGCTTAGTCACAGACTTAAAAGTGTTAAACAATTACTTTGTTATGTATGTTGAAAATAACATTTTGTACTGATCTAGTGATGACACTATATTGTACTGGTCAAAATGAACAAAGCAACTGATTGAGAGGTACCAGCACCGAATTATACAACTTCAGCACAGTCCCTATACCTAAGACTCAGGGAATATCGGAAGGGGAGGGGGTCAGGAGCATAAGAGCCAGACGACCAGAAGTTTGCTAGGAGACTGTGTTCTTTATATATGACAAGGAAGCCATATCCATGAAATCTCAAAAACATGGCTGCCTAACAAGACCTGAACAATGACAACACCAGCTGGCATGCCAGTGTAAAAGGAGAATATCTCACAGGGCTCTGGCCCTAGATGAAAAGCTTCAGGCAACTAGAGCTGGGCATGGGGGTGCACACCTTTAATCCCACATTCAGGAGGCAGAGGCAGGCAGATCACTGGATCACTGTGAGTTCAAGGCTAGCCTGGGAGAGAGAGAGAGAGAGAGAGAGAGAGAGAGAGAGAGAGAGAGAGAGAGAGAGAGAGAGAGACACCGAGAGAGAGAGAGAGACACCGAGAGAGAGAGACCGAGAGAGACCGAGAGAGAGACAGAGAGAGAGAGAGAGAGAGAGAGAGAGAGAGAGAGAGAGAGAGACCGAGAGAGAGAGACCAAGAGAGAGAGACCGAGAGAGAGAGACCGAGAGAGAGACCAGACAGACAGACAGACAGACAGACAGACAGACAGACAATTAGTCTAAAATAACACAAAAAGGACTCGGCACCTGTGTTTAACTCTTTATTTCTATGTGTATCAATAATTTTTAAAGGGCCATGCACTTGAGAGTGATCAGAGACAGGGGCAAGACTGAAGTGAAAAGTGGGAGGCAGGGAATGATGTAATTATGTTTTAATTAAAAATTTTAAAAATTAAAAGAAAATACCATAGTGTGTATTTAGCATTTTTCTAATGGGGAAGCACCTTATAGTGAAACACTTTCCTAATATTTCCTCTTCATTCAAAAATGGTCAGGTAACTATTATAGCATATAAACTGTGTCTCTCAACAGAGGTAAAGGAGAGATCAGCAGACTGTTGTTAATTATTACACATCCCTTGGGTAGAGATTAGAAAATGTCTCACTGTAAAGGAAATTTTCTTTACTCTAGTCTGGGAACATAATCACCTTTTCATCCAGGGCTAAACTTTATTTCTCAAGGATTAACTTATCTTTAAATGACACTTTATTCCTTAGATGGCTGAGCTCATTCAAGACTGTTTATTGGTAAGTAGTTATATTAAGCATCATATAGATAAGAGAATGGAAAGCGAGCGATTTGGTGACCTTCTTGGCATCATTTTGAATGGCGTGTGTTACGTACATTTGTTATACACATTGAATTGCATAAAAGACTCACATATTACATGAGAGATTCAGGCTCGGGTTTCCAATTCTCTGACCCTTGCTCTTTTTTCTATAGAACATGTGCACACTCACCTATATGGTTAGCTCAGCTGCCTACAATTCTGAGGCAGGAAGATGGTGAATTTAGACCCCCATCTCAACAAACCAAAGTAGAGCAAAAACCTGTCCTATCTTCACTCGTTCTCACTGCATAGAACAGTATTTGATCCAAGACCTGAGTTTCTTCTGAATCTCAGACGTGTCACTTTTCTCATAATTTAAGTGTCAAAACTTTGTTTTGTTTTTGAGACAAGATCTTATAAATCGCCTCTAAGGCCTCCCGCCTTGGCCTCTCCTCACTTGGATTACAGTTATTCCATACCATGCTCAGCTAAAGATGAGTTGGTAAAAGTTTAAAAGCGCCCCACAAGAGACAGTAAACACTCTCTGCACAGGCCATGCCCAGCAGGCTTGCTGCACTGTATCAACAAGTCGGTTTCATGGCCCATGCTACGTCCCTCTTGGGTCTACGCTGCCTGATGCCTTCACAATAACATTTCTCATTCCCTGCCCCACCTCACCGCAAAGGTGTGGTGGCCTAGTCACGGACCTGCTCTGCAGATAAGAGAGAGGACGAAGACTTGACTAGACTCTACTTAATTCCTAGGGATCAAGCTCACTGCCTCCAAACTGGAACAGCAAGGCCATCCCTAAAGGAAGGAGATGATGGGGACACAAGGGGGTGTTAAGTTAATTAGGTGTCATGGGCCTTAGAGCTCACGATGCTGAGGGCTTTGTCTGGGACACTCGGAGAGGCAGCTGAACTGCTTCCTTGGGCCCCACCCTCACCTTCAACACGCACATCTACTCCAGTTGCTCACTGAGGCCCTTCAGGTACAAAGGGTTAGTCAGAATTGCACACTCCACTCATTTGGAAAACTATTTCCAAGCGGTGTATCTTCTCTATCTCTGTGGATGATTACATGGGAAATTAATTGAGATCAATCTGGTGTGACCTGGACTTAGAACATGCGCGTTTCAACCATTTTCTACTCCAAAAACAGTATTTGGATAAACTGATCCTCAATCAGACAAAATTCCACCCAAGTTCATCTTGCATCTTAATATTCTGAGACCTGATCATATTTTAGCAAGACATCCGAGCAAGAGTTTGCCAAGAAATTAATGTCTGCTGAGATACATACTGCCTACTGAGTTTCCTCCTGCCCCAATTCAGCCTGATTTCACGAGTATAGTAGTGGAGCTACACACACTGCTTCAAGAGCCCTAGTGAATTAGACGCCAGCACTATGCTATTTTAATGTTATCTCTCTACTGATTCCACAATAATTCACACTAGTGAAAACTCAGGAAGACCTCTCATTTTGTTACATAAGCTTTCTACACAAATGTTCTATTCCTCAAAGTTGGAATTATTTAGGGTAAGGTATCACTTCCAAAGGCTAAGCAAACAAACAGTAGTCTCTACTAAGCCACACAGTAATTTTACTACTTAGTATTTTACTACGTAAAATTTCCATTAGTGAGTTCTAATCTACAAGTTAGTTCTTTTTTTGTTTGTTTTGTTTTGTTTTTCGAGACAGGGTTTCTCTGTGTAGCCTTGGCTGTCCTGGACCCCCTTTGTGAGCCAGGCTGGCCTTGAACTCACATCAATCCGCCTGCCTCTGCCTCCCAAAGTGCTGGGATTAAAGTGGTGTGCCACCAGGCCCGGCTACAGGTTAGTTCTAATCCAATCTGCTTCGTGCTAAGTGACAGTGAGGCAGTGGAAGGAACACTGGATGTCACTCTCTCAAATGGGAAATTCTGATATTAGTAAACACAGAAAAGATGAGAAGAAAATATTGCAATAGTGCATGTAGACAGACATCATTTACTGCAGGAAAGGCCAAGTGTGAACCAGCTAGAAGTGGGTGGGCACAAGTTTCCTTAGCCAAAAGGACTGTGGTAAACTGAAATATACTAGTCCTCAGAGCTAACTACTTAGCTAATAAAAAATAATTTACACAAGTACATCTAGACTCCCAAGGAACAAACAGTACCAAAGTCCCCCAAAGGAGAACCATCCATACATCCATTTTTTAATTAAAAATAAAACATTATAAATTTCAGAAGTTGGTATATGACACAACCTTTAAAGGGATACTTATGAGAATGGGGGATCACGATGAAACAGGAGAGGACAATGGAGAAAAATGAGGTGCAACCATTAAACCCTTACCTACTTTACCTAACAGGTATCAAAGAAGCCAGGGCCATAGGACAGTGGTTTTCAACCTTTGGGTCATGACCCTTTGGGAACTGCATATCCTACATATCAGATATTTATGTTATGATTCATAATAGCAGCAAAATTACAGTTATGAAGTAGCAATGGGATAGTTTTACGGCTGGGAGGAGGGAGTTACCACAACATAAGGGACTGTAAAGGGCAGAAGCATCAGGAAGGCTGAGATCTACTGCCACACAGGAGAGGCCGATCTAGCTGTAGAGCTGTTTAGAAGCATCCCTCTAGCGGGAGTTAGATTTTTAAAAATCATTCTGCAAAGCAATCCCCTGCCTCAGAACATTTTAAACCTTGCTATCCTACCTACATTACCCATTTCAAGGTATTCACACGAATATCAATTTTCAGTGCTCATTTTATTCCTTCACATAATAGAAGGCGCTATTATTTTAAAACTCAAGGAGAAATAAACTCAGCCCTTCAGTTTCCAGGGTGTTAAACCTCATCTCTGGGACACAGCACACAGAGTTATGATGCAAAGCAGAATACGATAAGAGCCATATGTGATCTTCCTCAGTTCAAAGAGAGGTGAGGCACTTTCCAACTGTGCTGATCAAAGGGATGTCCCTGGAGGAGGACGGGGTTTGGACTGAAGGTTGAAAGAGAGGCAGCACAGAGCTATGCCAAGTGTGTGTGCAAGGCAGGAGACAAAAAGTGTTCCAGATGAGGAAGTCTGGGAACAAAGGCAGAGGTGCACGGGGAGTAATTTGGGGGTGGGGGAGGAAGGCAGGGTCCCAGGACCTCAGCGCAGGAAAAGCCACAGCACAAAGACTCTCAGTTTGACACTGGAACAGACAAGAGAGGATGCCGGATCCTAAGCTAACGAAGAGTGGAGAGTTAACCGAGCTTTAACTAACAGAAAGACATATGGATGAAACCGCACAACTCTCCTTTTCCCTTTGCTGACATTAAAAGCTGTCCATTTCTGCATAAAACTAGAACTGAAAAACCAGCATGCCAGATTCCTTCCACGGCCATGGTCTCTTGGAGCGCTCTGAAGCATTCTTTAGCTCAATATGAAATCACTTTCCTAGTCAGGGGAGGGGGGCACTCAAGTGTTCCATTACAGCTGTCAGACTGAAAACAGCTTTGATGAGGCTTTTCCAAATAAGCCCCATTATTTAGACTAGCAGAAGTTTCTTCTAGTTCAATCTAGTTCAGCACGGCTTTCTTGATCAAAACACTCCATAACTCATCTTCTAATATGTTGGGTTAATTAGCCTTGCTCAATCCTACTCGTCACTCGTCGTTTTTCCTCAGTGTAAGGGTTCCCACTGAAGTTTTTGATCTTCTGATAGAAGAGGCCACCCCGAAAGGGTTGCCCGATGGTTTCAGGTGGTCCAGTGCGCAAAGCCGACCACCGCACTGCCTGGAACACAGCAGTGCTCACCATAAATGCCTGTTACTGTGACTGAGGACTCAGGAACTAGAAACACCAGTAAAATGTCAAATTGGCACCAGAATAAGCTCTCAGTTAACCTCCAAATGCCTTGCTCTCCTTTTTATAACAGCCAAAGATTTCGTTTCAGATTGATTAGTCCTTGAAACATAAACAACCAAAGCCTTTTACCCTAATGCAAGCAGAGGTGGTACTTACTAAACTACAAATTCTCTTCACCTAAGCCACCAAGTACCTAGGAATCTGCATTGTTCTTGATCTTAAATTCCTCATCTCCTGGACAGCAAGGCTTATTAAGCACAGCTTTACACTTTAGCTGCTACTCAGCAGTTACAGAATCCCGCTTTACTTCATCTAAAAAGTAAACGGACCTGTGCTTTGCCAAGTGAAGATATGGGAAAGATGTTAAAGTGCAGCCAGTCTATCACCGTGGTCTACGCAGTCGGGGACATTTTACAAAATGGCCAGGGACTAGTATGAGGGTGGGGAGCCAACAGCAGGGCATGCGCCTAGTGTGACAGGCCCGGAAGTGGATATTCAGTACTGTTTGTTTTAAAGCCTTGCTTCTTCATCTGAAAAATGGAGCTATAAAAATCTCCCATCCCATTTATTACACCGCGCAAGAACTTTCCTTCAGGATGCCTTCAGTGAGAACAGAGACTAGAGATCATTAAGAGTCCTCCAGGGGTGATCATGCGTCACAAAACAAAACATGTGATATCAGAAGAAGTGAATAACAGAGCAAAAAGTGTATGGAAGGGGAAGAGAGGAAAAGGAAGAGAAGGGGGCAGGAAGGAAAGGAACATCTAGGCCAGAGAAGTGAGCCTCTAGGCATGTGTGTCTCTGATAGCCTTTCCAGAGAGCTGTGGTCTAATGAAAGGGCTTATAATAGCGAGCTGGTCACTGAGGGAACACACTAGGTGCCTAGACCCCCAGCTACACTCCCTGTCTTCCTCTGCTTCTGCCCATCACAGTGTGCACTGCTCTAAACTGTCATGCTGTCCCCATCGCTATGACAGACACCTCTGACAAACATGAACCTAGAGAAGCACTTTATTCCCTTTCAATTGTTGACGGAAGGTATTTTTGACACAGCCACACATAAGTCTCCTCCCCTCCCCCGCCCTCATCCAAGCAGCCTTAAGCCTGTGTTGTCCATTTTCAGGACACAAGATGAAGCAAACAGGAGCCTCACTCTTTGCTTATATCGTCAAGATCAGTCATTAAACCAAGCACTCAGAAGGTACTTAAGAAGCAAGGTAAGTGGGGGTTGAACGTAGGCCCTACTAAATGGCTCACTACAGAGGACAGTGCTGGACAGGCAGACCTCCATCTGTGACCAGTGTCCATCCTATACAATATTAAACAGACTCTGAAAGTTATCCTTTAAGGAGAGCATCGTCAACTGCTGGGTGGTGATGTCACCATGAAGGAACAAGCGATAGCTTCCAGGGTAAATACCTGAAGGACCTACACCTTACTACCCTGAATGGAGCTGGTTTGACTTGATTATCTGAAGCTAAGCAGGCGCAGATCTGGATTTCACTTACAGGACAGAAACTCCTGCATCGCCACGGTATGCTGGTAACTGACAGTTGCTACACCCTTTGGTCGTGCCCGCACCAAGCATTCACCATGGTAGTAGATAAGATAGTCTCTACCCTTCATACCACAGCCCTCTTAGGAAAAACGCCACACTGAGCCACGCCTCTAATCAAGTTTCTCTCTGTCCAACTGCGTCTCCAAGATCTGCAGAATCATTAGAAATAAAATCAAGTGGGTGCTGCAGAGATGGCTCAGAGGTTTAAAGAGCACTGGATGGTCTTCCAGAGACAGAATAGGGTTTAAATAAATAAATAATAAATCTTAATATTTTTAAAGTTTTATTTATTTATTATGTATACAGTGTTCTGCCTGCATGTATGACTGCACACCAGAAGAGGGCACCAGATGTCATCATAGGTGGTTGTGAGCCACCATGTGGTTGCTGGGAATCGAACTCAGGACCTTTGGAAGAGCAGACAGTGCTCTTAACCTCTGAGCTATCTCTCCAGCCCAATAAATAAATCTTTAAGAAAAAAGAAAAGAAAGAAAGAAAATCAGGTAACCTTGCACTCTTCTATGTAAGCAACATCACTTTGTCTTACTGCTGCAGCAAAGATTCTTCCTGGCCTGGTGGCAGAGGCAGCCAGACCTCTGTTGAGTTCAAGGCCAGCCTGGTCTACAGATCACAGGACAGCTAAGTCTACAGAGAAACCCATCTCAAAAAAGAAAACAAAAAACAAAACAAACAAACAAACAAACCAAAAAGAAAAAGAAAGAGAGCAAGTTCTTCCTGAATGCCAGATGACAGAGAACACAGAGATGGGAGCTCTGCCTCATGTTCAGACTCCATGAAGTTGCGTTTCTCTGAAAGATGGTGCACACAACATCTAGCATGTCACTCTCCACAGTGCCAGTACAATAACTGAATCAATTTGTTATGCAGAAGCCTAATTACAAGGTGTTCTAAGGTCCCTTGCTGCCAATTTTAGCAAAATACTGAAGAAAAACGAATCAAAACACCTCAACTACGTGCAAGGCATTCAGAAGCCATTTGATTTTTTTTTCTTTTGTTAAAGATGAGAAAAAACAGGTTTCCACTACAAAGATTTTGAGTTACATATCCAAGTGTTAAGACAATATAAAGTAGTATTTATACACCTCTGAGATTCTAACATACCTACAATTTTCCAAAATATACTGTGTGTCTGACGCTCAGTTCAGAGGTACGGTGGTTGCCTAGCATATGTGATGAGGTGCTGAGCTCCGTGCCACCATCACAGACAGAAATAAGTTGTACAATAAAAGGAAATTTAGATTGAAAAGTCAATTCAAGTCAAACATACAATACTTCAACTGTTACCTTCTCCATATCCTGTAACAGTGTCCCCAGGATTACAAAATATGCCTTTATATTAATATATATTTCATGCCACATGACTCAAGCAATAAACCAGTTTTATTTGCCTTTTCTTTTTCTTTCTTTTCTCTCTCTTTTTTTTTTCTTTTTAAGATGGGGTGAGCTCTGGCCTCAAATTCACTGTGTAGACAATCTCCTAAGTGCCTTTTTAAGAGAAAAAAAAACCCTACAATTCTATTCATATTATCAGTTACCAGGCAGGAAGACAATACTGTGTTCTTTGGGGCAAAAGGAAGCCCAAGGCTTTGAGTGGGACAGCATCTGGCGGCATCTCTAGCCATGGATGTCAAGAAGTGCTCCTGACAAATTATTTGTGTCAGAGGACAAGCTCAGAAAGTATTAATAAGCTGAGCCCATCCCTGAGGAGGCTTAGGCAAAATCCTGCTGTGAGTTCAAAGCCACAAAGAAAGTTAGAGAAAGATGGAGGGAAGAGAAGGGAGAAAGAAGGAAAGGAGGGAGAGAGAGAGGAAGAGAGGAAAGGGAGGACTAGGAGCGATATATTCCTCTCTTTAGGTCATTTCTTTTTCCTCGCTCCTCACTCTAGCCTATGAAAAAGGTCAGCACCATTTCCTCCTCTACAAAAGCTGTGTGGCAAAGAAATACTGTACAAAGGAAAGACACAAACTCAATTCTAAGTTCATATACAATTTTCCTGGACTCCAGCAATATTAAAACCCAAAAGCTCAAAACCCAGGGAGCTGGCATCTGCTCCTTTGCATAGCTTTTCCAGGGATTTAGAAGGGAGCAGTGGCAGGCTTGGAAGGAGTCCCTATGGACAGGGAGCTGTCTCTGCAAAGGAAACTGAAAAGAAACCTGCCTTCCTGGCAACAGCGGCTCAGTGAGACCCTTCGCCGAGATGGGAAGACCTTGAGAAAAAAAAATGGGCTCTTCAGAGGCTCAAACAAAATATAACCCAAGTTTCAGAAAACAAGAAGGGTTAAGAAAGAAAGAAAAAAAAAAGCCAGTTCCTTCCTGGCACACTGCTGGAAAGGAGTGTTAATGAACTGATAACAGTACCCATTTTAGGTCCCCAGTCCAGTGAATTCCAAAAAAAAAGTCTCTGTCTGGGGAAACTCATCCACACCCGCTGCACCTCGCTCAAGTTTTCTGACAGCTATCCTCCCTCTTGCTGAATTAGTAACCTTTAAAATTGTTTAAAGTTTGGTGGGTTTTACACACACACACACACACACACACACACACACACACACACACACACACACAAACTGATAAGTTCATTTATGTTGCTCCTATGTACATGTGTTTAGGGATAACCATTTGGGAAAAGAGAAACTATTTTTATGAGGGAGCTCATCCCTGTAGAAGACTGCATCTCCCTTTCTCAGGAGCCATGGATTGCCTGGAGCCCTGCATCTAGGGGTAGGGCCTTGTGAGACTTCTCCCTGACACACTGACACGTCCACTGGTGGTCTTACTGTGTTGGTCTTGTCTAGGCAATCACAGTTTTGAGATTTCATGGCTGTAGCTTCCCTGAAGTATGAAGAAGACACTATCTCACAGCAGAAGTCCTACAAGTTTCCCACTGAACCACCTACATGATGTATTATTGGCACACCAATTAAGAACGGGCACACCAGTCCTTTGTCTTCTGCGTTTTGACCAGTTGTGAAGTTCTGTATTGTTTGCTGTCTGCTCCAAAACCAAACTTCTTTGACGAGGGGTAAAGGTTACACTTATCTGTGGCATAGGGACTAAGTCTTTAAACTACAGTTAGAAATCAGACATTTAGGAAAGCGATAGCAGTCGATTCCCTTCTAGAGTCCATGATCCCAATAGCAACAGTTAATTCCTGGGGTTTACAGTTCTAGACGTGAACTCCCTCTTATGGAACAGCCGTTGGTTGTCCCCCAACACTGTGGCAGTGGGTGCAGTACCCAGCCATGCTGCTTACTGGCGTGGCTTGTAGGTCTGCACCCTTGACTGCTCTTCTCCCATGGCAGTTTCCATAACACCTTCAGATAGTATGAGAGTGGGTTCTCAGGGAAGAGCCTTCCAGATCAGTTCCAGCTTGATTCTTCTGAGTCCTGTACCCAACGTCTGCAGTCTCTTCCGCACCATGACCCTACCTCCAAGTTATAGAACACAACCAGGGGCTATGGCCATAGCCTATATTTGACAGGAGTTTAGGGGGTCTCTTGGGCTCCCCATACATGATACTGAAGATTTTGTTACATAAATAAATATAAAATGATTCTCTAGACCCTTTTCAATTATCCCTAGTGTTATTTCTCTCTCTTCTCTCCTCCTTTGCCCTCCCTTCCCCCTCCACAACTGAAGCCCTCTCTCGCCGCCCCCCCCCCCATTTTTGCCACCCTTCCTTCATAGCGCCTACGTCCTGCTATCACCCCCTCTAGAGTTCGTTTCCCCACTCATGGTCTTTTTCATTATCCTGACTGTGGTTACTCCATGTTGTACACTCACATCTACAGAGTCAGAGCTAGGATCCACAGTAAGAGAAGAGAGCACATGCAGTGTTTGTCTTTCTGGGTTGGGTTACTTCACTCAGCTGAATATTTTACAGTTCTATCCATTTACCTGCCAATTTCATGATTTTATTTTTCTTTACAGCTGAATAGGATCCAGTTGCGTACTATGTAGCACATCTTCATTATCTAATCATTTGCTAAAAGACATTTAGGTGTTTCTAATCCTAGTTACTGTGAATAGAGTGTCAGTGAACATAATTAAGCAAGTATCTGTGGAGAAGGATGTCAAATCGTATGCCGTATGGGGCATAGACCAAGGAGTGGTACAGCTGAGTCATATGGTGGATCTACTTTTAGTTTTTGGAGAATTATCCACAGTGGTTGCAATCCCCGCCACAGTGATTGGGTGTTTCCTTTTCCTCACCACCTCCCTAGCAATTACTGCCAGCTGTTTTCTTGATCTCGGCCATTCTGACTGGTGTAAGATAAAAATCTCAGAGTAGTTTTAAATGGCATTTTCCCTGGTTGCTGAGGATGCGGAACACTATTTTAGATTTGTCCTAGCCAGTTTTATTTTTCCTTTTGACAATTCTCTGTTCAAATCTGTAGCCCCCCCCTTTTTTTTTTAACTTTAGTCATTTGTTTTCTTTCTTTCCTTAAGTCCTTTGTATATCCTGGACATTAATCCTCTGTCATATGTGTAGTTGGCAAAGATTCTGTCCCATTCTGTGGGCTTCCTCTTCACTTGATTGTTTCCTTAGTTGTACAGATGGTTTTCATTTTGTGAGGTCCCATCTGCCAGCAGCTGGCTTTAGCTCCTGAGCAAATGGAGTCCTATCCAGAAGGTCCTTTCACACTGCTACACCTTTGAGCATCCCATCCATGATTCCTAGCAGTTCCGGTGGCTCAGGCTTCACGGCAATGCCGCTGATCCATTTCAAACTGATTTTTGTGCAGGTAGAAGATATGGGTCTAATTTCATGCTCCCACAGGTGGGCATGCAGTTTTCCAATCATCACTTGTTGAAGATGCCATCTTCTCTCCAGTGTGTATTTTTGGCATCTTTGCCAAATATCAGACGGCAAGATGTTATTTTGAAAAGTGGCAACACAGAGAAAAAAAGAAGTCAGTAACTATACACAAACGAGAATGAAGACCCAATTGCAAGTGCTAGTTGCTAACCATCCTGGCTGGCTTTTCTTTTGTCAACTTGGCACAAAATAGGGTCATCTGGGAAAAAGAATCTCAAGAGCGGAATTGCCTCCCATCACACTACAAATAGGCAATTCTGTGGGAGCATTTCCATGCTGGATGATTGATGAGAGGTGGCTAAGCCTACTATGGAAGTGCCACCCTTGGACAGGAGGCCCTGGGCTTTATAAGAAAACAGGCTGAGGAGCTGGAGAGATAGCTCAGTGATTAAGAACATTGGCTGCTCTTCCAGAGGACCTGAGTTCAATTCCCAGCACCCACATATCTGTAAGTCAAGTTCTGGTGGATCTAACCCCCTCACACAAACATACATGCAAGCCAAACACCAAATGAACATTAGATAGATGGGATGGATAGATAGATAGATAGATAGATAGATAGATAGATAGAAAGAAAGAAAGAAAGAAGACAGATGGATGATAGGTAGGTAGATGACTGACAGACAGACAGACAGACAGATGGAAAGATAGACAGAAGCAAGCTGAGCAAGCCATGGGAAGCAAGCCAGCACACAGCATTCCTCCATTGTCTCTATTTCATTTTCTGCCTTGAGTTTCTGCCCTGACTTCCCTTCATGACGCACTGTGATTGGGACACTTGAGTGAGCCAAACGAACCCTTCCCTACCTGTTGAGAGCCAGACCAAGCCAAGACCTTTTGAGAGGCCCTAATGATGGGACAACAGAAACTTAGTTCTCTGTCCTTACTTAGCAGCAGACTTCCGGTGCTGAGGTCAGGGCCTCAAAGCAGCTAAGCTTTCAATTGAAGAGAAGTTGGCTTTTCTTCCTGAGGAGACTGGAGTTATCAGTCCCAAAGCCACTCGCTGCATCCTCGGGCTGCTCTTGAGATTCCCTGGGTTCCCTTTCACAACCTTGCTTTATTAGCCACCTGCCAACTTTGTCCTGCTGTATAATAGTTTCTGCCAACTCTGTCCTGGAAATAGAACATAGGATGCTGTGCTTGACATAAGGCGTAGCTTGCACAAGGCTTCCCAATGCCAGCTTTCTGTCTCCTTTTTTCTTCTCATTCCCCGGCTACTGCCCCTTTACGATCCTGTCCTGAAGAACCCCCTACTGGTCTAGGTCACCCACACAAGATTTTGGTTAGAATGTTTTGTCACAGCAACAAAAAGCAAAGACCCTAGTTTAATGTAGAAGGGAATTAGGCAACCATCAGTTTGTAACACTCAGTTCAATTGATCCAATCAAAGATTATCAGTTGGTCTTAAATTTACTTGCACGAAACTAATATATAACTGGTTATATCAAACTGTCCAAGGTAACAGGACAAAACGCCTTTCCAACACAAGGGAAAACACAGCTAGACAACAGAGCAATCAGACCACCACCGGATGAACTGAGTAACCTCGCTGACTCACAAAGCAAATAGATAATTCTCTATCTCCTATGACATTCTCCACAAAAACACTCCATGCACATAAGTGCATCCATTAAATCGATCCCTCATAAAGAGCAACCTCAAGACCTAAGCTACTGTGAGGTGAGGAAGCAATCAGGAAAGCAGAAAAGGTAAGAACTCCCTATGAAAGGGCCTCCCAGCATCTTCACTGTGTGACCACCAGGACTAAACACCTGTCTTAGGCGCAAAGACATGTTATACACACCCAGACACAATGTGCCACTGATCCTGTGCATGTAGGAAATGGAAAACACACCTGAAAGAAACTGGAAAATATGAATGATTGGAAATATCATGAAGCTATTTATTTAAGTAATGATGGTTTTATTTAAAAACAAGAAGAATCTTTTTTACTTTAAAAAAAACATGAAAACAAAATATCAAAGGAACATAATTCTGATTAATTCATAGGTTAAAAAAGTACTGATTAAATATAAGAAAGACTAAAATAAAAGACAAAATTAATATTGGCAGACATTTTTACCCCCCCCCCAAAAAAAAGAACGGTAAGTGAAAAATTAATGGTATTTCAACACATTATTACAAAAAGTATAGTAAAACTGTGAACAATTTAACATCAAACAATATCACAGTTAAGATGTCAGGGGGGCAAAGTATAGAAGGTCAGCTGCAGATGGCTGTTTCTCTCCCAACAGCTGGGTAAGTGGGGCTAAATGTGGATTCAAAGCCTGTAATTTGAGGATAGTGTTAAATGCTCCTCAAATCTGAAGTCTGGGAGCAGAAGGAGAACATGGGACCACACAAGCATGAGGAGAAGATGGAAGGACTCTTTCATGAGGAGGGGATTGAACCATTCTCGCATGGGGAAGAGATGGAACCACTCTTGCAAGAGGAGAAGATGGAACCATTTTTGCAGGAGGAGAAGGAACCATCATCCCTGCAGGAGGAGGAGATGGAACCACTCTTCTAGGTGGTCTTCAGGCTCCTCCCCACTAACTCTGCTCCACTCCTGGCTTGGATGACAATGCAGCAGGTTATAATGCACTGCCCCAGCCCCTCATCACTGCTTACCTATTTCCATTAATATTCTGAGAAGCCCCAGTTACCTAGAAGTTGACATTCCACAGAAAAGAACGTGATCGGCAAACAGCAGCATTTGTTTCCTTGCCAAAGAGCTCCAAGAGGCTCATAAAACACAAACACTGAAATCAGGGCGCAGTAGTTCACTGAGTGCAGGTGCCTGCTGCAGAAGCATGGAGACGTGAGTTCAACCCTCAGACCCCATACAATGCTGGAAGAAGAAAAACTACTCCACACAGTTGTCCTCTGACCTCCACTTATATCACAGCACACAGCACTCACAGACAGTCATAGCAATAATATTTGTTTTGTTTTGTTTTTGTTTTTTCAAGACAGGGTTTCTCTATGTAGCCTTGGCTGCCCTAGACACGCTTTGTAGACCAGGCTGGCCTCGAACTCACAGCGATCCACCTGCCTCTGCCTCCCAAGTGCTGGGATAAGATTTCTTTAAAAGAATGAAAATAAAGCCAGGCGGTGGTGGCGCACACCTTTAATCCCAGCACTCGGGAGGCAGAGACAAGCAGATCCCTGTGAGTTCGAGGCCAGCCTGGTCTACAGTGCTAGTCCAGGACAGCCAGGGATACACAGAGAAACACTGCCTCGAAAAACAAACAAACAAACAAACAATAAATAAATAAATAAATAAATAAGAAAATAAAATGAGCAAGGTGGTGGTTCATGCCTATAATCTTAGTACCCTGGGAGGCTAATGCAGGAGGTTGCCACAAGCAACAGGTCAGACTGCACTACAGAGTGTTGAGTTCTCAGCCAATTTGGGACAGAGTAAGATCCTATCTCAAAACAAAAAAAAAAAAAAAAAAAAAATGAAAGGAAGAGTAGAAGCAAGGAACAAGATGGAGAGAGTAAGGGATGAATCAGAAAAGTTTAAAACTTTAGTTAGTTAGTTAGTTAGTTAGTTAGATAGTTAGTTAGTTGCTTTATAGACCAGGCTGGCCTAGAACTCAATGACCTACTCATTTCTGTCTCCAAGTGCTGGGATTAAAAGGTATGTACCACCACACCTGACTAAAACTTTTTTAAAATTAGACTTGTATTTGTTCTTTAATTCTTTAGATTATCTTCCTAAGGCGAATTAGCTTAACTACTGCCTGTAGCTGTTTGTGGGAAGTTGGGGGAGGGGCACTGTACATCCACATGTGTGCACACAGAAGCCTGGGAACAACCTTGAGTGTCATTTTTCAGGACTCACCCACCTTGTTTCGTGAGATAGTCTTTCTCACTGGCCTGGAGGTGAACAAATCAGCTAAGCTGGCCACCTGTCTCCTTTTTGCCAGCACTGGTATTGGTTACAAGCATTCACCACTGGGTCTGGCTCCCCACCCCCAATAGAGGCTAGACTCAAGTCCTCATGACTGTGCTTAACTGACTCTGCAGCCCAAGTAGGTTAACTTTTGATTCAAGTTAATCCAAAGGATACTTTGCCTTTTTTTTTTTTTTTTTTTTTTTGCGGGGGTAGAGGGGGTGGGGTGGGGGTGGGGAGTTCATAACAGGGTTTCTCTTGGAGTCCTGGCTGTCCTGGACTCTTTTTGTAAGGCAGGCTGGCCTGGAACACACAGAGATTCGCCTGCCTCTGCCTCCTGAGTGCAGGGATTAAAGGCGTGCATATTATACCATAAGCAAACAAAATAATTTTTGGGGGGTGGTTGGCTTTTCATTTAGTTTTGGTGGTACTAGGAATCAGTCCCACAGGTAGGTATATGCTACTCAAGACTCTCGGCTCACCCAGCAGCTGTCACAGAGTGTGGTGGCGCAGGGTTGTAATCTAATCTCCCTGAAGTGCATAGTACTGGACGCTGAGCGGAAGGAGGGATGATTTCCTGTTGCCTTTACATTCACCGTTCTTGCTAAGTCCACCATACAGTTCTGTACCAATGAAGACAAACTGCCATCTCAGTCCCTCCACGTGTCCCTTCCCCCAGGTACAATGCAAAGCAATACCCAGCTTTTAAAAGGCAAACTGAGTCCATTCCAGAAAAACAAAAACAAAAACAAAAACTCACAGAAAATAACCAACCACACTACAAACAGCCCAGAGACCAAGGGGAAAGCATTCAGCTCATCTTAGGCATGGCACCTCTAGCAACCTCTGGACCATAACAGAAATGTGTGGACTTGGCACCATCAGCACTAGTCATCTCAAATGGCCTGAATTTTTTCTTTCTTTCTTTCTTTCTTTCTTTCTTTCTTTCTTTCTTTCTTTCTTTCTTTCTTCCTTTCTCTTTCTTTCTTTTTAAAGATTTACTTGCTTATTATTTATACAGTATTCTTCACGCATGTGTGCCTGCACACCAGAAAAGGGCACCAGATCTCATTATAGATGGCTGTGAGCCACCATGTGGTTGCTAGGAATTGAATTCATGGGCTTTGGAAGAACAGACAGTGCTCTTAACCTCTGAGCCATCTCTCCAATTCTGGCCTGAATTTTCTAATGACTGCCAACTTATCATCTGCAGAGGGACAGTTACAAACCAAGCTCCTTGTCCACCCAGAATGTGCTATGTCTATCCCTACACCTGAGGAATCACAGCACAAAACTGACTAGCAGGGTTGGAGACAATGACTGCTATGTGTGACAGGAAAGCGCTACACGTGAAGTCTTCACAGCACGGTTATCTAAGCAAGACCTGCATACCACCACCACCAGCTGCCATAGCAGTTAGACGGGGAAAATCTCACAGTGGCCCTAGCACTAGAAGAAGACACACAGTAACTAATGATTACTGTGAGGGGGAGAATTGGTTTTCTCTGGGGATGAGTAAGTCTTGCTAGGTTAGCCAAACCAAAGCATGAAACAGTAAATAGACTCAGCAGGAAGCATAGATAGATTGTGTGTGTGTGTGAACTTAGTTATTTTTCTGTTGCTGCGATCTGTGCTAAGATACCATGACCAATGCAATCTATAGAAGAGTTTATTTGGGGCTTACATTTTTAGAGGGTTAGAGTCCTGGGTGGTGCAATGGGAGTAGCAGGCAGCTAGAGAAGAAGCTGGGAGCTCACATCTCAACCCACAACCAAGAACCACAGAGTGTACTGGGGATGACTGGAGGATTCTGAAGCCTCAGAACCCACCCATGTGACACACCTTCTCCAATAAAACCACGCCTTCTAATCCTTCCCAAACAGTTCCACCAACTGGGGATCAAATACTCAAACATATCCACCGGTAGGGGTCATTTTTAAACCACCAAATTATATAAGAGTAATTAAAGGAAATGAGGTCATGAATTTGAGAGAGACGTGGCAGGAGTTGCAGGGGGTAAAAGGAAATGATGTAATTACAGTACCCAGAGGAAATTCTCAAAAAAAACTTAATTAACAAAATTATATTAAAAGTATTTAGTACTATTAAATTGCATACTTTAAAATGGCTAAAATGATTAGCAATAATTTTAGGAAGAAAGAAATTTTCATCTTGCTCTTAGAATTGAACAAAATAAGAAAGAAAAAAGAAAAAAAATTGGTATCACCACCTTTCTGCCCATCCAGAGGCCATGAATTTGAAAGAGAACAAGGAGAGGAGGGAATATTGGAGGATTTGGAGTGAGGGAAGAAAAAGGGGAAATAATGACATATGTATAACCTCAAATATATAAATAACCTCTTTTTTCCTTTAAAAAGTATGTTTATGTATAATTTATGTATATACTAAAATTAATTCATATATACTATATATTATACTATAATTCATATTACATAATTTATATAGTAATTCAGCTACCTTTGCCTCTTTGTTATCTATGTTTTCCCTACCTTGGACCACTGGAATTAAATCCTAGGCTTCATGCATGCTAATTAAGCACTTTGCCCCCAAACTATATTCCTATTTATAAAGTAACACTTCCATTTGTACAGACATCGTCACCGGCAAATGTATGAACACACAGAAGTGCCATGCTGGTGTGTGTGTGTGTGTGTGTGTGTGTGTGTGTGTGTGCGTGTGCGTGCGTATGTGTGCGCGCACGCGTGCATGCCCTTTCTGTCTGTGTGCCTATCTTGTCAAAAAGGGGGCAGAGAATGGAGGTGAGGGTGGGATCAAACAAATATACTTTATTTGTTGTTAAAAACAGAACACGGAAAATAGAAGAGATATTTCTAGGTTTTATGCAAAACAGGGGGCAAACTTTTTTTTTTTTAATGAGTAGCTCACACACTGGCTTTCCTATGGGCAGGGCCTCAAGGCAATGCCTATGACACAGCAGAGTGAAATATGAAGATAAAAATGAAAGACAACGAAAGCTTTTAGTTCTCATTATGAATTTGACATAAAGAGTTAACAACAAACTAGCAACAGCTAGGCACCAGTAAAATGGGTAGTTAGGGGTTTTCCATGTTTCTTCATAACAAACTTGCCTTCTCACATGAATATATGGATACAAGAAGGCCACTTAAGCTACGGGACCTGTTCTCTTCAGCAGCCCGGGCTGCTATGGAAGGCAAACAGAACAGGCATTTCGTATTGAGTTGTTCATTTAACCAGCTTTTCCAGAAAACCAAAACCTCTTCCTCTGTAGATAAGAAACCCAGAAGCCAAAGTCCAGAACAGAAAATCGCATGCATCTCCCCAAAAAGCACAGCTCAGATAGGAGCAGCGTAATGCTTCCCCTATCATGGCTTTCTCCACAAAAAATGGCTGCTGCTTACCTGATCGCAGATCAGCTCCCACTTTTTCTCGTTGTCATACTGCCTCAGCAACCTGGCTTTGTCAGGAGGTAGGTTCATAGCATTCTGTGAAAACAAAAAATAAAAGGATCTGTTATATACCACAGACCTCAAAGGTAGGGAGAAAATCGCTACGGGCCTTCGATGACAGCATTGCGATGCCTAGCATATGATTCAACCTGCAGATGTCATTCTCTCGTCCCTTTGGTTCATTTATATATCAGTGGACCATTTGTTTCCACGCTTTAGAATAATCAGACATGCACCTCAGCAGAAGTAGCGCTGTCCGTTCATTTCACGGCAGCCTCCCTTCGTAATCAATAAAGAGGTCAGAAGTGGCTTCTCGGAACGTGCAGTTCCACAAAGACACCAAAAGAAGACTCAACGGTCAGAATCGTTGAAAGAAAACGTTAAGTTTGCACCAGATGACAGGTAGAAATGCTTTCTACATAAGCCTAGTAACACCCTGAGTTCAACCCCAGACCCAACATAAAACACCAATGCACATAAAATAAAGGTAAATATTTCTTTTTAAAGTGAGGCAAAAACAAAATAAAAGGCAGATAAGTAAATAATGATAACTGCCTTCTGTGCTGCCTGGGAAAACATGGCATTCCTCTTGGACTTGCTAATATAGCCAATCAATTTAACTGTGCTTGAGTATGAAGTTGAGCTTGCAGTGAGTAATGGACACCAAGGTCAACATTTAGACATCAGCATCACACAAACCCCTCTGAGTTGACCATGGACTTGCCTGGATACAGGCATGTGTTATGATCCCAATATCCCAAATAACCTACCATACATACTAAGACCCTTAGCAACAGGACATGGTGGCAAAGTCTGAGAGCCCAGAGGAAACTCAGATCTGCCTGTGTCCTCTCTAAACACCTGAACTAAGTACTCACTTCAGGTATTATGTCTACTGATCCGCCTGTGCCAGCATCGACACATTAGAGTCCTCCCTACAGAGAGAACGCAGTCTCTAGGCAAATATCTGGGAAGGCAGATGCAAAAGCCTTGGCCTATCAATGCTCAGATCTCCCAACTCTCTGGAGGTCTGGGCTTACGACTAAACCACTCCTCCTGGTCGGGCATTTTGTGCCTCAGGGCAAATAAAATTTAATGGAAGTAAGACTAGGCAAACTATACTGACTTAATGTCGGGAAATCACTATGTAATGACTTGATAGGTTTAACCCAAGCATTTCCCCTTAAACTCAGCCTGATAATCATATTGATAGTCCTTAAATATACCTACCATCTATTTATTTGAACCTAAGCCATCAGATTTTAAAGCTTGTGGCCTGCCTTCAGAAGTAGGAAGGGATTGTCTCTTTTAATGTCTTAATGAATTCTATGCTAATGATGTATTTAGAAGAACATCTACTAAAGCTTCCTAAATACTGAAAGATATAAAATGGGGGATATAGGGTCATGTGACCCAGGTCCTTGGAAAAGCCACTTAAAATAGAATGAAAAAGTATCTATTTGTATTTGTGACTCTGTACAGTTAAAAGTACAGTTAAACAACCAACATTGGAATATGGCAAAGAGTTCCATATATATCTTTCTTGGGTGGAAGAGCACAGGGTTATGTTCTAGTAAGTAAACAGCCCTTCCTTGCTCATTTGTACCCTGGAGATAAATGTTTTCCTCTGAGACTAGTTCCTGACCCTCAGATTAGTACGCCTGGGTATGATTATATGCAGTGCAAGATTGCAAGATAAGTTAAACTAGTTTTCCCCTCAAGTCCTCATTAATCCCCAGAGATAGGATGGAATTTTGTAAATGCCTGAACTACAGTGTCCAACACAGTGCATTAGGCATGAAGTATGTCTAATCTCAATCTTGCAGGCATAGGCATGTGAGGTTGATATGATTTTCCCCAGTTATATGGGGAAAGAGGCCTGAGGGACTTGGTTAACTTGCTTAAGGCTGCACAGACTCATAGGAACAAACCTTATTAAGTTCCCAGGATACATTCTAATGGTGCCATCAAGTACACTGTGCAGAAAAATAAAATGTCTAGTTACTCAAAACGCTGTGCCCATCCTCTGCTGAGCACTCATGTGAACAGACAATAATCACAATTGGAGGGCCTTGTTGGTACAAAAAGAAAGGTAAGGTAAGATGCTCCTTCTAAGCTAACTTTTATTTTGATTAAAAAAGTCTTTTGTTTGATGAATATTTATGAAGCACTGTCCCTGTACAAATACTATGCAACATGCTGGTTGGCATTGGGGAAAACCAAATATATAAGGTTCCCAGAAACCGTGTATTATGGTGGGAGACAAAAGCTTTCCCAGCTCTGGCAAGTCTTCATAGGGGTTATCAGAAGGAAGCTAGGGTTAAGGATGAGGATACAGGTTCTGGGGAGGAAAAGAAATAAAAACGGAGGTTTAAACAGTAGTCAGACAAGTGAGGAGTGGACAAATAGTGCCAAGCAGAGCAAACAGAAAGGAGGCCGTGAGACAGCAATGTACGCCACAGCCAAAGGGCTCCAAGTATCCACGGTGGCAGAAAAGGGCTAAGAGAGAAGGAAAATCAGAAAAGATGTGAGTCAAACTACACCATTTGCAGATCAAGGTCAGTAACTGTACTTAAATGTAAAGTGCAACATGAACCCTACGACTGCCTACATGTATGTATGTGCACATGCATTCTATACCCTTGGAGACTAGAAAAGAGCATCAGAGTCCCTCAGGCTGGAGTTACAGGTGGTTTTGAGTCCCCATGTGGGAGCAGGGAAGGGAACCTGGGATCTACGGAAGAGCAGCCAGTGCTCCAACTCCTCAAACACCTTTACACAAACAAACAAACAAACAAACAAACAAAAATAATAGAAGCAAGTTGTCCTGCAAAGTTGCCACAAGTGGGACATAAAGAAATGATTAGGAGTAGCACACAGAAGCAGAGGCCAGGGAGGAGGCCAGGGCAGCAGCAGCGTGAGTGATGCTCATCGTCAAAGGAACTAAAGTGCACTGATGACGGAGGCAGCTGGGGAGCTGAGCTCAGCAGGTAAAGTACTTGCTGTATACAAGTGTGAGGACCACGGTTCAGATCTCCAGAACCCAGGTCAAAATCATATGGGTGGAGCAGCCCTCTGGTACTCACAGTACACAGGAAGGAGAGACAGGGAGGAAGCTGGCTAGCCAGATTACCTAAACATCAAATTCCAAGTTTAAAGGAGTTCTGTCTCAGTGTTGAAGGTGGAAAACTATAGGAAAGACAATCAATGTCGACCTTACACATCCACACACACTGTATGATGTGCACTCACACTCACTCCAAAATGGATACACACATACGCAACACACACACACACACACACACACACACACACACACACACGCACATGCACTTGTGCAAAAGAAAGGGGTTATGAGAGAAAAGTTCAATGAACCGTAACTGGATAGACTTAGGGACTGGAAGAATAACAAGAGACTTAACTTTTGCTTGAGGCATATGCTAGTCCATGGGAAGAAAGGAGCTCATAAAAAAGGCAGCGTCTGTGTGGAGGAAGTGGTAAAGAGTCAGATTTCTAGCCTCCCTGTCTAGATCTGAGGACGTATGAGAAAACCAAAAGAAAAGTAAAAGCAGACAGACAGACAGAGCTATGAGTTTGGAGGCTGAAGAACAGGTCTGTGTTGCCCTGAAGGAAAAGAGCCTCACAACTACTTTCAACTCAACACTAGTTCTTGTCAGGAGCAGCATCTCCTGACATATATAGCATATGTAATTGCTATATATGAATTAATTTAAAAATCAAAACTTAACCAGGTGCAGTGGCAGGCATCTGTAATCCCAGCACTCTGGGAGGCAGAAGCAGGCGGATCACTGTGAGGTCAAGGCCCGCTTGGTCTACAAAGTGAGTCCAAGATGGCTCTACAGAGAAACCTTGACTCAAAAACAAAACAAACAAAAATTAAAAGTTTCTAATCATTCACCAAGCACCTAAAATGCCAGTCTCTTGGGTCAGGCCTCTGAGATATTCAGGCAGATTACAGCCGAGTAATCCCATGGGGATCAGGAGGAAGCCATTTAGTTTAGGATCAGACACTACATAGAAACTGGCAATAACTACTCTAAAAATCTCGGTAGTGTGAACTCATCCTAGTCATACTATACAGGGTAGGACTCTAAAGTCCAGCCTAAATATTAGTGCAGGTAACTCACAAAAATACTGTCTCTCCCCACATCCCTCTGGGGTATGTTTAAGTGTACCACTCTTTGATTTGGCTGTAGGCTTCCCAACAGTGACATCTCTGCCTCACCCAGATGTAGTGATGCCTGAGACAAGGAACTCTGTTTTCCTCCTCTTATCTGTCAGCCCATCTAGAAATTACTGGGCTCTAACTAGGTGCCAGAATATCTGCACCACAGGCATCTGAACAAATTTAATCATGACATCACCACACACAAGGCCTGAATATATACTGCATTCAAGTTGAAAAGCTCAGTGGGTGTTAATGACCTGGGGTCTATACTGTGTGAGTTCCCTGCTACACTAAATTCATCATTAAGAGCATTCTTTATGCAATGACGCCTTTTCCTTCCACCCAGCTTGGACACTGCTCATCATTAGAACCACTCACAGCCCAGCTAACTACAAGAAGACACTCCACTTGGACTCTGACAACATTCATGACTGTGACGATTTTTTTTTCTGTTAATGAGCAAAGCACGATATGGCAGTCACTGTACTTTAAGGATATTGTGGAATAAATAAATTAAATAAACAAATTTTTAAAAAGACTCAGCCATCCTCTCGGTCTGCAGTGCCTTCACCAACTTGAGTTTTGCTTTGCACTATAAATAAGTATACACAGGAAAAAGCATTCCCAATTCTCATAAAACATCAATCAATGGGGCGTTTTACTTATTACTCTTAAGATGAGCATTCATCGGAAACAGTCTACAATTCTAATAATTTCCAGCAAATCGAATGAGTGTTGGGCATTCTTTTGCTACAAGTAATGCACCTGAACGCTTGTCATGCTGCCTGCCGCCAATAACCTCACGCTGCTATCAACTGCAGCAACTGATCTACACAACAGCAGATGTGCTTGTGGACTCCATCCCAGCAGTAAGTGCTTTCTTCCTTAAAACCATTTGAAAACAAACGTTTTAAGAACAA
The DNA here is from genome assembly GCF_964271855.1 of Acomys minous. NCBI lineage: Eukaryota > Metazoa > Chordata > Mammalia > Rodentia > Muridae > Acomys > Acomys minous. The sequence continues at coordinate 89,425,442 of NC_140491.1, read as the reverse complement.
TGGCCTATTCATATTTCTGAATATTTTATAAGGACATCAATAGTGGTCACAATGCATCTATCATGATCTATACATTTGAAGTTGTAATTATAAATGAATATTGCATAACACTGCATGCAACACAGTGGAATAAAGGTACCCGATTCATTCAGAACCAAATCATCTCATGCTGGAGAACACAGGAGTGTACGATCCTGCTCTTGCCCTGGGTACTAGGTAAAAATGGAAACCTGTAAAATATCCTCCTTTTAACCTCATATCCTCAGGGCACATGGGGGAAACCTACAATAAGACACAGACACACAGTGCTGAAGGTGAGTATCACCAAAATATACTTCATACTATCTAACAGCCGTGTCCTTGTCATCTCACAATGGGACTCTCTAGTGGGAAATGCTCCATTATGTAACAACCACTTAGCAAAGAGAAAGACGTGGGCTTTGCAAGCCATGTTGCTTCTGGGAGAAGGAAAGGTGTGAACAAGACAGATGGTTTATACAACCTCCCAGGGCTCCTAGTTTAACAGAGATACGTGCTTTCTAGGAACCCAGCAAAGGAATAAAAATCTTTAAAAATTTAATAGTTGACGCCTGAGAGATAAGCAGTAAAAGGCCTGAAAGATCCGGAAAAACAAAAACAAAAAACAAACAGACAAATAAAACACATTCTGTGCAAGCATGAGAGCCAGAGTCCAACTCCCAAGCTCTCACGTAAAAAGCCAGGTATAGCTGAGCATGTCTATATCCCAGGATTGAAGGACAGAGACAAACAGATCCCAGGAGCTTGACAGCCACACATGGTAGCCAAAAAGACAAGCTCCTCGCCACCCAATCCTTGTCCTCTGTTCCCTCTTCCTTTCATGTGAGTATGCAGGTCCCCTTTCTCCCTGTCTCCCCCCCCCACAGCATGACATCACATAAGCAGGGGTGGAAAACAGCTACTTTAGTTGTGGCTGAAAAGGTAAATTTACCCTCCTAGCCAACCCCATGTTCCATGTAACTATAGTCACCTTGCATCTTGAGAAACAAATCTTTAAAGCTTTCATCTTTCAAAAATGAAAACTCTGTACCACTGAACAACTCCCCATTTCCCTATCCTCAAAACCATAGGCTTTGCTGTGAAAAGCCAGAGCACGTGACGGGCCGCAACCTGGAGCTTAGACATCAAGAGTGAACTTCCGGAAGCAGATGGGGAAAGGGTAAGTATGCAGAACTGGCCTAGCTGGGCCCACAGCCTTTGCTGATGATGGTGATACACACAATTTGAAAAGAAAGGCAAGTAAAATAAGCACCCCAAAGTTAAAAAAAAATCCAGTAGTTCAGAACAGGGTCAAAGGTAAGAAGAGTCCAGGCTGTTCTAGTTATCACTGGGACTTAGGCTCTTTCCATGCATTCTCCAGCTTAGCCTCCTGACAAATGGGGATTGTCATTTCCACTTAACAGAGAAGGAAGCTCAGGGACAAGGTGGACAAGGTGACAAAAGCCAGTACCAGAAAATGCTCTGACTACTGGCCTCCCATGACACTGAAGCTATGATGCCTCTCAATTGTGACTTCTCTGAATTAAGTAACTTGCTACTTCTACAAAAAACACCCCGAGCCACAGTCACCATTAGCACACAAAGGTCCAAAGGCATGGTATGACAGAAGGAAATGAGACGGAACCTCAACGGACAGGGGGGAGGGGACAAATACACTAATGAAGCCAGAGCATCTCGAAATAACATACCTTCAGAGCAGAGGCCATTTCCTTCTATGGATGGGGCCTCATATGTAGGGAGCGTAGCAAAGAGGGGTATTAATTGCCCCAAAAATGGTTATTACCACTAGACCCTGCAGATGTAAGCATGCCTCCACCACTCTATGATAGTGTGACCTGGGGCAAATTGCTCAAACTAAATCTCAGTTTCCTCTCTTGTGAAATGGAGATGTTCACAGTGTGGCTGATGGTGGTAATGAGGTGGCAATAAGACAGAGCTGGGAAAAAAAAAAAGGTAAGCCAAGTGATAGATAATGCATTCAGAATAACAATAGAACACATGGGAGCTATGCCAGAGATCAGAAAGCTATGCAAATGTGTGAACAAAGGCAGGAATATAGGAAGAGATAAGAGCAACAACACAAAGAATAAGCCTGGAGGGAAGAGGCAGGTGGTTTAAGATTAGGTAGTGTGGACTCCAAACCACAAAATTCCTACGTTACACCAGAGCAGAGAGAAGTGACCGCTGAGGAAATGAATGCACTGGGAAGGGAAGCCTCCACAGAAGTTCTCAGAACACAACAGGCAGCTAAAGCTCTTACTCCTTCCACCTTGTCATCTTCCCCGACGACACTACTATTGGGAGATGAGGCAGCACGGCACCAGTTCTCCGGTGCTCACATGCAGTGGATGAGGGCAGCAGGGGGTGGGCTGCCAGCTGGGCACACACGTTTCACTCTTCTGTTCAACTGAAAAGCTGTCCGCTTCTGCGGCCTGTATTCATGACTACCTGACATCGTCAGTAGTCACATTTCCCTAGCCTAGAGGATCCTGGTAAGATGCACAGCTTCTTCCTTGGTGTATGACTCAGACAGGCAGACAGCCAAATAACTCCCCAAAGTGAATCACCACAGCCAGACACCTCTCACAATTACTGTTACTTTATTTAATCATCGAGGGTATTGCTCCCATTCCCGGTAGCCAGTGAAGCCCACGCGGGTACAAATAAGTCTCTCCCTAATCTGGTTCCATCTATAAAATAAAACCTGATTGGAAAACTGTCCTTTGTAGGGAACGGGACACGCCTCTGACCTCCCATTCTAATCTTAGCTGCAATCTGTTGTCTTAGAAAGCTTGCTTTCTGTGAGTACTGAATGAAATTCATACTCACCCTTTATCACACGCCCATGTCCAGAGCCACGGTGGGCTTGAGGTGTTATACCCATAATCCATCCATTCGGGAGGATGAGGCAGGAGATCACTACAGTAGCGGTTAACCTAAGCTACAGAGTGAGTTCTAGACCAACCTGGGCTATAGAGCAAAATCCTGTCTCAAAATAAAACAAAAAAGTACACAGCTGGAAAGACAAGCTTGTGGCCTCCTAGCCCCGCTGTCCTTTCCAGAGGGACTGATCAGTTCCATGTGACCAGCTGAGGGAGAGTTAACTTCAATGCAGGATCTACTGTGCAGAATGCCAACCATATTGACAAAAGTGAATCATGCAGCAGGAATCATGGTAAAACTGAGTGGGAGAGCTGGTCTCAACAGAAGGGCACTGCTTCGATTATGGTCACTGAGTGAAAGTTCCCTGCACTCCATCTCCTTGTTCCTCGGTTCACCAGCTCAAGTGATTCAATACCCAACAGATGTCAAAATCATACAACCGCCTTCTGGCCCTAACACCAGCTGAAATACAGATTCCCGTCACACCCAGGCTCAGGGAATAACGAACAGTGATCACGCCATTCCCTTCAGACCTTGCGTCTGGCATTCACTAGAAGCACGATGCCTGATGTCTTGGCATGCTCTGGGCTTCGTCTCCTCTGCCTTGCTAGGACTGTGTCTGCATGTGCGCATGCACACAGGCCACACAAGGGATGCAGGAAATGCCTGCACGGGCAATCACTAGACAACAGGAGGCTACAGACACAGATCCATTTTAGAAAGTAGAGGTAGGAGATCAGGAGTTCAAGGCCAGCTTTAGCTACACAATAAGTTTGAAGATGGTATGGGCGGCATGAGACGCAATTTGAAAACAGACCAAAAAAAACAGAATCAAAATCCAGAGTAAGGCTGCTTTTTCACATTATATCAGCTTCCTATGCCACACAATTATGTTGTGAAAGTAACTTGATAACTGAATATGGCAAATTCAAACTAACTAAAAAAATTAGACTTCACCACAATGAAGCCACAGGGTCTCCTCTGTCTCACGTGGTAATCAGCAGCAGTGTACACTCACCTGTTTCTTCCCCTAAAATTGGGCCCCACTCTCCCCTCAACACTTTGGCTTCCCTTTTTGGACTTAGGATCCTTGGTCTCCCTGCCTTTTAATAGTCAGGGGTTGCCTCATACTTTTTAACCTCATTACAAAGATAACCATGGGGTGGCAGGGGGAAGGGAAGCAACTTAAGACTACATTCAGCCAACGTCATGGCTTATGGCATGAGAGACCAATTTTTGTCTTAAAAATAAGCATATCTGCCTAATTGTGAAAAATACCTCAATCTTAAATACTGTTAGAAGCTGCAACACCAAAAGAAGACAGAGCACTGGCCGCCCAATACTTCCTTGCCCTGGTCCTAAGAACTAGGGAATATGTATCTATCAAGATTTGATTGCAGGTGTGATGTTTCAGCAGTTAGGAGCTCATACTGCTCGTCAAGTGGACTCAAGTTCAAGTCCCTGCACTCACAACAAGAGGCTCATAACCCCCTCCAGCTGTAGGTCGATGGGATCCAACCCACATGCACGTGGTTTGTACACAGATTCACCTTAAAATAAGCAGGTTCTCTAGGAATTCTTGAATAGGGCCAACAGAGTCATGAGCATCTACAGAAGTGAAGAACGTATCGTAGAGGCACTGGGGAGGATTTGGATAAATTGGGATACTTACACCTACATTACTATTAATACAAAATGGCACAGCCAAGATTAGGGGAGCATGCCTGTGATCCCCAGCAATTAGGAGGCTGAAGCAGGCTAATCATAAATTTGAGGCCACCCTGGAATACATACCAATATCTGACTCAACAACAACATAAAAGGTATATATTGACTTAATATATGACCTCACAATTCCACTCTACACACACGCATTTAAATAGATAACTAATATTTGTAAAAAAAAAAAACATATAACACTACACTAATATTTATAACTAATATTCACAATTAACAAAGGGTAAAGCTGCTCAAAGAACTAAAAGCAGATGATTGAATAAAAATACACACACACACACACACACACACACACACACACACACACACACACACATATACTCAAAGTTTATTATTGGCTTACACTTCCTTATCACTGAAGGAAGTCAGGGAAGGAGCTGAACCAGGGAAGGTACCCAGCGGCAGCAGCTGATTTCACTGTCAGTGGAGAGAGGCTGCTTACGGGCTTGCTCCTCCTGGCTTGCTCAGCCTACAGGCTTGCTCCTCCTGGCTTGCTCAGCCGGCTTTCTTATAAAACCTAGGACCACCAGCCCCACAATGGGCTGGACCCAGCCCTCTCCCATCTATCACTAATTAAGAAAATGTTGCCAGGCGTGGTGGTGCATGCCTCTAATCCCAGCACTCAGGAGGCAGAGGCAGGTGGATCGCTGTGAGTTCGAGACTAGCCTGGTCTACAAAGCAAGTCTAGGACAGTCAAGGCTATGTAGAGAAACTCTGTCTTAAAAAACCAAAAAACGAAAGAAAAAGAAAGAAAGAAAGAAAGAAAGAAAGAAAATGTTTTACAGCTGGATCTTATGGACACATTTTCTCAATGAATGCTCTTTCATCTCTGACAACTCTAGCTTGTGTCAAGTTGACATAAAACCAGGCAATACAGCTACCATGATGGTGGTGGTGGGGATGCTAGGGGTCACTAAGGGTCCAACAGTCGGGGATACATTCTTGTTTGGTTGCTAGAGTCTCCCTGTCTGCTGTTCAATTTGGGCCAGGTATGGTAGTGCATGCCTTTAATCCCAGCACTCAGAGGCACTTGTAGGCAGATCACTGTGAGTCTGTCTACATAGCCACCAGGCCAGCTATGGCTAGTAAGACACTGTCTTTAAAAACATAAAACAACAACAACAAAAAAACCCAAAACATAGTTTTTCTCAACCCACAGGCTGAGAACTAATTGACTTAAGGGGTAGGAGAAGTCAAAGTGACGTCACAAGATAACCGGATTTGCTCTGCAGAAGGATGGAGAAATGGAAGCAAACACAAGGACTGCAGACAGCTCCGAGACTCGCAAGGCAGAGCAAGGACTCCTTTCCAGACACTCTACAGACAAGGGAGCCCGGCTGAGACTTTTAATTTAGCCCTTTAATTTGTAGATAATGCCACTGGGCTACTTTTAAAACAAAACAAGAACCATTCAGCTCACTGTGGCTTGCTATTCTCACTGGTGACAGTCTAGATCCCCAGTGCAGGGCTTCCTTCATGCCACAGTTTCAGACCCCAGGGTCTTCCCATCCACTCCTCCCTGCCCGGCATCAGAGGCACAGTGACCATTTTACAAGCTCAAACTGATAAAAGCCAGAGCTTCGTTTAATTACAGTAGGAAATAGAAGGTCTTGGGGGACTTGATGTCCTTAAGATTAAATTACTAAAGAGGATAAAAATAAAGCTATCAGCTCAAGAGGAAAACACGAGGTGAGATAACACAATGCTAACTAGCTGGTGCAGACGCTGATGCTGAAGCTTGCGCTGCAGCGTGCGTCCATCACTCCAGACAGACTATTTCAAGAGTCCACCGCATCTCTAAGACTACGCCGGTAAGACAAGCTGGAAACGGTGCCCTGCAGGCCTTTGGTACTCAGCCCTCACATGTACGGCAAGGTCCATAAGGCAAACCTTTGTGTCTGTGCGTACAGTCAGGTATGAAAAGCAGTGTGTTGCTGCTGCTACTATGTTTGTGATCGATATACCCATATGATGTCTGAGGAATGCTTTTATGTTTTCTTAGGGTTTTTTGTTTTGTTTTGTTGTTTTGTTTTGTTGTTTTATTTTTTAATACATTTTATTAATTTATTCATATTGCATCTCAATTGTTTGTTTTGTTTTTTTAAAGTGCTGTGACAGGGCAAGCCAGTGCAGAGGCTCCACCACTTTGTATTCTTGCTGAGGCCATTTACTTCTATTTGACTAGAATTTGAACTCCATGACAGGAGGCCGCAGGGAAAGTTACCCAACTCTATTATAGGAACCCAAGGTCAAGGTGCCCCAGCTAACTTACCTTGGTTTCTGTTAAAATACCTGTATGTGCAAACCTCCCCCTGAAGCTGCAGAGAGAGCAAGAGACCAGGATGTAGGTTCTGCCTTTAAAAAACCCTCATTCTAAAAGCTCTGTGCTACACTTGCATCCCAAGTGCCTAAAGTGTGACCCCAGCTGGCTGAAAGAAAGACATTCAGTGGGCTGCACGGTGTTTGATGGTTTTCTATGGTGGGCACCCCGAAAAAGTGTTTAACTCCATAAAATGCTGTAAAAACAGAAGAATGTGTCTGAATTCCAGAGACAAAGGCAGGTGGATGACCATGAACTCAAGGCCAAACTGGTCTACACATCGAATTCTAGGTCTGCCACTGGGGAGATCAAATCAGGACAGTACAGTCTGGATAGAATGGTTTATCTCTTAATGCCTGACCTGACTGGGACCCCAACATTGACCAACATAAGGTGGCTTTGGACAACTTTGCCAGGCCCCTTTTAGGAGGATTTGAAGGTAGCTGCAAAAAAAGCCCTACCAGTTTGCCAAAGGTAAATAAGGTAATATAATAACCATGATACAACAAAAACAAAACAAAACCAAACCAAACAAAAAACTGAGCAGTAATGGCAGTGCTGCCGGGGACTGATCCCAGGGGGATCTCACAACAGTAGGTCCAGGATAGGTACCACTCAACTTCGAGTGTAGCCTGGACTGTATGCAGGAAAAAGAAGACAGAAAAAAAAATGCATATGGGACATAAAAAAAGACATTGTACACACATGGTGTGTGTGGTGGCGAGCAGTCCTCACTATACTGACTCCCTGTGTTCTCAGCTGGGTAAACCACACCTTGGGGGTAAGGGCAGTGGCAACTGCAGTAGCTGAACTCAGTCCACCCACACAGCACGTTCTAGAGGCCAACACTCTTCAGTTTCCTTACAAAGCAGTGTTACGCTTCTCCAAGAGAGCTGCATCTGGAGATGTGCCAAGAAACTACAGCGGCCAGGAAATCTCTACATTCTGCGACAACCCGACTCCTCTCATGCAAAAAGACGTGCCACACCCAACTCATACACACCAGCCTATCCGAAGGCCAGGGGACCTAGCACCGTGAGTTGCTCAAGTGCGCCCCGACCCAGGCTTGTCCTCTTCAAAGGAGAAATCCGACCCCGGGTGCGAACGAACTATAGTTTGACAACCAGCAAACTCAAGAGGCTTTCATAGCTGACCTAACAAACCACATCTCCTCTTCCAAACAAGCCTTTAAAAACAGACCCCTTTACCCTGACCTCAGAGCAGGGTCTGCTGGCCTTCCTGAGGCAGCCAGCCACGGACAAGCAGCTCATTCACCCGCTCGCTCTCCTCTACGCATATATTTACACATGGTGGGCACAATATATCCTCTGTTATCGCTCAGGGTTGGGCAATAGGGACATTATTTGATAATGAGGTGCCACGCATACCATGCATGCTTCTAAGAAAATAGGATTTATTGAAGTTTATCCACCCAAGGCCTGTTATCATATCTTCATCTTGCTTTAATGATTGAAGGACCCTAAGATTTTAGAATGCCTTCTGCTTACAATGAGAGCAGGAAAGTATAATGACAAGCTCGGCAGCTGCAATCTTTTACACCATAACGCAAATTCCAATCACTTGTGATTCATTATGCAAAGTAACGGATTTCTGAGTTCCAGTATTGTCATCTACAAACGATAACAAAAAACAAAACAAAACAAAACAAAAAACCACCAGCAAACAAAACAAAACAAAAATCAGGATCACTGTGAAACACCGAAAAGAACAACTCATGTGTAGTGACTGCAAGAGAGGCTAAGGTAGAAAATGAAAATTCTAGATAGACCACAACATCAAACAGAACACACACACACACACACACACACACACACACACACACACACACCATATTTGTAATATATCTTAGGATACTGACCAGCCATACATTGACTGGTAAACAACCTTTTTAACTTTAGTTCGCTCATCTGCATGATAAGAATGCTAGTCACTATAAAGGAATTCTCTGACAATTAAAAATTCAATGAATGATTACATGAGCTGTGTTTCATAGAGTTGACACAGTAGTTACTAAGCCTCATCTATTGGGTACTAGAATACAGAGTACAGCACAACTAAATTAAAGGGAAGGAGGGGAGGAGTCTTTGACAGCACCCTGGAGAGCTTCTCTGATGTATCAGAAATGTTGGCGTTGTGATACCAAAACTGAGTGCTAAAGACCCTACAGAACTACAGTGATGTCAAACTCAGGGGTGAGTTTTAAGGTTTTGAAGGAAGAAATCGTAAGGGGAAATCTGTCTGGTTCCAAGGCAGTGCCCAGCAGGTACACACCTCTCATAGGCAGTCAAAATACTTTTAAAGCAGTGTGGTTGTCGACTTTTCTAATGCCGCGGCATTTTAATATAGTTAGTTCCTCACGTTGTGGTGACCCCAAGCATAAAATTATTTTCCTTGTTGCTTTATAACTGGAATTTTGCTACTGCTATAAATCGCGATGTAAAAATCTGATATGCGAACCCTGCGGAAAGGTTATTCATTCCCCCACTAAAGGGTTCATGACCCACAGGTTGAGAACCACTGTTTTAAAAAAATAAAAAAAGTTTTTCTCACAATTTATATGCATTTTTTTTTTCAAATGGCCACTAAGTTATCAGCTTATGCCAAGACAAAACAAACAAGCTTCCTCAGATAAATACTTACTGTTTGGACATAAGTATTTAGAGCAAGTGAAACAGTTAGGTTGTTGTTCTTGTCTAGAAAGGGTACTGCAAAAAAAAAATTACTTAGATATTAAAGGTCCTGTGACCTGAAGGTTTGAGACACCAGCCTAGATGAAAACTACCACCCTTTTCTCCATCCCGCTCTGTATTACTGTCTCCTAGAAGTATTCTAAAATAAAGCCGCACTTTCATCTCCAGGTATATAAAAAAATAATTTTAAAGACTCAGATAAGGCTACTTTAAGAAAAATGACCACACACAGATTTCAACTAGATAAGTAAAATTTATTCGAAATATGAGACCACCTCCCCTCCCAGAGGTACTATGTAAACAGCGGGTCAAACAGCGCTCAGCGACAATTTGCCTTGGTATATTACGTTCCAATCTCGACTCATTTTATACTATATACTCCAGGGGGTGTGCAACCTTTGGGCTTCTCTGGGCCACAGATGAAGAGCTAACTTCAGTCACATCCTACACTGCTCCAAACTATTTGACAGAACATATAGCATTACTCTGAGATCCCCTGGCACAGTGTTATCCCTGCCTCTGCTATACTCAGCGGTACCCAGGCGGAATGATTAAGGGCACATCCTTCCTTACTCATATGCTCACAAAAATCAAGGCAGGATCATCAATACAAGCATACAAACATAAAACTGAGCATCACTTTCCAAAGCTCAAGATCAAACCTGCACACACAGTTGGAACCGAGGCGCCACTACCAACAAGTTTCTAACTGCTCAGTCGACCATGTGACCTCTGTCACCAGGGTTAGGCAATAAATCTGCATGTCCAGATGCCCACTCTATTCAGGAGTCAGACGGGGCAACTGAGAGACACACATACTGCACTAAGTGTTTAATAAACTGCAGTAACCATTGACCAAGTAAAAGTCCTAACTTCTCATTTGTTCATAGGTCAGTTGGAACACTTCCCTAATTCTATCAGCTCTGTTCAATTGTCACTATCTTTCTTTATACAGCATTACGTCCTACGCACCAGACTTTTTGCTGTTCCTTTCTCCAGAAGTGGGAGATATTATGTATGTTTTCCACACAAACACTTTCCTGTTTCGTGGGAAGAAGAGGATGTTTACAATAAGAAAATATTTTAAAAGAGGGTGGTACTTGATTTTATTTAGTTCAGTATAGAATCCCAAATAGTCAGCATTGTAGGGAATATGGTACCACATGCCTTTAATCCTAGGACTTCAGGCAGATCCATCTGAGTTCATAGCAAGTTCCAGGCCAGCCAGAGCTACACAGTACAAATTTGTTTCTTTCAATTTTATTTTTTACATGTTTTTTTTTTTTTTGAGACAGGGTTTCTCTGTGTGGTCTTTGCTGTCCTGGACTTTCTTTGACCAGGCTGGCCTCAAACAGAGATCTGCCTGCTTCTGCCTCCCTGAGTGCTGGGATTACAGGCCCGGTTTACAAATCTGTTCCAATTGGGAAGGGCAGGGGGCCGGAGAGAAGAGGCACAGTTTTGTTCTGATTTTCTATACCATATACAAGATGGAAATACAACAAAACCCCTCTGCCTCGGTTCATGAAGAAGCATGTTTCAAATGTGACAGTATTTCAAGACCATCAGTCATTTTCACCCTTGCTTTCTCCCTATTCTAATCCCGGGGACACCGACAAAAAAAAAAAAAAAAAAAGTTACACGCTATATACGGCAAAGCTCTGCGTCTGGCCCATTAGAACGGATCCAATTATCAGCAGCTCTGCGCACTGTTAAGATCTCCCGTGAGTGATTTCCACTGCAGCCTCTGAGGACGAAACATCATTCCTGCGTCCGGAGAGTAGGAAGAGAATCAGATAAGCACTGCTTCAAATAAAACCCTCACTGCTGCCACCTTCCCCTACACACAGGTAGTGCAACCACTCATTTCCACTAGAAAAACTCCACAGACTATCGAGACGACACCGCGGGGGGAGGAGGGCTTGTGTGCTTTCTTGCCTTTGCTGGTTTAAAACCTGCTTGGGCTTACTCGTACATTGTGAGGGCCAACAATGAAAACCACTTTCCCCTCCCACACGGGTTATAATACAGTAGTTTCCACCCAGCCAACTATAACTCATAAAACTAAAGTCAAGTAGAACCTTTGGATCACATTTAAAGTATATATGGTGTCTTGTTGTCAGTGTCTCAATCCTAGGGGTACACAGAGGTTTGCCAGAGAGACGTACAGTGTATGCATCCCCAAGGCAAAGCGCTCACAGGGCTCCTTCTAAAGGAATGGGGTATGAGTAAAGTCTCAAAATTTGAAGAAGAAAGCTAGCCTGAAGCCAAATCTCTCACTGCCTGATGCTGGGAATCCATACTCCGAAACCCTCACTTAACCCAGGACAGCCTGAGGGTTTGATTTCTCAGGCATCAGGCATCAGGACAAGCTCCACATGAAGCCTCTGCTCCCCCAGCAAAACTAACACAAACCCAAGAAGGGCGTGGGACCTTGGTTCTCCTTTCCTCAGCCAATTCCACTCGAAATAGCAGTCTGTAAAGATCAAGCCTTTAGCCTCCAAGACCTGTCTTTTAGTAAAGTCAGAAGTGCATTTCCTGAGTTACCCTTCAGAAGAATCATTCCTCAATGCAGGGAAACTTTGACACACACACACACACACACACACACACACACACACACACACACACACCGAGTCATTTGGTAACTCTGAATCCATCCATATGTCAAAAGTGTAAAGGAAACAAAAGCCACAGAAAAGGGTAGTCCTTAAAGGGAGGTATGTGGCTCTAAGCTCCATTTCCTAGCTATGGACCTCCGTATGGTTTGATTACGCACCAACATAAGTTGTTTTTAATTGCCCATAAAGCATTTGAAGATGTCAATGTCTTAAGAAATATGGAAGATTTCATATAAAAATCCAAATTTTCATCTGATCATGCAAACCTGGAATCCTCACCGCACCGGCCTGCCTGCCAGCATGGGGCAAAGCTGAGTGGCGCCTGACCCGGAATTTTTTCTCTGGCTTGCCAAGACCCCACTAATCCCTTTTGTCTCAAATCCAAGCGCATTTTGCTAGTTTAAAGGCCTAACTTTACCCATGTGGACCTCTGAGTTTGGATCACCATTTTAGGACATCGTTAGGCTTCTGCTCTATGCTACCGAGTAGGGTTGCATTTGAAGGAGTTGGAAAAGACCACGGATCACGTACTTGGTGGCCCAGAAATCCCCACCAAGTCTGTCTGATTTTCCTCTGGGTGTTGCCTACAACAACACGTTTTCTTCTGGGATTCCCCCACCCAAGCTGTCCTGCTCTGATGTCAGTACTGTCTCCTTCGCTGTTCTGCTTTCTTAACATTGGGTGAGCTCTGAGAATATCAACGCAGTGTTACTCCAGAGGTCAACATTCTGTCTCCCCACTGTGCAAAACAAAAAAGACAGGCTGACTTCCTCCAGGCTAGGATCATGAGAACAGAGCACAGATGATGCTGAAGTGCAGCAGGAAATGGGTCTTATGCAACACTGTGCAACTCAGGGCTCCAGAAACCAGTACCAGGGACGCCAAAAGAAACAAACTATCCCCTTAACAAAGGAAAAACTCCCTATACCAAACACACACACACACACACACACACACACACACACACACACAATGTATCTATGTGGATCAGACCAATTCTAGGCTCCTGTTACCAAAGAGATTCTTGTTAGAACAAGGCACTTGCCAGGAGAGACGTACTGACTCACCAGAGTTCTCATATGGATTAGAACCAATTGGGAGGCAGTGTGGTGGCTCACGTGCATAATCCCAGCACTTGAAAGGCAGAGTAACAAGAGGACTGAAGTTTAAGACCAACTCAGTCTACATGGCAAATTCAAGGCTAACCTCGGCTACATGAGACGTTGTCCAAATAAATGGCTCTAAAAGATGCGCATGTCCTATCCTAGGATGGTGGCATGTGCCTGTAATCAAGTACATGGAATGAAGAATCAAGTTCAAGGTCCTCTTAGCTACATGGCAATGTCTAGGCCAGCCTGGGATACATGAGATTTTACACACAAACACGCACGCACACACGCACACACCTGTCCTAGATCCTATGTGACTTGTAAGAGACCCAGGAAAACCGTTTACAGACAGGACATTTGTCATGCTGGTTCTTTCTTTGACTCAGCATTCGGGTGGTCATAGTTATTAGCTAATAGTCCCGAATGGGAGAAGTCCAGCAACTGTATTATATGAGAAGTCCCCAAATCCTCAGCTACCTTGCTAAAACACAAGCCAAGGCATACAGAGAGATGGAGTCCAGGCTCTAGAGAATGGTAACGCACCAAAGGTAAGGATGCTTGCCCATCCCCGAGACAACACCAACACACATCCTCGCCACCTCGCTCGTTCATTTACAAGGCTCCTTCTTCTGGAACCTCACCAGCACATTGGCTGCACAGCCCAGTATGCTCAAGAGGACAGAGTGCGTGGCCCTCTTCTACAGTGTATATTCTCACCAGGGCCTTGCCAGCTGGCAACCTTTCCCTAACCAGGCCGCACAGGAAACTTAGCTTCCCAAGACTCCAGAGAATAAAACTTCTTCCGTAACTCTCAGTTCTATTTTAAAATACCATTCACTCATCCCAACCTACTTAAGTTATACGAAACAAATACCCCCCTGCCCCCCCCCCACCCTTCACACTGTTGATACATAACAAGGCACACTCATCACTCAGGCCTTTTGTGTTTACAAAGATGCCAAATCGCTCCACTGGTGTGCCGGATGGATTCCTTCTTTCCGCAACTGGGGCACTTGCTAAGTCTTATATCATGCAGGTGAATTTACTGGCCCAATTTTTTTGTTTGTTTTGTTTGTTGTTTTTGAGACCGGATTTCACTATGTAGCCCTGGCTGGCCTGGACGTAGTTATGTAGACCAGGACATCTTCAAACTCGTACAGATCCGCCCGCCTCTCCCTCCGCTGTGCTGTGATTAAAGATGTATACCAACAGGAGCAAAAGGCCGCCAACACAGAGTTTGGAGGAGATGAGACCACATCCTCTATCAAGATCTGGCAGTAACAGAAGCTAAAATTAATACAAAACAACAAGAAGCCCAGTATTATTTTTAGTTAATTTTTTTCTTCCTAAGAAACCCAATCTTCGAATTCCCACAGCCGGGACCTGTAAAGCACAGAGTAACAGGCGTAGTGAACAGGCAGGGTCGGCAAATGGCCTTCCCCTCAGAACTGCCAGGTGGTGTTTCTCTTAGCTCTGTTTATAAAACTAAACCAAAACAAAAGAGTGATCTCCACTTCTGTCCACAATTCCATTTTGGTTCCTATGGACTCTACTTGCCCATAACACATTACTACCACAAAAATGCAGACACACAAGTGCATGTCAACTAAACAAAGCCAGCTCTCCATACAGTCTGAAGACAGAGTAGCCCCTTTCCTACCCGTCTGGTGGCCTCAGGTCTTCTCTACCAATAGCCAAAGGACATTCATAGAGCCACTCTTAGAGCCACTATATAGACCTTTTCCGATTGGAATCAAAGTTAAAGAATCACTTGAAGTTTTTGGCAAAAATCAATTCCCCATAATTTTTTTTTTCACATCTTTCAAACACTCATTAACTAAATCAAAGTAATTCTCTGGTCAAATTACACAAATACGCTCTGCATATGGTTAAAAAAAAAAAAAGATAACCATTTGAGGACTGGAGAGATGGATGGGTGGTCACAAGCATCTCCTGCTCTTCCAGAGGCCCCCCAAGGTCAGTTCCCAGCACCTGCATCAGGCTGCTCACAACCACCTTAACTCCAGTTCCAGGGGATCTCGATGGGTACTCATACATGTAAATAAACACACACACACACACACACACACACACACACACACACACACACACTAAAAATAAAAACAAATCTTTTGAAAAGAATTTTAGAGCTCTGCCTGGTGGCCTAGTGGTTAGGGTTCAGTGCTCTCACTGCCTCCTCCCGGATTAGATTCCCAGTCAGGGAGGCCTCTCTCCTGCCCGGCATCTTAGCGCCCACCTTCAACCCCAGGACTTGAAAGACAGAGGCAGGTGGACTTTTATGGGTTCTAAGCTAGCCTGGCCTACAAAGTAAGTTCTAGGACAGCCAAGGCTATATAGAGGAACTCTGTCTCAAATTATAAAAAAAAGACATTTGATGTCAGTCTTGTTCTTCGTAGGCCAAAGCAGTAGGCGTTGTGTATAAACACTGGTAAGGCATGAAAAGTAGGAGCCCTGCACAGGAGCTCTGAGAGCACTACCTCAGCACTATGGGCGAGTTTCTATCCAACTTTTCATACTTTATAACCCTCTTACAATCGGGGTTTCTTATGGATTTGATTGTTTCCCATCAACTTTGTTCTCAGCTACTGAAATCCTTGCTCTTTTGTGTCAGATCCTGAGTGTGAACTACAAAGTACACTGACACAAAAGGCCAAAAGCCAAAGGGCTTTCACAAAACACTGGTCACACACAAGGTAAAGTTCCCAGCTTCCTGAGGACGGATGGTCGTTCTCCTCTATCCTAATACTTGGGTGACATTCAAGTATTCTTTCGCTTCCACAATGACTGCCTGGGCTGGCTTTATCCTGCCACGCATACGTTTTGGGAGGAGTGGGGACATGGATCCACCTGGAAAATGCTGCTGGCTGCTTGCAAATCATCCATATGCATACTTCTTTGCTGTTAATTTAGATATGTAAGCCAAATGACTGGTGATGTATGAATGAGCTTATTATTTTATAAATGATCCTAAAAACTGGCTATCCTGAACAACCATACAACAAAAAGTGGCAGAGACTATGCATTTAATCAGCATCTTGGTTTGCTTCTTTCTTTATTACCCCTTTCTTCAAAATTAAGATGGCTGCTTTTTTTCTCTGTTGTTTTAGTGGAGTTTTTATGTAATTTTGTCATTCTGTTTTTGAGACAAGGTCTCACTCTGTAGCCCAGGCTGGCCTTGAGCCTGTAGCAATCTCCTACTTAATATCCCAGGTTTTAAGATTACAAGGAGGAGGCACCGCGCCCAGCTTAATTGATCAGTTTGTGATTTTTAAAATATTTTTTTAATTCCTTACATCTTTCTTCCTTTTAGATTGTTTTCAAAATTCTAAAGTTCACTTTGCAAAGATAAATTACAAACTTATCAAATGTTTAGGGACAAGTTTGGAATGAAAACAGTTTGACTCCTTGGCTAAGAGACACTTTATACAATTGTACACCTGTCTCTTGCTTCTTGAAGCTGCCACAGCTTTTACTGGCTGCACCACAGCATCCGGAAACACCCCTCATGGTGCCAATGTGGTCAACCAGTGCTTCAAGATAAACCTCTTGGGACACAGCTAGATTACACGGTGTTTAAGGCATTTGCCATGACTGCAGATGGCATCAAACTGGGCAGTGGTGTGTGCACAATCCTTACTGGTTGTATACATAGAAACTGCTATTGCACCATGAGATAATTTAATTCAGCAGAGGAAAAGACCAACTACAAATATCAACTGTTTTCTTGTTATCATAATCCACAAAACTGTCAAGTTCCAGTAAGAAAGCTCCAGGGAACACTGATGATCCATCTGCAAGTTCACCGTCCATCTGCTTTGGCCCTGTGAAAAGGTGTTAGAAAGAACAAGGAAGGGCAACTGAGAAGGAAAAAAAAAAAAAAAAAAAGCATATTTAATCCTTTTAAAAAATATTTTTCTTTGAATCAAAGCTAACTAATTCTACAAACACACAGAAAATAATGAAGGTTCGAATAGATACCTCTCCTGGTCCCTCACTATACTCAAAGCATCCAACTTACTTGGCCACTGATAAAAACAGAAGAAAAAAAATTAACTTCAAAGCACTTAACCTAAAATGATTCTGCAGCTGATGGAGCTGTTATAACAACAGAGCACACTTACTGCTGAGAAGAGGGGGAGAAAGCCAAAACACTGTCTTCAGTCCCTTGTCGAAAAGCATCACTGAAATAGTTCTGGTACTAACTATGCTGCTTGGGAAAAGGATCTTATGAAATAAAGTTATGGCTTTTCATTATATATATATATATATATATATATATATATATATGTATATTTGGTTCAACTATTCTGTCCCAATAGGCTTTGGAGGTAGAGATAATTCTAACATGAAATCATATAAAATAAAATAAAATAAAAATTTTAGGGAGGGGCAAAGGCAGAGGACAGAATGAAGAGGTGCCATTACCTAACTAAACTCCTTCAACAAGAACAATGTTAAAACCAAGTCAGCCACGTTTACACAAGTCAACCGTTGCTTTTCATAAGTGACTGGGTACTTGAGAAGCTGGAGAGATGACTCAGCAATTGCGAGCTCTTGGTGCTCTGGCAGAAGACAGGGGTTCAGTTCCCAGCACCAGAGTGGTAGTTCACAACCACCTGTAAGTCCAGTTCTAGCTGATCCCATGCCTTTTCTGCCCTCCATGGGCACCAGGCATGCCCATGGTACACATACAAACATGACCACAAAACACACACACACACACACACACACACACACACACACACACACACACACACACACAAAATAAACCTTTCTTCAAAAAAAGAAATTTAAAGATGAACATCCTTAAATTTTACTACCAAGTTCATTTTGTTGTTACTGTTGGCTTGGGGGTTTTTCCTTGGCTTTTGAACCAGGGTCACATGGATTCCAGGCTGGCCTCAAACCCCCAATGTAGCCAAGGATGATCTAGAGCTAATTTCCCCCACCCCTCACTCCACATCACCTCCACCCCACCCACCCCAGTCCCCACCCCACCCCACACACCAACATTTCCAGTTTATGCAACATGTCAGGGATCCAGCCAGGACTCTGTGCAAGCACTTTCCCAAAAGAGCTACATTTCCAACCCATTGGTGTCTTTTACTTGCTTTGCATTGGGGGTGTGTGGGGTATCACTGTTATTGCCTAAAGGTGTAGAGTGGGTTTAGTTTGGTTTGTTTGAGACAGGGTCTCCACTATGTATGCCAGGCTGACCTCAAACTCACAGGAAGCTTCCTGCTGGTCAGCCTCTTGAGTACCGGGAACTATGCATTTCTCTAAGTTACCTATCCACACTAGATGGAAAAGCATTTTAACAGGGACATCACACAATGCTGACTTCACTTCACAGAGAACCAGTTATTAAGGTGAGGTGAGGATGGGAGCATGTGGGGTTTAGGAGACTAACTTCTCATGGCCAAATTAGCTAATTCTGGTTGGTAAACAGAAAACAAGTGCTCCCAGCCAATTCACACCCAGTGTCCCTTCACAAAACCCAGTCAGGAAGGAATAGCATCAAGAAGCCAGAGACTGGCTGACCCAGTTTATCTAACCCAGGCTGGAACTCTAATAGCCCCACTCACTGTGGCCCCCTGAGCCTGGAATAACTAACTGTGCAGCAAGACTTTACAGCCCAGTTCATATTAGAATAGAAAGGACAACCATAAACCCAATCAACTTCCTTCTGAAACCAGGAAGTTTCTCTGCCAGATGTTCATTTCCACTGGCTTCTTTCCACATAACAATGGAGTCAGGCAGAGCACACTAAATAAACCAGCGATGTTCAGCCAGCCATGCCAAGAGCATCCAGGGAAGGCACAGCTAACAGCAAACCTCCCTGGGCTCACACCAACAGCACCAGCTGTTGAGAGGGTGAAGCTGGCCAGAGAGCAGCTCCACTGGCTTCACTCACAGCGAGAAGGCCATGCAGATGAGTGGAACAAAAGCAGGACAGCACTGAAGATGACCGCTCTCCACTTGTAATACAGCCAGATGTTACTTGGCCAGCTACCCAGCAGATTTGCTTTTCCATCCCCACCCATCAATATTTTTCCTTTTTTTCCCCCCCAATCAGACATCCTGTTCACACACTGCTCCATAAACAACTTCCTTGGAGTCTAAGTATTTTCATGTTGGTTAACATATTTTTTTCATCTCTATGAACTGTTTCCTGAAAATGGACTGTCAGCCAATAAGAAAGACAAAGCTAAACACAGTTCCCAACTTCAAACCATGGCTCCATCAACCATGATATAGCATCAAAACACACACACACACACACACACACACACACACACACACACACACACGGAGGCAAAGGCACACAGGCTTTACATGCAGCAGCACTGTTAAATTCTTGGCTCACATACAGCAGCCAAAAGTCGGTTCTGAGGCCAAAAACTTCCAGGAAAGTTTATATTCAGGCATTATCATAAACTGTGGCAGGAAATTCAAGTCTTCACACTCTGAGGCTGAACACAGTGTGCTGAGATTTGGGTTAAAAATACAAATTTCAAAAAGTAAGTTACTATATACACCTTGACTTAATTAGGATTGCTGTTGCTGTGATGAAGCATCATGATCCAAAGCAGTTTGAGGAGAAAAGGGTTTATCTTATGCTTCCTTATCACAGCTCATCACTGACGGAAGTCAGGACAGGAACTCAGGCAGGGCAGGAACCTGGAGGCAGGAGCTGGCGGGGGAGGGGAGAGGGCGGGCGGAGCGCTTACTGGCTTGCTCCTCGTGGCCTGCTCAACCTGCTTTCTTATAGAATCCAGGACCACTACCCTAGGGAAGACCCCACCCACAACGGGCTGGGTCCTCCCACATTAATCACTAATGAAGAAAATGCCTGCATCCTGATCGTATGGAAGTGATTTCTCGATTGAGGGTCTCTTCTCTCAGAGGACTCCAGCTTGTGCCAAGTTGCTCTAAAGCTAGCAGCACACACCTGAAAAGCCTTCGCCTTTGTGCTGCCGCACACAAACCCTTTCTATCTCTCCTTTCCAACTCGTTCTCCACTGTAGTTTTACTCACACCTCTATGCACCCGATTCTCTCCTCCTCCCTTTTTCCCCCCAAGTCTCTTTCTCGCCGCTACCATCCTGGAGACTGCAGAGCATCTGTCCCACTTGTCTTTCCTTCCTCAGATGTGATAAGGCTTGCTGAGCTAATTGCATCTGTGATGGGTACACTAGCCAGCAAGGGCTCCTCCCTGAAAATGCAGGCTCGTGGCACTGAAAGGACATGGAGAGAGACTTGCCAAGCATGCTGTTGCCCTAGGCTGTGAGTGACAAAGGTTTATGCCAGGAGGGCATTTCCTATTTACTGCATTCCCCGTTCTCCTTCTGTCTCCACAACCAGAAGCTGTTTTTACCATGGCTGCCCACTTGCCTCTCTCTCTAACCCCAATTCCTTCTGCTCCGGGGAAGGCTCTGCTATTTCTCCAAGAGTTTGGAAAACTCTTCTTGAGGTGCTGGCCCATGGACACTAAGCAACTGGCAGTTCTTCACACCTGAAGGAGAAGCAGGCCACACCCAGATTCCACAAGTGCTTCTGTCTCCTCCATCCCAGTGCCTGGTTACACACCTGCCTATGTACTAGTCACTGGGCTGCGCTGAGAGGCCTGCCTTTTCCCTGGTGGCAGTTATGGGAAGAACTCTCATGATGACAGCACTTTGCCCCAGTTGCCATTACTGTGCAGCAACCCCTCAGCTCTCCTATAGCAACGCGCTTACTCCTTTGGTACCTAAACTGGAAGGAAGAGAAATAAATACACCATGTAAATGCATCTGCCCAACGCAGAGGTGCGGCAGCAATGACCAAGATCCCTCTTCCTGGTCCCACCTCAGAACACCCTGTTATTAGTCGGGATTGCACACGATTTCAAGCCAATCAAATGATTAGTTTCGGAGGCCAATTATAAGAAGCCAGACACTTGCTGTGAAAAGTGTGTGTGTGTGTGTGTGTGTGTGTGTGTGTGTGTGTGTGTGTGTGTGCTC